>NC_061865.1:21618336-22325364 GCF_907164915.1 Impatiens glandulifera
GAAGTCCATTAAAAATCATCTTGCCGCGATAGCTATAAACCTAACTCTATCAATTCCTTACCTTTTATTCCGAGCAAACAAACGACAAACAAAAAAAAGTGAAATTAATAGAAAAAAATAACTAAAAATCAACCCCTTACCCTTTTCACATTGAAATTACAAACCTAATGAGTTTCCACCAGAAACCATCATATATGACATGTGTAAATAAATATCCAGATGATTCCAATCAACAATAAGTAAATTGGCAATTATAATGATTTAAAACAACATCAAATAAATTGTGGAAGTCATTTAAAAAAAATTAAAATACTATTTCTAAATGAGTCAATTATTTATATGAATCTCTAGAATACATTAATGGAAGAGATTAATTTACATTTTAGTGGGTCTAAATCTATAATAAGATATACATTAAAGCTAATTAATATCCCTAAGGAAATGGCTTTAATTAACCATCCCCATCTTAATGATTATTTGTAAGTAAACTATAGTTTAATTTGTTTTATATGACCTAAGATATGGACCACTATTTTAATAAATTGTTAGCGCATTCAACAACACCTTAATTGGTCTTGTTAAGACTTTGGCCAACCAGATTATGTCTAAGAAGGCTAAGCATGGAACTAATGTCACTTAATTAATGGTTGATGCCTTAATTAATGAAATTCTTTTTGTTTGTCAATTCAATGGGGAAGAACCACAATTTTGGTATTTATTTGGATTGAGTTTTAGATCCAAGTGCCAGAGAATATTTAGTCATGTTTTTCGTATTTCTAAAATTTCCACAAGTTATATCGAATCACAATACTTGTTTCTTTTGGATTAGAGGTGTTCACATTTTTCTTTAATATAACAGTTATTAATCACCAAAAGTTATTCATTGTGTGAGAGTCTTTACGGAATGATCCTATGAGAGTGTCTAATTCTTCTACAAAGTGGACAATTTGGACTCTAGCCAATCGGAATAGGGTAACACCGATTGATATTTTAAATATCATGTTGTAAGATTAAATATGTTCATATCGGTACCATAAAAAAGAAAACAAGAAAAAATGAATTGGTTCATTTCTTATATTTTTTATCTATCATTTAAAATATTTTATTTTTTAGTTAAGAAAATTTTTCAAGTCTCTTCCAAAAAGACAAATAAATATATCTGGTTAAAATAGATCTCTTTCTATTGATTTTTAGAAAACAACTGTTTTGATTTTAAAAATATTGTAGTTTATTTTATTTTATAGCAATTTTGTATCAAACTATCAATTTGATAAGTATAATCTTGGAAAGACTATTATCTTTTTTTTTTTGGTTTGTTTCTTGCATGACATAAATTATATTTGGAAACATTTCACACAATTCATTATTTAAAAAAAAACCTATTTGTTTTTACTTTTTTAGTAAGAAATAAAAAATACCACTAACTAAAGAAAATGGAAGCAATACAAAAAGTTGGGAGCACTAACTGAGTTTGAAGGTTATATGTCTCATCATAGTAACTTGTTGGACCAAAACTAATTGAAAAATCAACCACGTTTTGATTTGATTATAAAAAAAATTAATAAAAAAATTCTTTTGACATGACTAATCTTCATCTTTTTAAAATAATGTACCGTTAAATCTAAGCGATTTGAATGCACTTGTATGACAAGTCGTTATCATGCACCTTATGAATCGGTCCTACAAAATATAACAATTCCGGACTCCACACTTGGCATAACCCAATTCATCTTAAGAACCGCAGTCCATCAATCTGGCTAAACATCATGTTATGATTATGAGCTGTTACAATCTTGATTTCATTTCTTCTGTACATTAGACTTTTAAATGAAAAGATAAGGATTTGATGCCAAATCTTGTATGATAGTGATACCAATAATAATATATAGGTTTAGAAGATAATACTAATAGGCACACCCTATAATATAGTTGCTGAATGAATGGATTATTGGTCCCCAAAATCCAAATGTCATTCATATATTTTCGTGTTAGTTTGATTCAGCTTATTCTTCCCAAATAAGTTAGGGTTGTGTGAATAAATTATCATAAATAAGTTGGATCAAACCGACATAGCAATTTGTTTTCATACCAAAAAAAAAAAAAAAAACTATCTAATTATTTTAAATAAGAGAATTATAAGCTTAATCAAACTAATATTTCATAACCCAAAAAGGAGTTATGTTCATTCCCATGGACCAACATGTACAGTCACCATCATGTATGTTTGATAGTCAACATACACCTACGTGTCAACTGGTCATGTAAACGTGACAATGCCAGGTCATCCATTGGAATTATGTACCAAATTTTGAGCTTGTTTGATATGAGATTATCTAAACTAGGAGGATTCCATCAAAGTTTAAACAAAATAAATTCAATAAAAAATGATAATTTTAAAACATGTATTAAATTTTTAAATTTTTAATAAATCACGAATAATATATTAGAATAAAAAATAAAACACTTTTATTTCACATTTTATTCATTTCGGTAAAACAAATCATCTTCTCACATAATGCACCTCTCATCTCATGACCTTAAACTTTCACTTTGGTCAAATAAAAAATCTCAAATATTACCAATCTCTTTTTTACCCTCACTTTAGCCCATTAATGCTCAATCGACCTTTCATCTCATGACCTTAAATCACTTTAACTGACCAACTATCTCATTCCACATTTACCAATTTAAATCGGACTTCTCATCTCGTGACCTTAACTTTCACTTCGGTCAAACAACTAATCTTTTCGCATATTTTAACCACCAATATTAATTTCTTTTCCAGTCGACCTATCATATATTTACGTTACTTTCACTTCGACTATTAAAAAATCATATCATTTCACATTTATCCACCAATCACAATTGATCTCTCACAGGGACAGACCCAAGAAATAGGATTGGGGTGGGCTTAAAAAAATTTTGGGGTGAGCTTAAAAAATAACGAGAAAAATTTCGAATAAAACTAGTGGATAAAGGTAAGTTTTACCATTTTTTAATAATTAGATAAATAAACATTGAAGTATATTGAAATTTTTTAAGAAATAAGCGGGTATAGTCAAATTTGAACCGTAAAAAAAAAATTCATCTATCAAAGACCTTATTTTCACTTCATCAAATAACTCATATTCTCACATATTTTATAATATACAACCCGACCTCTCATCTCGTTACCTTACTTTCACTTTGACTAATTAACCATCTCATTTCATATTTATCCACCAATTCACAATCGACATCTTATTTTGAAACCTTACTTTCACTTTATCAAACAAACCATATATTAACATATTTTACGATATACAACCCAACCTTCTTTATCCTCAATTAAGCTAAATATCCATCTCATTCCACATTTATCCACCCCAATAATTGACCTCACATTTGTGAACTTATACATTCACTTCGGTCAAATTAACCATCTCCAACATTACTAATCTCTTTTACTCTCACTTTTCTCACTAATCCCCAACCAGCCTCTTATCTCGTGAACAATCTCTTCACATATTTTACAATATACAACATGACTTTTTTATCATCATTTCAGTTAACTAACCATCTCATCCACATTTATCCACACCCTAACTAACCTCTCATACTATGATCTTACTAACTTTCATTTTGGTCAAATTAACCATCTCAAACATTATAAATACTACATTTGACGTGCCTAAAACTAAATTGACATTTATATCTATGCAGATTTTTTGCCTCTCTATGTAAGTAATTATTTTTACTTAGCCATTTACAATAGAAACACACACAAAATCGAAATTATTGACAATAGGAAACTCCCCGACAATATTACGTTTGATTACAAGTATGACCAGGTGATGGAGATATTGAAAAAGTTTATTGATTTTTTACACTTTATGGAGTTTCCCATAGCTGATTTACTCTCCACCTACAAGCTGAAGTTGTTATCAATGCAATGACAATATAATATAAACTACGACAATTGTGGAGTGTATCTTATGCGTCATATGGAGACCTATATGGATGAAGACAATAATTGAGAGTGTGGCATCACCTTAAAAAATTCGAAGAAAAAGCTTAATCGATTGATGAGGCATTACATTTCCCGACTACTTCACTCAAAAACCAACAATCTCAGAACTCATATTTCTTAATGTAACTCTTTGTTAATTACTCTCTTTATAAACCATCACATTGTGTACATATTTGAAATGTTATTTTTATGAACCTGAAATGTAATGTCTGGTTAACTCAACTGTAATGTCTAATAAACTCAATTGTAATGTATGATAAACTAAAATATAATGTCGGTTGAATTATACTATGATTCCATTTAAACTGAAATGTAACATCTTATCTTATATACTGAATTCTAATTTTTTATACATTGAACATTACCGTTTTTTAAAACTCAACTATAATGTTATTAAAACTGAACTATAAATTCTTATGAATTAAAATGTAAATTCCGATAAACTGAAATGTAATGTCTAATAAACTAAACTATAATGTCTGATAAACTAAAATGTAATATCAATTGAACTGTACTGTAATGTTATTTAAACTGAAATTTATGTATAATATACTAAATTGTAATGTCTGATATTCTAAACTATAATGTCTGATATACTAAAATGTAATCTCTGATAAACTGAAATATAATGTCATTTAAACTGTACTGTAATGTCTTATATAATAAACTGTAATTTTCCATACACAGAACATTAACGTTTTTTAAAACTCAATTATAATGTTATCAAAATTGAACTATAAATTATTATAAACTGAAATGTAAATTCTGATAAACTGAAATATAATGTTTGATAAACTAAACTATAATGTATGATATATTGAACTGTAATATCTGATATACTGAACAATAATGTCTGATAAATTAAAATATAATGTCATTTAAACTGAACTTTAACGTCTTATTTACTAAACTATATACACTTGTATACCGAAATGTAGTATTTACAATTGTTTAAAAATATCCAAATATATTACAACATACATAATGTTCATACTATCTTCGTTGAATGTTGTCCCCGCAAACATCATCTTCAAGATATATTTGAGAGGACAAAAATGGTGTGAAAAAGAATTGAGTCAAGACTGGATCATTCCATTGTTCTTGTTGTGTTGATATTGAATCATGTATAGTCGTTAATACAAAAAACAATAGATTTTGCATGAAATATATGTAGTATCTATAACATTTTACAAATATCGAAGTAACATCACATCTCAAAAATTAATTTTATTTTTTACCCTTGCAGTCGATTTGTTTATAACTCTTTTGATGATAAATTGATTACATTTTGTTGATGGTTGAACTCTGGCATTTACTCTCACAGGATCAATTGTGCTGGTGCAGAAGGGGTTGGTGCAAAAGTTTTATGTGCAGAAGTTATTGGTTTAGAAGTTGATGTTCCTGAATATTCAATAAATTTTCCTTCATTTTTTTCACCACTTCAGCCAAAATAGAAGTATTATGATTAGATTGTGCTACAATTTATTAGAGCTCTTGCATCATTGGAGTAAGATAGTTATACCGATTTCTTTCAATGTCACACATATTAGAATCATAAATTTTATTGATACTTTGATAACCTCTTTTAAAATCTTTATACAAGCGGTCCAAAATATAATTCGTTAGCACCTTTTTCACTTTCATTCTTCTTAATACCGCAAAAATATGCCCACGCAATAGCCCTCTAAACTCGAACATTTGACATTGATAGTTTACAGAAGTCTTCATTGGGGTGAAGGGTAACTTTATTGAAATATCTCTCAAATATTCTCCATCAGTTCCTAGAATGGTTTCCACCACTCCAAATATAGTAGTTGTCCCATAATCTTTAAGTATGGAGGTGTCGTATAACATCAACCCTTTCACCTCATTCTAGAACAACTTAAAAATGTCGTTAGTATATACACTTTGAAATTACCTTTCCAAAGAATATCCACTAACAATTGAAATGGTGGAATTATAAGAGTGCAAATCCAATTTATTTTCTTTCTTTATGTTCTTCTTCAACGCCCTGTCATATTTCTCAACAAACTACTTTAGGGATGTTTTCGAATGTACAAGGTCATAAAAAACATTTATACTTTCACTTCTTTGCGATGTTGACATGCCTTCCCATAAGTGACATTTAACATACACATGAATCAATTTAGCTCGTTCTACGTGCAAGGAGTTCAACTAATAATTGTCTTCCAACTCAAACTCTTCTATCATTTTCATAAAATTCTCTCCACACTACTCAATTGTGATTGAGTTATAGACAATGTTCTTAAATGTCTTTTTTATACTTTTATAATAAGCATGAGAAACCAATTTTGTAGGAAGTTTCTTCATGATATGCCAAAGACAAAAATGATATTTGTTGTTCGGAAATACTTTTTCAATAGCAATGGCTATTAATTGACATTGATCGGTGATTATTGCCTTTGGAGCACGTCTATGCATACATGTCAATCAGGCCTTAAAAAACCAAATAAATGACTTCAATTCCTCTCCAGATAGTAAGCCACATCCTAGCAAAATAAATTGTCCATCATGATTAACCACGTCAAAAGGAGCAAAAGATATATCATAATGGTTTGTTAAATATTTTGTGTCAAAGGTGATGACATCCGAGAAGTACTCATAAGTAGCTCTACATCTTCCATCAGCCCAAAATATATTCTTTATTTGGTTTTCCTCGTCCACATCATAAACATAAAAATTTAAACATCTACTTTGCATTCGGTAGAAATACTAACAATGCGTTTCAGCATCACCATTTCTTAACCTCAACCGCCTAGCTTCTGAAATATATTTCTACAATTTCTCTCATCAAAAGTCAGATTAACATATCTACCAGCTTCAACTACAATTGATTAAAATGTTTTTGCCAAAGTAATTCCAGCTTCGTCTTTTATATCCAATCTTGTCTTCTCAATTGGATCTAGAACCTTGTGAGATCTAAGATGTCTCAATTTTTCTTGGCTCAAAATATGGTTATACTAATGGAAGACACTTGTAATATCAACAACACCTTCTTCCTAACCGTAATGTTTATCTTAGCATTACAATTCTTCTTGGTGAAAGATTTAACTTGTAAAATATTTTACATTTGTAAAAATACACCACTTTTGACTCACGTAATGGAGAATCACTTTTGCTTGTCATTCGGACCATTCATTGCTCCTAGCTTAAAAATGCCAAAACTCATTGATTGGGCATAAACGTTTTAATATTCACGAAGCTAATTTTTGGAACGAAAAGTTATTCCAACAGTGGGGATTTGAACATTGGGATGGGATGATGATGGTTGATCCATGAAGCTAAAAAATAAGAGAGAAACTGTGTTAAAAAATATTACAGTTCAGTTTAAATAACATTACAATTTAGTTTACCAAACATTACACTCCAATTTATAAGAAATTATGTTATATGTTTAGTGTATAAGAAATTGCAGTTCAGTATATAAGACGTTACAATATAGTTTAAATGACATTATATTTCATTTTATCAAACATTATATTTCAGTATATCAGATATTACAGTTTAGTATATTAGACATTACAATTTAGTATATATATCAAACATTACAATTTAGTATATATATCAAACATGACAATTTAATACATCAGACATTACAGTTTAATATATCAGACATTATAGTTCAGTTTAAATGACATTATAGTTTAATATATCAGACATTAAAATTCAATTTATAAAATGTTACAGTTCAGTTTATTAGAATTACATTTCAACTTATAAGAAATTACAGTTCAATTTATAAGAAATTATAGTTCAGTTTAAAACACATTATAGTTGAGTTTTAAAAACGTTACAGTTCAATTTAAATGACATTAAATTTTAGTTTATCAGAAATTACAATTCAACTTTTAGATATTACAGTTCAGTTGATAAAAAATTACATTTCAATTTATAAGAAATTACAGTTCAGTTTATAAGAAATTACAGTTCAATTTAAAATACATTATAGTTGAGTTTTAAAAAATGTTACAGTTCAGTTTAAATCACGTTATAGTTCAGTTTAAATGACATTACATTTGAGTTTATAAGACATTACATTTCAGTTTATCAGAAATTACATTTCAGTTTATAAGAAATTACAGTTTAGTTTATAAAAATTACATTTTAATTTATAAGAATTTACATTTCAGTTTAAAACACATTATAGTTGAGTTTTAAAAAACGTCACATTTCAGTATAAATGACGTTATAGTTCAGTTTAAATAACATTACATTTTAGTTTATCAAATATTAAAGTACAGTTTATCAGACATTACAGTTCAGTTTAAAACACATTACAGTCCAGTTTATAAGTCAATAAAGTTCAAATTTAAAAATAACATTACAGTTCATTTGAAAAATAATATTACAGTTCAAACATTATATTTTAGTTTAAAAATAACATTATTGTTCAAACATTATAATTTAGTTTAATAATAATACATGTTAAAGTCTTGTTCGCGGTAGTCATCTTCTTCATCGTGGTCTTCTTTGTGAAGGTCGTCTTCTTCGACTTGGGTTTCTCATAGAAAGAAAAATCTAAATATCGAAGATTTGAACTATTATTCAATAGGAGAATGCTTTGATTTAATCATAGTCTTGCTATGATTTGATCAAAAGTGAAGAAGATCACGCGTTAATCTTTTTTTCAACGATGGACTTTTTGTTCCAGCGTGGCTTCCACATCGGGAGTCGATCCTTATTCTTTTTTAACATCATTGTCAACCTGTTCGAGACAACATGGAAATGGGCGTGAATCTCATCTTGTCTAGTAAATTAGCTCAACAACAATTTGGAGGCAGAGAGCAACAACGACGGTACTGCATATCCGACCGTTGAAGGATACCTACAACTCGAAAAAATATGTTTTACTATGGTATTTTTAAATGACATTGATGTCATCGATGGTCCATATTTACTATGATTCTAAATGTGAGACAATAGACTTACACTAAAAATGTGTAGGAAAAAGACTAAAATAATAAAATTTCAAGCCACCACCAATAAGAGTTTGTTTGATTTTATACGGATTTGGGATAAAATATTTGTTTCACTTAATTTTTTTTAAATTAGTTTTTTAAAGTTTAATTACCATATAGATGAAAAGAATATATAAAAAATATGAAATAAAATGAATTGAAAGTATTGAGTTTTGAATATCAAACAAAGAATAACATCAAAGTGAAACCCATAGCATAGCATGAGTTTGAGTCAAAGACGCTTGATGACTGTTAATCTTAAATTAACTTTAATGGAAGTATGACATCCATACTCTATCCAAAACTTACCAAAAAAAATAAAAGTAAACGGAATTACGCCCTGAAAATCCGGGGCCAATATTTTTGATATTATTGTACGTATTTTTTTTCTCTTTTATAATAGTTGAATTTATTTAAGAGGGGATTGTTTAATTTTAAATTCAAATAGTAGATGTGTGGTTTAATTAATTTAAATACCAAAAAAACAAAAATTAATTTATATTGTGATATAAATTATTCGAACGAGATATGAGTTTGAACGATTTTTTAAAAAATTATTTAAAATCTATTTTTTTGGTACAACATCTTATTAAGGTTATTGAGAGTGTGATTTAGATTGAATAAGGTTATAATATATATATATATTTTAATTATGTATATTAAAACAAAGTGATAATTTAAGTGAATTTTGGATGGAACATATTTGTTTCTTCAATTTTTATACTAACTATGAACAACTTTGAGGCAAATTTAAGTTAGAATTAGTTATTAACCTAAAACAAAATTGTGTGCACTAAGTTCCTTGGAAAAAATGAATTATTTCAATTTCCTTTCAAATGGAAGTGATCTAAATTAAAAAAAATGTTTTGGGGTGAATATAAGAAATTGATAATAGTTTAATAGTTTATTTATGGGTTTTAAAAAGGTGTAAGATTTGTTGCTTTCTTAAGCATTTGTAATCTAAAATTAAGACTAAGATGGCATACCATTTTAAGAAAATCACTATGCCCAGTTTGTTTGAATTAATTTGACTGGAAAATATTTTCTTTAAGAAAAATAAAAATTCTAGACTACAAATTAAGCCTTAGATAGAGTATTTAAATATTTTGTTTGTTTCTAAGAATTTTTTGAACAAAATTCTAGTTAACTAAAACAAATCATGTGGTCTTTCTATATAAATTAAGTTATTTTTTAAATAACATTTCATTAAAATATGTTGAAATTCATTAGATTGATAGTTTATTCATGTTTTTTAGAAAAAAGAAGAAGCTATTTATTTAAATATATATATATATATATATATATATATATATATATATATCAATGCTATTTTAATATATAAGTTAAAATAATTTATATAAAAATAAACAACTATTTGTGACTATTGATCAAATAAAGACAGTCTAGTTAAATCCATTTCATCTAAATGGATTAAGATTGTTAATCAAAATGTAAATATACTATATAAGTAAATTAATAATCTTAATTAAGGGAATTTTTAGATTGAAACTCCTTATTAGTACCAAATTAGATCAACATGTTCTTTAAAATTTTAAAATTTGAGTATCTAAAATTATAAAAACAAAATTGTGTATTAACGGTTTTAAATATGTTAACTTATTATGTGCGTAATATTTATAAATAAATAAAAGATTAGTGTCATTAATTTAACTACCGAATTTTATCAAATTTTAGGTTTTGACTATAAATTTTTGAAATTCGGTAGTCAAAACCCTCTATAGGCTGAAACTGGATAGTTAATTAATGACATTTATTATTTATTTGTTTATTTACAAATGTTATAGAGGTAATAAGTTAACAACGTTTAAAACCGTTAAGATAAACCTCATTTTGTATAACTGTAACACTAAGTAGACTCAAATGATAAGGTTTGAAAGAAAAGTCCAAAATTCTAATTGACCCAAATAAAAGAAGTCTAATTTAACCATTATAACATTTTATTTGATAGACATGATAAAGAGAGTTAGTTCATGAAACATTAATTGTATGTTTGGGGGAATTTTAGTCTCTTAGAATTTCAAAGTTTTAAAACTCAATTGAAATGGGTTTGTATGTGAACTGAATTTTGATTATTTTTGTGGTTGAATTAAATAATACATAAATAATAGGTATTCCGATCTATGTTAAATAATGGGAAGTTGGTATAGTGTTATAAGATATTTTTGATACGTGTGGACCATTCTAGTTTGATTTCCAATAATTGGTTGAAATGAGTGCTCAATTAACCAATTATGGGTTTCTATATTGATTATACCCAAACTATACGGCTCCAATAGACTTAGAATGCCTAGTTTCATTCAACTCATTTTTGTCAAATCAAATATAAACCTAAATAAAATTTTACACTATTTAGAATGAATAAACTGTTGTGAATAAGTTGAATTAAACTGTTTGGGATATGTTTTTATATTTTTTTTTCTCTCAATATACTATGATATACTATGAAGGGCGTTTAGCGAATAAACAGATATTAATAAATCCGATGTTATTAACAAACATAATCTATATATATTAGCGAATAAGTTGAATCAAATTAACCCTGAATAATAATTTGGTTCGCATTGTGGGATTGATATCTAAGTTTCTTAGATTTGATAAATTCATTTTTTTTTGTAGGAATAAGTTTTCGTTAAATTAAATTAGGAGTTACAAAATATAACAATAATTTGTAAATATTAAAATATAACGAAAATTAAATAATACATTAAATTCTAATGTAAATCATCCAACAATACAATTTCTCTTAGATGACTTCAAAGACAAAACTAATGTAAGTTCCATAACCGCGACGGATGAAAAAAGTAATCCGGACAAATCAATTAAACGGTATCGAAAAAATCTCTACCCAAGATTCTGAGCGACAATTAAATTTGTTTTTCCCCAAAGGTTGGTAAGTAATGCCGAAAAAAATTCTGTCAAATAATAACCGATAAAAATTATTAAAGGATACTTGTAAAAATGCATCAAGATAAAAAAACAAATTCTAAAATCTATTTATTAGGAAAATAAAAAAATGACTTCAGATAGGATAACACCTTTTTTTTGCTGCAAAAAAAAGACTAATACAAACTCGAGAAAAAATCATCAACACAATGTGATGTTTTAAGTAGTAAAATTCCACTAAAGATTATGGGAGTATTATTTGGATTACAAAAATCTAAAACGACAAATCCAATCCGAATAAATAAAATGTTATACCGAACCAAACACAACATTAACTCAAATTTGAGTATTGAAAAAAGGAAACAAGACATTCTGCTTTACAAAGAAGAAAAAAAATTCCTTGGAGGAGACACAAAAATGATGACTTTTCACTTCTCTATGTTAAAATAGGACTTTTTCATTCATGTTTTGACTTATATATATATATATATATATATATATTGAATAATAAGTCCTACACGTTGATAATTATATTGGTACTTAATGAAAAGTTTTCTTATCGAAATAATTTTGGTGGGATTTTAGAAATAGTCCTACACAAATATTTATGATTTCTATATGGAGCTCCATAATTTTTGTGGGTTTGATTTCCATTCAGTTTATTCACGGCTTGTTCTATTGCTATTGTTCTCACGGCTTATTCATGTTCTATCCCGATGTTTGTCCTTGTCTAATCATATTTAACCTCTTTTATTTTCATAATCAGAACAATCCTATGTAATTATTCTTTTGCTAAATCAATCAAATGTAATCAGTTGGGCAATAAAGCATTTTATTAGAGAATAATTTTTGTTTTCAATTGCAAGTAAAAGAAAAAAACAAGGTGGCCGTTGCAAAATTTGACAATTCGTCTATGGACTTTTGATGATATTAGAAACTATGGTCTAAATTTATATTATATAGGTAATTCAAACAAGCAATTGGATTAACTTCAATGATTATGGTGATGATTTTGAACTTGAATTGTGATAGTTGAAATTCTAAACTAATTTAATTAATTAATAAATATGAGAATTTGAATAAATTAATTAAATGTAATTTAATTCAAATTAATATAAATTTATACCAAATTCAAATGTGAATTTTTTATATATATAATATCAATGAATAAGATTGGATGTCAAGAGTCTATAAATGCCATGAGTCTAAGAATGACGACCATTGAATTGATAAATGAATTTATTATGATAATTTAATTTTCAATTATATATATCTTCTTCATGTTGGAACTCTTCGTATATATCTCTTATTTCAATTATCTAATTATCTCTCTTGAACTTTATGACGTCCCAAGAATGAGTATCTTCATCTCCTGGTCCCATAGCTTAGCACGTGTCTCTTGACACGGGGCAAATTGGGGCTGATATCATATCGTGGGATGACTCGAAGTTCAATGCGTTTCAACATTGTTTTGCGTGTCAAACATCTTTTAAAATGAAAGACTTAGTTTTTAAAAGATTTTGAAAATACCTGAAGCGGTAAAAAATTAATTATGTAAAAATAAAATCATTTGTTCAAATTTGAAATAATCTAGAAGGCTAAATAACAATTTAACTTGGACCCAATTTAAATTAATTAAACATAATTAATTTAAAGATTATTTATTTAAAAATCAGAGTCGCCGAGATATTTTATGAAAATCAATAAAATGATACGTGTAAAAACGTATTTATACTAGAGTTTCTGAAAAAATATGGTTCGTTGTATGTTTATGTTCGGGAAAGGACTTTCGCATTATGTCTTCCGCGCCCTCTAAGGACGGTTTTCAAATTTTTTCTAAAATAAACAAAGTCTGGCTTTCATAAATCTAATTATAACATTATTTATATTTAATTAGTACTCTAGAATTCCCACGTAATGATAAAATTTTAAATAATTGTAAAAAAATCATTTAAAAGGGGTGTGTACCTATTGCATTGGTATTCAAATTTAACAAAACCTGAAAATATCAGAGGATAATGTTAGAATTTAAACATAAATTTCAAAGGGGTCCTTATCCAAAACATTGGCTTAGAAAATATCCCGAAAATGTAAAAATATCATTTTCTAACCTTTCGAGATTATTTGAAAATGGGTTTGGGTTCCAAAATTATTAAAATAATTTTGGATTTGGTAAAGTGAAACCAAACAGGCCTTAGGACTAGAGTCCTAGAGTCTGGGTTCGGTTTACCGATCTAGGCTCGGTCGGGTTCGGTTAAGATTGGGGTGGTTCGAACCATGGCTCAGTCGCGTGGGTCATGGGACCAGAGAGCTTGATCCTTGGCTCGGGAGGCCTGATCACAAACTAGTCTATTAGTCTAGTTGTTCGGTCTTAGGGTTAGGTAGTTGTCAGTCCTAGGTCTAGTGTTAGGTTTGTCGGTCCTGGGCTAAGTGAGGCTCAATCCTAATCAACGGTCCTAGGCGAAAGGCTCTCGGTCCTAGGTCAAATTAAGGCTCGGTCCTAGGTTAGAAATATATGTCCTAGGCTAATGGGAGGACTCAATCCTAAGTCAAAAAATTCGGTCGGTCTCCATGGTCTTAGGCTAAAACTATCGGTCGGGCTCCACGATCCTTCCTCAAGAACATCGGTCGTGGTCTTCAGTCCTAGCTGAAGAACACTAGTCCTGGGTCAAAAAACTCGATCATGGGTCCTCAATCCTGGGTTTTGACATGTGGTTCATTTTCTCGGTCCTAATTTCGAACCCAATGTTAGTTTTCTCGGTCTTAAGCTAAAACCTTAGTACCGGGTGTTCTTATTTTGGTCAAAAACTTCAGAAGTCCATAACTTTTGATTGGGAACATGAAATCATGATCTGTAAGCTACAGTAAGTTCATATGATTATGAAGAACAAAATCCCTTATATAAATTACGATTTTGAAGCATTTACAAATATCAATTTTAAAACACCATTTCTAGGTCAAATTTTATGATCTTTTAAATTAGGTTATTTCAATGTCTTCTTTTTATTCCATTAGCTTTGAAATGATGAATATAGTTGATCTAAACCAAAACAAGAACATCATAACATAATTAGAATAATTTTTGAATATTGAATCAAAATTTAAAATTCAAAACTTTTCAAAAACAAGATTTGATCAAACATGATCAAAGTGATGAGACATTTGCTTGGAATTCATCCCAGCATGTTAACAAACATGTATGTTAATAAAGGCTCGTTTGGGATTTATGTTTAAACTCTAACACCTTTAAATGACTGATATTCTTTAAATATTTTCCTCCCTAAGTTATCATCAGCAAACATGTAACAATATTTAAATAATTTTTGTTACAATTTTTTAAATAATGTACAAACCTTATACATGTTTAGGACTGTAAGAATAATCTGTAAAATTAAAATGTTATGCAACCGTTTTACAAAAGTCAAATTTATAAGTAGAGACCGTTTTTAAAACAGATACGGAGGATGAAGCGTGAAATCCCTTTCCCGAGTATCACCAAACTACGAACTAAAAGAAACTATGGCCAATACATTTGTACATGTACGCAACTTTTATTGATTTTCATAAATCAATTGGTGACTCTGTTATCAAATAAATAATTTTCTTTAAATTATTTATGTTTAATTAATTTAAACAACAGATTTCTAAAAAAATCAAATTGTAATTTGATTAAACGCAAGTCCCCGAATTTTCAAATTTGAATGAAATTAATTATTTTTGTAATTAATTTCAAAAGGTTGTAGGAATTATCAAAATCTTTTAAAATAATGTTTTATTTTAAAAATATTTCTGACACGTAAACTAATGTTGTAATTCTCAAACCTTAAACTTTTATGCGGAACAAAAAACTTAAAGGGTTTTTCAGGAGTTACGTCTTTATTATTATTTAGTGAAATATTTTACTAGAAAATAATATATATATTTCCAGACTTCCCGAAATATTTCTTGTCTAGCTGGAAAAAAGTGAATATCATCGGCCTCCCTGAGATTATAGGTTTGAACCCGTCAAGTAATAAGTGATAAGTTAGTTTGTTTGATTAATTGGTTAAGTTTTTTTTTTTTTTGCAAGCTATGTGCTTAACCCGTACGGATTAGTCACAGTATGAAGGAGAAACATAACCTATCATTTTTTTATTTTTTTATTAAAACAAACCCTCCCAACAATGAAAATTCTACGCATTAATTTCATATTTTCACAAGTGTTTTTTCTCTTTGTTTTATTTATTTTTCACATGTAATTGGTTTTATTTTATTTTATATTTGTTAACAAAATAACAGATTTGTCACAAATCATGTGATTTTGAATATTACAAATAATAATATGTATATACAAAGTTTAGAATATGAGGTATAAACATTGTTAATAACTCATCTATTAAGTTTTTCATTAATTCTTTGCATATATAAAACAGTCCAGATCTTCTGCTACCGATTGCCGTGTTCCCCTGTGGCGGACCAATTAGATTGCAGCATTATTATTTTAATAATAAATCAATCTGGGGAGGAGACGGAGGGAGGGAGAATCCGGAATCCGGGTTTCGTCCCGGGTTCACACTAGACGCCGTTAACGGCAGCGCCTGTTAACGCCAGGAAATTATATAATAATCATATGATACCCAGATAAGATATCTTCGCTCAGGGCACCGTGTCAGAGGGAAGGGTGAGATGCGATGGGAGCGAAGATCTACACGCCCGTTGCCCTGACCCTCATGTAAACCCCCCATACCCACCCATGAGAAGACCGCTTGCCTTCCATGAAAATACAATTACCCATCTATGTAAAGACCAAAATGACATGGATTTTATATTTACGTTTATTAAATATTAATTTAATTTATTAAAAAACACATGCAGCGATATAATATTCGCTTTAATTAATTCATTCATTTTTTTTCTAGGAATTTTATTTAATTTTTTATTTCATTTTTTTGGCTTGGAGACCCTCAGGACCGAAGATATATTTGCTTCAATTAATTTTAATAATTATATTTCCGTTTATTAAATATTAATTCAATTAATTCATATTTTTTTATTAATTTTTTTTATTTAAATTTTTTTGCCTCGAGACCCTCAGGAGCGAAGATATATTTTGCTTCAATTTATTTTAATAAAAACATCATGTAAACCCCCCAACCCACCCATGAGAAGACCGCCTGTCTACCATGGAAAGACACTTATCCGTCTATGTGAAGACCAAAATGACATGGATTTTATATTTCCATTTATTAAATATTAATTTAATTAATTGAAGATGACATGCAGCAACCGAACAAATCTTCGCTTCAATTCCTTGGCTATTTTTTTTTTGTTTTTTTTATTTCATTTTTTTTGCCTGGAGACCCTCATGAGCGAAGATATATTTGCTTAAATTAATTTTAATAAAAACCTCATGTAAAACCCCCATACCCACCCATGAGAAGACCGCTTGCCTACCATGTAAAGACACTTACCCGTCTATGTAAAGACCAAAATGACATGGATTTTATATTTCCGTTTATTAAATATTAATTCAATTAATTGAAGATGACATGCAGCAACCGAACAAATCTTCGCCTCAATTACTGGCTATTTTTTTTCTTGTTTTTTTTATTTCCGTTTATTAATAAATGTTAATTCAATTAATTTAAAATGACATGCAGCGATATAATATTCGCCTCAATTAATTCATTCATATTTTTTTTATTTAAAATTTTTTGCTGGTAGAGAATATTTGTTCGCCTAGACCATGTTCCATGTAAAATGGATTGAATAGTCGCTTCTCGAGAGAACACTTATTCGCCCCTGGTCCCTGTGTCATGTGACATGGAATGAATAGTCGCTTTTCGAAAGAAGACATGTTCGCCCCGGTTACATGAATATATATACCCTCTAATATGATTATTTTATAATCATTTCCGCCCGATTCATCTCTCTCTCTCTTCCTGCCTCCTTTCACGGCGATTCGCAACCGGCTCCCCGTCGACCAAACCAGAATCAACATCTTCACGACTACACAATGGTACGTATTCCTGAATAGTAACTTTTCATATTTAGGATTATGGAACTACTAAACTAGATTCTGTTATGTGATGTTGTTGTCTCGTTAATCTTTGTGAAACCCTACTCTCAAAATGTCACCTTCAATGTAAATCCATCGTATTTAGGAGAACTTACCTAGTGTTAGGTTTTGGGATATTATTTCCATGAAACCCTAGTACATACTAACAAAGACCGTTTTTTTCATGCACGTGCAGGCAACCGCCACAGCATCCGTCCAAAACTTTGGCAAAGACTGGATTTTATGCCCAAATCAATTAACAAGTGAAGAGATAGTACTATTCTTGACATATCTCCCTTTTTTTCCATATTGTTTAAGTTTTCATCCTATTTATCTGAAATATTTATGATTGTTCTTAAACAGCACTTGATGCAACAATATGCTAACACATGTGGTGCCACGGTGACAATGAGGTGGCGAGACGATGTGACCCACGTCATAGCATCCACCGATTCTAATGGTGGATGCGGTCGCACTATCAAAGTATTGAAGGCAATATTGAACGGGAGTTGGGTCATTACCATTGATTGTGAGACTCTGTCATTCTTAACCCTTTACTCTTAACTGAATATTCATTTTCACATATATGAAACTAAAAACACCTATTGCTTTTGTACAGGGATAAAATCATCAATCAGATTTAACTGTTACGTGGACGAGGAACCATACGAGGTGCAGCGAGATAATCATGGGACTGTGGGCGGTCCAAGAGCTGGAAGAATGCGGTATTTGAACAATGTAAGTTTTGTCTTATTCCTACTACTCCTCCATATGATATTCAATTCTCCATGATTACTAAAATTTTTTTGTATTTTCTTTCAGCTGCCGAAACTGTTCGACAGTTACACCTTCATATTTGCAGGGGAATTCATCCCGACTTACAAACTGGATCTTATGGGGTTTGTAATTGCTGGATGAGGTACAACTAAAGAAATGGAGAATCCATTTGTCGAGCCCGAGGACGACAAAACTATAGTTGTATTCGACAAGTCTCGGCACGATGTTAATGAACTTGTTTGGGTATTTGAGGCAGAGAATCCTTTAAAGACATATTTGGATGTGTTTGGTGTTCCTCACACAAGCTTGCTAGAATTCATTGCTGCTTGTGATTTGCAGCATTTGTTGTTGTAATAGACATGTGTTGGTTGAATTTGTTACTGAATATTTGAATATTTTGCATTCTTCAATTTGTTGATGTCATATTTGATTTCAGATTTATCTTTTTTGTTCTTCGAATGGTGTTTTTTTAAAACACCAGCCTTATATTAAACTAAATCTTGAAACATGAAGAAATAATGTATAACTTGAATTATAAATTTTTATTCATTTATTAATACATAGCAATCTATGTAAGTTAATCGCCCCTAATGTGATAAATAATTAATATGTTTTAAAACAACCGGCAAAATAATCTTTCTAAAACAATTGTCAAAATAATAATGTGAAGAAATCTTCGCTTACTGATTGATTGATTGATTTATTAATATTAATTCATAATAATTTTAGTCATTTAATTATTAAAATGAAATAATTTTTTTAACAAGTCACCTCACCGCCACCTAACACCTGCCACCTTTTCATTAAATGTTGCATGCAGCAAGCCATGCTGCTAAGCTAGACAAAGTTTGTACTGTTCTCTCTCTCACCTGTACGACCATTTCTTCGCCGGAGTGATACTCCATTGTCTACCATCGACCTCTCCTTCGCCGGAGACTTCATTATAATATCAATCCATCTTCCTAAATTAAAAAATGGTATGTTTTTGAATGTCATCTATACCTTCTTTACTTTTCATCCCAACCTTTTTTTATGTTTTTTGAATACTCGACATGAAATGTTCTGTTCTGGTTGATTATCAGGAAGGAACACATATGAGCGAGAATGATACGAACGAGAATGATATTAATGATTTAAGGTAACATGGTTTACCTTCTCTAATTTTTTTTGTTCATATGTAAGCGAAGATCTCTTCACTAATAGCTTTTTTGATAATATGTTTTAAAGCGAAACTATATTCGCCTAATATTACAATGTTATTAATGTTGAAGTGAAGCTCTCTTCGCTTACATTGTTTTCATTTTACAATAATCTACAAGTTCTGGTTAGTTGAACCTTTATTTTCCACGTGTTCAAATTGAACAGCGAATCTGCTACTTGTCGTCGTCAATTGAATTTCGATGGAAACGGCCAACCTTTGGCGGACATCGAAGCCAACTTAATTCCACTTTTAGGTAGGGAATTTGAGAGTGAAGAAGAAGCCTACGTATTCTACTTAGCATACGCTAAACTAATAGGATTTGGTATAAGGCGCATTTCAAAACATGTAGACGACGAGGGTAAAATACTGGATAGAGTTTTTTGTTGTAGTGCACAGGGTGAACGGGGAAAGGACAAACGTGATGTCTATGTGAGACGTAGACGTTCTGTGACGAGGTTCTGTTGTGAAGCGAAATTGAGGATAAAGAGGGCAGACAATGGAAAGTTCCAAGTGGTAAATTTTATCAGTGATCATAGTCATCCTCTTGCAAGTCCAAAGAAAACTCACCTGTATAGATGCCATAGGAATATGTCTGCAGTTGCAGGCTTACATATCGAGATGGCCACTAACGTGGGAATTCCTCCTAAGTCATCACATGCTCTAATGTCTAAACAGATCGGTGGAAGGGAGAATCTAGGTTTTCTTCCTGAGGATTACAAAAATTACCTGCGAACTAAAAGAACGAGAGAGTGTAATTTTGGGGAAACAGGGGGTGTATTAGAGTATTTGCAGAAAAAACAATCCAATGATCCTGGTTTTTATAATGCTTTTCAACTTGATGCGGACGATTTGATAACGAATATTTTTTGGTGTGATTCCAACATGCGGTCCGATTACTCATACTTCGGAGACGTTGTCAGTTTTGACACCACCTACAAAAAGAATAATGAAGGTCGTCCAGTTGCGCTTTTTGTAGGTGTCAATCATCACAAACAATCAATTATTTTTGGTGCAGCTGTATTATACGATGAAACTGCGATGACTTTTGACTGGTTGTTTGAGACTTTCACCAAAGCTATGCGTGTGAAAAAACCAAAAACCATTCTTACAGATCAAGACGCGGCCATGGCTAAGGCCTGGTCGTCTACATGGCCCGAAACAAATCATCGTCTCTGTATTTGGCACATATTTCAAAATGCAGCCATACATCTTAGCTCGGTGTTCCATAATTTCAGAGAATTTTCTAAGGATTTTTCTTCGTGTATATATGATTTTGAAGAAGAGATAGAGTTTGTTGAAGCTTGGAATCAAATGTTGACAAACTACGGGCTTGAAAACAACGACTGGTTGAAACGCATGTTTAGCATCAGGCGAAAGTGGGCATTAGTCTATGGACGACAAATGTTTTGTGCTGATATGACGACAACACAGAGAAGTGAGAGCATGAACAGTTTGTTGAAAAGGTACTGCTCCTACAAACACAAGTTTTTAGAATTTTTCAAACACTTTGAAATATTAATCGATGAAAGAAGATATGATGTGTTGAAGGCTGATTTCAAATCAATTACCAGCCAACCAAGTCTTAACTATCCAGTTTTGATCTTAAAGGATGCCTGCAAAGTTTACACCCTAGAGGTCTTTAAGTGCTTTGAACAACAATGGTTTATGTCGCATGATTGTGGTGTAGAAATGTTAGAGGATGTCGACACACACAGAAAATATAAGGTAACACCCCACACTAGGAGATGCTCTCATACAGTTACAGTTCATAAGAATGATGATAAGAATATCGAGTGTAGCTACTGCAAATTTGAATTTGGAGGGATTTTGTGTGCTCACATCCTAAAGATTTTCACAACGATTGACGTGTTGAAGATTCCTCCGGCGTTGATATTGAAGAGGTGGACAAGAACAGCCAAAGATGGAATATTTGGAACTGATCCAATCGTGGACAGTAGTAATGTTGATCCAAGTGAGCTTCATAACATAAGATACAGAGATTTGTGTGGCTTGTCCATGCATTTATTTACCAAGGCAGCCGAAAGAGATGACACTTACAAGCATGTCAAAGAAATCATGCTGAGCCAGTGCACGTTTGTGGATAAAAAATTACAGGAGAGTATAAATATGCAAACTCCACCAACCGGTGTATCACGTTCTGCCGAGGGTGCCCCTGTTCAAGCGAAAGGAATGAAAACTAAGAAGCCAACAAGGTCTGGTAAGAGAAGGAAAGGTGGACTAGAGAAGAACTCCAGAAAAAGAAAATCAACAAGAATAACTAGCCAATCACAGATTCCTGTATCAATATGCTGACTTAACTTCTTTACTAATAATTGGTTTATTCTTATTAATTTATTAACATACTTTTAAATAATTTCATATACCTTTCCAGCCATCAAATGCAATGCAACGACCACTCCACAGTTCTCAACTCCTCAACAATGGGACGAAAGTTTCAGCATGGACGCCAATACTCCGTTCACTGTTCTTTTGTCATCTCAACTATCGAATTCTAGTTTCATGTGAAATCTGATATGTATATAGTATTGTATGTATGTTGGATTTGAAACCAAGAAGAAGGTCGAATGTATGCATGCGAAGTTTTATGCAATACCAAATGAATGACCACACTAATTCATTTCTAAAAAAATAAAAACACCTAAATCCATCGAATATTTATTCGCCCCCAGTCAACTAATATTAAGTATCCTTTTAGTTACAAATTGAGAATATGAAACATAAAACTGAGGCGAATATGTATTCGCTTCAACCTCACCAAGTATTTGGGGCGAATATTTATTCTCCTCATATTTCTTTGATGAAATTGATATTTATGTGGAATTTGGTATTTACATGTCAGGGTAGGTGTAATGACATGACAAGTGATCCCGCATCTCATGGTTGGGGTGGGGGTTTTACATGAACAATTATTTGAGGCGAATATGTATTCGCTTCTTAGAAAAAAAGTATTTTTAGGCGAATATTTATTCTCTTCATATTTCTTTCATGAAATTCGAGTCTTCACATATAAATTTTATAAAAGTTTATTAAATGAAGAAAAAGTATTTGAAGCGAATATTTATGCGCCTCATGTTTCTTTCACTTAATTTATTCATTAAACATATAAATGAACAAGTATTTGAAAATCAAATTTCATTAAAAACAATCTGCATGTATACATGTTCATTATTGTCAAGATGTGAAGTAACATTTTTTGAGAATTGAAATTACACAACATATTCTTTATTGTAACAATAAATCATTAAAATTATATGAATAGTTTAATTACTCAATTTGTCTGCATCTACATTATTGTACTCATGTCAACTAAAATTCTTTGTAAAATTTAATTACACAATATGTATACATTTCCTAATTCATGGACTTATCCATTTATGGCAGGAATTGTAGACCTTGCTCCTGGCATTGTTGAACTCCGAGCCAATGACACGCCAACAATATTCCATCCTCAATGTCTTTATTTGGTTCTTTACATTTCTTTTAACGTCAAAGCCAGTTTTCCAACCCTTCACCTCACCTTCATACGTCTCCATGTGTCTCATGCAAAAAATGCCGCAGTCAGTGTAATTCTTGGAATCCTGCCATGGCAATTTCAAACATATCTTTTCCAAACCGCCATACTTTTCAGCAAGAACGGGGTCTACGTCGTTCATATATTGTTGAATGTAGTCATCTTGATACATCATTACAAACAACATGATGTACTGTATTTTAGTGCTACTAGAATTCCAAAATTGAACTATTTTAAATTTTAATTGTAGTGTCATACCAAGATTTGTGCATTCTTATATCTTCTTTCGAAGGGCGATTGCATAGGTGACTGCCTGTTGTCAATTACTTGAAATTGCCTTTGTATGAAGTTATAGCAAACCAAGTAGAAATGTCTGTCATCAATGATTGGGAAAAACAACTGTAGATAGAATTAAAAAAAATTAGATTTGAACTGAGTTGTACATGCTATTATAAAGTACCACAGCCAGAATGTACTTACGAGGTCCACTTCAAAGAGGTCCCTTTTCAAAATTTGGAAAGCCCGACCTTCTCGACAGAACCTTTCATTGAATTTGTCTCGGGTAGTTATCCCACCTTCACGAAAAATCTGTTTACAGCAGTCTTTAGTCTCACAAGAATAACATAATCGATAAATAACAGTGCTAGTACAACTTACGGTGAGCACGGTTGTGTAGAAAATCTTATTGTAACGACGTTTTACATTTTTCCTAGAAAGGTTGTGCAACATGTATGACCAAACGTCAATAATCATACTGTCTACCCAGGTTTGATCAGCCATTGTAAGCATGTCCCCGCGAGTCACGTGTAGACATAGGTTCTCCGCAATAAATAACATTTCACTGCATAAAACAGAAAAACATGTTTCAGAATGGTGTACAAATTATATTTTTTATGAATAATTAAGTATGTCCAGGAAACATTACCTTGGATCAAGTCCTGTAGCAAATACAAAACCCACAAAAATCTTCTGAATGTTTGTCATTTGTTTTACATCCCTAAACATTTTATTGAAATATGAGGTTTTCAAAGCTGGAGGCAATTCTAATGCTTTAAACCATTCTTTCATTTGCATGTTTGGACGAGAAGAGGCAGTTTGAAGTGGCGGTAGTAGACTAGAGATGCCTTCTTCCGGTTCATTCTTTACTATCTCCAAAGAAGAGGCAGTTTGAAGTGGCGGTGGTAGACTGGAGATGCA
Source organism: Impatiens glandulifera (assembly GCF_907164915.1). NCBI lineage: Eukaryota > Viridiplantae > Streptophyta > Magnoliopsida > Ericales > Balsaminaceae > Impatiens > Impatiens glandulifera. Next base: position 21,642,973 of record NC_061865.1, read on the forward strand.
TTCTTCCGGTTCATTTTTTACTATCACCAAAGAAGGGGAGTTGTTGTTGGTTTCGGTTTTGATGACATCGGTTAACCAATCCGTTTTCAAATTTCGGGGGACTTTTCTGCAGACATTTAAGGCCTTTGACGGTCCTGCTTCCTCTTTTTTTGGGATAATTTGGGTAGGAGGCAAGGCTGGGGTGGTTGGAGTGCTGGTGTTCGTGTTGGTTTCAGTTTTGGGAGTAATGGGGTTTGCTTTGGGTTTGGGTTGTGCCGTTGGAGGAGTTGGGGTTGGGGTTGTAGGAATGGGGTTGGCTTTGGGTTTGGCTTGTGCCATGGTAGGGGTTGGAGTTGGGGTTGGAGGAATGTGGTTGACTTGGGTTTTGGGTTGTGCCATTGGAGTAGTTTGGGTTGGGGTTGTAGGAATGGGGTTGGCTTTGGGTTTGGATTGTGCCATGGTAGGGGTTGGGGTTGGGGTTGGGTTTGGAGGAATGGGGTTGGCTTTGGGTTTGGGTTGTGCAATTGGAGGGGTTGGGGTTGTGGTTGGAGGAATGGGTTTGGCTTTGGGTTTGGATTGTGCAATTGGAGGGGTTGGGGTTGGGGTTTTTGTTTCTGTTTTTAGTGGAATTGGGTTCTTGTGGGATTGGGCCGTTGGTGTGAGGGTGGTTTGTGTGTTGTCTTGGGTGTTTAGAGGAAGGGTGTTGCATTGTGCTTGTGTGTTGGCTTTGGTGTTTTTTACGGTGTTGGAAGAAAGGGTGCTGTTGTTGGCTAGGGCTGTTGGAGTGGTGTTGGCTTTGGTGTTTTTTTGGGTGTTGGGAGAAAGGCTGCTCTTGTTGGTTTGTGTTGTTGGAGTGGTGTTGGATGGGGTGTTTGTTTCGGTGGTGGGGGTTAATGTGTTCTTGTTGGATGGGGCCGTTGGTTTGGGGTTGGGTTTTGTGTGTGGTTCTGTGGTGGGGGTTAATGTGTTCTTGTTGGCTGGGGCCGTTGGATTGGTGTTGGCAGGGTTGTTGGTAGGAAGGGTGTTGCCTTTCGCTTGGGTGGTGGCTTCTGTGTTGGGGTTAATGCCACTTCCTCTGGGCTGCTGCTTTTTTTTTGGTCCAGGCTACGCTGTAAGCCTTCCCTCAGGATTGAATTGGAGTTTAGTACCGTGGCCAATGGCTCAAATGCAGACTGTACAAGTTCCATGGCGTTTATCTGGTGAATCTCATTCAGATATTTAGCCCCTTGTGCCAATTCGTCTGCAGCGGCCGCAACCTTCCTCAAACATGATGCCAGGTTTTGTGTAATTGGAGTCTGTTTAGTTTGATGGTGTTCTCCAGATTGTGGTGGTGTTGGCTCCACATTTTGTTGAATCGGTGGTTGCTCATTCGGAATGGCTATGCGAGCAACTACCCTACCATGTCCAAACCCCCCTTGTGCAACCTCATACTCAACCCTTTCGTACATCTTCTTCTCGTCCCAGCATCCTAAAATAGGAAAACTCCTTGAGATCTGACTATTTACCTTGAACTCAACCACACGGTCCAAGTAGCACAACTGATACATTAGCATGAACAAATATATGTTACGTTCAAACTCATGAAAATTATGAAGGTACAACCTACAACAAATAGATTTCTACACTCACCAAAAGAAACGTTAATGGTCCATGGAAATAGGATGTCTTCTTTTCTTTCCACTTATAAACACTGTCGACTAGCCCGTCTAACGTGAACTTGCACCAGTTGTAGTCTTTGATTTTAGATTCATCCTGGAGGGATTTCAGTACTTTGAATCTTTACATAAAAAAGGAGTGACTCAAGCCATTTAAAATGATATTGAAGTTCTAAATTAAATCACAAAATTAATGCTAGGTTCTTTGGGTATACCTGCACTGTGGATTTTGGGATGTCCACAAAAAACTGGATACAACAAACACCACGAAGTCCATCTTGAAGTTACTGTCTCCTTCTGTGTTCTGTAGAATTTTCTCAGGCATTTGGTAGGTTGAAGGACCTCCACTGTTCTCGAATCCCCATCTCCTTCTCCACGCCGTGAGATGGTCCTTGTACACCTTGTCGTCCGTGTGATTTCCTAAACACTCTGCCACTACTAATTCCCCTCTGGGTATGTTCAATACACATTGAACATCCTCTTCATCAATCTGCATCTCCTCTCCACTGTGTAGGACGATGCTCCTCCTTCTGGGATTGAATAGACTCACAATGCACCGTGAGAATTGAAGTGGGCATTTTGATATGCCAAGTGACAGAAGGGAACCAAATCCTATGTCCCTCACAGTCTGCTTCTGTTCTTCAGATAACCTGTTAATCAGGTGATGAAGTAACGATGGAGAGGTTCTGCTCTTGAAATCAACATCAGGGTCACGAGTCCTTCTTCTTTTCTTCTTAACCTGGTTCTCACTAAGTGCTTCATTCGCCGTGTTGGCCAGAATATCCAGTGGTGTCGTGGGCGTGCCTGATGCATCGGGTTTTCTTTTCCTTTGTTGAACACTACATTATCATTAGCAAATTGGATTACTTCCCTAATCCAAATATAGGAAAATTTGTACATTTTCTAACATTAGCGTAATTACCTTATTGTGTTAACTTCCGTCGTGGATTCAGTATATGGAACTATTTGCATATCGGAATCCTGATTCTGAGATGATAGAGTCACATTTAGATTCGAACGAACTAAACTAAGAAAACGAAATAGACCCAAGCATGCAACCGTAAACACTTCTTACCATTTTCGCAGGAGCAGAAGATACTAACCGGAAGAGAAATGGATTCGTAGTCGAAAGGCCGGAGACGACAGCGCTAGGTCAGATGGTAGAATAACCTGGGTGTATGACGGGCGGAGTCGGGCTTGAGATGTTTTACTTTGTAAAGTGCTCTGTTAGTGTGAATGTATTTTCATGAGGCCGTATCGGTTTTCACAAACATGAATAAGGAGTTTCTCATGAACTTCGTATGAGTAGAAGCGATATTCGCTCATGGAATGTGACATGTAATTCTGCATTATGAAAAGAAACATACTAGAGTAGGCGAGGATGTATTCGTGCAGAATTCCGTATTGTACAAATATATCTTTGCTTAGGACATGTCTTTCTTGTTTCCCATTATTTGAAAAAAATTAAAAAATTCTCACAATGTGAACAACTATTTGCTTCTCAATGCGGAAGAAGCGAACAAATCTTCGATTAGCAAATCTAACAGATCGTATCCAATCTAAAGGATTGACATTTGATTGGATGGTAGCGGTGGAAATGACTTGCCGTGGTCACAAAGCCTGAGACTTTGTGACAGTTGAATTGACATGTCAACAATTTTTTGGCGCTTGATTTTATTTATTTCATTTTTAATTGAGCTTTGAATTAAATTTAATTTCTTTTTCTTCAAATATAAATAACAATATATATATTTCACTTTTACACTGATGTAATAAATATAATGTTTGTTATGTATGAATAATTTAATATTTCATATAATGTTAATTATATTAAATGTAATTTTTTGATTTATGACCGGAGGATTGAGCCTTTATTTCTATAAATTTTTGGTTTCGATAATAAGTGTACCAAGATCAAACAGCACCTAATTTTTGTTTCTACTTTTTAATTAACAATATATAAATTATGAATGATGTTTCCTGTCTAAAATACTGAAGACTGGTCCGATTCGATGTGTAATGATTACTTTAAGATATGATATACCGTACGAAAATATTTCGTTAATGAATTATAAATAAAAATGAAATGTGATTTACGGGATAAAAATTGAAAAATTGTTTGTAGCGAAGATTTATTCGCTGCGTGTATTTTCCTCCCACATTCCTTAATAATTTTGGTCTTCACATACAAGCGTTGGTGTACTTACATCAGGGATAAAGGGTCTTCTCATGTAAGGGTTGAGTGTTTCACATGTACGTCAGCTTAGAATTCATTGAAGCGAAGATTTATTCGCTTCATATAAATTTCTCATAAATTGCAATTTTCACTGAGCACGGATATATGTTCGCTGCTTTTCATCTTTAATTAGATGAATTCATGTGTTAAAAAATTGAAAAAAAAAGTTAATGTTAATTTTGGCATTTACATACAAGGGTTAGTGTGTTTCCATGAAATTAATTAAGCGAACATTTATTCGCTTCCGACCCACACCCCGTACAGAAAGCATGTTTCAAAAAATCATAATATTTAAATGTCAATTATATTCGATATGAATTTGCTCATATAGAAATAATAGTATATATATTAAAAATTTATACTTATTTCCTAACATAATTTTATCTATATAAAAATAATATTTAATAAAATATAATGTTAACATTACACTATTGTAACAATACTTTATCAATAATGAAATATTTAATATAATATAAATACTTTATTAAAATATAATATTTATTACTTTTTGTGATGTGACAAGAAGACTGCACACTGTTCCGATTTGACATATGATGACGGGCTTAATACTTTTCATGAATCCATAGATATGAAATGATTTCTTTATAGGGTTTTATACAAAAACACACTACTTTTTCAATGATGAAATATAATTTCTGGATGATGTGACAAAACAAAGGACTGCCTACTGTTCCGCCAAGTCATTTGAGCGAATATTTGTTCGCTTCATGTCAGTTTTAATAATTTAATATAATATTTAATAAACGGAAATTTAAAATACATTTCATTTTGGTCTTCACATACACGGGTTAATGTCTTTCCATGACAGACAAGCGGGCTTCTCATGGTTTTGTTGGGGGGTGTACACGGGGGACAGGTGGAAAACAATTGTGGCGAAGATTTCTTCGCTTATGGAGTTATTTTAGCTAACATCTCTTCGCTGTTCGAATTAATTTTTTTATATGATACACGGTACTTCAAAATTCATGTCAATTTTGGTAATTTGTGGGATATTAAAATGTTTTCAGGCTTAATGTTTTCAATAAAATATATTTTAATTCTTATTGTTATTGAACATAATTTCCTTCATATAGCAATAATATTATATTGAATATAATTTTATAATTATTTATGAAAATATTTTTATTAATGTAGAAATAATTTATTATTTAATATAATGTTAATGACAATATTGAATTATTTGTTTTATTTAATATAAGTGTTATTACTTTTTCGTTAATGAAATTACTTTTTCATGATGTGACCAAAGGACTGCAAACTGTTCCGATTTGATATTTGATCACGGGAAATTTACTTTTTCTGAATCAATAGATATAAAGGTTTATTAAAAAAACATATTTTCTGTTTGCTATAAATGTAGGGATTACATAAACAATCTTCGTCGGCAGCATGAAATATTTCGTATGCGTTGTTGTTGAGAGTGTGTGTTTTTTTCAGATAGTTTGTTGGGATGTATCATTTGGGAGATTCTCTGTGATGGAAAACTTGTACAATGAAGATCAACTGGTGGAAAACATCTTCAGTTACCACGAATGCTTGATACCTCAAGTAGAAACTACCGATCAAATGAAGATCATTCGTGTCCACTGCTGGTGGGAAGCGCCAGCTGTGGGAGATTCCCTGGGATGGAAAACATCTCAAGAGATAACTCAACAGGTGTATGACCCCAGTTATGCGTGAGAGATCCGCTGTGGTCGCTTCAATGGAGATGCCTTGAAGCTGGAGATGCAGATGAATATTGTTAAAATGTACAAATGTTTATGAAACGTAGAAATGTTTATGAAACTTGTAATGAAATTTTGTACGTCGAATTATAATAATTATTTGTTATTTATATTTTCATGCACATGTCATTAAACATTTATAAAATAACGAATTTATTATAAATAATAAAGTATTATAATATCTACTCTTCTGGCTAATTATACGTTTCCCATAAGTGAAATCATTGCCATAATTGTAATCTAACGTGAGATGTAATGTAAAATGTTTTGGCGCTTCTTCAATCATTCAACCATTCCTTGGATTTAATATACAAGCGAATACATTTTCGTTCAATGTGGTCCATCTCAAAAATGAATATCAAGCGAATAGTATTTCGTTTCGTAACAATTTGTGTTTAATATAGAAACTTACAGGCGAATGATTCTTCGTTTTCAAATTCATTAGAGTATGACATGAAAGTGGCACAAATACAAAGATATGTAACTTCAAAGATTGGATGCGACTTCATCTTCGTTTTCAATCACATGGTAAAAAATAATACACTAACAAACAAACGAAGAAATGTCCGTTCGATTTACTGATTAGATACTGTGTAATGAAGCGAACAACCAATCGATGGATCAATGTAAGGGGTTTACATGAACACATCAGTTGTTTTACATTATACTCTGAATTCATAATGACATCCAAATTGCAATCAAACAATCAAACATAACGACAATGATTCGATTTATATCACTCCAGAATAAACTAACTACATAATGTAAAATATAACTTCAGACTATAATCAAACATAACTTCATAATATTGTTGAATACACAAAAACATTCCATAATCCGTTTACATAAGTACTACACAGATTAACCAACAAAAGAGCTGTTCAAAAATACAAATGAAGCTAGTCTGATTCATGAGAGGATGACTCGTCAATCGGTCCTGTCAGCGACACGACCTCATGTTCGATGACAGGTGGAATGTATAGCTGAATGGCTTCGTTCACAGCATTGATCCATCGGTTGGGGATTAAAACCGTCAAAGAATTTTCAATTATTGATGCGTACTCTAAGTAAAGATGGTGAGGAGTAAGCATGAAGTCCTCCGGAGGATTGTGTCCATTTGAAGGTAGGGGATTCCGTAGGCCAAATTGTCTGTATATGACAGTTGTGTAGTAGGAGGTAGTTCCCTCAAGGCCCAACAAAATGATGAATGGAGAAACCCTCATCTCGTACATCATTACAGTAAAGAGATACCACGGAACAATGAACCTAATTGGGTGAATATCTGAAATAAAATTCGGAGGCACGAGTCCATTGACCCTTTGCACTTGTAGATTGGCAAAGGAAGTGTAGGGAATTGAAGGACGGGGCAACCAATGTAACTTGTCTAACAACCAGAGGTAGAGAACCAAAGGTGATCCACGACGAGAATAGTTGTTTTCCTCTGGAACAAATTCGTTAAGACCAAGTAATGTCTCAGCAAGTACCAGGCTAGCCATGTTTGGGGCGTTTCCCATCAGTGCAGGAACTACCTGCAGGATCCTTTCCGAAGGCCGTCGTCCTGCAGCCGGACATAAAAAAAATGAGCCAGAACCACAAGCATGATCAGTTTGCTTTGTGTGTGGTTGATGGTCCTCTCAGCTCCCTGGACACGCAAAATGTACTCGTCTATGTTTGTCATATTGAGAAATCCATGTTGGAGGGTAAACAAAAGAGCATCAAACATTGTACATCCATAGAAGCTGTCGCAAATGTGGACGGCCATATGAGGATCTTGATTGACAGGCAAAATCATGAGTGCAAGACTACCACACCTAAGGATTGAAGCAAAGTCCTCTATCGTCGGGCATATGTGCATTTCCCCAATAACAAAAGAACGAGAGTCCATATTCCATCTGCTTTGCATGTGGGCCATCAGTCCGTCGTTAACGTTTATTCGTAATAGAGGTAGAATCTCATCTACATGATAGACACTAAAAGGGACAGGGTCATCGTTGATCAGACTTAAGTATCGCTCCAGCTGTTGCTGCGATAAAACAAGCATGTCTGGGTCCATCTCTACATCCATCTTATGAGTTTTACACTAAATGACTGAAGGAAAGACACCAGTAGATAGAGATTTGGGAAGGAAAGGGTCAAAACAGAGAGAGAGGTGAGAGTGAGAGTGGAGTGTGAGAGTGAGAGTGAGAGTGAGGGTATGAGAGTGATGATGTTGATACAGCAGTAGTTGAAGTAATAAATGAGTTTTCATTCTTGAATTGACATCAATACATAACTCCGGTAGGGGCATTACATGTTGCGAAGATATCTTCGTATTATAATTTTTAGTTCATGTAGTTACGAATATATATTCGTCTAGGAACTTGCAAACATATATTGAAGAAGATATCTTCGTCTCTTAATTTCAAAATATGGATTACACCAAAAAAGAACATAAGAAGATATCTTCGTTTAGGAATTTGAAAATTTATAGTTAAGAGGATATCTTCGTTTAGGAATTTGCAAACATATATTGAAGAAGATATCTTCGTCTCTTATTTTCAAAATATGGATTACACCAAAAACAAACATAAGAAGATATCTTCGTTTAGGAATTCGAAAATATATAGTTAAGAATAGGGGCACAAGATGGCATAAGAATATATCTTCGTTTATGGTTTTAGAAATATGGGCACAAGAAGACATAAGAATATATCTTCGTTTATTAACTTGAAAACATGTAGTTAAGAATATATCTTCGTTTAAGAATTTTAAAACATACACTTACAAAATTAACCTCGTTTGTGATTTTAAAAGTATGGGTACAAGAAGACATATCAAACATCAATACATTATAAGTTATAATTACATATCAAACATCCATACATTAAAAATATCTCAATTCACCTGTGTAAACATAAGAATTACTGTACAAGTATAATTCCGTATAACACATACAAATCTCTAATATCTTGATCTAATTGCAGTCTTTAACTTAAACCTATTGACATTGTGATCCGACATAAGAATTCTGTATAAATATTTTATTCTCAATGTACTCAAAGCTTCTTCGGCCTTCAAAAGAACAAGAGAAAGTATAAGAACATTTCAAATTGTTAAATGTCAGAGAATAACATATGGTATAACACTTACATTATTATCATTGATGTCAATAGACCAACCCTTCGTCACTCCTCTATATGTTTCCATATGTCTCATTAAATATACCCCACAGTCTGTCTTGTTTGTTTGGTCTTGCCAAGGCAGTTTTGGGGCCATGATCCTGTATTTCTTAACCTTTTCCGCAATTCTTTGTATGCCTTGCATTTCCAAGAAAGTCGAAAAACCATCTATTTGTTTCCTCAAATGTACATACTTGTCCAAAATTTTCATTCGATGCGGACGACCGGAGTTGTCTAGTACAGTGATGTTGGAGTCTTTGATATTCACACACACAAGAAAGAAATGTTGGGAAATGACGACAGGTAGGAATATCTGCAAAAAGAACATAAACATTTATTATTTTATGGCATTCTCGTTACTTGGAATTGAGGGATATGTACATACCAGGTCAGCGAAGATGAGGTCTTCTTTTGTGACATGTTAGTTTCTCATGTCTTCTTCAAGGGCTTGGCAAAATAAGAGAATATCATGCTGCAGACTAACCTGCAAAATAAGGGTGGAGACTCAAAGTCATGAACATTGAAGGATACATGGCACAAAACAAGAGAAGCACTTACATGTGAAATTGATGAAAAACAAATTATTCGTGGTTCATGCCTTGGTAACCTACGGCATTTGGAGTGCACAATTATGGACCAAGCGTCCAACACTTCGCTTGCAATTTCTTCACCCATTTTCATTGTACGAAATAGCTGACGGGTGATATTACCCGGTGCACCTTCGTACAGAACGTCACTGCAAAATAGATTCAGTTAGAAGACCATAACTAACTAATTTCATATTTCAAATTTCTAAAAGCATGCGAAGTAACTTACGATGGAGGCATGTCTTGATCAAACACAAAATCGGCGAATCTCTGTTCCTTGTTGGTTATTTTGTGGTCCAACATATCCGCAACCTCTTTCATGTAAGGGGATCGAAGGTGCACAGGAATTTTCGTGATCTTCCTCTTAGGATATTCTCTAATGTTGATGCGTCCCCCCCCCATCATCTTCATCTTCATCTTCAGAAGATTCAACGGCCTTAGAAGCCTCTACCTGTTCCTTGCCTTCACCCTGATCATTTGGTGCAACAGACTGAACTTGGGGTTCTGCAACATGTTCCTTCCCTTCACCCTAATCATTTGGTTCAACATGCTGAGCTTTGGGTTCCTCAACCTGTTCCTTCCCTTCACCCTGATCATCGTCTTCAATAGTGGGTGTCTGCACTTTGTCTACCTCATCCGGTTCCTTCCCTTCACCATGATGATCAGTTGGTTCAACAATGGGTGAGTCATCTTTTTTGGGCAGAACTGCATCCTCAGGTTCGTCTTGTTGAGCAGGGGGTGACTGGGCTTCAATGTGCTAAAATGCAACGTCTACATCTTCCTGTTCAACAAGTAGTGATTGATCTTCAATGTCCTGACCTACATCCTCAAGATCTTTCGGATGAACAGGGAGTGACTGAGCTTCATTGGGCAGAACGGCATCATCAAGATCATTCAGTTCAACCAGTGCTGGTGGATTATCTGCATTGTCCTCCACGGTAGTCTCACATGTGTAATCAACCCGGGGACTATTGATTTTCAAGCCCGCACACTGTAAAGTGTCCCCAAGTGCCTCCCTTGGAGGATCTTCCACATCTACACGAACCTCACCATCGTTCACCAACTTCAAGTGTTTCATGAACGCTTCAAACTCTCTGAGGTTCAGGAAACCGGCCTCAAAAAAGGGCTTCGGATCGATGTTGCGTTTCTCCAACTCCCCTGATAGGTAATTCAGCTGTTGGGCTGTATCTTTAAAAGTTTGCAGGATTTTGGATGTCAACATCTGTACATTATGAAAAACAGATTTCATTAATCTTGAAAACAGGATAATAAAGAACAATGGGAGTCAATTTATTGTTTCCACATACCTCATTATCGTCTTCTTTTACTTCAACCGAGTCAACTGGATTCTCGGGTTGTTTAACTGCTAGGCGCGCCCTTTCCCTGCCCAGCCCAAAATCACCGGCACGAACTTCTAAGTTGGTAAACTCTAACACGGTGACGTCATCCCAACAAGAGATTATTGGAAATTTTCTTTCATAAGGGATACGTTCACCTTCCACAAAAACACCATCTAGGTAGCAAATCTGGAGTAAAGGAATGGGAAACATGTTAGAAAATATTACATATCTATAAATCATATATAAGAGAGGCAACAATACTTACCGATAAAAGGGTTATAGGTCCATCGAAATATGGATTTTTATCTTTACTTGCTTTTTCTTTCCAACTTCTTACACTGTCAACCAATCGTTGTAGTGTGAAGTGGCACCAGTTCAGTTCCTTTATGTTATCAACCTCCATTAAGGATTTGAGAATTTTGAACCTGAAATGAAAAAAATAGATGTGTCAGTATTCACAAATACAATTAGATATATAATTGGTTTGAATACATGTTTACCTGGCTCGTGAATTTTGAACTGGACATAAAAAACTTGAGACAACAAAGACAACGAAGTCGATTTTGAAATCGTTGTCTGCACTTGTGTTACTTAATATCTTGGGGATCATAGAAAGTGTTTCGGGAGCTTTTGAGTCTTCCCCGGTCCATCTAGTCTTCCAATCCCTCAAGAAATTAAAATAATCAGGGTCCTTAGTCTTGTCCCCCCCAACGGACTCGACTACGTTCATTGCCCCTCTAGGGAGGTTCATCACGAGCTGTACGAGATCTTCATCAATAAGGATCTCATCACCGTTGGCCAATATCAGAGAACTCTTATCCGGGTCAAAACATTGGATTACGTGTCTGAAAAAATGAGCCAGGCACTTGGAGACGCCCATTGTAAGAAGAGAACCAAACCCGATTTCCTTCACGGCTTCCCTCTGTTCTACGCTCAATTTAGGAATCAGTTGAGCGAGGCCATGAGGTGATGATCTTGTTAGAAATGTCAGTTTACGTTTCTTGATGGTTTTGGTTTTTTGGGGAGATGGTGGTAACTCTTCATCGAATGGGGTAGTACACGGAGAAATATTAGTGGTTTCTGGGAGTGGTTCTGGTAACTCTTCATCGACTGTTGGAGTGGAGGTAGGAATAACATTGGGTTTTTTTTTTAGGGGGAAAAGGTGGTGGTAAAATCTCATCAAAATGGGTAGTACCTGCAGCAACATCAGTAGCTTCGACAGCAATTGTGGAAACTGATTCATCAGTCGATGACGACTTAGTATTCGTCTTCAGATTTCTCTTCCTCTTCCTTTCATATGTAAAGTTATTAAACCTCGAAGTCATTATTTTTGGTGGGATAGCATAAATCAGTATTCAACGAAATAAATTGAATAAACATGTGTAAAATTAGTATAAACACAATAAGATTAACATACCTCTCTGGTTTATTGCTGGGATTGACGTTGGATGCAGGAGTGGGGGCAGTTTCGTTTTCGTTTATGCTTCTACAAACTTGCAAGACGACCTCTCAGGAGTCGATGGGATCCACTTCCATGTTGTTGCCTTGGTTCCCTGACATCTTCAGAAGAAATCCTTGTAGTATAAAAGAAATATCTAGGGTTTCGACGTTGAGTGTTTGGATTATCGCTTGGAGATAGAGAGAGAAGAATATGAACAGTTGCTTATGAAAATGAAAATGATGGAGAGTGGGATTGTAACGGGAAATTGAAATTATATCAACTAGTAATGGAAGCGAATAAATATTCGTTCGATATCGTAACTTCTTAAAAAAATTCAAAAAATAAATTGAAAATAAAAACTGATATTCGAAGCGAAGATTTATTCGCGGGATGTAAATGCACGGGTAAGTGAATTTACATGACAGACAAGTTGGCTTCTCATGGGAGGGGAGGGGGTTTTACATGAACGTCAGGCTAAAAATAATTGAAAAGAAGAAATCTTCGCTTTCAATCGTCTCCTCGAAAAACAAAATTAAAGCGAATATTTGGTCGTTTACTGCATGTCATTTTAAATTAATTGAATTAACATTTATTAATAAACGGAAATATAAAATTAATAAAAATAAAATAGCCAAGTAATTGAGGCGAAGATTTGTTCGGTTGCTGCATGTGATTTTTAATAAATTAAATTAATATTTAATAAACGGAAATATAAAATCCATGTCATTTTGGTCTTTACATGCACGGGTAATTGTATTTTCATCGAAGGCATGCAGTCTTCTCATGGGTGGGTTGGGGGGTTTACATGAGGTTTTATTAAAATTAATTGAAGCAAATATATCTTCGCTCCTGAGGGTCTGAAGGCCAAAAAAATTAAATGTAAAAAAAAAAAGAATGAATTACTTGAAGCGAATATTATATCGCTGCATTCGATTTTCAATAATTAAAATAATATTTAATAAACTGAAATATAAAATACATGTCATTTTGGTCTTTACATAGACGTGTAAGTGTATTTTCATGAAAGGCAAGCGGTCTTCTCATGGGTGGGTATGGGGGGTTTACATGAGGGTCAGGGCAACGGACGTGGAAATCTTCGCTCCCATCGCATCTCACCCTTCCCTCTAACACGGTGCCTTGAGCGAAGATATCTTATTTGGGTATCATATGATTATTATATAATTTCCTGGCGTTAACAGGCGCTGCCGTTAACGGCGTCTGGTGTAAACCCGTGACGAAACCCGGATTCCGGATTCTCCCTCACTCCGTCTCCTTCCCAGATTGATTTATTATTAAAATAATAATGCTGCAATCTGATTGGTCCGCCACAGGGGAACACAGCAATCGGTAGCAGAAGATCTAAATTGTATATAAACATGCATGTAACATCGGGGTAAGACTATAGGTTAGGCAGTGGAGTATGGTCACTCATCCCCTCCATAGAATAGTTTACATAAAAAAACAAATTATAAGATTTCAAACATGGGGCATATAATCCAATATTATTGCTGAAATTAATTATAATATTTAGGTACATACTTTTATTATAATAAAAAATCATTTATTAAAATATAAAGTTTATAGATATATATAATAATAATAATAATAATAGACGTGAGATATACATTTATGTTGGACCACATCACATCAACCGTCGCTTTAAGGTTTATTATTATTTTCTATTTCATTAGTTATATTTTAGGTTAGGTATTATTATTAATAAAAATAACTTAATTTAGTTGCTTAAATATTAAGCTTATTAATAGTGTGACATTGAGTTCAAATTATGTTGCTAAAATTTCTCAAATTTTAATGATGGAATTTCTTAGTGCACTTTTTTATTTTAGGTGCCCGTGTGAGTTGTGATCCCAAGCGGCCATCTAACTCACCTTACCCTAGAATGAGTTATGCACATCCTCTACTATTTTGTTAACGGGTCGAATTAACTATGTATATTATGCTAAGTCCTGAACACATAAATAATTTCTCTCTTATTTCTATTATACTAAATGTAGAGTTTTTGTTCTTAAAAGCACTAAATAATCCACACATCTTTGACATAAAATAAATTACTTATTACGAATTCAAAACTAGGAGATCCCAAACCAAACAAAAAAACGACAAAACGTCTCTGTAAAGTCTTTTTCATTAGAAATTCAAGTACACTTCCGCAATTCAAAATTACAATAAAGTTTTTTACCGATTTAATTATAAGAAATCTAACATATTGAACTATTTAATAAACTACAATGACTATTTAACATCAATATGCTCTTTTAATTAGGGTACCACATCTTCAGTACCACTAGTGCATGCCATTCCATTCTTAAGGTCGCCCTAAGTTTCTCGAGGCTTACACTTGCCGTCATTTGCCTCTTACTTAGTGTGTACATTATATATATATTTGCTCAAAATTACATTCATGGGTCAGTCGTTTCATAGGAAATGTACATTATTTTGGTCACTAGGACCTCGAGTAAACCCCACATTTGTCGTGTAAATATATACCGCCTAAGAAAAACAAGAAATTATGTATCACTCTTTATAACTTTGTGTTTATAATGCATTATTCACATTCTCTTTAACATCTTTATTCAAGAAACACTAAAGATTATTAAATAACCACTCATGTCTCAAAGAATTCATTGAACCTATACTTATAAGCAAACAAAAACAAATGAATGACGGCGAGCTAATAATTACATTAATCTTTTTTCTAAGCGTGTTGAATGTAAATTAATTAATTATAATTTATGCCACTCTAAGCATGCAAAGACAAATTAGTCATCCTCTCCTTATGCTAGCTACATAAGATATATTAAAATATTGAAGTGAACTGAAAGGGGATGAACAATTCCACTTCTCCAAACTCATAATAAATTATTATTTTTCAAGAAAAAGGACTCAAAAGAAGTAAAAAAGTAAAGTGTGGAAATATATATTAATGTATAATTGTGGGTGAGAAAAGTGGAACACAAAAAGTTGGGGGACAGTTCACACTAATTGGTCCCTTCATTGATATGAAAAGACCAGACAAGAACATATATTTATCATAGTTACAAATGGTCGGATGATACCTTTATTGGAACTTCGACAACAAAACCAATTCATCCATTTGTAGAGTATTGGACAATGGTGTGTTTGTGAGGTTTTTTTACATATTAAAAATATATATACACATATGTAAGTTGTTAAGGAGAAGCTACCGAGTTTTGGGGAGCACAACGATGGCTCATAATCATCGAGACATATCGTGATTTATTTTGAAAAACTCTCAATTTTATTTCAGCAAGTTGATCCACTAAACATTAATATAATTAAAATTTGTTTCTTTTTTACCGAGATTTGCTTGCATAACCAAGTTTAGGTCTATGAGAAAATTGGGGTCGATAAGGGTATTACAAAAGTACATTATTAAGACATTTGATATAAGTAATCGTATAGTTTATGAGAAAGATTACAATCGCTAAAAATCTCTTATGCTCAAGGATATCGTTAATGAGCTATGCAGTTATATATTAAATTATAATGAGATTAAATTCTAAGAAGAAAATCCAAATGTGAAATTATACAAACATTACAAAAAAAAAACATTAATAAAGGAACTGCATCCTAAATATATTGAACTTAAACCAATGAATAATGAAAGAAACATTTAAAAAGAAGTGTATGTTTTTTTATTATCCCGAATGTTGTGAAAACCAAATTATAAAAGTACGAATAATACAAATATTTGTAAAAGTATATACATGTAAATTCAAGTGTTTTTCATCCCACCGCGAATTCATGCGTGTTCAAAACACATTGGGGTTACAAAAACCTCCTTATCCTTTCCCGATTTTAAAGTTAAATTTAAGTAACAATTTAAATGATTTTTATCCTTATGAAAACTAATATATGAACTCTTTGTGCCTTGAAGAAAAACAAACATATATAGTTATTAGTATTTGGGTTAGAGTTAGGGTGAGTATCCATTATTGTAACTAGGTTAAAAGAATTGATTCTTACTTAAAAGAATAATAGTAATAATGTGATGGACATAATGAGTGTATAGGAATTAAGATGTCTGCTACAATGGAGATTAATGAGACAAGATACTTACTCATGTGGTTGAACTTTTACTTTTTTTCTATTCCATATTAGTTGAATTTCAGTTCCTCATTTATTTTAAACATATATTTGATCATATAAAAATAATTATGCAAGAAGACAAAACATAAAATTAAACACTATTGCTATTATGAGCTCAACTAACCTGGTTATTAAGAAACTTTAAAGCAATAAAAAATATCATCATTTATGGAGTTACAATTGTAATTAATATTTATTTATTATTATTATTTAATGTAGTAACTAGCATGACTCAGAAAAGATCACATGTTACGAGATCCCCTCTCCCTCACAGGGAGGGGTAAAATAGTCATATTTAATTTTATTTATTTATTTATTTATTTTTATTTTTTTTATTGTTTTGCCCCTTCCTTTGGGAGTCAGATCTGTTGTACCAGTCCATGTTTCATTTGATGAACCACCCTTCAAAAAACAAATAAACTATACATTATAAATAAATAAAAAAATAAATTTTATTTTTGTTTTTGAAGGGTGGTTCAGCAAATGAAACATTATCACCAGACCCTCTCTTTGAGGGGAATAAGAGATTGTAACTTTGATCTTTCTAAACATGACCCATATTCATTACCTTCTAAGCGTTTTTAGTGGAGAATCCGTAACATTTATATGTTCTTAGAGTCACAATTTTGTTTTTTTTTTAGAGTTTTATAAAATGACATTAGTTAAAACCTTGAATAAGGGGATTAAAAATCCATGTAAATGACAAGTGTTGTTAATAATTATTATGGTTGGAGGGTGTTGATAAAGTGGCTAACACAAAATTTCGTCATCAATTATGATGAATAGAGTGGGGTTTGTCACTGAGTAGAGTTTACAATAGGATAATAATCATACACTTCATAGCCAATGGATTTATAATTAAGCCCAAACGAATTTAATATCTTATCCCTTACATGCCTACATAATAATAACATAGTGGCCAAACTATAATAAAATTTATTAAGTTGAGAAATTATTTGAAATTTAGACTAGTCTCAACAAAATATCAGTTTGTTTCTTTGCTAATATGAACTAAATGATAAAGTAGTATTTAAAAACTAAAAAATCATGCAATATAGTTCCCTAGCGTTGCGTACCTAATTTTGTGACTAACACTAAATTAAGAAATTTAGTATTAATTGATATCAAAGTCAAATGTAGTGTTAACTGTAAACCCTTGTTAATGATCCTTACAAAATATTTTTTAAAAATGGGTTGGGATGCTCTAGACAGTTTGCCTTGTTCGCCTCACCCTCGGGTCGGTACTATGTTCGATTTCCACTCTAGTGTCTTAAGTTAGAATAGAAAGTCATAATTATGTTTCATGCTAGTTTTTATTACTATTATTTCTTAAACATGGAGAAAAAATAGATTTAACCTCTAATTTTAAATAGTCCAATCATTTATATTACTATTTTTTCTTAAACATGGAGAAAAAATATATTTAAGCTCTAATTTAAATAGTTCAACTATCCCCTCTTCTAACTTAGCGGTAATAAGAGATGGATATTTCTGGATTCGAGCTTGTTAAACGACAAGTTTTGTACCTAGTTAAATAGTTAAGTGTGTTTGTAGGCTACATACTTAATTCGTTTTCTCATTTTTTATCCCCTTTTTCTATTATAGCGGCAACAAAAGGTGAAAATTCTCACCATAATGTCCTGGGTTTAAATCCGTCAAACGACAAATTTTGCGTCTAATTAAGTATGTTTGCGGGGCTACATATGCTTAATCCGTTATCCCATTCTTTTTTTATTAAATAACCCAACGAATGCATCAGTCATATTTGAAAATATTTTGAGTAGATAAAGGGCAATTAATGAGATGCCTTTTTTCACTAAAAAAACATGATTTTGCAACATATATATTATAATTAAGACTTAACGTTAACAAAAATCCGTCATAAATTTTGAAAAAATTAAAGAAATTACAACACATAATATTATGATATGTGGAAACATATATACATTAAAAAATTGACCATTCTATTTCCCTTGTTAATCTTGTTATTATTTCTATATTTTAGGAAACTATCAATATCTTATTGTCAAAATCGTACTTCTAACTTAAAACATTTTTTAGAATCGAACTTAGTGTTATTTGATATATCTTAAACACAACTTATTTAATTTTCACTTGACTAAACAATTTTTTATACATTTATTTTCCTTTTACAATTATTTTAATTGATAATATTTAACACTATTATTACACTTTTCAAACACATTTTACATTTAATATATTATAAAATTAAGTTTTAAATCTTAATGAAACATTTTTCAAATTATTTTACAACTAAAATATGTCAACAGAGGAAGGACCTATTCTACAGCCAACGGCCTCTCTTCCAAAATAAAGTGTTATTGCTCTTAGTTAAAAGAGAATAAATTTTGTATTAATAATATGAGTCATACTAATTTTCTTTATTATATATATATATATATATATAATAATGAAGGAAGAAGAAAAGAAAGATCTAAATAAAATAGAGAAAAAAACAATACTAACTCGAGGTATTTTGAGTTTGTGATCTTTAAAATTTATTTACTTTACAAATAAATTTGTTTGTATATTTACATATTATTAAGTATAATATATAAGATTATAAGTTTAATTTTCACTTAAAATGTTTTAAATTAAAATGGAGATCATAATTGCGTAAGTCAGGTTAGTTTCCAACATATATTAAAAAAAAATTAAAGATGATAAAAAAGACATTTAAAAAAATTAAATCACAAATTCATAATTAAAATTATTTAGAAAGTATTATTTTGTCACTATTACCGTATCATCTCAATTGCTTTTGAAAACGGTTACAAAAATAAGGGATTTTATTTTCATGTAGTATTAAAAAATGTGATTGAATTAGATGAAAAATTTATTTGTAGTGAAAAGTAAATAGAAAAAAGGTAATTTTGAAAAACTTTTATATCAAACTACAAAATATATAAATCTTTTATAACAAAAATGATTGGTTTCCAATTTTGACAAAAATAAAAAAAAATTAAAATAAACCAACTAATAAAAAGAAGAGATCGTGATAAAACTAATACATGAAAATATAAAATAAAATAAAATATTCATTTAAAAAATAATTAAAGATGATTTAAAATGTGAGTGACCAAATAAAGATAATTGACAAAAACAATTAAAAAATAACAAGTATAAGAATAGTGTAATTTTTTTGAGACGATAGAAAAATATAACTTCATTTGATTACTTTAATTAAAATAATAAATATTTGTTCATCTTTATACTTTCACATTAATTTGTGAGAAATGATTTAGGAAGAAAATTTGGGAGAGGAAATTATTTGTCTGTAATCTGATTCGTTGAAAAATTAATAAATTATTTATATATTCTCTCCAATTTTTTTATCATTTTTGGACGATCACATGTCATTCTCTCCTACGTTCCTCTGCTTTATTATTCCAACTAAACAATAATAATATATAAATATTTATTTTTAAATTATCAATAGAATTCAATTTTTTTAATTAATAATATATATATATATAAATCATCTAAACAATTCAATTTTTTTAATAAAAAATAAATGAGCCTTCAAAATAATATAATATATATATATATATATATATATATATATATATATATATATATTTATATTTATATTTAGATTAGATCATAATTTACTTTAGGTAAGAATATAGTATGACATAATCACATTTATAAATATGTTTACCTGAAATATTTGTAGTGAGAATTATTATTCTTTTTGTAATATAGTTATTAAAACTGATAATATACAAATTTACATATTCTTATAATTTTTATATATGTACGTTATATCCATAATTGTGCCTTAAATTCTAAGAAAATAGTCTTTTGAACGTTGTTTGAGGAAGTGATTTTTTGATTTTGTCTGAGTTTTATTTAAAAAACCATTTTTTATAAAAAGTAGGAAAAAATTGGTTTTTAAAATTTAAAGACTAATTTGCCATTTGACTTTAGAAGATATGGTATATTTGAAAGAATGATAGTTTAGAGAGAGAAGATAAAATTAGAGAATAGTTTTGATATTTAAATAATAAAATTATTTGATTTAATGGTTAATAAGATGTTTGGGTTAAAAACTGAATTTTATCTCAAAAACCCTTTCATCAAACGAGGCCTTGGTGTAAACTCGACAAAAATACAAAAATTGACCCCAATAAATACATTTTTTTCCCGAAAACATTGATCCAAAAAAATTCCATAGTTAAATTGACAACTTTTCATAACTTTCAAATCCTTGATAATTTTTCACTAAAATTTGACAAATGTCTTTTTAATTACATTTTTTTTTTATGTTAATTATAAAAAATCTATTACACATTTATTTGACAATTTTCAGTATTATTATATTATTAATACTAAAATAGAAATTTGTGACCAAATACTATTCTACAAAAGGATATATATATATATATATATATATATATATATATATATATATATATATATATATATATATATATATATATATATATATATATATATATATATATATATATATATATATGACTTACAAAAAGGCCAGAAATTTGAAGCAACCCAATAGAAAGAAAAAGTAAACCATTGTAGAAGTTGTAGAAATTTGACAAGTTCTAAGCAATAAAATGTAAATGGATGTCATTTAAAACTTTTACACACATGTTATATTGGACCAAAGTCTAAGAGTCAAAATTCAAACCCCCCATAACGAATTACATTTATGCAATTATTAGAAGCAATAACCTATTAAATTATTACTGTTCTAATATTTATATTATGTCATATATATATAAATCTTTTTTTTAAAGTTTTAAACATTTAATTTTCAATTCAACTTTCCTTAGTTGAAAAAAAAGAAAACTAAACAAATAAACAAACTGTTGTCATGAAAGAGACCATTCTCATCAATACTCTGTTTCAATTTTCAAATTAATAAATCATTTATATAGTTAACCAACCTAGATCATTTAAAAGTTTTAAATTTCGATTTCCCCCTATGATTTTCTTTTAGTAAAAAATTAATTTAAAAAATCGAATGAGGAGGAGTTAAAATAAAATTTAATTTAAAAAATAAAATGAACTAAATAAAATTATATATATTAAATAGTACAAATTTATAAAAATTAAAATTTGAACAAAAATAATCCAAAAATCAAGCAATTTTTGTAGGGTTAATCCAAAAACATGCGGGTATTTAACTTATATAATAACGTGGAATGAATCAGAGCAAACCGAATAAATCAATAAAATATTGGTGTAAAAATCTCTATTCAAAATTTTGAGCGACGGTAAAATTTTTCTTTTGCAGTGTTAGTAAGCCGAAAATGATTTGCCAAAGGATAATTAACAATCTTAAAGTAAATAGGGTTAAAATAATGTGAAACTCATAAAAATTGTTAGAAAATACCTATAACATGACGTCTATAGATCACTTTATTAGATAAATAAAAAAAAACTTCATTAAAACAATACCATCTCCTTTGTTGCTCGAGAATGATCATCAACACAATTAAAATATGAGTAACAAATGGCCTACCAAATTAAGATTAAATTAAGATCGAGAGTATTATTTAAATTACAAAAATTTGAAACGATAATTTTATTAGATAAATAAGAAAATATCACCAACACACAATTGGAGGGTAGTAGCGAATGACCCACCCATTGAAATTTCAGATTTTGTTTTGAAAGGGAATATTTAAGCAAACTTGTGTGATACAATTATGATATATAATTAAATTACAGCTTATTGCGGCTTGTGCTTCCTCACATGTCACAGTTCTCCTGTATTATTATAATCATCTCTGAAAGTGTATACTCTATATAAGCCCCTTCCCTCCATTAATCTACTAACCAAATTGATCCCTTTTAATCTCTCTCTTTCCTGCTTTCTGAACTAAAAAACCCATCAAATCGATCGATCGATCATTGAAGAATGGATAGTGATGATCAGAGATCATCATCATCATCGTCATCAAGAAAGTTGAAATCTGCAAATGAAATCAGTGAAGAAGAAGCTGCGGATCTGAGAAGAGGACCATGGACTGTTGAAGAAGACATCATTCTTACCAATTACATATCCATTAATGGTGAAGGCCGCTGGAATTCTCTTGCTCGATGTGCAGGTAATTAATATCCTATTTCTACACGTCTCTTTTCTTTCTTTTTTTAAACAGTTAAAAGTTGTTTTCAAATAAGAAAAAAAATTGGATTTTATCAATTTTGGCTAATAAGTTAATAAATTTATATCAAATAATCAAATAAGTTCATATCCTAAATGGGGATGATCATTGAAGGGATAGGTGGAGATCTAACTTTCTTGGGCCACATGAATCCTATAAGCATATATTTCCTTTATCTGATCATGTCCGTACGGAAAAAATGTTTTTTTTGTTGTAATAGTAATGAAATATATTTGAGATTTAATTTATTTAAATTTGAATAACAAGATTTGGAACCGGTCAATCTAATCAGGTTTAAAAAGGTCGGGAAAAAGTTGTAGACTTAGATGGCTCAATTACTTACGCCCTGATGTTCGTCGTGGAAACATTACACCGGAAGAACAACTCCTTATTCTTGAGCTTCATTCTCAATGGGGAAATCGGTATGATGATGTCATGTATTCTCTTGAGCTTGATAATTTTTTTTTATTGATGTGTTGAAAATCATTTATGTATTATTTGATTAGATGGTCGAAAATTGCACAACACTTACCGGGCAGAACAGATAATGAGATAAAAAATTATTGGAGAACTAGAGTGCAGAAACACGCGAAACAACTCAAATGCGACGTGAACAGCAAACAATTCAAGGACACCATGCGATACCTTTGGATGCCTAGATTAGCCGAGAGAATTCAAGCCGATGCTACAACACGCGAGAAATTATCTACCGATATGAATTATGGTCACATGCCTTTGGTTGGTCCACAAGATAATATTAATATGTGTTACCCATCTCAACAATATTCTGTGACTGCAGCATCGTCAGACTCTTTCGGATCAACCCAAGTGTCTGACTTAACCGATATTCATTACAACAATTATCCGGTTAATAACGATGTAGATAACATGGCTGCATATTATTACCCTAATAATCAAGGCGAAAATCCACAATCCTATCTAAACCATGGGTTAGATTTACAAGTCAAGGACCAGACCAATGACAACAAAGAATGGTTCAATCAAATAGGGGAAGCATCCGACAATTTCTGGAATGTCGAGGACATTTGGTATCAAGAGCGGTTCGAAGGAGGCAACATGTTATAAAACTAAAATTATCGAGACGATCATATAAATTACATATTTGTAGGGGTGATTGGTTAGTTCAATTTTTTTGTTCTATTGTTAGCCCATATATGGAAACATTGCACTTATTATCATAAAACTCTCCTATTCTCTTATATCTTAATATACAATCTATGCCATAATAGGGGACTCCATTACAAGACGCAATAATTGAAATTGAAACTTATGATATTAAGAAAACTAAACAGTGATGGATTGTTTTAAGGTGAAATAGATAATGGTGTTTGTTAAATATTAGTTGATTTGATTAAAGTCCAATATAATGATGGGTTTGTAGAATGGGGAAGAATTGGTTCCACTGCCTTTATAAGTTATTTTAAATTTGTATTGGTGTTATTATTATTTATTGTGATTAATATAGTATAAAGTATATATTGCTTTTTGAGGTGTGGAATATTTGAATCCTAGTCTAGCACTCTACCTAGTCTATGGAGCATGAACCTACATTAATTAAGTCAGTCCCTCATCCCCTTCTAGAAGAACATTGTGACAATCTTTTTTTTGGGTTGTATAAATTATTTTCATTAATTAGTTTTTTTATTTATAAAAAGCTCATTAAAAATATTTATAGGCAGTTATGAATTTAATAGTAATATGTTATCAATTAAAAATAAAATAGAAAATGTAAAACACATAAATCCCACCAAGAAGTTAAAAGTCGGGTGAACCAAGTTTTAGATCAACCCGAATAATTGAATTTGAGATTGAACAAAAAATTTAGTGTTATTTTGTAATAGTACACAAACCACAAAAGAAAATCAAAATGATATAAATCCTAATGAAATAATAGAATAAAATGATATAAATCCTAATGAAATAATAGAATCAATCAATAAAAAACAAGTGATATTTACTCAAACTCCCAAAAAATTTGGGTCTTTATCAAATATCATCGTAATTTGTTAACATTATCAATTCATGGCCACAAAACATCTTCTGAAAAAACACCACATGATGAAATAAGTAATCATTTACTAAAAATATTTCTAAGTCATGTCTTTCTTGCGTATCAGAAAAGATTAGGGAAGTTAATTGTGAGTCATTGCACATGCAAAATGTTTGCTTTAATGCATGAAGTTAGACAACCCCATGTAAGATGTGAGTGTTAACAACTAATACATATTTTACATCAAAGTTAGGCTTTGATCAGAAATAACTAAATATATACAAGCAATAAGGAGCGTCGTGTAAAGGGATGGATGTCATATACGATGATTGCCTTTGGATTTTGGTAAGGCGGTCGATCCGACATGACATGTATTCTACAAGAAGAAAAACATGAGATCTCTTTAAGATGACCACTATTATTATTAGATCAATTTACTTTTAAAATGGGTTAAGGGGAACGTAATTCATTCATTTATTAATGAATATCATGGACTTGTGCCGACACATATTGACATTGTTCAAGCTTGGAAGAACAATAATGTAATCCGTCTTTGTAACGCAATTATGGCATATCATACTATACAAATTTGAAATCATTATAATAGTTTATCTTAAGTTTAACTATACATCTTCTAAAATATCGGGGTGATTATTGAACCAAAAATATAACACATAATAAAACATGTAAAATTTATATGCGTGTAAAATTCTGTTTAAAATAAATCACCTATTAATAATCTTATAAATGAAGTGTTAATTATGATTCTAAAATTAATAATAATTGTACAAACACATTATTATAGAGAAAATGCTGTAATATACTTTAACTAATCGAGTTAAAATCTTTAAATATAATATTAATGCTGGTAAAGTTATTTTTTTGGCTGAATAATGCAGGTCAAGGCTCTATAGCAAAATATATAATCAAAATTCAACACAAAGCAATAATTTTATTCTATTAGATTATTCTTATGAAATATGTGCACTGTTGTACAATTATATTGAGCATTTTAGAATGTTTGTGAAAAACAAATGATATTTAAAAACAATACAAACATATTGAATCAATATTTTGATACTTAATGTGATTTTTAAAAGATGGTGGATAAGAATAAGATCATCAATGTAACATCAAAATGAAGATGTGAATTTTGTCAATAATCACTTAAATGTTGAATCCAATAACAATATCATATTTTAGCAACACCCAAAAAAATAAATAAAAATAAAACAACAAACTAAATAATGTTTGACATTAGTCTAATAAAGCCCAGCAATTGTGGCCCATGTGTAAACAAACAAGAATGATTTAATTATATAGACCAATTAACTTAACTAGCCCACCACTTTGATAAAAAGAGGTTTTTAGGTCATGAGATGTCTCTCTCTCTCTATGAGTACGCATAACATTTATCTTATCTCATCAAGAATAAAATAGTAGTAGGAGGAAAAGAGAGAAACACTATTCTTGCTTAATTGAGGATCATTTTATTTCTCAACTCTCATTATTGATCGATGAATGCTCTCTGTTGTTTAATTTATGTTCGTAAAAACACATTGCTTAAAGATCTTGCTAATAATATATATGTGACATTAGAGTTTTCAGATTGCATAATTACGAACTTATTACGATTAAAAGCTATCAAGTGATATAAGAGCTTGGTTATTGAACATGCGATTTTTCGATTATTATTTATCATCCTATTTTATTCCTTGGTAAAGACTATTAGAGTTTCAAAGTAAATGGAAATCTGAAATTAAAAATATATAAATTTGTTAAGTTATCTGTTGTCAAAAGACTTGAATGTGATGATAAATTAGATTTGAAAGATTAATTATTGTTTTCAAATAATACATTATTATATGTAAACAATAAATATCATGAAGTCAGACTTACACAGTAACAACCTCCTTTCTCTTCTCCTGCATCTCTCTTCCATTATAGTCCACATTAAAAAGAAGAAGATAAGAAAGAAATAGTCTGTCTAAATGGTTAATAAGCATTCTAAGGTTCTTATTTGATTATAATGTAAATTAAAGAATTTATATTATGACTTGTTTGATAATAAGAATTTTTTATAAAGTTTTTAAACATGATTGATGAATAATTAGAATATATATCATATAGGTATACAATCATGATGTTAACTCAGAAAGTTTTATTATAAGGAATACTAAAAATCATTATGATGGACGAAGAACTGATTGAATTAATGGGTTTGTTAATCACTAAAGTGATCAAAAGTTTATGTTCTTATTTAACTTATATCTATATTATGTATAATTAATTTGTCACTCGCCAAAGTGACCAAATTTGAAAAGTTTATAGATATCAAATTAAATTAAATTAATCAATTAATGGGGTTGTTAATCACCAAAGTGATTAAGCTATAAAGTTTATACTCCTATTGATATGATATCTATATTAGGTGTAATTTGTTAGTTGTCAAAGTCACCAAATTAGAAAAGTTTAAAAGATATCAAATTAAGTTAATTTAATTACTGATGCTTATGTGATGCTTATTAACGAGATGACATTATGGTGTTTATTTTTATTTTATTTTATCGTGAGTATATTGAAGTTTATTATTATAAAATATTATGAATCGCCCAAAGACAGACTAGTTATTTTATCATTATGAACATTATCGTGGTGAATTAATATACTTAGTTAAACACGTTAAGTATATCCAAAGATTGCAAACATATTTGATTGGAGTATGTTAATCACAAATTATGTTAATAAATTTGAGCATATATCAAACTTCCAACCACGGATGCATAAGGAATTTGTTCCATTTGACAATGTTCAATTCATTCTTTGGACATTGATTGAGACTAAATTTACCTCATTTCTGAATTGAGACAACACTTGAAGAGCATTTATCCATCTTGAATCTCTCTAGAACATTATTAATATATGCTTTCTAAGACAAACCTACAAATTCTTGTGATCTATCGTAGAATATTTCAATTCCAATCACATATGATGCCTCACCCATATCTTTCATTTCAAAGTTATTAGAGAGAAACTTCTTAGTTTCATGTAATAAATCAAGATTATTAGTAGCCAGCAAGATATCATCAACATACAGAATTAGAAATATAATCTTGCTCCCACTGACCTTCAGGTATATACACTTATCAACGATATTTTTCTTAAATCCAAAGGAAGTGATAATATCGTTGAACTTAAGATACCATTGGCGGAAAACTTGCTTAAGTACATATATTGTTTTTTTAGTTTAATCACCATGTGTTCTTCCCCTTCAACTGAAAATCCCCTCAGGTTGGATCATATAAATCTATTCATCTGAATTTCCATTCAAAAATGCGGTTTTCACATCTATTTGATGAATCTCTAAATCATAATGAGCTACCATTATCATAATAATTCTAAGTGAATCATTCTTAGAGATATGAGAAAATGTCTCCTTATTAGAAACTAGATCATCATCAATTCCCAAGTCAAATGAAGACTCTTGAAGATAAAACACATAATCATTAGAATTAATCGATCTTCTTTCCGTTATAGATCTTCTTAATGGTATTTCATGTGGTTCATCTATTGTAGGTTTATTGGTAACAACCTCATCGAGTGGTGTTTGATCATTAATTTATTGTCCTTGCAAGTAATTGGGATTATCAACAACTGTAAGAACAACAACATGAGAAGAAGTTACATTTACAAGAATTTGTATCCTAACTTCTTCAATCTCCACTTGACGTGGCTCTAAACTCCCACTAACTTTATCATTTTTAATGAACCTATCATTACTATTTTAAACAATTCTTTTACTATGGTTTGGACAATAAAATCTATACCCCTTAAATTTTTCTAGATAACCAACAAAAAATCGCTGGTTGTTCTTGAATCCAGTTTCTTTTCATGTGGATTATAAATTCGTACCCCAAACATGTAGGTGCCTTAAACTAGGTTTCCTTCCTTTCCACTATTCAATAGAAGTTTTTGGAACTGACTTGCTAGGAATCATGTTTAATACATAAATGACAATTTTCAAAGCATGCATCTATAATGATGAGGGTAAAGACAAATTGCTTAACATACTCTAAACCATTTCTATAAAGTACGATTACGCCTTTCTGCAACACCATTTTGTTCCGGTGTTCCTGGCATTGTGTATTGGACACATATATCACGACTTTATAGAAATTTAGCAAATGGACATGGGAATTATCCAGCTTCATTATACCTTCCATAATATTCACCACCCTGATCAGACCTTGCAATTTTCACCTTTCTGTCTAGTTGCCTTTCAACTTCCGTAATAAACACCTCAAGGATATCTACTGATTGAGACTTTTCATGCAATAAGTAGACATAACCATAACATGAAAAATCATCGATAAATGTAATAAATACTTTTCTTCACCAAAAGATGGAACATCAAAAGGACTACATATATATGTGTATAATTTTAAGGAGTTGTGAGCTACTTGTGGCAACTTTCTTAATTGTGTGTCTTGCGTGGTTTCCCTTAATGCAATCCACACATATTCTAAGATCAGTAAAATCCAAGACGGGTAGGATTTCATTCTTCACTAATTTTTTAATTCTTTATTTGGATATATGATCCAAACGTTTATGCAACAAACAAGCTGAACTTTCATCAACTAACCCATATTTATATCCAACATTATGATGCAAGGTTATAAGGTTCAGAAAAAAAGTTATCAAGTTTTAATTTGTATAGACCATGAGAACTAGAACTAATGAAAAGATCATTTTTTAATAAACTGAAACATCCATTTCCAAAATTTAAAAGAGTATCCAACTATATCAAGTTTAGACAAAGAAATCAAATTTCGAGAAACAAAAGGAACATAAAAGGTTTGAAAAAGATCTAAATGATGTCCAATGTTTAGAATTAAGTGATAGGTTCCAATGGCTTCAACTAGAGCTATGACTCGGTTTCCCACAAAGATAAACTTTTCATTTGAATTTATGGTTTAGGTCGTAAGGAATCCCTACATCGTATTAGAAACATGAGTTGTACAACCAGAATCAATCCACCACGTATTATAAGGAACTTCTTCTAAATTTGATTCGAAACATACTAAAGCACTATGTTTACCTTTCTTTTCGAACCATGCCTTATGTTTCAGGCAATTTTTCTGATAATATCCATACTTTTGGCAAAAATGACACTTATCTTTCTTCAGTTCCTTCTTGTGGATTGGGACAAATGACTTATTTATCTGTGATAGTCCTTGTTTTCCCTTTCCATAATTCTTTCATGATTTCTTTTCAGCTCCTTTATGATCTACGAGATTAGTAGAATGAACTATTGGTTTCTTAAGTCTTCCTTCCTCCTGAATGAGCATACTTTACAGTTCATGCACATTCTATTTATCCTTAAAAACATTATAGCTCATTTGAAATGGGCCATATTGAGAAGGGAGAGAGTTGATGATGAATTGCACCAGAAAGTTTTCATTAACCTCTAATCCCATATACTTTAATCTTACCGCTATGTTCGTCATTTTGAGAACATGTTCATGCATGGTACAAAAACCATCAAATTTTATGGTGGTTAAAGTACCCATAAGTGTCCCAACAGGCGACTTATCAGTAGTCATATTGAGAGAAATCATTCACAAATGTCATAAATTCCTGAGCACTTTTAGTTTCGCGAAGTGTGGACTTAATGTTGTTTGCTACAGTTATCCGCATAAACATCAGGCTCAATCTGTTTGATATTTCTCAAGCATTATAGAAAGATCTCTGTTCAACACTGCTTGTATCAGTAAGAGTAGTAAGTTTATCATTTATAAGTGTAATGTCAAGATCCAAAACACCAAGGTGAAACTAAACTTGCTCACACCACTTAGAGAAATTAAGCTCAGAAAACTTAACAACAGATGTAGTTTGCAAATGAAGAGAAACTGGAACAAATACTGCAACACATATAGAAGGTACCCACACATTAATATTTTGAGTAAATCTTGACTAAATATTTAGAATCATTTAAACAAGTGAACATTAACGCATATTGAAGATTCTTTTAGGTGACACAACAATATACATCATAAACATAATTGATGCATGGAAACATCTCTATCTCACAAGCATTTGAGAGTAGCTTATAACTTTGTGAAAGTGATTCAAAAAATTCTAATTTTAAATTAGGTTTGAGCAAACAATGGATCGGCCTATCTAACCCAACCCTAACCTAACTCAAAAACAATAATTTGGGTTGAATAATACAGTTTAAATAAATTTAGATACTTAAAAGTGTTTTACCTGAACTACCCAAATTAAGAGTTCAATTAGAAAAATAAAGAGTTCAATTAACAAAGAGTCAAAACATATTAAACGGGTTATAAATGTATTAAGCGAGTCAAAATAATATTTAAAAAAAATCAATATATGTTAAATGCGGTAGATACTCAAATTTTACTTCGCCAATTTATTTAAAATTATCTCGAGCTAATAATTAATTTTCTAAAATAAATACACAGACTCATTGCACGAGATTAAAAATAAAAATTATATTTAAAATGATATCAATCGATCGAATTCAAAAATAATTAATTCTGGATTATATTTTAAATAAAACTCAAAACTCAAAACGTAAAAAAATATTTGTCGGAATTGGTAAAAAAATGTCAACCAATGAATCGCTCACAAAGCCACCGATATAGCCTTCTAGTAGTGCCCATTCAAAATAGTCAAAGGGACCCGAGTGCGGTCAACAAAGGAATAACCTAATCCCAATCGCAAAACATAGGCATATGCATAGGCAGAAAAATCACTGGCCCAAGATGCATCCAAGATGCGATAAAGGGTTCAACTAGGACATGCGTAAAGGTTTGGGTTTACCATTTGCTCATAGGTTGCAAAGTTTGTACGCATCGAATGTGACAGCCACTCACATGGCATGATTGTCATGTTAACAAACTTATGATCACGTGTCATCCTTCTTATGTTGAGTCTTGAAAGAGGTTTTGTTAGATAAATTTGACCGGTCAATAAGAACTTAACAAAACAAACTTATTGTGTAGGAACGGTCAAGAACTCCAACTGGTCAAGAAATCAAGCGGCTAGAAGAAGCAAATGACATATCTAAAACCTGAAGCTATCCGGTTGAACTGAACAACCGGTAAACATAATCAGTTGAAGTGAAGAATACAATCCAAATCCAACGAGAAGACTATTTAGAGAAAGAAGTCAAGGATATCAAATTGAGAACAATTTACAAATTGGTGCAAACAAACAGTTTGAGTATATACAAAAGATTACATCAAAGGATCAGACTGTGATATTGCCATATTTATACAAGTCTGATGATATGCTGTAGGCTGCAGAAGATTGCCTGAAGAAAAGTTACCATTTTGGTATAAGTCAAATGAGCAACTTCCCAGGTGCAGGCAACCATAAAAACCTGTGTCTTATTCTATATTTCCTGTCGGCTCCATATCCGAACCGACTCACATCATTCTAACCGCCTCACTAATCTTCAAACCGATATTCTCCAAATCTCATCTCTATCCATCTTGTGTGTGTTGCTTCAATCTGAAACAAACCACTTCCGCACTTGAACTCGGTTCAAGGGTTTGTGACAACTTGCGTAGTATTGAAACCGATGTTAATTCTTAACCGGATTAGTGTCAACCGTTGAGTGTTGTCAGAGATTATCCTTTAGCCGGACCCCGATCCACTATCGGCGATCTAGATCCTAACAATTGGTATCAGAGCAGTCAGTTTCAATACTCAAGCAACACGGAGCAAACAAGCATGACTTTCAGCGAGAAGCCTCCAATGCTAGAAGGAGACAATTTTGCTAACTGGAAAATATGCATGCATCTGCACCTAGTCACTATGGATGATGAGATGACATTCATTTTGTCTGATGGACCGATAAAGATTGAGAAAGACATAAAGGAATGGACAGCTGATAATAAAATGAGAAATAATTTGGATAATCATTGCAGAAGCCAAATCTTCAAGTCTCTAGACAAAAATACTTTCATTAAGGTCAGAGAATGCAAAACTGCAAAGGAGGCATGGGAAACGGTGATTCAACTCCATGAGGGAAATGAAAGAACCAAGAAAAACAAGATAATGATGGCTACCCAGAAGTTTGAAAACATCAAATTGAAGCCAGGTGAAACCATGAAGGAGTTCAGTGACCGATTCACAAATGTGGTAAATGAGCTGTCGGTTCTCGGAAAGAAATATGATAACAAGGAAACAATCATCAAAGCTCTGAGATCTCTCCCTAGTGCATGGGATATAAAGACGATGGTGATGAGAGAATCAAACTGCCTAGACAAGATGAAGCTACACGATGTATTTGAGGATCTGAAGGCATATGAGTTTGAAATGAGATCCAGGATCGAAAATGAAGTATCAACGTCAACCGCTACTAAGGCACTAGTCATATCCATAGAACTAGCGAATGCTATACCGATCAGATCCACAGAACAATTCTCTGAGGATGCAATGACAATGCTTGCAAAGAAGTTTCGCAGATTCATGAAGAAAAGCCAACCGACAAACAACTACAACTATAACTATGGTGTTAAATCTAATGTTAGGTGTTATAACTGTGATGGTTTGGGACATTACAGGTGGGAATGCAGAAAGCCAAGACGGGATGACCGGAAACCGGATGATTAGAACCAAAGAAACAACTACCCACAAACCGGTGAAGGAAAGGAAATTCAGAAAGCAATGATAACCGATGATGGAGGAAGCCTATGGGCTCACAGTGACAGCGATGATGAAATCTTTTGCCTCATGGAAAATGAAGAACATGTATTTGATTTTTCTTGTGAAGAATTTACTAGAGATGACTTAGTTACTGCACTAAATGTCATGGTAGTAGACTATAAACATCTATCAACTATAGTACCAACCCGACTTAATTTTGGGACCGATCCTATAGCACCAGCCCGGCCCAACCTTGAAACCGATAGTGTTCAACCCGATGAGATCATAGAAATCGAGGCAATACCTGAACTATCCTTTGAGAATGAACAACTCAAGGAGTCAGTTCAAGAGTTGACCGAAGAAGAAGATGAACGAACTAAGTACTTAATGGCAGCATTGAAGAGATCTAGTGAAACAGTTAGTAAAATGGCGAGCTATCGAAGATCCAATAAGTGTAAATTTGGTCTCAGTTATGATAGTAAAACACCCACCCAACACAAATCTTCCAACAGATTGAATCTCACCAAAGACAAGCTTCCATTCATAAGTTTTGTCAAGAGCTCTTCAACCAACACTGAATCATCTCATGATTCAAAACTAGCTAAGGAAATAACATATGTAGGTCCAACCGACACAACCAAATGGTTTCGTCTTGAGAGAAGAAAAACTACTCAACTAAATAATAGGTACCCATACTACACCGACCAAATCTCACCTTAACATCACAAGGTAACAATAAGTAGACAGAAACACACCAAAACTAGCGCATGTAGAACCATCAAAACCATCTCTAAGAAAATTATGCGAATAATCAAAGTATGGATACCCAAGAGACTAATCAACCACGGACCCAAGTAAATGTGAGTACCAAATAATTGTAAATATGTGCATCTTACAGGTCATGAAGAAACGGCTAGGAAACTCTGAGTGGTACCTGGACAGCGGTTGCTTCAGACATATGACTGGAAATAGCAATTTTCTGACCGACATCAAAATAGAAGCCAGTTCAATGATAGTTTTTGGTGACAACTCAAGAGGTAGAACTGTGGGCAAGGGTAACATTGTCCATGATAATTTAACGATTAACAATGTACTTCTTGTTGAAAATTTACATTTCAATCTGCTAAGTATTAGTCAAATGTGTGACGCTGGATATACTGTAGAATTTCATACATATGCATGCTTAGTTAAAGACTCTCAGGGTAACACATTACTAACCGGAAATAGGCTAGGAAATATCTACAAGGTAGACTGGAAGAGTGAAATTGAATATCCTGTTTGTATGGTAGCTAGAAATGATCAAACCTGGCTGTGGCATAAAAGATTAAACCATCTAAACTTCAAAACTATAAACTATATTCGCACTAAAAAGTTAGTTGAAGGAATTCCTGACATAAGATTTAATAAAGAAAAAGTGTGTTCAGCATGTCAAATGGGTAAACAAATTAAATCAACCTTTAAGAGCAAATGAAACATACAGTCTAGTCGATGTCTGGAACTTCTTCACATGGATCTATTTGGACCGATTAAGGTCACCAGCTTAGGCGATATGCATTACACTATGGTTGTTATTGATGATTACTCTAGATATACATGGGTCACATTTATGGTATCCAAAGGTGACACCGAAATCTAATTTGATTACACTAATTAAACGTTTACAAAATGAGAAATCAAAACGTATAAATACCATTAGAAGTGATAGAGGAACCGGATTTACAAATAATACTTTAAATGCATTTCTTGAGGAATCCGCATTAGACACGAGTTGTCCAGTGCTAGAACTCCTCAACAGAACGGCCTGGCTGAGAGAAGAAACCGAACTCTCAAGGAAGCCGCGAGGTCTATGATAGCCGATTCGGGTATTGCTCAAACATTTTGGGCCGAAGCTATCAGTACTGCATGTTATACACAAATCCGGTCTATGATTAACAAGCATCGCAATAAAACACCATACGAAGTATACTTTGATAGAGTTCCTAACATTCAGTACTTTAGGATTTTCGGTTGTAAATGTTACATTCACATAAATGGCAAAAATTACTTAAATGCTTTTGATGCAAAATCTGATGTTGGGATAATGCTAGGATACTCAGCGGTCAGTAAGGCATATAGAGTATATAATACTAGAATTTCAACCGTGGAAGAATCTCTTCATGTTGTATTCGATGAATCAGTTGAAAGTAACACTGCATCATCCTTTGATCTATACAACAGATTGGAAAATCAAAATATCCATTCTGATAGTGAAGATAAAATTCCAGTTTTCAGACGGTTTGTCCATGACCAAATGGGTATTGTTGAAACCCATCCGGATCAAGCTGCCAAACAGCAGGAAGCTGACACCTCAATCTCAATTGAGGAAATCGGTCGGTCTGACATTATTGTTCAGCCTACTGATGTGTCTAGCCTTGATCAAATAACTGGTAATTTGGTAGACATCTCTAAACCGAATTTCAAAAGGAAGATAAATCATCCTCCTGAGCTTATTATAGGTAATCCTTCACTACCCATCCAAACTAGGAAACAATTACTGGAAGAATATGAAAACTCCGCTTTCATATCCCAGATTGAACCGAAAAAGGTGGATGAAGCATTGTTGGATCCGGATTGGATCTTAGAAATGCAAGAAGAGTTAAACTAGCTTGAGAGTAATAAAGTCTGGTACTTAGTTCTTAAACCGAAAGATCAACCGGTTATCAGAACAAGATGGGTATTCAGAAATAAGCTAAATGAAAACAGTTTGGTTACGAGGAACAAAGCTAGATTAGTGGCACAAGGATACAAACAGGAAGAAGGCATTGATTTTGAAGAATCATTTCCTCCTATAGCTAGAATTGAAGCCATTAGAATCTTTCTAGCATTTGCTGCTTTAAAAATTTTCAAGGTATTTCAAATGGATGTTAAAAGTGCATTCTTAAATGGTGAATTACGTGAAGAAGTATACGTTGAACAACCACCCGGTTTTAAAAATGCTGACCTGATCAGTCACGTGTATCGACTAAACAAAGCTCTTTATGGCTTAAAACAAGCTCTTAGAGCTTGGTATGATACTTTAACAAACTTTCTGACCGATCATGACTTCACCATATGTTCAGTAGATAAAACTCTATTCAAATTCGAGAAAAAGAAACATATCCTACTTGTTTAAATATATGTAGATGACATTATTTTCGGTTCAACTGATCCTAAACTATGCGATAAATTCTCAAAACTGATGATTAACAAGTTTGAAATGAGTATGATGGGAGAATTAAGGTTCTTCCTAGGTCTTCAGGTTCGACAAATCGAAGGAGGAACATTCATCAATCAATCTAAATATACAAGGGAATTACTAAAGAAATTTGGGATGGAAACATGTTCTCCTGCCTCCACTCCAATGAGTTCATCAATCAAGCTGGATAAAGATGATGACGGTCAGGGAGTAAACCTGACAACCTATCGTGGAATTATTGGTCCACTTCTCTACCTAACAACAAGTCGACCGGACATATTATTTGCGGTCGGAGTGTGTGGAAGATTCCAGGCTAATCCTAAACAATCTTACTACACAGCCGCCAAATGAATTATGAAGTATCTAAAGGGAACCCCGGAAGTCGGACTGTGGTATCCAAAGGACTCCAGTTTTAATCTAACAAGCTACTCTGATGCAGATTATGCAGAATGTAAAGTTGATAGAAAAAGTACCAGTGGAACATGTCAATTTTTAGGAGATCGGCTTGTCTCATGGTACATCATGAAGCAAACGTCGGTTTCTACGTCAACCGCAAAAGATGAATATCTGGCAGCCGGAAGTTGTTGTGCTCAACTCCTATGGATTCAACAGCAACTGAGAGATTTCAGTGTCACCGCCGAAGAGTCTCCAATATTCTGTGACAACACAAGTGGCATAGCAATTACATATAATCCGGTCCTACACTCAAGAACTAAGCATATCGATATAAGGCATCATTTCATCCGGGAACACGTCCAGCAGAAGCACATCCGATTAGAATATGTATCAACCGACCAACAAGTTGCCGACATTTTCACAAAGCCTCTGCAGGAAGCTAAGTTTTCTTTCTTCAGAAATA
The DNA here is from genome assembly GCF_907164915.1 of Impatiens glandulifera. Taxonomy (NCBI): domain Eukaryota; kingdom Viridiplantae; phylum Streptophyta; class Magnoliopsida; order Ericales; family Balsaminaceae; genus Impatiens; species Impatiens glandulifera. The sequence goes on from NC_061865.1 coordinate 21,680,163, forward strand.
TTCTTGGTCTTGCCAATATGAATCAACTTATCTCTTAAAACCTTAACCGAAATTACTCAAATGCTCTTCTCTTAAAAGGAAAAATCGGTTCGGACAGACAAAACCAGCAGTTCTTCCTAAAATGTCGGAAAATGAAATTACCATTGTACCTATTGAAAAACCGCATTGGCTATCAGTTATAGTCAACCGACCAGTTATTTAGTACTTAACCAAATAACTGCATCGGGACTAATAACTGAAAACCAACCGGTTTGGATATACTTTACTTTGGAATATTTGGTTTCCCAACAAAAGGGAATAACTGACTATGTGTTTGGACGTATCTGTTTTGAAAAGAATCCTCTTCAAAACAAAGTAGTCATGCCTCAAAAGACGTGAAGATATGATATCTCTCACCATCTAGGCCAATGACTCACACCCTTAGGCTATAATCACACCCAATCCTTGTAAGATATTTTATCCTACGATTAATAACATACATCATGCATCATCCACTAGATAATACCATCAACTGCCATCTTACAATATAATATATAAGTTAGAAGAACATCAACATATAATCACACTCTTAAACTATTCTACACTTCTTAGAAATCTCTCTCATCCCACTAGAGCAAAATGTCTCAATCCTCATTCCAAAACATTCTTCAAATCGAGTTTGACTCAGTTCTAGGAACAAACCACTTCGAAATCTATAAGATGATCAAATCAATTGAAAGCTCCGGCCTACGGACTTTCCTTGATGACCGACACATCATCTTTCTTGATACCATTATGGAATTCTTCCAAAATGCAAGAATCTTCCGCGGTACCCCCTTCTATGACACTCTCATCCAGTCCAAAATGAGAGATACGGTTTTTGAGTTCACCGAGAAAGACTTTGCTCGGTGCTATGAACTACCTAGAGAAGGTCTCACCGACCTTTCTCCTTCGGCGGAACAAAAGGCTGCATGTTTCAACATTTTTCTCGCTCTCCTCTCCCTGTTGGTGATCACGGGGCAAGATCCTCGTTGAGGGCTGAATATCAGTTGCTCAACGACATTGTTGGTAAGTCTATTCTTGGAAAGGATGTTACCAATGTCTTTTGTACTAAATTCTTTGATATCATGACCTTCATCACAAATGATGTTCCGGTTAAATGGTCAAGGTTGCTCTTTGACAACCTAATCTGGATGATCTCCACTCGTCACACTAGTTATATTCCCCAGATAAGCTCTCTCCTTCTAGATCTCGGTGTTCCCCTTTGTCCGGGCGTAGGATTGAGCCCATTTCAGCTTATGACAGGAGATTCGGCCGACTCATTCTTCGACCATTTCGAGAAAGCCTAAAAGAAGAAGAAGAGAGGAAATTCCTCCTCCAGCCGCTGAGGAACCATTTCATCGGACAACCGGTCATTTTGTTGCATGAACCGGTTGTATAATTAATTATGTCGATCTTTTGTGACACTGTTTCAATATAGGTCTAATATTATCTACTCCTATTTTAACGACTCTTAGCATATTAAATTTGAGTTGCATGGGAAACTACAAAAACATTAAACTCAGTTGGTTTCCAACTAGATTCCTCACCTCAGTTCCCATGACCAGTCAAAACTACAACTTCCCAAGAAATTTGTCTTGAAAACATAAATATTCCTCATACTTTAAAACATTAATAAGACATTTCATAAACGGCAGGAATCTTATAATTAATGTCCTTATGTTATCCTTCCCTCATTTACACCCTATTTAAAGAAGCCTTACACTCTCTTTCAAAGATCACAACACATTCTGCAAGTTTTCAAAGAACACAACCTGCATCTCTCTAAGCACAATCTGAAAAATGTCTCACCCAACACTTCGAAATTACTTGTGTGTTAACTTTGAATCAGTGCTCTCTTCTGATGATGTTGAAACGAAGGAGATCATCTTTGAATCACTCATCGACACCGGTCTTCGCGGATTTCTAGAAGAATCCGAATCCATTCTTTTTCCTGAGGTACTGAAGTTCTTCTCGAATGCATCCATGCTTGATGATCTCATCGTCTCCATCATATACGACAATGTTCTCATTCAAATCTCGGAGGACACCATCGCTAAATTGTTCAACCTCCCGATTGAGGGATTTTCAGATTTCTCACCTCGAGTGAACGGGACGCATGATGAATATGCTGACCTGTTCTCCATCTCTCAAATACCGGTTCAGAACAAAGGTCTCAAAGCCAACCTTGCCCCTCACATCCAAATTCTGCATGAGATCGTCAACCGATCCAATCTATGTCAAGTTCCGAATCAGAACTATACCAAGAAAGCTTTCGATATGATGACCTACATAGTAAGTCCAACTCCCATCAACTGGACCTCGGTTATCTTTGAGAATCTGAATACAATGGTCGAGACCAAGAAGAAGCTCGGCTACGCTCCACAACTAAGCCGAATCATTCGATCAATCGCTCCAAATCTTAGACCGGGATCCCCGGTGAATCCGACGAACATCCTCACAAAGGAATCAGTGGAAGACAAGATCTTTAGAATTGTTGATAGGTTATAAATTCTAGGTCGGTTAACTTATTCAACCGCCTATGCTTATCCAAACCGATATTACATCGGTTTTATTTTCAAAGTGTCAATGCATTTCTATTCCCCATAATTAAAATTCTTTGCCGATTAAATTATTTACCGCTTCTTTTATTACTTACCACCAAAAGTTTTACCGCTTAAAAGTTACCGCCAACAGTTTTGGAAGGAAACTTTGGCGCCCTTTCCTTGATGTGACGGTTCACGTCATTCGATGCGCCAGTTCGCATTCTAAGACGCGTCCCACGCGGTCTATAAATATGTCACATAACTCACAAAATCATTTCATGCCATTTGTCTTCTCTCTCTCTTACAAACACTCTGAAAATCTAATGTTTTCTCTCAAATCTCTAAAAACTAAAATGGGTCGGGATTCTACTCTCTTTACTCACATTGTGTAAGTCGACTTCGAAGACCTTCGAAGCCATGGTTCGGAAGAAGCTCAACATGTAATGGAGTTAATAACGGCCTCGGGTCTGGAGAACTTCTTGAACGGTCCGTTCGTTATATATCAGGATGCAGTAACGGAGTTCTTCAAGAACGCCAAACTAAATGACGAAACCATCTCCACGTCGGTCGGTGGAAAAACCTTCGATCTCACAAAGGAATTGCTTGCTGAAGTTTTTCAGCTACCAATGGAGGGTCGTGACTTTACTTTACTGAGGATGCGGATGAAGATGAGACCCTGGCGGTTTGCTGTGACATCTCAAACACTAGTGAACCAGTAGTAGTGTTCGGTAAGAAAGGTGACCTGAAACCTGAATACAGGCCGCTCTGCGATATCATATCCAAGTCGATCCAGGCAAGGGGAGGAAACTTCGACAGCCTCACCAGTTCAAAGATTGAAATAATGGCCGGAATAATCAATGGAGACAAGATTAACTAAGCCGAAGTGATCTTCTCCAACCTTTGTGAAATGGTGGATCCCAATTCAAACCGATCTCAGGGATACACCATACAACTTGGCAATCTATTGCTTCATCTTGATATCAAGACCGGTCTAGGTATCTTCCTTCCAAGTTCCAAGATATTAAAATCTGTACACTTTACGAGAATCGGAAAGACGAAAGTTTCAGCAGTTAAACAGCCGAAGGCTCAAACCAAGAAAAATCAATCTAAGAAAAAGAAGGCTCCGGTGGTAGAGGAAACCGGGAGCGAAAAGGCAAGAATCGCTCCTCATACATCCGGCTCGGTGAACGTTCAAGCCGATGTTCCAAATCCTACTGCCTCCACGACTAGCATCTCTAGCCGCTCCAAGGACAACCTGAACATTTCGGGTTAGTGCTTCCTCTGCATCTCCTAATAACGAAACCGAGAAGGATCGGTTAGACAATGTAGATAAGGCAAGCAACAAAGGGAAAGAAAAATTAATCGATCAAGTGGTTAACGATGAAGGACATCCATCGGTAAATTTTGAAGACGAATTCATCAACGAAACCGGCCCAGTCAACCAACCGAAAACCACTATAGGAACCGATACTGAGGAATATCTAATCAAGGCTATGGGAGATTTGGTTGTTGTCGAAATTTTAAAGTAGCTCAATGAAAAAGCACACGAATTAAGTAACGTCTTCTATCAATGGGCTCTTATAAGAACAGAAATCGGTTTCACCGACATGTTACCCGAATGTCCTACCCATCTAAAATGGGAAACGCTGGTGGACATCGAGAAGACGGTGTTTGAGTTGACAAAAACGAAGAGCATTGCGGTTGCTCTTAAGAGGGGAAAGCTGGTGGAAACACACGCCAGGCTGAAAGAAATCACCGACTCTATCCTCAACATACAACAAAAATGCAATGAAATGAACGTAATTGATCAGATGGTGCAGAATCACTAAAGAAAACGGAACAAGAATTGAATGATACAATGACACGACTGGAATCAGAAACCGGTCAAGAGTATGACGCTCCCCAATTTTCACGGTTAGAATTTGATGATGAAGAGAGGTCACAAAGATTAAAGTTTGAAGCCGGACAAACTTCAAAGAAGGCCGACAACGCATCTCCTCAACCAAAATCCCCGGTCAAGAATTCTTCGGGTAAGTCTTTTGACCGACAAAATATTAAGACCGGGACGGATACTCAGTTATCTAGTCAGAATGAGTCCCCATGTAAAGATCAATCGATGGCGTGTGCTATATCCGAAGAAAGAATCAAAGCATGCCTCGAAGAATTCTTCCGCGACACTATCGCACCGTGGCAGGAAAAGATGGAGGAATAGACAGAAACATCTCACCGAATGATTGAGTCTACGAACCAGCAGCTTAGTTCAACGGTTCAAAGGATTGCAACCCTTGAAGAGGGACATGCTCAAACCGAATCTTCATTACAAGCGGTTTCAGTACAACTTGAAGAATTGATCGCTGTTAAGATGGCAGCCGATGAAGCACAAATCAAACATAATGAGATAGCAGCCTTAAAGGTCCAAGAGGAAGAAAATGAAAGACTACGAGTTTTAAAAGAAAGGGAACATGCGGATGCGGATATGGCCCGACAGGTTGATGATGCAGAGCATACCGATCCAAAATTGACGGAACAGAATAAAACATCTTCTACTCCGATTGTCCATACAACACGAGCCGAAACGAAAAAGAGAAAACAAGCCGAAAAGGTAGTGGCTAAAAAGGTTCAAAAGATGATGGACAATTTTACTGAACCAACCGGTGTATCACCAATCGACTTGGAATAATCAGACTCTAATGAAATTGAGGAGAATATTCCACTACTGAAAAGAACTCGGATTCCTCCGCTCAATGTGATTGCACTGCGAACAATTCTTCCGAGTCATATTCCTTAACGAACTCCGGTCTCTCAAGCACCTCCTGCTCCACAACCACGGTCTTCATCAGTAACCGGCTACTCAGGCATACTAGCATCTTCCTCCAGACTGGGCTTCGATCCGTGTAATCCGGGAAAAGGGATCATGTCTGAGTGCCTCCTGGAAATTATGAACAAGAAGGACGATAAGAAGAGGGAATAAATTTCTACTCATTTATCTTATGTTTATCTTCTATCATTCTCTATATATAAAGTATTTTTTGAATATCGGCTTACTTTTTACTTCTTGTATGTTTTTAAATATTTTAAATAAAATAATCAAAAAGGTAGAAATTGATAAAAAAAAATAAAATTTCCAAAATCTTTTCCAAAATAACAAACTTTTTAAACGGCCATCGGACGCATGGTTTTGAATATTTTAAATAAAATAATCAAAAAGAGAGAAATTGTTAGATAAATTTTACCGGTCAATAAGAACTTAACAAAATAAACTTATTGTGCAGGAACGGTCAAGAACTTCAACCGGTCAAGAAATCAAGCCGGCTAGAAGAAGAAAATGACATATCTAAAACCTAAAGCTATCCGGTTGAACTGAACAACCGGTAAACATAATTAGTTGAAGTAAAGAATACAATCCAAATCCAACGAGAAGACTATTTAGAGAAAGAAGTCAAGGATATCAAATTGAGAACAATTTACAAATTGGTGCAAATAAACAATTTGAGTATATGCAGAAGGTTACATCAAAGGATCAGACTGTGACATTGCCATATTCATACAAGTCTGATGATACGTTGCAGGCTGCAGAAGATTGCCTGAAGAAAAGTTACCATTTTGGTATAAGTCAAAGGAGCAACTTCCCAGGTGCAGACAACTGTCCAACCGACAGTTGCTATAATCAAGCAAAGACAAATGAAGCCGGTCTGATTCATGTCTTAAACGCATTTAATGCTATGCTGATCCTCTGCTCAACCAATCAGATTCAAGGATTGCCCTGAAGGTATCCGTTGAATAAATGTGACCGTTGGAACATTTCACCTATAAAAGGAGAAGCTGAAGACATAACAACAAGTGGAAATAAGTGTTGTCAGAAAACAAGTTACGAAGTTACAAAGTGATCAAAAGCCCATATCTCTCTAAAAGATTCAAAGCTTAAGTGTGCATTTGTGAAGTGTATTGCAATTTCTGTGAGAGTTGTAAGAGTGATTATCGAGCAGTAAATAAGACTCGATCGTGTATTGTGTTTGAGTATTCTTTAGTGAATATCCTTCTTGTTGTTTAAGAAGAAGGGGTGACGTAGGAGTTTTATCTCCGAACATCCATAAAAACCTGTGTCTTATGCTATATTTCCTGTTTGCTCCATATCCGAACCGACTCACATCATTCTAACCGCCTCACTAATCTTCAAACCGATATTCTCCAAATCTCATCTCTATCCATCTTGTGTGTGTTGCTTCAATCTGAAACAAACCACTTCCGCACTTGAACTCAGTTCAAGGGTTTGTGACAGCTTTCATAGTAATTAAACCGGTGTTAATTCTTAACCGGATTAGTGCCAACCGTTGAGTGTTGTCAGAGATTATCCTTTAACCGGACCCCGGTCCACTATCGACGATCTAGATCTGAACAGGTTTGATCATTATTATCCAATATTTGTACTCGAGCATAGAAATATTCAACTTGACCTTTGTTCAGATGGATTTTCTCTATTCGGATAGTTTGGAAAACCATATTCATGTTGTCCAGTAATTGTAACACACTATAATCTACTACCGGGTATGTTAATGAAGTCACCATATATGTTTATTTCACTAATTATTCTTGGACCAAAAAGTTTACAAATAAATATTGATATTTTCCTTCAACCATTGATAGAGGAGTTATGGAATGTTGGTGTTCCTACCTATGATGTTTCCCGAGGTAAAATATTTAACATGAAGGCAATGTTATTGTGGACTTTTAGTTATTTTCCTACTTATACAATGTTGTCGGGTTGGAGTACTCATAAAATTGATGGTTGTTCAATATGTATAAAAAAATCTAAATATTTTCGATTAAATATGTCTGAAAGGCCTATTATTTTGATTGTCATAGACAATTTTTGTTGTCGGAGCATCATTATAGAAATGATACATAACATCTTACAAAAGACTAGGCGGAAACAACTCGTCATCCCCATATAAAAGATGGCAATAAAATGGGGTCTTAAATTTCACAATACAAGCTTGCAATTAAAACTCCCAAATGAGTATCCCCATGGATTTGATAATCATCACAAGTGGACTAAAATAAGTGTTGAGTTATGGAGCCTAAACTTATAATAAACTCTACAATAGTTAATTATAGTTTATTGTGTTTGTATTTGGGTTTGGGTTTGGGCCTTAACAAGAGTTATTTAGGTTTTATTAACTGAATGTTAACATATAAATATGTTATTATTAAGAGTTTACATTGGTAAGACAAAATTCTAGAGAAATAAAGTGTGAGGAAAAAACTCTGTAATCTTTCTTCTTCTTCAAGTGAAATCTAGTGGCGGTTGAAGTTGACATAGCTCATTTGAGTGAACCACTATAAATTCGTGTCTTCTCGTGTTCTTATTTCTTTCATTTTTATAGATCGTTTCAAGTAGGTAAGATTTAAGGGGATCTAATTCTAACAACTAGTATTAAAGCGAGGTTAGGCTAGATTAGAGCATTGGAAACGATGACAAGCATGAACATTATATGACGCATGATTGGAAGATTTGATGAAAAAAATTATGCATTCTAGAGGATGCAAATTGGAGGATTATCTCCATGGAAAGAAGATGCATGTTTATTTGAGTGAGAAACTATAGATGAATGAAGCTAAATAGAAACTCCTTGATATACATGTTTTGGGAGTTGTCTAATTGACGTCAGCCAAGACTGTTGCTCACAACATAGCAAAGGAGAAGACCACAATGAGTATGATAAAAACTCTCTTTAATATGTATGAGAAATAATGTGCTAACAACAAGGTACATTTAATAAAAAGACTCTTCAATTTAAGAATGGTTGATGGTACTTCTATCATTACTCACTTGAACGAATTTAATACAATTGTGAATCAATTATTGTTTGTTGAGATTGATTTTAGGGTTAAAATTAGTGCCCTGATTTTGTAAGTATCTCTACCACATAGTTGGGAATTTATGAGGGCAACAATTAGTAACACTGTTGGAAATTCTAAATTTAAATTTATTGAAGTTAAAGATCGAATTCTTGTTGAAAAGATTCGTAAAATTGATTCTAGTGAAATATTCAAAGGTTTTGCTTTGAATGTTGAAAACATGGGCAAAGATAATGATAGAAATTTTAACCAAGGTAAGAGCAGATCTATGTTAAGGAATATGAGGAGTTAGTCCAAGTTTGAACGGACATTTGATTATTGGAATTATGGTAAGCAGAGTCACTTGAAGAGGAACTACAAACACTGAAGAGAAACGAAGATGATAAAAATGATACAATCAACGTAGTTATATAAAATGTCATTGATGTGTTGCTTTTGTTAGTTGATAGCCCGATAGACTCATGACTTTTGGACTCGAGACATCTTTCCACACCACTACTCACAAAGAATTAATGGAGAATTATGTGGCTGGAAACTATGGAAAAGTTTATCTTGCAGATGGTGTGCAACTGGATATTATAGGCATGGGAGACATCTAATTGAAGATGGAAAACAGTTTTGTTTGGAAGATTAATAACGTGATACACATTCAATGTTTAATGCGCAATCTGATTTCTGTTACACAACTTGATGACGAAAATTATAGTTTTAATTATAGAAATAGTGTGTGGAAGGTGACTAAGGGTGCAATAGTGGTTGTTTGAGGCCACAAAATTGGAACGTTATACAAGACTTCAACATGTAAAGACACAATTGTTATTGTTGCTGATGACTAAAAAAATAGTTAGTTATGACATTGCATGTTAGGCCATATGAGCGAAAAAAGATAAAAATTCTTTTGAAGAATGGTTAGATTCCAAAACTAAAGTCTATTGAACATGAGTTATGCGAAAACTGTATTCTTGGAAAATAGAAACGTGTGAGTTTCTTAAATACTGGGAAGGATCTCATGAAAGAAAAGTTAGAGTTGATACACACTAATGTGTGGGGACCTACACCCATTTATTTTATTATTGGATCACACTATTACATGAGGTTTATAGATTATTCGACAAGAAAAATATGAGTTTACTTTATTAAAGCACAAGTCTAAAGTATTTGTTATTTTCAAGAAGTGGAAGGATTTGGTTTAAAATGAAACAAATCAAAAAGTTAAGTGCTTGAGATTCGACAACGGAGGTGAATAGATCAATTCAGATTTCAAAGAGTATTGTGCTGTGAATGAGAACAATATGGTGAAGACTGTTCCCCGAATGCCTTAAGAGAATGTAGTAGTTAAATGTATCAATTGAACATGAGCATGTTAAAAAGCATGAGATTGCATGTTAGGCTTCCTAAAACTTTCTGGATAGAAGCTATAAATAGTACTTCTTACTTGATAAACAAAGGACCCTCTGTTCCTCTTGAATTTAGAATTTCAGAAAGAGTTTGGAGCAATACAAAGGCAAACCTTTCTTATTTGAAAGTGTTTGGTTATTTATCATATGTGCATATTAATGAATGTGATAGGAGCAAGCTTGATCCAAAGTTTAATAAATATTTTTTCATTAGTCACGGTGATATCGAGTTTGATTTTCGTTTCTATAATAATCAAAATCAGAAGATGTGGCAGAAAAATTATCTTCAATGAACATGTTCTCTACAAAGATTGTGTTGGGAAGATATTAGATGATGATTTTAAATTGGAAGAGACTGGTACATTCGATTTGAAAGATTTTTTTCTATATATATACCAACTGTCGAAGAAGAAAAATGTTTTGTTGAAGATGAAATCGTTGAGAACATGGCCTTAGAGACAAATCAATAAACACCAGTTATATAGTTGAGAAGATCACCAAGAAATCGAAAACTAGTCGAGAGGTGGTCTCCATCTCTAAACTATATATTGTTGACAGATAGAAGTGAACCTGAATCCTATGAGGAAGCAATACAATCTAATGAATCAGTTAAGTGAGAATCTGCGATGAAAGATTAAATGGACTATTTGACGTCAAATCAGACTTGAGAGCTCACCGAGCTACCAAAGAGAAAAAAGTACTTCACAACAAATGGATATTCATAAATAAAGAAGAACATGATAAAACCATGAGGTACAAGTAATTGTTGGTTGTGAAAGGATTTAAATAGAAGGAATGTATTGACTATAATGACATATTCTCTTTAGTGGTCAAATTGATGACAATCAGAACTATTTTGAGTTTGGTTGTAAAAAGAAGACTTTCATCTTCAACAAATGGATGTCAAAATTTTTTTCTTCACGGTGATTTAGATGAAGATATTTAATTGAGACAACTACAAGGCTTTGAAATCAAATGAAATTATGAGTTTGTGTGTAAATTTCAGAAGAGTCTGTATAGTTTGAAACAGGCTCCAAGACAATGATACAAGAAGTTCAATAGCTTCATGAAATGTAACATTATTTTTAAGTGGGAAGTTGATCATTATTTCTATATCAAGAGCTTTGATAAATCATACATTATTCTGCTCTTTTATGATGATGACATGTTGATTGTTGGAGCAAGCTTGTGTGAGATTAATAAGATAAATAAAGAGTTGTCTAAGAAGCTTCCAATGAAGGATTTGGGTGCTATAAAACAAATCATTGGGGTGAGAATTGGGATAAAAAATAATATGTGAAGAAAGTTCTTAGTATATTTAAATTATACGATGCAAAACCAGTTACTACCCCCTTAACTAGTCACTTCAAACTATCTAAAGATCAGTCGTCTTCAATAGAGGATGGGAAAAATTACATGGCCACTGTTTCGTATGTCTTTATAACTGGTTGTATTATGTATGTGATGGTTTGGACAAGACTAGACAAAACAATTTAGTGGGAGTTGTTAGCAGATTCATGAGCAACCCGAGTAGACAATATTGATAAATAATAAAGTGAACACTACAATACATAAAAGGAAATATGAGTCTCATTTTGTGTTTTCGAAAGTCTAATATGAATTTGGAAGGATATGTTTATGCTGATAATGGTGGTGATGTGGATAGTAAAAATAATAAAACAATTTACATCTATACTTTGAGAGGTACTGCAATCAGTTGCGTTTCAAAAGTACAAAAGTTTGTTACTATTTCTAGTTGCGTGGTAGAGTATGTTACTAGAATAGAGGCTACTAAGGAGATGATGTGGTTGCAACCTTTTTTTTTTGAGAATTAGGTCAAGACTACAAGGGAAGTGTGTTGCGATGCGATATTCAGAGTGCCATTCATTTGTAAACGAATTCTATTTATCATGACAAGACGAAGCATATAAATGTTTATTATCATTTTATCGATCGACTTTAGAAGATGGAGTGTTAGCTTTGAGAAGATTCACAGGAGTTAGAATCTAGATTATATGCTGATGAAAGTTGTGACAAACGAGAAACTGAAATTGTGTGCAACTTCAGTTGGTCTTCTTCATTAGGATATAAGATGGAGAACCACTACTGATCGAGATATGATGAAGTTAGTCTTCAAGTGGGAGACTGTTTAGTTAAGGAGCATACACTTATAATAAACTCTACAATAATTAATTAGATTTTATTGAGTTAGTATTTGGGTTTGAGATTGGACCTAACCAAGAGTTATTTATGTTTTATTACCTGAATATTTACCTTATAAAATATATTATTATTAAGGGTTTACATTAGTAAGACATAAATTTAGAGAAATAAAGTGTGAGACAAAAACTATGTATTCCTTCTTCTTCTTCATAGATGGCGGCTGAAGTGGACATAGATCATTTGAGTGAACCACTATAAATTTGTGTCTTCTTTTATTATTATTTCTTGCATTTTTAAAAATTGTTTTAGTCAAATCTGGGATCCAATCATAGCAAGAAGTATACTCTAGGAGCTTTCGTATTGGTCAAAACTTATCATTCATCATAACTTGGATTTTTTTTAGGAAAACGGTTAAAACCATTTCATTAAAATCCAAAAAGTGGAAGGGTCATAAATCAAAGCTAGACAAACCCTAGCTATTATTAAGGATGACAATCAAAAGACTAAAAAAAAAACTGATTAGTAGCATTCATACATTTTAAAAAAACAGAGATTACAAGTAGAAAAGACTACATTCAAACCTAACCATCCCAGCCTGGGAGTTTCGCATTCCATCTATCTTCATTGAGAGGCCTTCTTCCCCTTACTCTTCCTCTTCCTCTTCCTCTTTCTCTAGCGATAAAAGGAGATTGTATTGAAGGGGATGATGAGTATTGTTGTTTCTCATTTTAAATTCTCTCTTTGTACGAGCCCGTTCTAATTTGATAGAAAAAAATGTTTCTAAGAATTTCAGGACTTTTACCTTTGTTATCTTCAACTTGAATTTCTGTATTCTTGACTTATCTTCAGCTTCAGCTTCAGACTCCACATCGCTTTTGGAATCTTCTTTACCAACTTTAGAATTCTCTGTTTCAGCTTTGAAATTCTGGGTGTTTTCATTTTTATTTTCCTCAACAACAACTTGAGGTTCGTCTTCCATTTTAGGCCTAATCCTTTGCAATATAGAAAATTTTATTTTCCTCTTCACCTTGATTCCCTTTACTTTCCTTCTTTTACTGCTTTCCTTTTCCAGAATCCTTCTTGCTTTCTTCTACAAATGTTTGATCTCTGAGTTTAGCCTCCTCTGTTTTCTTCTTTTTCTTTTCTGTTTTCTGGAATTTTTATGTTATTCTTCTTTAGTTTTATCACATTTATTGTGCAGAAAAGTGTTACAAAAAAAACGCCTTTTGGGTTTCCATGCATAAGAGATCTCCATGAGATTGTGATTTCCTTTTTTATCAATATCTTCCATTTTCTTTGGCAGGACACTCCCAGGATGCACTTTAATGCTAATTCTAGGAAATGAAAAGTTCTCTCCTCCTTCATTTATTGGGTCCATATATAATGGTTTCCCAATTGTACCTGCAAAGTGACTAATCGCTTCAGCATTGTACATGTGGGCTGAAATGTTTCAAATGTTGAACCAAATCTGGGCAGTTTCCTTTGGTCTGCTCTGTAGATTCATCTCTTCTAACTACTTTTTCAGCTTCATGCAATTTGATCCTATGTAAGTATGCCCATTCTCTAAGATATATTTAAGATTTGAGCCCTTTTTGAACTGTAGGAATTAGAGGTCATGTATGTTTACAAAAACTTTTTCAAGTCCATTTTCTCCCCACTGTTTAATTAGAGCCTCTTTGGTAGTTGAGAATGATACTATATTTTTCCCAATGAAGTTTTCAACCACCATAAACTCCCAGTCTTCAATACATTTCTCCTCTACTTTAGAAGGCAGTTTAAAATTCAAAAGGAGAGTTGAGTACCTCTACCTTTATTTGGATTTCCCCCAAGTAGATTTTTCTTTTGTAGGCATGATCTTCATATTTTTTTCTGCTTTATTCTTCCATACCTCGTTGACTTTCCATGTTGAATTACTCTTGATAGTGTAAGTCTTGGTTTTGAGAGCCTTCATCAACTCCTTCATTGTATTAACTGACCATTGAACTATCTTCTCATATTCTAATTCTTCAGTTAATTTCAGTTCTAGAAATAATGAATATTGAGTTGGACTGTTATTTACTGAGCTTTCACTTTACTGATTGTGATTTCTCCCTTCTTAGCATTAATTAGAAGTTTGGTAATCTGGTTTTTAAGACCAAACAAGTTGGCTCTTTCATTATAACCACCTTCCAAATTCCTTCTTTCTTCCCATGTTTTCCTATAGCATTTTCTTCAGAATTTTTAACAGCAACTGGTTCCTTACCTTTGCTACATTCCTGTTTTTCCTAGATTATTTCTTCAGCAATCCTATCAATTTTATTTTCAACTACCTCCCTTAAACCTTCCATCACAAATTCTTTGACTTCCTTATACTTATTGTTTTTCTTTCTTCCCATTTTAATGAAAAATAGAACAAGGGAATAAAGTGTTGTTTTTTGGCACAATTAGAATCCCACATAGGAAGATGATGGGAGTGAAAAAAGTTTCTTAGTATATAAAAGAAACTATATTCACAATAGAATAAATCACAAATCGGAAGATGATGGGAGTTAGGGAAGTTTCTTAGTGTATAAAAGAAACTCTCCCCTCTTTGGTTTATGGCACTCAATATTTGTATCTCTTCTTCTTATTAATTGATAGCCTTAGTGCTCGGATACGTATGCAATATTTTGGCTGAACTCCATTATCAAATTCTGTTAGTGTGTTCTTTCAGTTGTTTTCTTTTTTTGTGTTCTTGTCAGGGTTTTCCCCAACAAATGGTATTAGAGCCGAAGGGTCGTCCTTGGCATGGTGGAGTCTTTAAAAGGGGCGTCAACTCCTTCGTCATCCTGGACGAGAACACCGATGTCGAATTTGAAGTTTGCGGTGGAAATCTTTGATGGAACACATTATTTTTTCTTAGGCAACACAGTACCATTATTTTGATAGGATGGTTTTGTAGGGGTTGATGTGTCCATCTTAACCATATTCAGGATGGATCAAACATGATCAGGATGGATCAAACATGATCCAAATAGTTGTCCGACATCATTAAAAACATGCTAGGAATCCTTTTAAGTTGATGTTCTTGAGGATTAGCCTAAGAAAAGAAAACCTGTTTTTTTTTTTTCAAATTTAAATTTGCGTTTTTTTTGTTTAAGATCGATTAATCGCTCCAACTTTCACAGAAAGCTTTTAATTGATCCTAAGATCATTTTTCAATTAAAAAATCCAACAATCAGGCAACATACAAGTTTATGAAAACTAAAACATACAAATTCAATTTTAAACTAGAAGTATGAATTAAATGATGATTGAAAGCTTACAAGTGTTGGAAAATACTCCTTAGACTTTAAGGAAGCTTTCTGTTTACCTGAATACAAGCTTTAAGGTCTTACACAAAAAATTCAAAAATCTGAAAGCTTTGAGGTTCAATTGAGGATTTTTGTGTTTTTCGAATTGGAAGCTTGAGGTATTATCTTTTATCTTTGGAATCATTAAGGGAGCCAAGTCACTCGAATTCTCCCAAAGTCGTTAAGGAAGCCAAGTGACTTGAATTAGTCAAAATTCATTCATGGTATTTTGGTTGTTCTTTCGGCCCATTGTCGATATAGGTCGTAATCACGATCCTAGATGTAGGGGAAATGATCACCAAAGTCGGGTGATCATTTTACTTTTTGAATGGAGTCAAACATCCAAAAATGGACGAGTTAAATCTTTGAAAAATCAAAGATGGTTGCGGATGTTTATCCTCCCAGAGATCATGATGAAGATGACGATCCTAGCGAAACAACGTCGTTTCGTGCGCTTTAGGCAAATGCGGAGCATTTCGTTTGCGTTGGAGGAGACGATGTTGGAGCGACCGTTTGGTGATCCGTTGCTTCGTGCGCACGTCTTCTTCTGTTGCAGGGGGGCTACGTAGGCTACTCTTGGGCGTTGGAGTAAAATACACCGCTAATTTGATGGTTGCGGTTTCAGCTGTAGCCATTCTCCCAAATTTTAGCTACACCCGATTGCAAATTTTATTTTTTATTTAAAAGCTTAAGGGTTTGCTTGAAATAGATTTTTCCCATTTTGACTCTATTTTTAAATCTTTAAAATACACAAAATATGACAAATAAATATGATAAATATTTTTCCAATTTATATTATCTTTTGTATATTTTTGTGTGAAATAAATAATTTTTTGGGAAATTATTTATTTTATAATATATATTTTTTAAATTAATTTGAGATAACATAAGTATAATATTTACCTCAAATAATTTTATTTATCTTATTTTGCTATTACCTTTAATTAATTAGGATTTAATATCACAATAATTAATCTAATTAATTTGTTTAATTAGGTTTTGGCCTTGAGTTTAATTATTTTGATTTATTTATTCGAAATTAATCAAAATAATTAATTTAATTTTAAAAATTATTTGGGTAGAATTTTAGTGCTCACAACCGCTTATTATGGTAGTTAAGTGGCAACTTTTTGTATAGGAATCGATTTTTATTAAGAAAAAAAAATTGTGCGACATATTAACTTTTTAAATTAAAAAATAAAATCTGGTTCGACATTTCAAGTTTTTAAATTAAAAAAATATATATTGCTTCAACATTGTGTAAATAATAAAATAATGAGATATATTGTTTATAAAAAATAAACATTAAAAATAAATTTCGAACTAAAAAAATAAAATTGAGAATTATATAATCATTAATTTGAATTTAATTGATATTATAATTTTATATATTAATCTTACATGTTTAACAAAAATATAAGAATTGTATAATTCCAACTTGAAGGTATAAGAATTTCTATTTCGATTTATAGTTAATAACTTTATTCTTTTAACCCATAGCGTGAAAGGGGAAATTTGACTAAATGGCCTTAATAATGGGTCTAATTCTAAAAATGGACCACGCTTGATAAATCATGAAGAAAAGGGCTTTTTCGCCCTGCGAAATGTTCGTCTTGCCCCTCTCGTGCTCACTTTACCGCTCATTTACGCGAAATACAACTATCGTTTTTCATCTAAAATGTGTTTGTGAACTCATGCGTTTTAGATAAAACGCGGTAGTGGTAATTTGCATTAATAAAAATACTTGCTCCTCTCTCTCGCGCCCACTTTACCGCTCATTATCGCGAATTACCACTATCGTGTTTTCATCTAAAACCCATTTATTAACTCACGCGTTTTAGATGAAAACGTGTTAGTGGTAATTCGCGACAATAAAAATACGCGATTTACAATTATCGCATTTTATATAAAACGTGTGAGTTAATAAACGTATTTTAAATGAAAACACGATAGTGGTAATTCGCGTCTTTCATCGTATATATATAATTTATTTGCCCTAATTTTTAAAAAACATTTTCATTCACGACTCTTTATACAACCCACGACCACTCTACTCTCCAACCCTCAAAACCCCATCCCTCCCTTTGACACGACCACGACAAGCAACTAAATACCACGACCACGACCTCTCCGTTTGAAGACACACACGACTCTTCATTCTTAATTGGTTATGTTTATTTTATATTATTTGATTTGATAATTTCCTAGTTAGTGATTAAGAACACTGGGTTGGTTATAGTATACCTAGGTTATATTCTTAGTTATTGATTCGATAACTCTTGAATGTGAATGATTACTATGTTATATGAAAGAACAAAGACAAATGTGAATCATGCGTATTTTGCTCACTCATGCGTATTGTTTCTCACTCACGCGTAATACTCACTAATGAGGATTTTTTTACTAGGTTTCATGGAAATGCAATGTTCCAAGAATTTCCCACAATGTTTCTTCAATGGACCTATTGGATAGGGGGATCCTATCCATTAGATCCATTGCAACAAACTTCTTAGAAAGTTGCTGCATTAGATTTCTATGAAACTTTAGCAGCAAACTCCTCCTCTGTTATAGTTCACGCCATCTTCAAAAAGCAACAACCGAAGTAAGTAAAAATCGTGAGAGAAGCAACAACAAAACATTACATTACGCGTATATTTATTGTTGAACTGTTTTCAATTACAGCTCAAATAATTCTTTAATATGACGAAGAGTGGAAAGTTAGGGATGGTGTTACTCATTTTGTTCCAAAGTCAATTAGAGGTTTGAATGTTCCCTGAAATTGTACATATCCCCAATTAGTTGATATAATTTATTCTGCTACTAATGATGATAAATCTATATATGATTTATTGCTTCAATCCAAGTATAATACTTCTGGCATGGATGTGGACTTCTTTTTACATAAAGCTATGTCAGTCCACAATCGCACTTGAGGCAATGGTGTTCAACCGATGTCTATCTCAACTCTGGTCCTTGTGTCAGCTTGTCACTGTGTGTATCTTTAGTAAAGAATTCACTACCTAGAAACCCAACAAGCCCAACTCAAGAAAGTGTAGTTGTTTCCAGAAATTGATGATCCTGACATATTCCCGAAGATTCTGTAGTAGGAGATTGTATTTGAAACTCAAAATGACATTGAAGAAGAACCATGTTTGCGTCTCAATGAGGGGGTTGATGATTGGGTTCATATTACCCAACCAAGCAATTTTTAGCTTCCTATTACCCAACAAAGTAGTGCTTGGGTTGCTAGTACCAATCTAAGCAGTTCTTAGGTTCCTAGTACCAATCCAAGTAGTGTTTGGGTTCCTAGGACCCGACCAAGCTATAGTGATTGGGTTGCTAGTAACATACCAAGCAGTGAAAATCCGATACGTAAGGCATTAACTAGAAAAGTCGAAGTCAGTTAATTGTTTGAGAATAAAAAAGAACTTCAACTGAGTTTACATAAATATGTGATGGCTAATCATTTTGAATTCAAAGTGGAAAAGTCAAAAAAACATGTTTGGTATGTGAAATGTTTGGATCATAATTACAATTGGAGATTGTGTGCTGTGAAAGGAAACTCCTTAGAAATGTTTGAGATTCGTAAATTTGTAAAATATCATACATGTTCAATTGTGACAAGGCGAGAGAATGAAAGGAAAAACCATCATGGGTTATTGGAGAATGCATGAAGAGAAAGTACATGGACTATCACCATGACCACATGCCTAAGAAAATAATGGAAGACATATAGAGAAGCCATGGAATAAAGATGAGTTATAATAAGTGTTAGATAAATTAGATATTTAATTAGTAGGTAATTAACTATCTAAAGAACTTAACTAAATTCATTGTTTGTGCAAGAAATACAGGGATCAGTCAGATTATTAAATCAACCTTATCACTCTGGACCGGTCGACCGATATCACAAAGGCGACACAAACCGGAACTCTAATCGAACTATCTTTTCGGCTATCTCCATATCAGAATCAAGTAAAAGATCGGCTCGAACGAATTTACCGCTCAAGCTAAAGGATCGATAAACCTATACTTCAAAGAACAGTTTCTCACTTTTCGGTAGAAAATCGGTCAACCGATATTGAAACTACAAACCGGTAGGTCGACCGGTCGACACAATACTGGGTGAAATCTTAAAGCTACCGTACAAACAAAAATAACGGACAGTTCAACAGACCAAATCAATGATATGGAACAACTGAAAGTTTCCATTTTGGTGCAATTAGATTACTTTGAGAATAGACAGAAGGGAGCCTTCAAATATGCAGACTATATTATTTCCTTTTTGATACAAGTCTGATGATAGCCTTTCGGAAGCAGAGGACTGCCAAAAGTGATCAGGTACCTATTTTGGTATAAGTCCAACAGTAGTCCCCAAGGAGAAAGTATTTGTCAAAACGCTCAGATGATAAATCAAGAGAAGACAAAACTGACCGACTGTATTGCTTCTTGGGAAGTGCCAACCGCATTTAATGCCATACAGTCCTAAATTGACCGACCAATCACAATCAAGGATTACCATGCATGTATCTGTTGTATGAGAAATATGACCGTTGTAATATTCTCACTACTTAAGAGAAGGAAGAACATCAGCAGACAAGACATACATGAACAACGAACACAAGAAGCAACATATCAATATATAGAACCGGAAAGCTTCAAACTATTCTTGTTTACATTCTGTTTAAAGTGTTAAAGTGTATTCCATTCATTTTGTGTAAGAAGTGAAAGTTGTAAGTCAATAACGAGCAGTAAATAAGCCTCGATTATTTGACGTGTTATAAAGTGTGCTGAATATTCTTAGTGAATATCCTTCTCAAGGTTTGAGAAGAAGGGGTGACGTAAAAATTTTATCTCCGAACATCCAAAAATCTTGAGTTGTGTTTCTTATCCTCTCCATACCTTCTTATCGCTGTCCAAACCATGTGTGTTGCTTCAAGTTGAAACGAACTATTATGCACTTGAACTCAGTTCAAGAGTTTGTGACAACTTGCGTAGTATAAAGACTAATATTAACCTCTAATAGGGTTAGTATCAACCGACGTGTTTTATAAGCGTTCATCCTAGACAGACCCCAGTCTCCCGAGGCGATCCCGATCCTAACAATAAGGCTTGGAGGTCCAAGGAAAAGACCTAATGGCGGTGCGAGGAATATAGAAGATTTTTATGGTAAATTGCCATATCACCTATACATGTTGGAGATGAATAATAGGGGTACCATAACAGACATCCAGACGGATGAGCATGGCCATTTCAGGTATATGTTCATGTCCCTAGGCTTCTCAATTAGAGGTTTCAAAACCGGTTGTCGTCCTATATTGTGCGTTAATTCCAGTTTTCTTAAGCACAAGGTTTGAGGTCAACTATTGGTGGTTATTGCATTAGATGCAAATGAGAAACTATATCATGTTTCTTTTGGTGTCGTTGACTCAGAATAATAAATCTTGGACATAATTCATGAAATAACTAACAATGGCAATTGGATCAGTCCCGGATCTCGTCTTCGTATCCTATAGACACCAAAGTATTGACAATGTATTGTGCTCAGTTTTTCCAGAAGCATATCAAGGTGCATTCACATACCACATCAAGATGAATATTATGGTCAAATTCAAAACTGATCACTATCACGCAGAGTTTGAATTAGCTTCTCGTGCGTACACTGTCTCAATGTTTAATCGGTATTTTGATAAGATCAGGATTAAAGACCCTCTTATAGCTGTCTATTTGGCGTATATTGGGATGGAGAGATGGAGTCGTGCATTTTTCCCTAGTAAACGTTATAATCAAATGACAATCAATTACGCTGAAAGCTTTAATAGTCAGAGTAGGGAAGCTATAAAGTATCTCATAACAACCTTAGCTGCCTATTTAAGATTCACAATACAAAAATGGTTTCATAATAGAAGAGAAAAAACGTACAATCACAAAGAACATTTATCCCAATATTATGAAAAGTTCTTACGTGAGCAAGCTGTGAAGGCTAGAATGTATATAACATAAAGCCACTTAACCGATTTGAGTTTTATGTGCATGACGGTGAATCTCATTTTAAAGTTGACTTACACAAAAAGACTTATAGTTGTAGGGTATTTGATGTATCTGGTCTTCCTTGTACTCATACCCTGGTTGCTGCCCGTACCCGAAAATTGGATCCCTATGAATTATGCAAAAGTTAAACAATTGCTCACATGTTTAATCGTTATCTTTAATCTATCTAACCAATTGCTCACATGTTTAATCGTTATCTTTAATCTATCTAACCAATTACTCACATGTTTAATCGTAATCTTTTTCAAGTATTATTCAACTCAAATGTGGTTGCATGCATATGCGGAGGCATGTTATTCTGTTGGTGATGAAGAAGAATTAGATATTCCCAAAATTATCAAACAACACGTGTACCTAAAAGCACCTGTTAAGGTGAAGAAAGGGCGGAGAACAACAAATTGTAGGTCATCACAAGGTGAGGCTTGTAAGGTCCGGAGACGATGCAGCTCATGTGGTGGTCAAGGTCATAACAGGGAAACATGAAAATCAGTGATGCATGTACCATCTACTGTAATAACATCATCTCAGCAGCAACAACATTAACCATCATCATAGTAGCAACATCATCCAACATCCTAGTAGCAGCGGTAACCATCATCCCAACATCAGCATCAACCATCATCCCAGCAGCAGCAACCATAATTTTATTTTTATGTGTGGCATTTTCCTAAGATAATTTTGTATGAATAATTGTATTGTATGAAACATAATGTTCTTTTACTTCAAACAATGGCTCTTATTTGGTTGTATGCATATTATAGTGTTCTTATTTTTATTGGTAAAAAGATAATATTTCATGATAAAAAGTGACTCATGAATATTACAATATGTGTAATATTCGTGAGTTATGTTATAATATGTGTATCATCAACTCAGGATATTATAACATAACTCACGAATATTGTAATATTTGTGAGTTATGTTGTAATATGTGTATGATATTATAACATAAATCACGAATATTACAATATTCATTAGTGAGTTATGTTGAAATTTGTGTAGGATATTACAACATAACTCACTCACGAATATTGTAATATTCGTGAGTTATGTGTTGTAATTTGTGTAACTCACTCACAAATATTGTAATATTCATGAGTTATGTGTTGTAATATGTGTAGGATATTACAACATAACTCACTCATTAATATTGTAATATTCATGAGTTATGTGTTGTAATTTGTGTAACTCACTCACGAATATTGTAATATCCGTGAGTTATTTGTTGTAATTTGTGTATGATATTACAACCTAACTCATGAATATTAGAATATTCGTGAGTGAGTTATGTTGAAATTTGTGTGGGATATTACAACATAACTCACTCACGGATATTGTAGTATTCGTGAGTTATGTGTTGTAATTTGTGTAACTTACTCACAAATATTGTAATATTCGTGAGTTATGTGTTGTAATTTGTGTAACTCACTCATGAATATTGTAATATTTACAATATAAGTGAGTTATGTGTTGTAACTTGTCTATAATATTATAACATAAATCACAGATATTACAATATTCGTGAGTGAGTTATGTTGAAATTTGTGTAGAATATTACAACATAACTCAATCACGAATATTGGTGTATCATCAACTCATGCAGTTTCAGATATTACAACAATAATGTGAATTGTTTCAATATATTACAATAATGTGAACATATTAAAACTATCATCATAGAGCTCTAAAATATTACAAGAATAACACTTCATGACTCTAAAATTGAGTGGAACAACATGACTGCCCACTTTTCTCTAAAACATTTCATGTTATCTGATAAAACATTTTCTAGACCAAGTTTAGCAATCATGTATTCTATATACATTAATTTAAAAACGCCACAGTCCCCACTTATTTTTGCTTTTGGTACTTTTGGATGTGGGATTCTAAGAAATGCTAAAGTGTCCATGGTCATCTTAGGATATCTAGAAATTTCAACTAGAGACATTGCATTATGAAGAAAGTGCGGCATCATTTCACACAAGGGTGTCATGAATTCTGCAAATTTGTCATCCATGGAAATTGACTGATCGCAATCATAAACGTCTATTCTTCATTCTTTAATTTGCACAACACACAGTACCTAGTGTAGAAATTCGAGGTTGAGGGGCACGTAAATGTCATAAACCATGCTCCACATCAGTATATGTCTTTCTTCCTTACTTCAATAGTATTCATAAAAGGATACATTAAAATCATAGCCTTTGGATCATCAACATCAACAACAAATTGGTCATGGTGTGATGAAAACAAAGGGGTGAGATGAAAATTTGCGATTGTGAAATTCTTCGTGTAAGTCTTAGGGTACGTCATTTCTCTTTTTCTTAGTAGAGCACATTCGACATTGATTTCCTGATTAGTGAGCCACTTAGTTATCATTAACATTATATTGAAGAATTTATAGCCTGCAATGCAAGTACTAAGCTTCAGTTGTTTACCTTTACTTTTCCCTCCAACTCTTTCAGCAGTTCCGGGTCAAATTTGACCATAGGATCGACCATGAATGGATCTTTGACCCTCATTTTATTCCAGTAGGGTCGGTGTAGGGACTAAGTAGTATTCTTGACCTCGATCACTTTCTCTTAAATTGGACATGGATTGGATCGTCCACTTCCACCACATCCTCCTCCACCTTCTTCTACACCACCACATCCACCTTCTTATTATGCACCTTCTTATCCACAAACACATCATCCTCCACCTTCTTCTTCTGCACATTGTCTTCCTTCTTCTCAACCTCCTCTACCTTCTTCTCAACCTTCTCCAAAAACACATCTTCCTCCACTTTCTTCACATTCTCCACCTTCTGCTTATCTTCATTCTTCTCCAAATTCTGTACAAACAGATCATCCTTCAACTTATGCTTGTCTATATCATTCACATCCACCTTGTCTTTATCATTCACATCCACCTTCTCCACATCATCAATCTCATCCTTGAATTAGACAAAACTCTTGAATTAGACAAAATACTTGAATTATACAAAATGTTTGAATTATACATACCTAATTCTTTTGCTTGTCTTCCTTCTACAGCACCACATCTTCCATCACATCATCATTCACCGCATCCTTATTCACCACATTCTCCACCACATCCTCATTCACCACATTCTCCACAAATACATCCTCATTCTTCAGTAAATCCTCATTCACCACATTCTCCATCACATCCTCATTTTTTAGCTCCACAAACCCATCATTGTCTTTATCATTTAGTTTATCCACCAAATCCTAAAAAAGACAAAATACTTGAATTAGACAAAATGTTTGAATTAGACCAAATGCTTGAATTAGACATACCTCAATATTCTTATTCACCAGATCCTCAATCAACACATTCACCTTCTTCAAATCTTTCTCATTCACCTCCTCCAAATATTCCTCATTCACCTTCTCCAAATCTTCATCATTCATTTCCTCCAAATCTTCCTCATCCTTTTCTTCCTTATTCACACCTTCTTTTTCTCCACAAGCACATCCACATAGGGTTGCTCTAAATGACAACACTCCCCATAGAAATTGGAGGAAAGTGTCGATGTCCTCGACCATGCTGAGGAGTTTGATATTTATTATCCTCTTTTGGTCAAGGGCAAAGAGATAATGGCAAACTAGGTATACCAGCCCCAATTTCCATGCATCTTCCTTTTCAGAGTAGGACATAAATTTTTAGTGAAGGTCTCCTATTCTAAAAATCATATTACTTTGAAAATATTTTACAACTAAAGGTGGAGATTCTTCAACTTTATTGAAAATGGTTTCCACCCTAGGGTATCTCTCAAAATTGAGGCATGTGACCAAGACAAACTCCTTCATCTCGAAGCATAATCCTTTCCATTCACAAGGAACTTCATCTCCATAGAATTTGAGTTGCTCTTCTTGAGGAGCATTTGATGTATTATCGTTCCTAAGAACCTCAATAACGTGGATCCTTTGAATAAAAATCTGAATTGAGTTTGCTCTACCATTTCCATTAGATTCATTGCAACAAACTTGGTGGAAATGTTTGACATATTGGTTTTCCATAAGACCCTACCAGCAAACTCAAGAATTATGGTGGACTCCATCTACAAAAAAAAATAAACAGCATTGGAGTAAGCATAACAACTCCACAACATTATAATTACCTAAACTATAGAACATAACAACTCAAGTAAGAAACATCAAAGAATATGAGGAAATTGGTTAAAATATTAACAAACAATTCAATAAAGTATAAACGTACAATAAATATAGGTACAATGCTCGTGAAATAGCAAAACGTAGTTATTATAAACCCTAAACTATACATGCTTGCAAAATAAGAATATTACAATACACTGATATAATACTTGTGAATGAAGAACATTGGATAAGCAACATCATATACACACATAAACCCTAAAAGTTACATAAACCCTAAGTATTATACATCAATATCCATCAATATAAATGGCAAAATAATAAGAACAGTACAAATTAAACCTAAACTCTAAACTCACCTGAATATAGGAACGAAGAGACGGACGACGAACAATGATGAGAGTTGATCGATGATGATGTTGAACTGATTTGAACAAAGTTAGAAGTTGGAGCATGAATGGAAAGTCAAGAGAATCGAGAGTCGTGAATGGAAAATCGAGAGAGTCGAGAGTTCGTGAAAGAGTTTTTTTAAATGAGGGGCAAATTAAGTATATATACGATGAAAGAAGTGATTTCCAACTATTGTGTTTTATTGTAAAACGCTAGAGTTCACAATCGTGTTTTATATAAAACGCGATAGTTTTAAATCGCGTATTTTCATTGTCGCGAACTACCACTAACACATTTTCATCTCAAATGCGTGAGTTAATAAACGTATTTTAGATGAAAACGCGATAATGGTAATTCGTGATAATGAGCGATAAAGTAGGCGCGAGAGAGAGGAGCAAGTCTTTTTATTAACTTGAATTACCACAATCACGTTTCAACTAAAACGTGTGAGTTCATAAACGCGTTTTAGATGAAAACGTGATAGTTGTATTTCGCGTTAATGAGTGGTAAAGTGGGCGTGAGAGGGGCAAGACGAACATTTTGCAAGGCGAAAATGCCCTTTTTACAAGGTTTATCATGCGTGGTCCATTTTGGAATTAGACTCATTATTAGGGCTATTTCGTAAAATTTCTCAGTGAAAGTGGAATGCATCTTTTAAATGAGTTTTGTTTATCCAGATCATTTCTAGTAGATTATCTAATTTTAGTGGACAAGGAACTCGAGCATTTCCAAGAATTAGTCTAAAAGGCTTGTTTTAGGTAACTATTATAGTTATACCATAGCTATTTTTGAACTTTTGGAGGACCACATAATTCCTTGGGTTTCCTTTAGTTTCCCACATTAATTTTATTCCCTATTACAATTTGTTTCTGACAATGAACTAATATACATCCCATAGTAATTAATCATAATGACATATTTATATTTGAATCCATATTTATATTTGAATCTAAAATGATTGATTATTGTTGTAAAGCTTATTTGTTAAACAAACTTTTTGTCAAAAATTAAAACCAATCATTAATATTGTTAAAAAAAAAGTTTTATGATTTAATTTCATTTAATTTATAAATGAACTTATCTTTCATATCCTTTCCAAGTTCATCAATAGACTTTGATGGATGGTTGTAGCTAGACCTGGCCACGAATAGAATTTTATTCGAGATTCGATTCGATTCGTTAAAAATTCGATTCGATTCGTCAAGAATTCGATTCGTCAAGAATTCGAATTCGAATTCGTTAGAGTAAGAATTGAATACGGTTTTCAATATTTAAAATTCGAATTCGAATTCGAATTCGATTCGGATTCGAATTCGATTCGGATTCGAATTCGATTCGGATTCGAATTCTAATTCGACACAAATTATTATTAAATTTAATATTATAATAATAATAGATTATACGGTATGACTTGTGAGTGTGAATGTAACTTGAGACTTGAGAGTGTTAATTACATATGTCAGATTTAGAACAAAAAATAATAAAGGATCGTGACTATGACTGCTATGAACGTGACTTGAGACTTGAAAGTTTTAATTACATATGTCAGATTTGGAACAAAAAATGATAAAGGAAGGAAGACGGAAGGCCATAGTATTTTTTGATGCATCAAATTCTTTTGACCGTTTCATATTATTACCGTTTTTTTTGTTACCGTTTTTTTAAACTTTTTTTATTTATTTATTTTTAATTCAAAATCTTTCTAAACTATAAATATCCGCTTTTATGTTTTAACTTTTTTACCCATTGCAATCTCAAATTCTCTACTTCTCTCACTACAATCTATCTTATTAAATTCCATCTTTGACTTAATACATCTTTGACTTAGAAGTTTTAGAATTTTTTAATTAAGTATTAAAATTATAAAATTAATTCGAATTCGATTATAATTTGATTCGATTATAATTCGATAATAATTCGATTCGAATTCGAATTCGAAATTTTTATAATTCGTATTCGATTCGACTTATAAATAATTGAATATGGTTTAATGTTTTGATAAATTCGAATTCGAATAATTCGATTCGAATTCGTTCGAATTCGAACCGTGGTCAGGTCTAGTTGTAGCTCAAATTAATACAAATTATAATTCATTGAACCTTATCAAGATAAACAAAATAAAGAAGACATTTATATGATTAATACATATGTTATTGTCACATTGCATCACATTGGCACAAACACACACATCACATACATCATTTATATATATTGAAGCTTTTCAAATAATCCTTTTCTTCATTAATAACCTCCACGAAGACGCAGGACAAGGTGCAGAGTGGACTCCTTCTGAATGTTATAATCAGCCAAAGTACGGCCATCCTCCAATTGCTTCCCCGCAAAGATCAGCCTCTGTTGATCCGGAGGAATTCCTTCCTTATCCTGAATCTTAGCCTTCACATTATCAATGGTGTCCGATGATTCAACTTCAAGTGTGATCGTCTTCCCAGTAAGAGTCTTAACAAATATCTGCATCCCTCCACGAAGACGAAGCACCAAATGAAGAGTGGATTCCTTTTGGATGTTGTAATCAGCTAGGGTTCTTCCATCTTCGAGCTGTTTTCCGGCGAAAATTAGACGTTGTTGGTCTGGTGGAATTCCTTCCTTGTCTTGGATCTTGGCTTTCACGTTGTCGATTGTGTCTGACGATTCTACCTCTAGGGTTATCGTCTTTCCGGTGAGGGTTTTCACGAAGATTTGCATCTGGACGTTAGTTATCAATTAATAATTAGAAATGAGTTTTCAATTCAAACATAAACACATGAAGATGATAGAAAAAGAATACCTTGAACGGTGGTTTGATAATAATAATAATATGGTGGCGGAAATGAGTGAAAGGTGGTTGGTATTTATAAGGCTGGCAACCGGCGGAGGAATCGATTGTTTAGCAAATCATATTGCGACACGTGTTCTGATTGGGTGTACAAGTTGATGATTATAAGAATAATTGACTCTAAATTATAATTTTCTGGCGGCAAGGATAACGACAAGAAAGGGAAGGTGTTCGTTTCTTTCCTATGTAGGTGTTAACTATTAAAGGGAAAGGGATCTTTTTCTTCATTGTCAAGATAAGATTATTTATATTTATTTTTCTTATTTCAATTTAAATTATTATTTATTTTTAAATATTATGAGGTTACACGATCATTGGGTTAAAAAGATTTAACCAATAACAAATAATAGAGACACAAATAATAGATCTCTAAAATACAATAAATAAATATATTTTTACTACAAATATTTTATTTTTTCAATACCAATATTCACACTAAAAATATATCTTCATCTAATCTTAAAATGTTATTCTATAAGAAATTTAAAAAAATGTGAGGTAATTCATCGTAGGTTTATAAAATTATTTAATTGGTTTTAGAATATAAAAGATAATTTCATCAATGCGTAATCTTTGGTTTATTAAGTATTGATGTTTGATACTTGAGCTACCTTAATTGTTTCCAATAAGAAAATCTTAAGTTAAAAATAAACACATTAACATTAGGGAATTGTTCTAGCTTTCTAAAACATAAAATAGTTAAGATTCACTATCTTCTTCAGTTTGAAGATATGATTTATGATAAACAATATATATTTTAACGAGGATAAGCATATGTATAGTTTTTAATGATTTTTTTTTAAACAATGAAATCACCTATGCGAGTGAAAAGTGGGGTCGTTTTGAAATAATTGCACGAACCAATTCTAAACTCTCTCACAGAATCAAGCGCATATGTTCCATGGTAAAAACAGACACAATCATGAAAGTTTTACATGTATCTTCTATTAACATATAAATACTCTCTTGTTTAGGTTTAAAAGATATTAAATTTTCACTAACATGTTTATTTTTTCTTTCAGTTATGCTACCTCGATGGGGTTGTTGGAAATGGTGTATGACATCCTTATCAGAGGTCTTTTTCAATCATCTCTTGCTAGGATGACACCATAGTGTTAAAGATAAACATTTGAAATATCGAGTATGTGGTTTTGGACTTGGGAGAGCTAGAGCATGCCTGTCACTTTATGAAATCAACCTGAGATTCTAGATCATGATTTGGAATTACCTCAACTTGATATTCCAGATCATGATTTGGAATTACCTCAATATGAGATGATGGATTTATGATCTTCAACAAATAAATAAAAATATACTTTATTAACAATTTTACCACAATTTGTATATACTTATATGTTGTTGAGACTAATAAACTATTCTAAATTTAAGTTACAGATGTTAACATCCATAGTTGCCCAAACTTTTATAAATATGGCAGAACTACTATTATATCTATCAGGCGTGTTGGAGAAACAAAACATCGAGCATAGACATATTTTTCTAGCCGGTATCCAAAATTTTACAGAATTTGAAGAGTACCATTATTTTTTTCCAAAATGAATGAAGACATTACAAATAAAAGTCCTCCAATAGCTAAGCCTAATGAAGAAGATTGTGTAAATATGGAAGACCCTTAAAAGGATGCATAATGTTAATCTTATAATGTTTTTCTATAAGAAATTTAAAATAAATTTGAGGTAAATCGTTGTATGTCTATAAAATTATTTAGTTGATTTAAGAATATAAAAGATAATAACATCAATGCGTAATCTTTGGTCTCTTAAGTATCAATGTTTTATACTTGAGCTACCTTAATTGTTTTCACTAAGAAAATCTTAAGTTAAAAATAAACGTCTTAACTTTAGGGAATTGTTGTAGCTTTCTGAAACAAAAATATTTAAGCTTTACCATCTCATTCATTTTGAAGATATGGTTTATGATAAAACAATATATATTTTAACGAGGATAGG
The DNA here is from genome assembly GCF_907164915.1 of Impatiens glandulifera. Lineage (NCBI taxonomy): Eukaryota > Viridiplantae > Streptophyta > Magnoliopsida > Ericales > Balsaminaceae > Impatiens > Impatiens glandulifera. Next base: position 21,710,822 of record NC_061865.1, read on the forward strand.
CATATATATAATTTTCAATGATTTTTTGTAAACAAAGAAATTGCTTATGTGAGTGAAAAGTGGGGTCGTTTTGAAATAATTGCACAAACCAATTCTAAACCCTCTCACAAAATCAAGCGCGTGTTCCGTGGTAAAAACGGACACAACCATGAGAGTTTGACATGTATCAGAAAGACTCTATGTGAAAAATATATAATAATTTACATAAAATGCAGAATAGTCAAAAACATTGAGTCTACTAATCAACTAGTAAATTCTATATTTTCATAAAGAATTGTTCAAAGGGGTAACACTAACCTATCCTATGTAGGTTTATCGGGTTAATCATTCAATTTTTATTAATGTGGAGGATTGTTGAAATTTTAGACTAATTATATAAATTTCATTAATAAATAGAAATGATAATGTGGATACTAAAATCAAATGAAATTCACGTAACGTACAAATGTGAATTGAACGGTGAAATTTGATTCAATTTATAAAATTGAATTAATTTAAATTTGTTAATTATGTAGTTAACATTTAATGACTTAAAATAGAAATTAACAAATTGGATGTATTCAATGTTGTTAATTTAATGTTATTTTTATAAGTTTATTACTATCAATTTATTAACAATTTGTTAAAAAGCGGCGAATTGAACATGTGGACCGAACACAAATTAGTGAACGCGAAGTTGAATGGTTGAATCATAGCCTCAACAATTATTAGAGGCAATGGATATATCATTCAAATAGGGTTAATTTAATTTGCAAATTATAGTGAGAGAAGAATCGGACGCTAGAGGAAGGAGACTGTATATGTTTGATTTTAGCTTGATTTCCCCAATCTCGACAAACCAGAATATCAAATCCTCTACTTTGTCCCACATTGGAAAGTTAGAAGAATGGGAAAAATGGAAACAAATATAAATAATGGGAAGTATAAAAGTATCTTTGCACTTGGGGCAATGACGCAGCTAGTGAGGTTCTAACCGAGGCGCATCAATGGTTGGTTGAAAACTATTTCCAAACCCCCTCCTCGGCTTTAGTTTTGCTTGAGTCGTCGAGAATTTTTGAAAAGGCATCTTCTTTTCGAGATGAAACCTTACAAATTCAAGTTCTAAGATTTTCTCGTTTACATACTTTGGGTCCGATTAGATAAGATGTTAATACTTCTTTTACTCAATAGATGATTCAAGTAGAAGATATCAAAGAAGGAAAGGAGGAAGATTCAAGTACCACCCTATGCATCTTTCCTCAATTTTTTCAATTTGAATATTTTGATTAACTTACATGAAAATTTGTCTCAAACTCTAGTTTGCATTTAGTTTAATTTTTAGTTGTATACAAGTTTTTTTACGGAAATTGTTAAGTCGATTTCTATTATTAACATCTTATAATAAAGTGTGGTAATGTACTAATTTTATATTTTTATATTTTAATTATCTTAGTCTGATTTGTTGTTTAAGTAATAGAGATTTAAAGTTATCTAAAAAAACATATTTTACAAGTTATTGGCCATGTTCACAAACCTTTCGGAGTTGAATATGGGATTGGATATATATATATATATATATATATATATATATATATATATATATATATATATATATATAATATATATATAATATATATATATTTAAATATATATATATATATATATATATATATAAATACCTTATATTTAGATGAAATAATATTTTAATTATGTATATATATTAAAAAAATTAATAATATTTGTTCGTTAAACTCAATTGCAAATTAGAAGCACTCTATAGTTTCAAGTGTTTCTAAATATTATATTTTCATAAGTTGTCTTTTCAATATTGAATAGTTAAATTCAGTTAAATCTCTGTAAAGTAATATCCGATAAAATAAGAACCTCTCTAGTAAATTTGATTGGTCCCAACTTGGGAAAATATTATAAATTAATATTCTTGCTAAAAACTTACGGTAATACCACCAACCCAAAAAGAATAAAATAATTTTAAGTGTTAGGATGAGGTATTTGTGAAGTTTTCAAATATCTCTCGGTTTTGGCTCTTGGGATGGGGTATATGCAAAGGTTTTTCAAATATCTCTCGGTTTTGGTTCTTCCCCAAAAAAACAAAATATAATTATAAGTGTTAGAAATGGGTATTTCCAAAAGTTTTTCAAATATCTCTCGGTTTTGGCTCTCCCTAAAAAACAAAAAATAATTATGTGTTGTGATGGGTATTTGCGAAGGTTTTTCAAATATATCTCGATTTTGGCTCTTCCCCAAAAAAAATATAAAATAATTCTAGGTGTTAGGATGGGATATTTGCGAATGTTTTTCAAACATCTCTTGTTTTGGCTCTTCCCCCAAAAAATAAAAAATATTAATTTTAAGTGTTGGGATGGGATAATTGTGAAAGTTTTCAAATATCTCTCGGTATTGGCTCTTCCTCAAAAAAGCAGAAAATATTTCTAAGTGTTGGGAGGGAGTATTTGCAAAAGTTTTTCAAATATCTCTCGGTTTTGGCTCTCCCCCCCCCCCAAAAAAAAAATAGAAAATAATTCTAATTGTTGGGATGGGGTATTTTTGAAGATTTTTCAAATATCTCTCGGTTTTGGCTCTCCCCCTAAAAATAAAAAATAATTCTAAGTGTTGGGATGGGGTATTTGCGAATGTTTTAAAATATCTCTCTGTTTTGTCTTTTCCCCAAAAAAACAAAAAATAATTCTAAGTGTTTGAATGGGTTATTTGTGAAGGTTTTTCACAAATCTCTCGGTTTTGGTTCTCCCAAAAAAAACATTAAATAATTTTGAAGTATTGCGATAGTGTATTTGCAAAGGTTTTTCAAATATATCTCGGTTTTGGCATTCCCCCCCCCCCCCCCAAAAAAAATAGTTTTAAGTATTGGGATGAGGGTATTTGCAAAGGTTTTTCAAATATCTTTTGGTTTTGACTCATCCCCAAAAAAACAAAAATAATTTTAAGATTTTGGGATGGAGTATTTGCAAAGGTTTTTTCAAATATCTCTCGGTTTTGGCTCTCTCCAAAAAACAGAAAATAATTCTAATTGTTGTGATGGGGTATTTGCGAGTTTTTTCAAATATATCTCGGTTTTGGCTCTAAAAAAATAGAAAATAATTCTATGTATTGGTATGGGGTATTTGCGAATGTTTTTTTAAATATCTCTCATTTTTTACTCTTCCCCAAAAAATAAAAAATAATTTTAAATTTTGGGATGGGTTATTTGCGAAGGTTTTCAAATATGTCTCGGTTTTGGATCTTCCCAAAAAAACACTTAAAATTGTTTTAAGTGTTGGTATGAGGTATTTGCGAAGGTTTTTCAAATATCTTTCGGTTTTATCTTTTCCCCCCTAAAAATAGAAAATAATTTTATGTATTGGAATGTGGTATTTGCGAAGGTTTTTCAAATATCTCTCGATTTTGGCTCATCCCCAAAAATCATAAAATAATTTTAAGTGTTGCGATGGGTTATGTGCGAAGGTTTTTCAAATATCTCTCAGTTTTTGCTCTTCTAAAAAAATTATAAAATAATTCTAAATATTGGGATGAGGTATTTGCGAATGTTTTTTTAAATATCTCTTGGTTTTGGCTCAAAAAGAAATAAAATAAATCTAAGTTTTGGGATGGGGTATTTGCGAATGTTTTTCAAATATCTCTTGATTTTGGCTCTTCCAAAATAAATAAATAAATAAATTTTGGGATGGGATATTTGTCAAGGTTTTTCAAATATCTCTCGGTTTTGGATCTTCCCCAATAGAACAAAAAATAATTCTAAATATTAGGATGGGGTATTTGTGAAGTTTTTTAAAATATCTCTCAGTATTGGCTCTTCCACAAAAAAAAGGAAATAATTTTAAGTATTGAAATGTGGTATCTGCGAAGGTTTTCAAATATCTCTCGGTTTTGGGTCACCCTTAAAAAAACATAAAATAATTTTAAGTGTTGCAATGGGGTATTTGCGAAGGTTTTTCAAATATATATTGGTTTTGGCTCTCCCCCAATAAAATAGAAAATAATTTTAAGTATTGGGATGTGGTATTTGTGAAGGTTTATCAAATATCTCTCGATTTTGGTTCTTCCTTAAAAAAACAAAAAATAATTCTAAATGTTTGAATGGGGTATTTGCGAAGGTTTTTCAAATCTCTTGGTTTTGGTTCTTCCCAAAAAACCAAAAATATTTATAAGTATTGTGGGTATTTGCGAAGATTTTTAAAATATATCTCGATTTTGGCTCTTCCCCAAAATACAGAAAATAATTCTAAGTGTTCGGATGGGATATTTGCGAAGATTTTCAAAAATCTCTCGTTTTGGAACTTCCCCCAAACAATAAATATAATTCGAAGTGTTGGGATGGGATATTTATGAAAATTTTCAAATATATCTCAGTTTTGGCTCTTTCTCAAAAAAACAGAAAATAATTCTAAGTATTGGGATGGAGTATTTACGAAGGGTTTTCAAATATCTCTCAATTTTGGCTCTCTCCCAAAAAATGGAAAATAATTATAAGTGTTGGGATGGGGTATTTCCGAATGATTTTCAAATCCCTCGGTTTTGACTCTTCCCCCAAAAAAACAAAAAATAATTCTAAGTGTTTGGGGGTATTTGCGAATGTTTTTCAAATATTTCTCAGTTTTGGCTATACCCAAAAATAAAATTCTAAGTGTTTGGATGGGATATTTTTAAAGGTTTTTCAAATATCTCTTGGTTTTGTCTATTCCCTATAAAAACTAAAAATAATTTGAAGTGTTGGGATGTGGTATTTTCGAAGGGATTTAAAATATCTCTCGGTTTTGGCTCTCCCAAAAAAAACATAAAATAATTTGAAGTGTTGGGATGGGTATTTGCGAAGATTTTTCAAATATCTATCCATTTTGGGTGTACCAAAAAAAACATAAAATAATTCTAAGTGTTCGGATGAGGGATTTGCGAACGTTTATCAAATATCTCTCGGTTTTTCTCTTCCTCAAAAAAAACAAAAAATAATTCTTTGTGTTTGATTGGGGTATTTGCGAAGGTTTTTCAAATATCTCTCGGGTTTGGATCTCCACCAAAAACAGAAAATAATTCTAAGTGTTGGGATGGGTATTTGCAAAGAGTTTTCAAATATCTCTCGGTTTAGCTCTAAAAAAAACATAAATTAATTCTATGTATTGGGATGGGGTATTGCGAAAGTTTTCAAATATCTCTCAGTTTTGGCTCTTCCCCTAAAAAACAATAAAATAATTTTAAGAGTTGGGATGGGGTATTATCAAAGGTTTTTCAAATATCTCTCGGTTTTGGCTCTCTCCCAAAAAAACATAAAATAATTTTAAGTGTTGCGATGGTGTATTTGCGAAAGTTTTTCAAATATCTTTTGGTTTTGACTCTCCAAGAAAAACATAAAATATTTTTATGTGTTGGGATGGTGTATTTGGGAAGGATTTTCAAATATCTCTCGATTTTGACTATTTCTCCAAAAAAAATAATTTTAAGTTTTGGGATGGGGTATTGGAATGTTTTTTTATAATATCTCTCAGTTTTGGCACTTCCCCAAAAATAAAAAATAATTCTAAGTATTGGGATGTAGTAGTTGCGAATATTTTTTAAATATATCTCGATTTTGGATTAAAAAAAAACTAATTCCATGTTTTTGAGATGGGGTATTTGCGAAGGTTTTCAAATATCTCTCGGTTTTGGCACTTCCCCAAAATAACAAAAAAATAATTTTAAGGTTTGGGATGGGCTATTTGGAAAATATTTTCAAATATATCTCGGTTTTGGATATTCCCAAAAAAAATAATTCTATGTGTTTGGATGGGGTAATTTTAAAAGTTTTTCAAATATCTCTCGGTTTTGGCTCTTCCCTAAAAAACAAAAAATAATTTGAAGTGTTGGGTTATAGTATTTGCGAATGGTTTTCAAATATCTCTCGGTTTGGCACTCCCCAAAAAATCAGAAAATAATTTTAAGTGTTGGGATGGGGTATTTGCGAAGGTTTATTAAATATCTCTCGGTTTAGCTCTAAAAAAACATAAATTAATTCTATCTATTGTGATGGGGTATTTGCGATGGTTTTCAAATATCTCTCGATCTTGGCTCTTCCCCAAAAAAATAATAAAATAACTTTAAGTTTTTGTATGGGGTATTTACGAAGGTATTTCAAACATCTCTAGGTTTTTTGATATTCCCCCAAAAATAGAAAATAATTATAAGTGTTGTGATGATATTTGCGAAGGTTTTTTCAAACATATCTAGATTTTGGCTCTTACCAAAAAAAACATAAAATAATTATAAGTGTTGGGATGGGATATTTCTGTAGGTTTTTCAAAAATCTCTCATTTTTGCTGTTCCCCCAATAAATAAAAAATAAATCTAAGTGTTGGGGTGAGATATTTGTGAAAGGTTTTTAAATATCTCTCGGTTTTGGCTCTTCCTCAAAAAATAGAAAATAATTTTAAGTATTTTGATGGAATATTTATGAAAGGTTTTCAAATATCTCTCGGTTTTAGCTCCCCCAAAAAATAGAAAATAATTATAAGTGTTGGGATTGGATATTTGCGAATGATTTTCAAATATCCCACGGTTTTGGCTCTTCCCCAAAACAAAAAAAAATTCTAAGTGTTGGATGTGGTATTTGTGAAGGTTTTTAAATTATATCTCGGTTTTGCCTATTCCCAAAAAAAATAATTCTAATGTTTGGATGGGGTATTTTTAAAGGTTTTTCAAATATCTATCGGTTTTTGCTCTTCCCTAAAAAAATAAATAAATAATTTTGGGATGTGGTATTTGCGAATGGTTTTCAAATATCTCTCGGTTTTGGCTCTCCCAAAAAAACACAAAATAATTCTAAGTGTTCGGATGGGGTATTTGCGAATATTTTTCAAATATCTCTCGGTTTTTGCACTTCTCCAAAAAAATAAAAAATAATTATATGTGTTTCGATGGGGTATTTGCGAAGGTTTTTCAAATATCTCTCTGGTTTAGATCTCCACCAAAAACATAAAATTATTCTAAGTGTTGGGAAGAGATATTTGAGAAGGGTTTTCAAATATCTCTTGGTTTTGGCTCGAAAAAACAGAAAATAATTTTATGTGTTGGGATGGGGTATTTCTGAAAGTTTTTTAAATATCTCACGGTTTTGGCTCTCTCCCAAAAATACATAAAATAATTTTAAGTGTTGCGATGGTGTATTTGCGAAAGTTTTTTAAATATCTTTTGGTTTTGGCTCTCCCAAGAAAAACATAAAATATTTTTAAGTGTTGGGATGGTGTATTTGGGAAGGTTTTTCAAATATCTCTCGGTTTTGACTCTTTCCCAAAAAAATAAAAAATAAGTTTAAGTTTTGGGATGGGGTATTTGCGAAGGTTTTATAATATCTCTCAGTTTTAACTTTCCCCAACAACAAAAAATAATTCAAAGTATTGGAATGTGGTATTTGCGAAGATTTTTTAAATATCTTACGATTTTGGATTTTAAAAAAAGAAAAACAAATTCTAAGTTTTGAGATTGTGTATTTGCGAAGATTTTTCAAATATATCTCGGTTTTGGCTCTTTCCCAAAATAACAAAAATTAATTTTAAGGTTTGGTATTTGTAAAATATTTTCAAATATCAATCGGTTTTAGATCTTCCTCAAAAAACAAAAATTAATGCTAATGTTGGGATGGGTATTTGCGATGGTTTTCAAATATCTCTCGTTTTTGGATCTTCCCAAAAAAAATAGAAAATAATTTCAAGTATTGGGATGGGGTATTTTCCAAGTTTTTCAAATATCTCTTGGTTTTGGTTCTATAAAAACATAATATAATTTTAAGTATTGTGATGGGGCTATTTGCGAAGGTTTATCAAATATTTCTCGGTTTGGCTCTTCCCCCAAAAAAATAAAAAATATTTATCGGTTTTGGCTCTCCCCTAAAAATACATAAAATAATTTTAAGGTTTTGCGATGGTTTTTATAACATCTCTCGGTTTTGGCTCTTCCCCCAAAAACAGAAAATAATTCTTAATGTTGGGATGGGATATTTTCGAAGGTTTTTCAAAAATCTCTCGTTTTAGCACTTCCCCAAAAAATAAAAAAATAATTCCAAATGTTGGGATGGAGTATTTGCGAATGAGTTTCAAATATCCCTCGGTTTTGTCTCTTTCCCCAAAAAAAAATTATTCTAAGTTTTAGGATGAGGTATTTGCGAAGGTTTTTCAAATATATCTCGGTTTTGTCTATTCCCAAAAAAAAAATTCAATGTAAACGTTTGGATGGGGTATTTTTAAAGGTTTTTCAAATATCTCTCGGTTTTGACTCTTCCCTAAAAAACAAAAAATAATTTTAAGTGTTGGGTTATATTATTTGCTTATGGTTTTCAAATATCTCTCGGTTTGACTCTCCCCAAAAAAAAACAGATAATAAATTTAAGTGATGGTATGGAGTATTTGCGAAGGTATTTCAAATATATCTAGGATTTTGATATTCCCCAAAAAAACAAAAAATAATTATAAGTGTTGTGATGGGTATTTGCGAAGGTTTTTCAAATATATCTAGATTTTGGCTCTTTCACATAAAAACAGAAAATAATTCTAAATGATGGGATGAGATATTTCTGAAGGTTTTTCAAAAATCTCTCGTTTTGGCTCTTCCTCCAAAAAATAAAAAATAAATACTAAGTGTTGGGATGGAATATTTGTGAAAGTTTTTTTATCTATCGGTTTTGGCTCTTCCTCAAAAAATAGAAAATAATTCTAAGTATTATGATGGAATATTTTCGAAGAGTTTTCAAATATCTCTCGGTTTTGGCTTCCCCCCAAAAAATAGAAAATAATTATAAGTGTTGGGATGGGGTATTTAAGAATGATTTTCAAATATCCCTCGGTTTTGGCTCTTCACCAAAAAAACAAAAAATAATTTTCTAAGTGTTAAGGTGGGGTATTTGCGAAGGTTTTTCAAATATATCTCGGTTTTGCCTATTCCCAAAAAAATAATTCTAATGTTTGGATGGGGTATTTTTAATGGTTTTCCAAATATCTCTCGGTTTTGGCTAATCCATAAAAAAAAAAAAAATTTTAAGTGTTGGGATGTGGTATTTGCGAAGGATTTTCAAATATCTCTCGGTTTTGGCTCTCCCAAAAAAAGAAAAACAAATTCTAAGTTTTGGGATAGAGTATTTGCAAAGATTTTTCAAATATCTCTCGGTTTTGGTTCTAAAACAAATTTAATTATCCGGATGGGGGTATTTTCGACGGTTTTTCTAATATCTCTCAGTTTTGGCTCTTCCCCAAAAAGACAAAAAATAATTTTAAGTTTGGGATGGGTTATTTGCAAAGTTTTTTTAAATATCTCTTGGTTTTGGATATTTCAAAAAAATCAAAAAATAGTTTTAAGTGTTGGGATGAGGTAATTTGCGAAGGTTTTTCAAATATCTCTCGGTTTTAACTCTCCCCCCTAAAAAACAAAAAATAATTCTAAGTATTGAGTGGGTGTAATTACGAAAGTTTTCAAATATTTCTCGGTTTTATCTCTTCCCCAAAATAACAAAAAATATTTGTAAGTTTTGCGAAGGTTTTTCAAATATCTATGAGTTTTGGCCCTATCCCCAAAACAGAAAATAATTCTAAGTATTGGGATGGGATGGGGTATTTGTGAACGTTTTTCAAATATCTCTCGGTTTTAGCTATAAAAAATCATAAAATAATTCTAAGTATTGAGATGGTGTATTTGCTAAGGTTTTTCAAAAATTTCTCGGTTTTGGCTCTTCCCCATATAAATAAAAAATAATTTTCAATTTTGGGATGGGGAATTTGTGAAAGTTTTTCAAATATCTCTCAATTTCAGTTCTCCCTCAAAAATAGAAAATAATTCTAAGTATTGGGATGGGGTATTTGTGAAGGTTTTTAAATATCTCTTGGTTTTGGCTCTAAAAAACATAAAATAATTGTAAGTATTGGGATGAGGGTATTTGTGAAAGTTTTTCAAATATCTCTCGGTTTTGGCTCTTCCTCAAAAAAACAAAAAATAATTTTAAGATTTGGGATGGGGTATTTGCAAAATATTTCAAATATCTCTCGGTTTTGAATCTTCCCCAAAAAAACAAAAAATAATGCTAAGTGTTGGGATGGGTATTTGCAAAGGTTTTTAAAATATGTTTCGGTTTTGGCTCTTCCCCAAAAAACAAAAAATAATTTTAAGTATTGGGAATTCGTATTTGCGAAGGTTTTTCAAATGTCTCTCTGTTTTGTCTCTCCCCAAAAAAAACATAAAATAATTTTAAGTGTTGTGATGGGGTATTTGTGAAGATTTTTCAAATATATCTCGTTTTGGCTCTTCCAATAAAATAGAAAATAATTTTAAGTGTTGGGATGGGTATTTGCAAAGGTTTTTCAAATATCTCTCGGTTTTGGCTCTAAAAAAACAAATAATAATTCTAAGTGTTGGCACGGAGTATTTGTGAAGGTTTTCAAATATCTCACGGTTTTGGCTCTAAAAAAACATAAAATAATTCAAAGTATTGGGAGGGGCGTATTTGCGAAGGTTTATCAAATATCTCTTGGTTTTGGCTCTTCCCCCAAAAAATAAAATATAATTTTAAGTGTTGGGATGGGATATTTGCGAAGTTTTTTCAAATATCTCTCGGTTTTGGCTCTTCTAAAAAAACCAAAAATTATTTTAAGTTTTGGGATGGGGTATTTGCAAAGGTTTTTCATATATCTCTTGGTTTGGATATTTCCAAAAACACAAAAAATAATTCTAAGTGTTGGGATAGGGTATTTGCGAAGGTTTCTCAAATATCTCTCGGTTTTGACGATTACCTAAAAATACATAAAATAATTTTAAGTATTAAAATTTGGTATTTGCGAAGGTTTTTCAAATATCTCTCGGTTTTGGTTCTCCCCCAAAAAAACATAAAATAATTTTAAGTGTTGCAATGAGGTATTTGCGAAGGTTGTTCAAATATATCTCGGTTTTGGCTCTCCTCAAAAATTTAGAAAATAGTTTTAAGTATTGGGATGTGGTATTTGCGAAGATTTATCAAATATCTCTGGTTTTTGTTTTCCTCCAAAAAAAATAATTTTAAGTATTTGAATGGGGTATTTGCGAAGGTTTTTCAAATATCTCTTTGTTTTGGCTCTCCCAAAAAAAGAGAATATAATTATAAGTGTTGTGATTGGTATTTGCGAAGGTTTTTCAAATATATCTTGATTTTGGATCTTCCCCAAAAAAACAAAAAATAATTCTAAATGTTGGGATGGGATATTTGTGAAAGTTTTTCAAATATCTCTCGGTTTTGACTCTTTTTCAAAAAACAAAAAATAATTCTAAGTGTTGGGATAGAGTATTTACGAAGGGTTTTCAAATATTTCTTGGTTTTGGCTCTCCTCCCTAAAAAATAAAAAATGATTCTAAGTGTTGGGATGGGGTATATGCGATGGTTTTCAAATATCTCTCAATTTTGGTTCTCCACAAAAAAAATTCTAAGTATTGGGATGGGGTATTTACGAAGTTTATTTAAATATCTCTCGGTTTTGGCTCTAAAAAAATAAAAAATAATTCTAGGTTTTGAGATGGGTATTTGCGAAGGTTTTTCAAATATCTCTCGGTTTTGGCTCTTCCCCAAAATAACAAAAAATAATTTTAAGGCTTGGGATCGGGTATTGGCAAAATATTTTGAAATATCTCTTGGTTTAGAATCTTTCCCAAAAAAACAAAAAATAATGTTAATGTTGGGATGGGTATTTGCAAAAGGTTTTTTAAATAACTCTCGGTTTTGGATATACCCAAAAAAAATAGAAAATAATTTTAAGTATTGGAATTTGGTATTTGCGAATGTTTTTCAAATATCTGTCAGTTTTGGCTCTCCCCAAAAAAACATAAAATAATTTTTATAGTTGCGATGGGATATTTAAGAAGATTTTTCAAATATATATCGGTTTTGGATCCCCAAAAAAAATATAGAAAATAATTCAAAGTGTTGGGATGGTGTATTTGCGAAGGTTTTTCAAATATCTCTCGATTTTTTCTCTAAAAAAATATAAAATAATTATAAGTGTTGGGATGGGGTATATGTGAAGGTTTTCAAATATCTCTTGGTTTTGGTTCTTAAAAAACATAATATAATTCTAAATATTGGGATGAGGCTATTTGCGAAGGTTTATCAAATATCTTTTAGTTTTGACAATTCCCCAAAAAAATAAAAAAAAAATTAATTTTAAGATGGAGTATTTGCAATGGTTTTACAAATATTTATCGGTTTTTGCTCTCCCCCAAAAACATAAAATAATTATAAATGTTGTGATGGGGTATTTGCGAATGTTTTTCAAATATCTCTCGGTTTTGGCTCTAAAAAAATAATTCTAAGTATCGGGATGGGGTATTTGCGTCGGTTTTTCAAATATTTCTCTATTTTGGCTCTTCCCCCCCAAAAAAAATTTAAGTTTTGGGATGGGTTATTTGCGAAGGTTTTTTTAAATATCTCTTGGTTTTGGATCTTTCAAAAAAACAAAAATAGTTTTTTAAGTGTTTGGACGGGTATTTGCAAAGATTTTTCATATATCTTTCGGTTTTAGCTCTAAAAAAGAAAATAATTATAAGTATTGGGATTGTATAATTGAAAAGGTTTTCAAATATTTCTTGTTTTAGCTCTTCCCCCAAAAAACAAAAAATATATTTAAGTTTTGGGATGGGGTATTTGCGAAGGTTTTTCAAATATCTCTGAGTTTTGGCCCTCCCCACAGAACAAAAAATAATGCTAAGTGTAGGGATTGATATTTGCAAAGGTTTTTAAAATATGTTTCGGTTTTGGATCTTCCCCAAAAAACAAAAATAATTTTAAATTTTGGGATGGGTTTTTACAAAGGTTTTTCAAAAATCTCTCGATTTTGGCTCTTAAAAAAACATTAAATAATACTATGTTTTGAGATAGGGTATTTGCGAAGATTTATCAAATAACTCTCAGTTTTGCTCTCCCATAAAAAACAAAAAATAATTTTAAGGTTTGCGATGGGGTATTTGCAAAATATTTTCATATATCTCTCGGTTTTGGATCTTCCTAAAAAAACAAAAAATATTGTTATTGTTGGGATGGGTATTTGCGAATGTTTTTCAAATATCTCTTGGTTTTGGCTCTTCCCCGAAAAAAGAGAAAATAATTTTAAGTATTGGGATTTGGTATTTGCGAAGATTTTTCAAATATCTCTCAGTTTTATCTCTCCCAAAAAACATAAAATAATTTTAAGTGTTGCGATGGGATATTTGTGAATGTTTTTCAAATATATCTCGTTTTGGATCTTCCAAAAAAAATTGAAAATAATTTTATGTGTTGGGATGGGTATCTGCGAAGGTTTTCAAATATCTCTCGGTTTTGGCTCTTCACCAAAAAAATAAAAAATAATTTTAAATTTTGGGATGGAGTATTTGCAAAGGTTTTTCAAATATCTATTGGTTTTGTCTTCTCCAAAAACAGAAAATAATTATAAATGTTGTGATGGGATATTTGCGAAGATTTTCAAATATCTCTCGGTTTTTGCTTAAAACAAACAAAAAATAATTCTAAGTATCGGAATGGAGTATTTGCGATGGTTTTTCTAATATCTCTCAGTTTTGACTCTTCCCCAAAAAACAAAAATAATTTTATGTTTTGGGATAGGTTATTTGCGAATGTTTTTTTTAATATCTATTGGTTTTGGATCTTCCAAAAAAACAAAAAATAGTTTTAAGTGTTGGGATGGGGTTTTGTTAAGGTTTTTCAAATATCTCCTGGTTTTAGCTCTAAAAAAAAGAAAATAATTTTAAGTATTGGTATGGTGTAATTGCGAAGGTTTTCAAATATTTTTCGGTTTTAGCACTTCCCAAAAAAAACAAAAAAAAAATATATATTTATGTTTTGAAATGGGGTATTTGCGAAGGTTTTTCAAATATCTTTGAGTTTTGTCTCTCCCCCCAAAACAGAAAATAATTCTAAGTATTGGAATGGGGTACTTGTGAACGTTTTTCAAATATCTCTCGGTTTAGCTATAAAAAAACATAAAATAATTCTAAGTATTGGGATGGTGTATTTGCGAAGGTTTTTCAAATATCTCTTGGTTTTGTCTCTTACCCAATTAAATAAAAAATAATTTTAAATTTTGGAATTGGGTATTTGTGAAAGTTTTTCAAATATCTATTAGTTTTTGCTCTCCTAAAAACAGAAAATAATTATAAGTATTGGGATGGGGTATTTGTGAAGGTTTTTAAAATATCTATCGATTTTGACTCTAAAAAACAGAAAATAATTATAAGTATTGGGATGGGGTATTTGTGAAGGTTTTTCAAATATCTCTCAGTTTTGGTTCTTCCCCAAAAAATAATTTTAAAGTTTGCGATGGGGTTTTTGAGAAATATTTTCAAATATCTCTCGGTTTTGAATCTTCCCAAAATACAAAAAATAATGCTAAGTGTTGGGATGGGTATTTGCAAAGGTTTTTAAAATATGTTTCGGTTTTGGCAGTTCCCCAAAAAAATAGAAAATAATATTAAATATTGGGATTTGGTATTTGCGAAGGCTTTTCAAATATCTCTCAATTTTATCTCTCCCAAAAAAACATAAAATAATTTTAAGTATTGCGATGGGATATTTGTGAAGGTTTTTCAAATATATCTCGTTTTGGATCTCCCAAACAAAATTGAAAATAATTCTAAGTGTTGGTATGGGTATTTGCGAAGGTTTTTCAAATATCTCTCGGTTTTGGCTCTTACCCAAAAAAATAAAAAATAATTTTAAGTTTTGGGATGAAGTATTTGTAAAGGTTTTTCAAATATCTATCGGTTTTGGCTCTTCTCCAAAAACATAAAATAATTATAAATGTTGTGATGGGTATTTGCGAAAGTTTTTCAAATATCTCTTAGTTTTGGCTTAAAAAAATAAAAAATAATTCTAAGTATCGGGATGGGGTATTTGCGATGGTTTTTCAAATATCTCTGAGTTTTGGCTCTTCCCCAAAAAAAACAAAAAATAATTTTAAGTTTTGGGATGGGTTATTTGCGAAGGTTTTTTTAAATATCTCTTGGTTTGGGATCTTCCAAAAAAAACAAAAAATAGTTTTAAGTGTTGGGATTGGGTATTTGTGAAAGTTTTTCAAATATCTCCCGATTTTAGCTCTAAAAAACAAAAAATAATTCTAAGTATTGGGATAGAGTAATTGCGAAGGTTTTCAAATATTTCTCGGTTTTAACTCTTCTGTTGGGTTAAGATTTTTAATTGATTTAATATAACTTAATAACTTTGATTTGATGATTGATGAAATAGTTTTTGGATAAAACTATGTTCGATAATTGTTAGTCATATCAAATATATAAATATATATTTAGATATCAACATCTTAAGAGGTGTAGTGGTAAGCATGTCTTCCTGTCATACAGGTGACCTAGGTTTGAATCTCACCAGGTGCAGAATTTATAATTAGAGTTTTGTTAATTTGCAGGCACAGATGAAAGTCAACGCGTAGTTAGACCGATTTTATGAAAAACGTCTTATAGACCGATTATATGGAAAACGTCTAATGTTAGACGTGGGGGGTCTAATGTGTGGTTAGACGTGTGGTTAGACGTGGGCATCTAACGCGTGGTTAGACGTGGGGGTCTAACTAGTGGAGTTAGATGTGCAGTCTAACTCAGTGGAGTTAGACGTGCAGTCTAGAAAGAGAAAGTTAGATGTGCAGTCTAACTAGTGGAGTTAGACGTGGAGTCTAATGGAAAGAGAAAGATGGGGCGTCTAATTGAAATACGTCTAATGCTTAGCTTAAGCGGTATGCTTGAAGCTAGCACCCGCCTACCCACGTGCTATAGCTGTACCCTACTCATGATCCACTTTCTAGTAAAGATTAGTACAACAGCTATATGCAACCAACCAACGAATGCCACGTAAGAGAATTTTCCTCATATTACTTGTTTTGCAGGTACATCTCTGATGGAATATTCGGCGCACTACTAGTGGAGTACGACCATGATTCTTGTGCTCAGAACCTGCTGTGTACAATGGAGGCTTTCCAATGGAAGAGTGCCACGTATCATTCTAAAAGATTTGACCATCAGTCTCTGCCCAGTATTTATCAGATCCTATGGACAACAAACGAATGATTGACTGGTTTTTTCACAATCTGCCTAACTGAACGAAAAACAATCTTTCCTACTGATATTTCAGAGAGAGAAATCCAGCCTTTTAATACTAATCCTGTGAAGTTGCTTTCCTGATTGTACTGTGTGTGAATCAAAAGAGAGCTAGAATCAAAAACACCATTAGCTGAGTGATATTCTTCATCTTGTAAATTAAACAGAGGGTGTTCTGTTCAAAAGTGAGCTAAGTGTGTGTAAACTTTATTTGATTCGAATCATTTTATAGTGAATCCTTCCGGTGGTTGGAAGAAGGGGTGACGTAGGAGAATTTCTCTGAACATCCCTAAACAAACTGCTGTGTTCTTTCATTTCTGTCATCTTTTCATCTTTCATCTTGAGCATCAAACCCAAGTAAACAATTCCGCCTTGAATCTGTTTCAAGTGTTTGTGTAGAATAGAAAGAGATATTAATCCCTAACAGGATTTCTATCAAATCGTTTATCCGAAGTCATCATCAATAGCCAGACCCCCGTCTCTATTGATTAAGCCGATCCTATCATCTTCCCCAAAAAAACAAAAAAAATATCTTTAAGTTTTGAAATGGGGTATTTGCGAAGGGGTTTCAAATATCTCTGAGTATTGGCTCTCCCCCCAAAACAAAAAATAATTTTAAGTATTGGAATGGGATACTTGTGAACGTTTTTAAATATCTCTCGGTTTTAGCTATAAAAAATATAAAATAATTCTAAGTATTGGGATGGTGTATTTGCGAAGGTTTTTCAAATATCTCTTTGTTTTGGCTCTTCCCCAAATAAATAAAAAATAATTTTAATTTTTTGGGATGGGGTATTTGTGAATGTTTTTCAAATATCTCTTAATTTTTGCTCACTCCAAAAATAGAAAATAATTTTAAGTATTGGGATGGGGTATTTGTGAAGGTTTTAAAATATCTCTCGGTTTTGACTCTAAAAAAACAGAAAATAATTATAAGTATTGAGATGGGGTATTTGTGAAGGTTTTTCAAATATCTCTCGGTTTTGGCTCTTCCCCCAAAAAAACAAAAAAATAATTATAAAGTTTGCGATGGGGTATTTGCGAAGTTTTTTCAAATATCTCTCGGTTTTGGCTCTTCTAAAAAAAACCAAAATTATTTTAAGTTTTGGGATGGGGTATTTGCAAAGGTTTTTCATATATGTCTTGGTTTGGATATTTCCAAAAAAACAAAAAATAATTCTAAGTGTTGGGATAGGGTATTTGCGAAGGTTTCTCAAATATCTCTCGGTTTTGACGATTACCTAAAAATACATAAAATAATTTTAAGTATTAAAATTTGGTATTTGCGAAGGTTTTTCAAATATCTCTCGGTTTTGGTTCTCTCACAAAAAAACATAGAATAATTTTAAGTGTTGCAATGAGGTATTTGCGAAGGTTGTTCAAATATATCTCGGTTTTGGCTCTCCCCAAAAAATTAGAAAATAGTTTTAAGTATTGGGATGTGGTATTTGCGAAGATTTATCAAATATCTCTGGTTTTTGTTTTCCTCCAAAAAAAATAATTTTAAGTATTTGAATGGGGTATTTGCGAAGGTTTTTCAAATATCTCTTTGTTTTGGCTCTCCCAAAAAAATAGAATATAATTATAAGTGTTGTGATTGGTATTTGCGAAGGTTTTTAAAATATATCTTGATTTTGGATCTTCCCCAAAAAAATAAAAAATAATTCTAAATGTTGGGATGGGATATTTGTGAAAGTTTTTAAAATATCTCTCGGTTTTGACTCTTTTTCAAAAAACAAAAAATAATTCTAAGTGTTGGGATAGAGTATTTACGAAGGGTTTTCAAATATTTCTTGGTTTTGGCTCTCCTCCCAAAAAAATAAAAAATAATTCTAAGTGTTGGGATGGGGTATATGCGCTGGTTTTCAAATATCTCTCAATTTTGGTTCTCCACAAAAAAAATTCTAAGTATTGGGATGGGGTATTTACGAAGTTTATTTAAATATCTCTCGGTTTTGGATTTAAAAAAATAAAAAATAATTCTAGGTTTTGAGATGGGTATTTGCGAAGGTTTTTTAAATATCTCTCGGTTTTGGCTCTTCCCCAAAATAACAAAAAATAATTTTAAGGCTTGGGATCGGGTATTTGCAAAATATTTTGAAATATCTCTTGGTTTAGAATCTTCCCCAAAAAAACAAAAAATAATGTTAATGTTGGGATGGGTATTTGCAAAAGGTTTTTTAAATAACTCTCGGTTTTGGATATACCCAAAAAAAATAGAAAATAATTTTAAGTATTGGAATTTGGTATTTGCGAATGTTTTTCAAATATCTGTCAGTTTTGGCTCTCCCCAAAAAAACATAAAATAATTTTTATTGTTGCGATGGGATATTTAAGAAGGTTTTTCAAATATATCTCGGTTTTGGATCCCAAAAAAAAATATAGAAAATAATTCAAAGTGTTGGGATGGTGTATTTGCGAAGGTTTTTCAAATATCTCTCGATTTTTTCTCTAAAAAAACATAAAATAATTATAAGTGTTGGGATGGGGTATATGTGAAGGTTTTCAAATATCTCTTGGTTTTGGTTCTTAAAAAACATAATATAATTCTAAATATTGGGATGAGGATATTTGCGAAGGTTTATTAAATATCTTTTAGTTTTGACAATTCCCCAAAAATATAAAAAATAATTTTAATTTTAAGATGGAGTATTTGCAATGGTTTTTCAAATATATCTCGTTTTGGATCTCCCAAACAAAATTGAAAATAATTCTAAGTGTTGGTATGGGTATTTGCGAAGGTTTTTCAAATATCTCTCAGTTTTGACTCTTACCCAAAAAAATAAAAAATAATTTTAAGTTTTGGGATGAAGTATTTGTAAAGGTTTTTCAAATATCTATCGGTTTTGGCTCTTCTCCAAAAACATAAAATAATTATAAATGTTGTGATGGGTATTTGCGAAACTTTTTCAAATATCTCTTAGTTTTGGCTTAAAAAAATAAAAAATAATTCTAAGTATTGGGATAGGGTATTTGCGATGGTTTTTCAAATATCTCTGAGTTTTGGCTCTTCCCCAAAAAAAACAAAAAATAATTTTAAGTTTTGGGATGGGTTATTTGCGAAGGTTTTTTTAAATATCTCTTGGTTTTGGATCTTCCAAAAAAAACAAAAAATAGTTTTAAGTGTTGGGATTGGGTATTTGTGAAGGTTTTTCAAATATCTCCCGATTTTAGCTCTAAAAAACAGAAAATAATTCTAAGTATTGGGATAGAGTAATTGCGAAGATTTTCAAATATTTCTCGGTTTTAACTCTTCTGTTGGGTTAAGATTTTTAATTGATTTAAAATAACTTAACAACTTTGATTTGATGATTGATGAAATAGTTTTTGGATAAAACTATGTTCGATAATTGTTAGTCATATCAAATATATAAATATATATTTAGATATCAACATCTTAAGAGGTGTAGTGGTAAGCATGTCTGCCTGTCATACAGGTGACATAGGTTTGAATCTCACCAGGTGCAGAATTAATAATTAGAGTTTTGTTAATTTGCAGGCACAGATGAAAGTCAACGCGTAGTTAGACCGATTTTATGAAAAACGTCTTGTAGACCGATTATATGGAAAACGTCTAATGTTAGACGTGGGGGGTCTAATGTGTGGTTAGACGTGTGGTTAGACGTGGGCATCTAACGCGTGGTTAGACGTGGGGGTCTAACTAGTGGAGTTAGATGTGCAGTCTAACTCAGTGGAGTTAGACGTGCAGTCTAGAAAGAGAAAGTTAGATGTGCAGTCTAACTAGTGGAGTTAGATGTGCAGTCTAACTAGTGGAGTTAGACGTGGAGTCTAATGGAAAGAGAAAGATGGGGCGTCTAAATGAAATACGTCTAATGCTTAGCTTAAGCGGTATGCTTGAAGCTAGCACCCGCCTACCCACGTGCTATAGTTGTACCCTACTCATGATCCACTTTCTAGTAAAGATTAGTACAACAGCTATATGCAACCAACCAACGAATGCCACGTAAGAGAATTTTCCTCATATTACTTTTTTTGCAGGTACATCTCTGATGGAATATTCGGCGCACTACTAGTGGTGTACGGCCATGATCCTTGTGCTCAGAACCTGCTGTGTACAATGGAGGCTTTCCAATGGAAGAGTGCCACGTATCATTCTAAAAGATTTGACCATCAGTCTCTGCCCAGTATTTATCAGATCCTAAGGACAACAGACGAACGATTGACTGGGTTTTTCACAATCTGCCTAACTGAACGAAAAAACAATCTTGCCTACTGATATTTCAGAGAGAGAAATCCAACTTTTTAATACTGATCCTGTGAAGCTGCTTTCTTGATTGTACTGTGTGTGAATCAAGAGAGAGCTAGAATCAAAAACACCATTAGCTGAGTGATATTCTTCATCTTGTAAATTAAACAGAGGGTGTTCTGTTCAAAAGTGAGCTAAGTGTGTGTAAATTGCATTTGATTCGAATCATGTTATAGTGAATCCTTCCGGTGGTTGGAAGAAGGGGTGACGTAGGAGAATTTCTCTGAACATCCATAAAAAAACTGCTGTGTTCTTTCATTTCTGTCATCTTTTCATCTTTCATCTTGAGCTTCAAACCCAAGTAACAATTCCGCCTTGAATCTGTTTCAAGTAATTGTGTAGAATAGAAAGAGATATTAATCCCTAACAGGATTTCTATCAAATCGTTTATCCGAAGTCATCATCAATAGTCAGACCTCCGTCTCTATTGATTAAGCCGATGCTATCATCTTCCCCAAAAAAACAAAAAAATATCTTTAAGTTTTGAAATGGGGTATTTGCGAAGGGGTTTCAAATATCTCTGAGCTTTGACTCTCCCCCAAAACAAAAAATAATTTTAGGTATTGGAATGGGATACTTGTGAACGTTTTTAAATATCTCTCGGTTTAGCTATAAAAAATATAAAATAATTCTAAGTATTGGGATGGTGTATTTGCGAAGGTTTTTCAAATATCTCTTTGTTTTGGCTCTTCCCCAAATAAATAAAAAATAATTTTAATTTTTTGGGATGGGGTATTTGTGAATGTTTTTCAAATATCTCTTAATTTTTGCTCTCTCCAAAAATAGAAAATAATTTTAAGTATTGGGATGGGGTATTTGTGAAGGTTTTAAAATATCTCTCGGTTTTGACTCTAAAAAAACAGAAAATAATTATAAGTATTGGGATGGGGTATTTGTGAAGGTTTTTCAAATATCTCTCGGTTTTGGCTCTTCCCCCAAAAAAATAAAAAAATAATTATAAAGTTTGCGATGGGGTATTTGCGAAGTTTTTTCAAATATCTCTCGGTTTTGGCTCTTCTAAAAAAAACCAAAAATTATTTTAAGTTTTGGGATGGGGTATTTGCAAAGGTTTTTCATATATCTCTTGGTTTGGATATTTCCAAAAAAACAAAAAATAATTCTAAGTGTTGGGATAGGGTATTTGCGAAGGTTTCTCAAATATCTCTCGGTTTTGACGATTACCTAAAAATACATAAAATAATTTTAAGTATTAAAATTTGGTATTTGCGAAGTTTTTCAAATATCTCTCGGTTTTGATTCTCCACCAAAAAAACATAAAATAATTTTAAGTGTTGCAATGAGGTATTTGCGAAGGTTGTTCAAATATATCTCGGTTTTGGCTCTCCCCAAAAAATTAGAAAATAGTTTTAAGTATTGGGATGTGGTATTTGCGAAAATTTATCAAATATCTCTGGTTTTTGTTTTCCTCCAAAAAAAATAATTTTAAGTATTTGAATGGGGTATTTGCGAAGGTTTTTCAAATATCTCTTTGTTTTGGCTCTCCCAAAAAAATAGAATATAATTATAAGTGTTGTGATTGGTATTTGCGAAGGTTTTTCAAATATATCTTGATTTTGGATCTTCCCCAAAAAAACAAAAAATAATTCTAAATGTTGGGATGGGATATTTGTGAAAGTTTTTCAAATATCTCTCGGTTTTGACTCTTTTTCAAAAAACAAAAATTATTCTAAGTGTTGGGATAGAGTATTTACGAAGGGTTTTCAAATATTTCTTGGTTTTGGCTCTCCTCCCAAAAAAATAAAAAATAATTCTAAGTGTTGGGATGGGGTATATGCGATGGTTTTCAAATATCTCTCAATTTTGGTTCTCCACAAAAAAAAATTCTAAGTATTGGGATAGGGTATTTACGAAGTTTATTTAAATATCTCTCGGTTTTGGCTCTAAAAAAATAAAAAATAATTCTAGGTTTTGAGATGGGTATTTGCGAAGGTTTTTTAAATATCTCTCGGTTTTGGCTCTTCCCCAAAATAACAAAAAATAATTTTAAGGCTTGGGATCGGGTATTTGCAAAATATTTTGAAATATCTCTTGGTTTAGAATCTTCCCCAAAAAAACAAAAAATAATGTTAATGTTGGTATGGGTATTTGCAAAAGGTTTTTTAAATAACTCTCGGTTTTGGATATACCCAAAAAAAATATAAAATAATTTTAAGTATTGGAATTTGGTATTTGCGAATGTTTTTAAAATATCTGTCAGTTTTGGCTCTCCCCAAAAAAACATAAAATAATTTTTATTGTTGCGATGGGATATTTAAGAAGGTTTTTCAAATATATCTCGGTTTTGGATCCCCAAAAAAAATATAGAAAATAATTCAAAGTGTTGGGATGGTGTATTTGCGAAGGTTTTTCAAATATCTCTCGATTTTTCCTCTAAAAAAACATAAAATAATTATAAGTGTTGGGATGGGGTATATGTGAAGGTTTTCAAATATCTCTTGGTTTTGGTTCTTAAAAAACATAATATAATTCTAAATATTGGGATGAGGTTATTTGCGAAGATTTATCAAATATCTTTTAGTTTTGACAATTCCCCAAAAATATAAAAAATAATTTTAATTTTAAGATGGAGTATTTGCAATGGTTTTTCAAATATATCTCGTTTTGGATCTCCCAAACAAAATTGAAAATAATTCTAAGTGTTGGTATGGGTATTTGCGAAGGTTTTTCAAATATCTCTCGGTTTTGACTCTTACCCAAAAAAATAAAAAATAATTTTAAATTTTGGGATGAAGTATTTGTAAAGGTTTTTCAAATATCTATCGGTTTTGGCTCTTCTCCAAAAACATAAAATAATTATAAATGTTGTGATGGGTATTTGCGAAAGTTTTTCAAATATCTCTTAGTTTTGGCTTAAAAAAATAAAAAATAATTCTAAGTATCGGGATGGGGTAGTTGCGATGGTTTTTCAAATATCTCTGAGTTTTGGCTCTTCCCCAAAAAAAACAAAAAATAATTTTAAGTTTTGGGATGGGTTATTTGCTAAGGTTTTTTTTAAATATCTCTTGGTTTGGGATCTTCCAAAAAAAACAAAAAATAGTTTTAAGTGTTGGGATTGGGTATTTGTGAAGGTTTTTCAAATAACTCCCGATTTTAGCTCTAAAAAACAGAAAATAATTCTAAGTATTGGGATAGAGTAATTGCGAAGGTTTTCAAATATTTCTCGGTTTTAACTCTTCTGTTGGGTTAAGATTTTTAATTGATTTAAAATAACTTAACAACTTTGATTTGATGATTGATGAAATAGTTTTTGGATAAAACTATGTTCGATAATTGTTAGTCATATCAAATATATAAATATATATTTAGATATCAACATCTTAAGAGGTGTAGTGGTAAGCATGTCTGCCTGTCATACAGGTGACCTAGGTTTGAATCTCACCAGGTGCAGAATTAATAATTAGAGTTTTGTTAATTTGCAGGCACAGATGAAAGTCAACGCGTACTTAGACCGATTTTATGAAAAACGTCTTATAGACCGATTATATGGAAAACGTCTAATGTTAGACGTGGGGGTCTAATGTGTGGTTAGAAGTGTGGTTAGACGTGGGCATCTAACGCGTGGTTAGACGTGGGCATCTAACGCGTGGTTAGACGTGGGGGTCTAACTAGTGGAGTTAGATGTGCAGTCTAACTCATTGGAGTTAGACGTGCAGTCTAGAAATAGAAAGTTAGATGTGCGGTCTAACTAGTGGAGTTAGACGTGGAGTCTAATGGAAAGAGAAAGATGGGGCGTCTAATTGAAATACGTCTAATTCTTAGCTTAAGCGGTATGCTTGAAGCTAGCACCCGCCTACCCACGTGCTATAGCTGTACCCTACTCATGATCCACTTTCTAGTAAAGATTAGTACAACAGCTATATGCAACCAACCAACGAATGCCACGTAAGAGAATTTTCCTCATATTACTTTTTTTGCAGGTACATCTCTGATGGAATATTCGGCGCACTACTAGTGGTGTACGGCCATGATCCTTGTGCTCAGAACCTGCTGTGTACAATGGAGGCTTTCCAATGGAAGAGTGCCACGTATCATTCTAAAAGATTTGACCATCAGTCTCTGCCCAGTATTTATCAGATCCTAAGGACAACAGACGAACGATTGACTGGTTTTTTCACAATCTGCCTAACTGAACGAAAAAACAATCTTGCCTACTGATATTTCAGAGAGAGAAATCCAGCTTTTTAATACTGATCCTGTGAAGCTGCTTTCCTGATTGTACTGTGTGTGAATCAAGAGAGAGCTAGAATCAAAAACACCATTAGCTGAGTGATATTCTTCATCTTGTAAATTAAACAGAGGGTGTTCTGTTAAAAGTGAGCTAAGTGTGTGTAAACTGTATTTGATTCGAATCATTTTATAGTGAATCCTTCCGGTGGTTGGAAGAAGGGGTGACGTAGGAGAATTTCTCTGAACATCCATAAATAAACTGCTGTGTTCTTTCATTTCTGTCATCTTTTCATCTTTCATCTTGAGCTTCAAACCCAAGTAAACAATTCCGCTTTAAATCTGTTTCAAGTGTTTGTGTAGAATAGAAAGAGATATTAATCCCTAACAGGATTTCTATCAAATCGTTTATCCGAAGTCATCATCAATAGCCAGACCCCCGTCTCTATTGATTAAGCCGATTCTATCATCTTCCCCAAAAAAACAAAAAAATATCTTTAAGTTTTGAAATGGGGTATTTGCGAAGGGGTTTCAAATATCTCTGAGTTTTGGCTCTCCCCCAAAACAAAAAATAATTTTAAGTATTGGAATGGGATACTTGTGAACGTTTTAAGATATCTCTCGGTTTTAGCTATAAAAAATATAAAATAATTCTAAGTATTGGGATGGTGTATTTGCGAAGGTTTTCAAATATCTCTTTGTTTTGGCTCTTCCCCAAATAAATAAAAATTAATTTTAATTTTTTGGGATGGGGTATTTGTGAATGTTTTTCAAATATCTCTTAATTTTTGCTCTCTCCAAAAATAGAAAATAATTTTAAGTATTGGGATGGGGTATTTGTGAAGGTTTTAAAATATCTCTCGGTTTTGACTCTAAAAAAACAGAAAATAATTATAAGTATTGGGATGGGGTATTTGTGAAGGTTTTTCAAATATCTCTCGGTTTTGGCTCTTCCCCCCAAAAAACAAAAAAATAATTATAAAGTTTGCGATGGGGTATTTGCAAAATATTTTCAAATATCTCTCAGTTTTGGATCTTCCCAAAAAAACAAAAAATAATGTTAAGTGTTGGGATGGGTATTTGCAATAGTTTTTAAAATATGTTTCGATTTTGGCTGTTCCCAAAAAAATAAAAAATAATATTAAGTATTAGGATGTGGTATTTGCGAAGGTTTTTTCAAATATATTTCAATTTTGCCTCTTCCACAAATAAACAAAAATAATTTTAAGTTTTGGGATGGGGTATTTACAAAGGTTTTTTCAAATATCTCTCGGTTTTTACTCTTCCCTCAAAAAACAGAAAATAATTTTAAGTATTGGAATGTGTTATTTGCAAAGGTTTTTCAAATATCTCTCGATTTTGGATCTCACCCAAAAAAACATAAAATAATATTAAATATTGCGATGGAGTATTTGCGATGGTTTTTCAAATATCTCTCGGTTTTGTCTCTACCAATAAAAACAAAAAATAATTTTAATTGTTGGGTTGGTGTATTTGCAAAGGTTTTTCAAATATCTCTCAGTTTTGACTCTTTCCCAAAAAAACAAAAAATAATTTTAAGTTTTAGGATGGGGTATTTACGAAGGTTTTTCAAATATCTCTCAGTTTTGGCTCTTCTCCCAAAACAAAAATTAATTCTAAGTATTGGTATGTGGTGTTTGGGAATATTTTTAAAATATCTGTCGGTTTTGTCTCTTAAAAACAAAAAATAATTCTATGTCTTGAGATGGGGTATTTTCGAAAATTTATCAAATAACTCTCGGTTTTGGCTTTTCCCCAAAATAACAAAAAATAATTTTAGGGTTTGGGGATGGGGTATTTGCAAAATATTTTCAAATATCTCTATTTTGGATATTCCTAAAAAAACAAAAAATAATGCTATTGTTGGGATGGGTATTTGTAAACGTTTTTCAAATATCTCTTGGTTTTGTCTCTTCCCCAAAAAAATAGAAAATAATTTTAAGTATTGGAATTTGGTATTTGCGAAGGTTTTTCAAATATTTCTTAGTTTTGTCTCTCCCAAAAAAACAAAAAATAATTTTAAGTGTTGCGATGGGATATTTGTGAAGATTTTTTAAATATATCTCGTTTTGACTCTCCAAAAAAATAGAAAATAATTCTAAGTGTTGGGATGGGTATTTTCGAAGGTTCTTCAAATATCTCTCTGTTTGGGCTCTAAAAAAAACAGAAAATAATTTTAAGTGTTGGGACGGGGTATTTGTGAAGCTTTTTAAATATCTCTCAATTTTGGCTCTAAAAAAACATAAAATAATTCGAAGTATTGGGATGGGGTTATTTACGAAGGTTTATCAAATATCTCTTGGTTTTGGGTCTTCCCCAAAAAAACAAAAAATAATTTTAAGGGTTGGGATGGGATATTTGCGAAGTTTTTTCAAATATCCCTCGGTTTTGGCTCTTCCAAAAAAAAATTTAAGATTTGAGATGGGTAATTTGTAAAGGTTTTTCAAATATCTCTCGGTTTGGGTATTCCCAAAAAACCAAAATAATTCTATGTGTTGGGATAGGATATTTGTGAAGGTTTTTTAAATATCTCTCGGTTTTGACTCTCTTCCCTAAACATACATTAAATAATTTTAAGTATCAGAATTTGGTATTTGCAAAGGTTTTTCAAATATCTCTCGGTTTTGG
Source organism: Impatiens glandulifera (assembly GCF_907164915.1). Lineage (NCBI taxonomy): Eukaryota > Viridiplantae > Streptophyta > Magnoliopsida > Ericales > Balsaminaceae > Impatiens > Impatiens glandulifera. Next base: position 21,738,009 of record NC_061865.1, read on the forward strand.
TTCTCCCCAAAAAAAACATAAAATAATTTTAAGTGTTGCGATGAGGTATTTGTGAATGTTTTTCAAATATATCTCGGTTTTGTCTCTCCCCCCAAAAATATGAAAATAATTTGAAGTATTGGGATGTGGTATTTACGAAGATTTATCAAATATCTCTCGGTATTGGTTCTTCCTCCAAAAAAAATAATTTTAAGTGTTTGAATATGATATTTGCCAAGGTTTTTCAATTATCTCTTGGTTTTGGTTCTCCTAAAAAAACAAAAAATAATTATAAGTGTTGTGATTGGTATTTGCGAAGGTTTTTCAAATATATCTTGATTTTGGCTCTTCCCCCAAAAAATAGAAAATAATTCTAAGTGTTGGGATGGGATATTTGCGAAGGTTTTTAAAACATCTCTCGTTTGGTCTCTTCCCCAAAATATAAAAATTAATTCAAAGTGTTGGGATGGGATATTTGTGAAAGTTTTTCAAATATCTCTCGGTTTAGGCTCTTGCTCAAAAAACAAAAAATAATTCTAAATGTGGAATGGAGTATTTGCGAAGGGTTTTAGAATATCTCACGGTTTTGGCTCTCCTCCCAAAAAAATAGAAAAAAAATTCTAAGTATTGGGATGGGGTATTTACGAAGATTATTTAAATATCTCTCAATTTTGGCTCTAAAAAATTAAAAAATAATTCTAGGTTTTTAGATGGGTATTTGCAAAGGTTTTCAAATATCTCTCAGTTTTGGCTCTTCCCCAAAATAACAAAAAAAAAATTAAAGCTTGGGATCGAGTATTTGCCAAATACTTTCAAATATCTCTCGGTTTTGAATCTTCCCCAAAAAACAAAAAATAATGTTAATGTTGGGATGGGTATTTGTGAAAGTTTTTCAAATATCTCTCGGTTTTTTCTATACCCAAAAATCATAAAATAATTAAAAATTTTGCGATGGGATCTTTCAGAAAGTTTTTCAAATATATCTTGGTTTTGTCTCTAAAAAAACAAAAAATAATTTTATGCGTTGGAATGAGTATATGTGAGGGTTTTCAAATATATCTTGGTTTTGGTTCTAAAAAAACATAATATAATTCTAAGTTTTGGGATGGGGCTATTTGCGATGGTTTATCAAATATCTCTTACTTTTGGCTTTTCCCCAAAAAAACAAAAATAATTTTAAGTTTTGGGATGGGTTATTTGCGAAGGTTTTTTTAATTATCTCTTAGTTTTGGATCTTCCAAAAAAATAGTTTTTTAAGTGTTGGGATGGGCTATTTGCGAAGGTTTTTCAAATATCTCCCGGTTTAGCTCTAAAAAAACATAAAATAATTCTAAGTATTGGGATGGTTGCAAAGGTTTTCAAATATTTCTCGGTTTTAGCTCTTCCCCAAAAAAACAAAAAAAAAATATGTTTAAGTTTTGAGATGGGATATTTGCGAAGGTTTTTTAAATATCTCTGAGTTTTGACTCTCCCCCCAAAACAGAAAATAATTCTAAGTATTGGGATGGGATATTTGTGAATGTTTTTCAAATATCTCTCGGTTTTAGCTATAAAAAAACATAAAATAATTCTAAGTGTTGGAATGGTGTATTTGCGAAGGTTTTTCAAATATCTCTCGGTTTTGGCTCTTCTCCAAATAAATAAAAAATAATTTTAAATTTGGGATGGGGTATTTGTAAATGTTTTTCAAATATCTCTCAGTTTTTTCTTTCCCCAAAAACAAAAAATAATTCTAAATATTGCATTGGGTATTTGTGAAGGTTTTTAAAATATCTCTCGGTTTTGGCTATAAAAAAACATAAAATGATTGTAAGTATTAGGATGGGGTATTTGTGAAAGTTTTTCAAATATCTCTCGGTTTTGGCTCTTCCGCAAAATAACAAAAAATAATTTTAAGGTTTGGGATTGGGTATTTGCAAAATATTTTCAAATATCTCTCGGTTTTGGATCTTCCCCAAAAAACAAAAAAAAAATGCTAAGTGTTGTGATGGGTACTTGCTAAGGTTTTTAAAATAAGTTTCTGTTTTGGCTCTTTCCCAAAAAAACAAAAAATAATTTTAAGTATTTAGATGTGGTATTTGCGAAGGTTTTTTTTCAAAGATCTCTCAATTTTGGCACTCCCCCAAAAAAACATAAAATAATTTTAAGTGTTGCGATAGGGTATTTGCGAAGGTTTTTCAAATATATCTCGGTTTTTTACTCTCTCAAAAAAAATAGAAAATAATTCTAAGTGTTGGGATGGGCTGTTTGTGAACGTTTTTCAAATATCTCTCGGTTTTTTCTCTTCTCAAAAAAACAAAAAATAATTCTAAGTGTTTGAATGGGGTATTTGCGAAGGTTTTTCAAATATCTCTCGATTTTGTCTCTCCTAAAAAAAATAATTCTAAGTATTTGGATTGGGGTAATTGCGAATGTTTTTCAATATCTCTCGGATTTGGCTCTTCTCCAAAAAAACAAAAATAGTTTTAAGTGTTGGGATGGGGTATTTGCAAAGGTTTTTCAAATATCTTTCGGTTTTCGCTTTTCCCAAAAAAATCAAAAAATAATTTTAAGTATTTGAATGTGGTATTTACGAAGGTTTTTCAAATATCTATCGATTTTGGCTCACTCCAAAAGAAACATAAAATAATATTAAATGTTACGATGGTGTATTTGCGATGGTTTTTCAAATATCTCTCGGTTTTGGCTCTTTAAAAAAACATAAAAAATAATTCTAAGTGTTGGGATGGTGTATTTGCAATGGTTTTTCAAATATCTCTCAGTTTATGCTCTTTCCCAAAAAAACAAAAAATTATTTTAAGTTTTGGGATCGGGTATTTACGAATGTTTTTCAAATATCTCTCAGTTTTGGATATCCCCAAAAATAAAAAATAATTCTAAGTATTGGGATAGGATATTTGTGAACGTTTTTCAAATATCTCTCGGTTTTAGCTATAAAAAAACATAAAATAATTCTAAGTATTGGGATGGTCTATTTGAGATGGTTTTTCAAATATCTCTCGGTTTTGGCTCTTCCCAAAATAAATAAAAAAATAATTTTAAATTTTGAGATGGGTTATTTGTTAATGTTTTTCAAATATCTCTCAGTTTTGTCTCTTCCCCAAAAAAAGAAAATAATTCTAATTATTGGGATGGGGTATTTGTGAAGGTTTTTAAAACATAGCTCGGTTTTTAGCTCTAAAAAAACAGAAAATAATTGTAAGTATTAGGATGGGGTATTTGTGAAGGTTTTTCAAATATTTCTTGGTTTTGGCTCTTCCCCAAAAACACAAAAATAATTTTAAGGTTTGGGATGGGGTTTTTGCAAAATATTTTCAAATATCTCTCGATTTTGGATCATCCCCAAAAAACAAAAAATAATGCTAAGTATTGGGATGGGTATTTATAGAGGTTTTTAACATATGTTTCGGTTTTGGCTCTTTCCTAAAAAAAACAAAAAATAATTTTAAGTGTTGAGATGTGGTATTTGCGAAGGTTTTTTCAAATATCTCTCAATTTTGGCACTCGCCCGAAAAAACATAAAATAATTTTAAGTGTTGCGATGAGGTATTTGAGAAGATTTTTCAAATATATCTCGGTTTTGGTTCTCCTAAAAAAATAGAAAATAATTTTAATTGTTGTGATTGGGTATTTGTGAACCTTTCTCAAATATCTCTCGGTTTTTTCTTTTCCCCAAAAAACAAAAAATAATTCTAAGTGTTTGAATGGGGTATTTGCGAAGATTTTTCAAATACCTCTCGGTTTTGGCTCTAAACAAACAAAAAATAATTCTAATTATTGGGATGAGGGTATTTGCGAAAGTTTTTCAAATATCTCTCGGATTTGGCTCTTCCCCAAAAAAACAAAAATAATTTTAAGTTTTGGGATGGGGTATTTACAAAGGTTTTTCAAATGTCTTTCGGTTTTGGCTCTCCACAAAAAACAAAAAATAATTCTAAGTGTTGGAATGGAGTATTTGCAAAGGTTTTTCAAATATCTTTCGGTTTTGTCTCTTCCCGAATAAAACAGAAAATAATTTTAAGTATTGGAACGTGGTATTTACGAAGGTTTCTAAAATATCTCTCAGTTTTGGCTCTTAAAAAAATATAAAATAATTCTATAGTTTGAGATGGGGAATTTGCGAAGATTTTACAAATAACTCTCGATTTTGGCTCTTCTTAAAAATAACAAAAAATTATTCTAGCGTTTGGGGATAGGGTATATGCAAAATATTTTCAAATATCTCTCTATTTTGGATCTTCCTAAAAAAACAAAAAATAATGCTATTGTTGGGATGGGTATTTGCAAAGGTTTTTCAAATATCTCTCGGTTTAAGCTCTTCCCAAAAAAATTAGAAATAATTTTACGTATTGTGATTTGGTATTTGCGAAGGTTTTTCAAATATATCTCATTTTGTCTCTCTCCCAAAAAAACATAAAATAATTTTAAGTGTTACGATGGGGTATTTGTGAAGGTTTTTCAAATATATCTCGTTTTGACTCTCCCAAAAAAAAAAGAAAATAGATTTAAGTGTTAGGAGGGTATTTGCGAAGGTTTTTCAAATATTTCTCGGTTTTGGCTCTGAAAAAACATAAAATAATTATAAGTGTTGGGACGGGGTATTTGTGAAGGTTTTCAAATATCTCTCGGTTTTGGCTCTAAAAAAACATAAAATAATTCGAAGTATTGGGATGGGGGTGTTTGCGAAGGTTTATCCAATATCTCTTGGTTTTGGTTCTTCCCCAAAAAAACAAAAAATAATTTTAAGTTTTGGGATGGGTATTTGCAAAGGTTTTTCAAATATCTCTCGGTTTTGAATCTTCCCAAAAAAACAAAAAAGAATTCTAAGTGTTGGGATAGGGTATTTGCGATGGTTTTTCAAATATCTCTCTGTTTTGACTCATCCCTAAAAATATATAAAATGATTTTAAGTATTAAATTTTGATATTTGTGAAGGTTTTTCAAATATCTCTCGGTGTTTGTTCTCCTCCAAAAAAACATAAAATAATTTTAAGTGTTGCGATGAGGTATTTTAGAAGGTTGTTCAAATATATCTCGGTTTTGGCTCTCCCGCCAAAAATTAGAAAATAATTTGAAGTATTGGTATGTGGTATTTGCGAAGATTTATCAAATATCTCTCGGTTTTGGTTCTTCCTCCAAATCAAAATAATTTTAAGTGTTTGAATGGGGTATTTGCGAAGGTTTTTCAAATATCTCTTGGTTTTGGCTCTCCCAAAAAAACAGAAAATAATTATAAGTGTTGCGATTTGTACTTGCGAAGGTTTTTCAAATATATCTTGATTTTGGCTTTTCCCAAAAAAACAGAAAATAATTCTAAGTGTTGGGATGAGATATTTGCGAAGGTTTTTCAAACATCTCTCGTTTTGTCTCTTTCCCCAAAAATAAAAAATAATTCGAAGTGTTGGGATGGGATATTTGTGAAATTTTTTCAAATATCTCTCGGTTTTGGCTCTTCCTCAAAAATCATAAAATAATTCTAAGTGTTGGGATGGAATATTTACGACGGGTTTTTAAATATCTCTCGGTTTTGACTCTCCTCCCAAAAAATAGAAAATAATTCTTAGTGTTTGGATGGGGTATTTGCAAAGGTTTTTTAAATATCTCTCGGTTTTCTCTATAAAAAAAACATAAAATTATTCTATGTATTGGGATGTGGTATTTGCGAAGGTTTTCAAATATCTCTCGGTTTTGGCTCTTCCCCAAAAAATTAAAAGAGAACTTTAAGTTTTGGGATGGGGTATTTGCGAAGGTATTTCAAATATCTCTCGGTTTTTTATCTTTCCCAAAAAACCCAAAAAAAACTTGAAGTTTTGAGATGGGGTATATGCAAAGGTTTTTTAAATATCTTTCAGTTTTGTCTCTTCCCAAAAAAAGAGAAATTAAGAGAGAGAAAATATATATATATATATTAAGAGAGAAATATATAATATATATTAGGAGAGAGAAATATATATATTAAAAAAAGAAAAAATAATAATAAAGATAAACAAATTAGAAAAGAGAAATTAAATAATGATTTTGATGATTGTTGTTTTAAATTAAGAGTTATTATATTTATATATATATATATATATATAAATATAATGAGTTAATATAGTTAAATTATTTTTTATTTTTAAAATTTATTACTTTTTGTATGAATATAATTATTTATATTATTAATTATTTAAATATATGTATTTATATGTTTAAAATTTATAATAAATATTTGTTATTTTAATATAATATAATAAACATTGTATTTATATATATTATTAATTCTTACCTTCTTGACAAAAAAAAAGTTAATTAAGAAAGGGAAATAAATATATATATATATATATATATATAAATATATATATATATATATATATAAATATATATATATAAATATATATATATATATATATATAATATTAGGAGTGAGAAATATATATTAGGGAAGAAAAAAAATAATTAAGATAAAATAAATTAGGAAAGAGACATTACATATAATATACAATGATGTTATGTGATTGATTATGTAGATACCGTATTATATATTTCTACCATTTTAAATTAAGAGTTACTCTAAATATTTATATTCGAAATATTATATTTTTCTCAATAAAATAATAAAAATTTGTAAAAAAAAGGACAAAATAAGTAGTGTGTCATAAACTCGTGACCCACAATATTGTTCTTCTCCCTTATACTATCTTACATTTGTTTTCATACCCCTCACGATGGAAAGACAGTCCTCCACTAATAACCCAAAATCATCTTTAAGCAAATCATATTTCAGGGTTTGTAAGAAGATTTTCTCAAAAAATTAAAAAGTAGTGTTTAGATTATGCATTTTTTTATGTCCAACCATGAGGATTGACACTTTATTATCAATTGTTGTGTCTCTGTATTTCAATAACTAAGAAAATGGGACGCTACTACTATTGATGTAGTTTTTGGCTCCATGTTTGATAAGGCTAAGGTCAGAATCTTTGTTAGTAGTTCATTTCAAATTATTCATCATAAATAGGAGGAAAAAACACTAATAATCCACCATGTTCATCATTTCATCACTTTTGTGTTTTCTTAGAGAAGGAAAAAAATTAGTTTCGTTCAACTATCAAAAATCTTATTTAAGATAAAAAAAAGTCTCTTTAAGTTTAATTTTTAAAATATCAATTATCACTAAAATGTCTTAACTTAAGTTGAGGAAGGGTATTTTAAATTTATAGCTTCTTAAAATTCAAAAAGAAAAAAACGTTTTTTTTTTATATAAAACCCATTAATATGTTTTTTAGTCTTTTTTAAACATAAAATAAAACTAGATTTAGATTTAAGAAGATCCTCTAGCACAATAATGGTTTTATGAGATAGAGATTGAGAGGGAAACAAAGAAGCTACGTTTTGTTAATTGTATGACCTATCCTTTTTTACAAAGAAACAGAGTATGGATGACAGGATGAGACATGTAATTCGTCCCACATCGGAAAGATAAAAGAGAAGGGGGAGTGGGAGCAGATATAAAGTGAGTGAGAGTTGAAAGTATAAAGACATCTTTGCGCTTGGGGCAATGACTCAGCTAGTGAGGTTCTAACCGAGGTGCGTCAATTGCTGGTTGAAAACTATTTCCAAACCCCCTCCTCGGCTTTAGTTCTGCTTTAGCCGTAGAGAATTTATGGAAGGGCATCTTCTTTTAGAAGTAAAACCCTATAAATCCATATCTTAAGATTTTAGATTTTTAGATTTTTGGATCCGATAAAATAAGATGTTGATACTTCTCTTACTCAATATAAGATTCAAGTGGATGAAAGGAGGAAGATTAAAGTACCACCTCCTCCCAATCTTTCCTCTCAAGTCCTTGGTTGCAATGTGGTTCTTCAGCTATCAAATTAGGTGTTTCTCCCTGTTCTGGACCAATCAGAAATCAGATTTAATATAATATTAACGAATCACATTTGGGTTAAAAAAGTATATATCCGGAATCCAAAAATAACATCGCTTCCTTCGGCATTCAAACTAAGGAAGTGCAAAATAGTGAAGATTGTTTCACTTCACTCCATTTTACATTCCTTTTACAATGTAAAAGGAAGTTAAGAAGGTACATAAAAGGAAGTGAAGCTAGTTTAACTTCCTTTTAAATGTGAAATGAAAGGTAAAAAAAAGTTTAGTGAAACAATCTTCACTTATGTGCACTTCCTTCATTTTTTTTATATTTTAAGTATAATTGAAGCTAACTTCACTCTAGTGCGCTAACTTCACTTTATTTAGAATGTAAATAGGGTGAAGTTAGCTTCACTAGAGTGCAATTGCTTCACATTTATTTACATTGTAAATAAAAGTGAAGTTAGCTTCACTCTAGTGAACTTCTTTCACTTCTATTTACAATTTAAATAGGAGTGAAGCTAGCTTAACTGAAGTGCGCTTGCTTCACATTTTTTACATTGTAAATAAAAGTGAAAAGTGAAGTTATATTCACTCTAGTGCGCTTGCTTCACTTTTATTTAAATCGCTAACAGTCGTGAAGAGAAGGGAAGCTAACTTCACTGAAGTAATAATTTAAATGAATAAAAGAATTATGTTATACTCCCACTATTCACTTTCTCTTTCAATGATTTTTGAAACTCTAAGACAATTCTTCTCTACTACAGTCTACTTGCAAAAATGGCACAAAACGAAAACAATGACATGTTTATGGTGTTATCCAACATCCAAGAAATTGTCTTGGTGGTATTTAAAAACAATGAAAGCATCCTTGTATTTGACAACATCAACGCAATCGTCCTTGTATCCAACAACAACGCCGATGATAAATCATAGAGGTGGTGTATTTTGATTAATATTGCGTTTTTAGTATTTTTCATTAATGTATTATTAGTGTATTTCGTTTCATTTATAAATTACTGTTTTTTTCTTTTAATGATAATTTTATTTTGTAGGGTTATAAAGAAGCAATATGTAAGGAAGAGGAAGACGAAGTCATCGAAAACAATTGAAGCATTGTCTATTCTCACTTCTACAACTGTCGATAAAGAAATACCAAATCCCCAAAAAGAAGGAATATAATTTTAAAACCAGAACCTCTCGAATGCCTTTTCAGCCTTATTCAAAACCTTTCTGAATAATAGAAGGAAGTTGTCAAGGAAATCGGGTTTGGTTCCCTTCTTACATTGGGCGTCTCCAAATGCCATGTTCATTTATCCAAACACGTCGTGACAATTTTTGACGTCAATAAGTGATCTTTGGTATTGGCCAACTATGATGAGATCCTTATTGATGGAGACCTTGTCTAGTCCGTGCTCAACATTCCTAGAGGAAAAATTGACATAGTTAAGTCCATTGAGACTGACACACATGACCCTATATATGTTGTATTATTGAGGGCTTGGTGGATAAGATGTTTCATAAATGAAACAAAGGGAGCTCCTTAAACAAATTCTATAATATCGACGGTATTAAATGACAGAAGTGCAGACAATGGTTTTAAAATGACTTTGTTGTCTATGTTGTCTTAAATTTTCTATGAACAGTTCAAAATTCAAGATGCAAGTAAATATTTTTGGAAAATTAGTATATATCTATTTGTATTTATGAATACTTATACAAGTATTATATTAATGCAAGTTCAAAATTCTAAAATCCTTAATGGATATTGACAAAATAAAGAATCTTAACTTTTGCAAATTCACAATAACATTATTTGTTGAAAGTTTTGGAAAATGGAAAAAAAAATCAACAATCCTATTTTATAGACCTCTAATCTTTTTATTAGTAAATCATTTTTTTTAGGGGGGGGGGGGAAACGGTTTAAAATCTAAAAAGTGGGAGGTCAATGATCAAAGATAGACAAACCTTAGCTTTGATTAAATGATGACAATCAAAAGACCTTAAAGAAAATGATTAGTATCAATCAAACATACAAACAAAGATTATAAACAAAGATTATAAACTGTATCAAATCCTAATTATCTCAATCAGAATTTTTTATTTCCATACCAACTTGTTGTATCAACAGATTGTCCTTCCTCTTCCCTTTGTCCTTCCTCTTCCCCTTCCTCTTGCAATAAAAGGGGGATGAACTGAAGAGGTTGATGAATGATGCATATTCTCATTTTGATTTCTTTCTTTATGTGAACCTGTTTTGATTTGATAGAAAGAATTATTTTTCAGGATTTCTGAGCTCTTCACCTTGTTGTTCTCAATTTGAATTTCTAGATCAGTCTCAGGATTCTTGTCTTTGTTTCCCTCAACTTCATCTATAGTATCCTCTGCAACAGCCTTAGTAACATCTACTTCAGTTTGATTATTCTAAGTATCCTCCTCTCTAGTTTTCTGTATTACAGCTTGACTTGTTTGAGAATCAACTTCCTTTATCTTCTTCATTCTCTATTTTATTGCTACCTTTATTCTCTTCTTCAACAGAAACCCCCTTAATATATTTTCTTCAATTTCATTGCTTTCTTCATTTTCAGAGTCCTCATTGGTTTATACTTCTTTCTCTTTGCTTTTAGATTCCCCTGTTTCTTTTTTCTAATTTTTTTGCTTCTTAGCCTTTCAGTATCTTATGTTCATCTTCCATAGCTTGAGCACATTTTATGCTGGCATGTTGGAATGTATTGCAGAATGCACACCTGTCCGATTTTTACTCATAAGTGATTCCCATGACATTAGATTTTCCTTTTCTGTCGACCATTGTCATATTATTCGGAAATATACTACGAGGATTCACCTCTATGTTAACTCTAGCAAAGGATAAATGCTCTCCTCCTTCTATTATTGGGTCCATGTATAATTGTTTTCCCAATAACCCTACAAAATGACTAATAACTTCTTCTTTGTACATGTGTGCAGAGATATTCCAAAGCTTGAACTATATATGTTTTGTCTCCTTAGGTTTACTTAATATGTTCAAATCTTCAGACCATCTTTTCAACTACATGCAGTTGGATCCAATATATGTATGCCCATGTTTTAGAATTTCATCCAGATTCGACCCATTCTTGAATTGAAGAAAGTAGAGATCATGAATTTTTATAGAGATCTTCTCTAGCCTATTTTCCTTCCATTGTCTCATTAAAGCTTCTTTAGTGATTGAGAATGATACTTTGTTTTTCCAATATAATTCCCTACCACCACATTTTCACAATCATTTATGCACTTTTCTTCTACTTCATTGGGAAGTTTAAATTCAAAAGGAGAATTAAGTACCTCCACTTTTGTTTTAACATCCTCCAAGAAGATTTTCCCTTTGTAGGCATGGTCTTCAGCTTTTTTTTCCTACATTTTTAATCCATACCTCATTTACTTTCTAGGTAGAGTTGCTCCTGATAGTATAGGTCTTCGATTTAGGGGTCTTCATCAGCTCTCTCATTATAGCCACTGACCAGTTTACTATCTCTTCATATTCTTCCTTATTCAGCAAATTTCAGTCCTGATGATAATGAATATTGAGTTGAATTGTTATATGCTCAACTTTCTCCTTATTAAGAACAATCTCTCCTTTTTTAGAATGCATCAGAAGCTTGGTAAAGAGAAGAACAAAATAATAAAGCAGAATAAATGCAGAAATAGGACAATTCAGAATCCCTAACGATTTAGCGACAAAATCGTTTCGAAATGCAACCTTCCTAGAACACCATAGATTATAGAACACACCGACGCTCTCAATTAGGAAAAAAGCTACCAACGAAATTTTGAGAGATTTAGGGTTATCAAGACTTACTTTGTGAATCGTGTTGTTCGTGCCGATTGTGACGTTCGTACTGATCGTACCGTCGATTGTACTATACCAACCATGTTGATTGTGCCATCGATTGTGATGTACCAACAGTGTCGATTGTGCCGATCGTGTTTCAATCGACAAATAATGTTTCTTGATTTTCCGGTAATGTGATTGAGTTTATGATTTGTTATTATTACTGAGTGAAATGATGTGCACGTTCTTAGAGAAGAATATCAAGAATTCGTCGCCGGAAAATCACCTCAAAATTCATATAGGAAATCTCCAAAGCTATTGACCGAATTTGCTTTATTTATGTGATTTTTGAGTTTCTTAATCTATTTGTTGATATTTCGTGATTTATTGGTAAATCTTGTATTAACATATAAATACTCATTTGTTTATGTTTGAAAGATATTGAGTTTTCACTAACATGTTTACTTTTTCTTTTAGTTTTGCTATCTCGATGGGGTTGTTGTAAATGGTGTATGACATCCTTATTAAAAATATTTTTCAATCATCTATTGCTAGGATGACACCATAGTGTTAAAGATAAACATGTTGGAATCTTGAGTAGGTGGTTTTAGAATTGGGAGAGCTAAGGCACACCTGCCATTTTATGAAAATCAACCTGGGATTCCAGATCAAGATTTGGAATTACCTCAACTTGAGATTCCAGATCATGATTTGGAATTACCTCAATATGAGATGATGGATTTATGATCTCCAACAAATAAATAAAATGTACTTTATTAACAATTTTACTTCCATTAGTATATACTTATATGTTGTTGAGACTAATAAACTATTCTAATTTCAAACTACAGATATTGACATCCAAAGTCTCCTAAACTTTTAAAAATATGGCACAACAACTGTTATATCTATTAGGCGTGTTGGAGAAACAAAACATCGATTCTAGACCTATTTTCTAGCAAGTATACATAATTTTTACAGAGTCTGAAATGTACAAAAAATATTTCAAAGTGAATGAAGACATTACAAAAAAAAAGTCCCCCCGATAGCTAAGCCTAAAGAAGAATGTTGTGTAAATATAAAAGACCCTTCAATGGCTGTAGATATAGATCGTATATAATCTTATGATGTTTTTCTATAAGAAATAAAAAAAATGTGATGTAAATCATTGTATGTTTATAAAATTATTTCGTTGATTTTAGAAAATAAAAGATAATTCCATCAATGCGTAATCTTTGGTCTCTTAAGTATCGATGTTTGATACTTGAGCTACCTTAATTGTTTCCACTAAGAAAATCTTAAGTTAAAAATAAATGTTTTAACTATAGGGAATTGTTCTAACTTTCTGAAACAAAAAATAGTTAAGATTCACTATCTCCTTCATTTTGAAGATATGGTTTATGATAAACAATATATATTTTAACAAGGATAATAATATATATAGTTTTCAATGATTTTTTTTTGTAAACAAAGAAATCACCTATGTGAGTGAAAAGTGGGATCATTTCGAAATAATTGTACGAACCAATTCTAAACTCTCTCACATAATCAAGCGTGTGTTCCGTGGTAAAAATGGACACAACCATGAGAGTTTGACGTGTATTAGGAAGACTCTATGTGGAAAGTGTATAATCATTTACATAAAAGGCAGAATAGTTCATAGACATCGAATCTATTAATCAACTAGTAAATTAAATGTTTTTATCGGGTTAATCTTTCAATTTTTATTAATGTGGAGGTTTGTTGAAATTTTAGACTAATTATATAATGGAAATGATCATGTGGATAATAAAATCAAATGAAATTCACATAAATTTCAAATGTAAATTTAATGGTGAAATTTGATTTAATTTATAAATTCAAATTAATTTAAATTTGTTAATTATGTAACTAATTTTATAATGACTTAAAAGAGAAATTAAAAAATTGAATGTATTCAATTTTTTAATTTATTATAATTTTTATAAGTTAATTACTATCAATTTATTAATAATTTGTTAAAAAGTGACAAATTAAATATGTGGACCGAACACGGATTAGTGAACGTGAAGTTGAATCGTCGAATCATAGCCTCAACAAATGTTAAAGGCAATGGATATATCATTCAAATAGGGTTAATTTAATTTGTGAATTTTAGAGGTAGAAGAATCGGACGCTAGAGGAAGGAGACCGTATATGTTTGATTTTAACTTGATTTCCCCAATTCCGACGAACCAGAAAATCAAATACTCTACTTTGTCACACATCAAAAAGTTAGAAGAATGAGGAAAATTGAAACAAATATAAAAGGAGACAGAATGGGAAGTAGAAAAGTATCTTTGCGCTTGGGGCAATGACGTAGCTAGTGAGGTTCTAATTGAGGCGCGTCAATTACTGGCTGAAAACTATTTCCAAACCCTCTCCTCGACTTTAGTTTTGCTTGAGCCGTCGAGAATTTCTAAAAGGACATCTTCTTTTAGAGGTAAAACCCTACAAATCCAAGTTCTAAGCTTTTCTCGTTTACATAATTGAGTTCAACTAGATAAGATGTTGATACTTCCTTTACTCAATTGATGATTAAGTAGAAGATATCAAAGAAGGAAATGAGGAAGATTCAAGTACCACTCCACACATCTTTCCACACTTTTATCGATTTGAATCTTTTGACTAGTTTAGATGTAAATTTGTCTCAAACTCTAGTTTGTATTTAGTTTAATTTTTAGTGGTATACAAGTTTTTTTTACGGAAATTCTCAAGTCGATTTCTATTATTAACATCTTATAATAAAGTATGGTAATGTACTAACTTCATAATTTTCTATTTTAATTATCTTATTCTGATTTGTTGTTTAAGTAATAGAGATTTGAAGTTATCTATATAAAACTTTTATATGCATAAATCTAGTTTTTAGATATAATTGATCATAACAAAAGTAATTTTAGATTAAATACATTGCATGTGATTGATTCTGGTTTTAAGTAGAATGTATCGTATTGTATTGTAATAGTGTACATAAATACTGTATAAAACTTCAGTAAGGTAAGAAAATATTATATTATCGATAAAGTTATAAATTCGGTAAAGTAATATTTTGTTTCTCAATTTCTAAGGTATTACTTTAAAGATATTTAACTGCAATATTTTTTATTGGTAAATCTTCTATTAACATATAAATACTCTCTTGTTTAGGTTTCAAAGATATTAAATTTTCACTAACATGTTTTATCTTTCAGTTTTACTACCTTGGTGGGGTTGTTATAAATAGTATATGCCATCCTTATTAGAGGTCTTTTCAATCATCTCTTGCTAGGATGACACCATAGTATTAGAGATAAACATGTTGGAATCTCGAGTATGTAATTTTGGACGTGGAAAGTTCGAGCACGCCTGCCACTTTATGAAACTTAGCATGAGATTCTAAATCATGATTTGGAATTACCTTAACTTGAGATTCTAGATCATGATTTAGAATTAACTCAATATGAGATGATGGATTTATGATCTCCAACAAATAAATAAAATGTACTTTATTAACAATTTAACTTGCATTTGTATATACTTATATGTTGTTGAGACTAGTAAACTATTCTAATTTCAGACATTCAAAGTCGCTCAAACTTTTAAAAGTATGGCACAACAACTGGAGAAACAAAATATCGATCCTAAACCTATTTTCTACCTGGTATCCATAATTTTTACATAGTCTGAAGTGTACAAAAAATATTTCAATGTGAATGAAGACATTACAAACAAAAGTTCCCCGATATCTAAGCCTAATGAAGAAGGTTGGGTTAATATAGAATACTCTTCAAAGGCTGCAGATGGGGACACTATAATTGAAGACATTACAAATAAAAGTTTTCCGATGGCTGAGTCTAATGAAGAAGGTTGTGTAAATATGAAAGACCCTCCATAGACTTCAGATGGGGACACTGTAACTGAAGATATTAAAAATAATAGTCCCCTGATGGTTGAGCCTAATAAAGAAGGTTGTCTAAAAAAGGAAGACCCTCCAAATATTGTGTCAATGAATGCATTACTAATAAAAGTCGTGTAGATAGTGAAGATTCTTTCGATGGAGAATCTTACTGAAGAATATGAATAATGGATATGTAAATATTGAAGACCATCCGAAGAGAAAGATTAACAAACTTCTAGTGGTCCTTAAATCCCCTTATATGAATATCATTGCCAAAAAGTTGGGTAAACTAATAAACAAGGAACAATTGTTGACGAATTTAGTTTTTTTCTAAAGAACTCAATCCAAAGTAAGTAAACATTTCCTCAAAACATCTTTCAGTAAAAATTGCAATGAATCTATTAGAATATCAAGTAGTGTATGTTCTAAATTAAAGTTTTTTTCATGGAGGTCCTTTTTCATTAGTTCAACCAATTTGTCACATGAACTTCTTCATTCAATGAAAGAAGGCATGTGTGTTTTTAGTCAAATAGTGGATGTTTGGGTCCATCTGTTGAACCTTAATTTTAGAAGGTAAGTAAGACATGAAAAACAAATAATTTTCTTTTATACTTTATCGTATGTAAGAACTTCACTTGGATGTGTTCTAGGTGATTTATATTTATAATTTATTTATATTTGATGATAAACTATGATCCCAAATAATTTGTTTCTAGACTTAATGAAGAGATAGAGTGGTTTAAAATATCAAAAGAAGACGTCAACACTACTAACCTTGTTAGTAAATCCTTCAAATTTTGTTTAGGCTTATATGTAATGATAACCAATAATTCCACTTTTCCAGGTATTCATACCGATAATCCACGTTAACCATTTATATCTTATATGTATAAATACGACTATAGACAAATTAGAAATATTAGACAACAGACCACTTCCACGCGGTACTACTTTTGCAAGTAAGTATACTTGTATAAAAAACATATATGTTTATTTTTTTTAGTCAGATAGATACTCCCTTGGCTGGTAGAGTGAAGAAAATGAAACTTAAGTGTGTAAAAACGCAGTGGCAAAATGATTCAAACATCATCTTATGGTGTATATTGTTTGAGGCACATGGAGACTTACAAAGGAGATGACATAAATTGGAATTGTGACATCACTATTGAAAATATAAGTGTTATACATATATTCTACATTCACACTTCTTTATTGATGTCCATATATTTTTTTGTCTTGAAGACCTAAGAAGCGTTGAACACATTGAGGATAAAATACATATACAAAATTCTATTGTCAAAGTTGAATGGGAACAAGAGGAATTTGTAGAGATCACTTAAATAAGAGTTGAATACATTTGTATTAGATAAGAGTTGTATAAACATTGAAATTATTGTATTTCAAATTTTTATTAATATTATAAACACATTTTACATTTTTTTTGTTTGTTTTGTTATCAGTCACTTATTCATAATGCTTGGTTTCATATAAAAAAACGAGTTATAATCTATAAAAACATAATTATATAGAGGAAAAACGACTTCAAAAACGAGTTATAATCTATAAAAACATAATTATATAGAGGAAAAACGACTTCAAATGCTTGAAAACTGGAATATATGCCTTTAATTTTCATGTAAAACTATTAAAATATTCATGTAAAAAATTGTATACCTTCATGTAAGCCCTACTAGAAACCTGCAATTATATATTCTGAACTTCTTAAAAATAAAAGATGATTACATAATACTTGGTTGCATGTAAAAAAACTAGTTATAATCCTTGAAAACTAAATTATACAGAGGAATTACGTCTTCAAATGCTTGAAATCTTTAATATATGCATGTAATTTTTAAGTAAAACCACTAACACATTTATGTAAAATCATTTATACTCATGTAAAAGTATTTATGTTTCATATAAACCTTACTATAGAATAAGAGATGTAACAAGTTCTACCGAGTGAAGCTTGATTCACTTATATTTACAACGCTAATAGAAGTGAAATAAGCGCTACCGAGTGAAGCTTCACTTCTATTTATAATACTAATAGAAGTGAAACAAGTGCTACCTAATAAAATTTACTTCACTTCTATTTATGCGTATAGATTGAGAACCTTAGAACCCTTAAATCGTCTTCATCCCGTTCATTGTCCTCAAATAATTTCTCTCTCTCGATGATACCTCGGTCTATTCAGTCAATGAGAACCCTAAAATCGTCTTTTAAAAGATGGTTTCAAAATTGATTTCAAAAAAGCCTTTGATTCTATTAGATGGGAAGCAATTCGGGAATTTATGGTTGTATTGGGTTTTCCGATGATTTTTATAGAATGGATCATACTAATCGTTTCTACCTCTTGTTTTGTAGTTAGCATCAATGGGATCCACAAAGGTTACTTCAAGAGTGAAAACGACATGAGGTAGGGATATCCCCTATCATCTTACCTTTTTATCGTCATCATGGCGATATTTGAGAGCATCTTTACGACGTTCCGAAAGAATCGACCATACATCTTCCACCCATTCTCTGAGGAGGAAGAGGAGATCAACCATTTATGCTTTGTTGATAATTTATTCATTCTCGTGCATGCTGTTGTTGGTTCCATAAAAACTATAAGAGCTGCACTAACATTTATTTTTTATGAGGTTACAGGTTTGACTATCAACGAGAACAAGAGCTTGGCATTCTACGGAGGAGTAAAAGAGGAAACGGAAGCAAACATCTACAACATCATGGGGATCGCAGAAGGAAGTTTTCCGGTAAGATACGTAGGCATACCACTCACGGAAAACAGATTCAAATCTCGCACTACAGACCACTAATCGAGAAAGTGAAGAACTCAATTTCAAATTGGGAAGCAAAGAAACTTACATACGCTGGAAGAATTGAGATGGTCAAAAGCGTGGTAATGGAAATCATCGGTTATTGGTCGTAACATCTCGGGCTCCCAAAGAAGGTAATGAAAGAACTTGACGCGCTAATGAGAAACGTTATTTGGGGAAACAGTAGGAGAGGCGAGAAGAAGGTTAAGTGGACCACACATTGCAAACCAAATGAAGAAGGCGACATAGGGCTCAAGAACTGTGTTGAATGGAATAAAGCGTTGACGTATAAGCACCTATGGGCCATCGAGAGCAAACAAGAATAACTCTGGATCTAGTGGGTCCACACCCGGTTTATGAAACATGAAGCAAGCATTTGGACATCCAAAATAAGCAAAGTTATGGGATGGTCGTTAAAGAAAATCCTTAAGCTAAGAAACAATATTGCATGAATTTTAGACATTAGCTGGGGAGACGGCAAAAAAACACTGTTTTGGCATGATCCCTAGTATGAGGACCAACCGCTGATCAATAAAGAGGAATTTAGAAATGTGAGGATCAGACGGGACTACCTAGCTGCCAAGGTTAGAGACATTAAAGACGGGCTATAAAATTCTCTCCTTAGACAAATATCGATAGGGCGGAGCATTCTCGAACATATCATTAACATCCAATTTAACAAAAGAACTGATGTATATTGATGGAAAGACGAGGAAAACGAGAAAATTATTCCAAGCAAAGTGTGGAACACCATTCGAGAGAAGGAGAAAACAGTAGATTGGGCTAATCTTGTTTGGTCGTCAAAGGTTATCCCGAGATACCAATTCATCATATGGCTTGCATTTCGGGAAAGGCTATACATTCATGAATGGAATGCAGAAGACAATGGGAAGCTGGTCTCAAAGATAATATGGGAGGTAATCCGAGAAAAAATGCAGAAATTAGAATGGGCTCCTCTCGTATGGTCAACCAAGATCATTCTTCAACACCAGTTCATCCAATGACGTGCCTTCTAGGAAAGACTCAGCACTCGTGACCATATCAGCAAGTATATGAGCATCCCGGACATGAGCTATCTTCTATGCAACGGAAGTGAAGAAACCATTGATTACCATGCAACGGAAGTGAAGAAACCATTGATTACCTATTTGGGAGCTGTAGTATAGCATTAGAAATTTTGGACAGATATTCTAAAATCCTGGAGTTGATCAGTTTCCTAAAAGAATGGAAAGAAATCAAAGAAACAACACTACTCAAAGCCAAATGAAACATATTCGCAACAAATGTATTCAAGTGCGGCTTTGGAGCAGTAGTTTACAACATTTGGTAGGAACGTAATGCAAGAATCTATGGCAAAATCCGCAGAAGTGTTGAAAAATTATGGAGAGACATAGTCTCGGATTGTGGCGCACTTGCGGGAACGGGGAGAAAAGTTCCAAGTACGGAGCAATATTGGAATATCAGTAGGAATTAGAATTTACCATTTACTAAAATCATTATAAACGAAAACATTGTAATTAGATAGTTCATTTACGTTTTTGTTTTTATTCAGAATGATACGACTTCAAAATCATTCTAGGTCTGTCTAGAATGATCTCTTAAAATCGTGTTTTTTTCCCATTTTTGGGAATTTTTAATGAAATAACGCTAAGTCGTTTTTCCCAAAAACAAAAATATGAGAGATTGCATTAGGAAGTACATGGAAATTCTAGATCCAAGTTGTCTGATGTGTGAAGGGAATGAAGAAACAATAGATCACTTAATTAGTTGTAGTCCTTACACATCAAAGTTATGGAAGAAGTTTGTCAGAAGCATGGAAATGGTTAGCCTTCCTACAGAATAGAAAGAGATCAAAAAGGAAACCATACACAAAGCAAAGGGAAAACGTTTCAAGTCAAGTGTTTTCAAAAGAGGCTTCGGTACAATCGTCTACCACATATCACGAGAAAGGAATGCAAGGGAGCACTCGGGAATAAGAAGAAGTGTAAAGGAGATATGGGAAGACATAGTATTCTACAGAAGCACAAATCTATAAACGTTGAGACGAGTACCCATGATTGAGCAAAACTGGAAACAAAGATGGAATTAAAAATCACATTAAAAGAATTCACGAGAATGGAATTTTTTTAGTTAGATAAACGCCTTCAATTGTTTGTGTGCTGTGTAATTCATTTGTTTCAGACTATTACGAACTAAATTTTCCTAGGCTTGTCTAGAAAAATACAGAAACTCATTTGGTTTTTTTCCCTTATTAGAATTTTTAATGAAATGACGTTAAGTCGTTTCCCCACCCCCTACCCCCTACCCCCCAAAAAAAGATGGTTCTTTTGTTGGAGAAACATTTGGAGCGATACGTCAGTCTGATTTATGAGAATGCTAGCGCATTTGGAGCCTTTGATGTAAATGAGGTTCTACCGCTTACTCACATAAAGATTGACGGAGCGTTGATGACTCACATGCATAGTAGATGGAGTGCAGAAGCTTGTGCTTTTATTATTGGGGATAAACACATTTATCCGACGATTGAGGACTTTCAATCAATCTTTTAATGTCGATATGATGAGCTCATGATTCTGGTTTCTCACGACCCTGAACTTGAAGAATCATACGAGATTCTCCAAAAACTTTTATTATTGTAGTTTATCACTATGTATGGATCACCATTTATGGATTTATTAATATGCAACATCTTGACAATTTCATTTGGCATTTCCATGGATCAAATAAGACCATCGGCTCCATACAAACAAATTATACATGGATTTATTGTGTTTTGTGTCCCTCTAAAGGCAGACATGCTTCCCTTAGGCTCATCAAGGTAGTTTCTACTATGATGAAAAATTCTCAAGGGTTGGCTGGCCTTATACTCGCCAAAACACTCATTGGTTTTCGAGACTTTGTTTCAGACCCAATCTCAAATTCCCATTGAGGATCACCTTTGATCTTATACCTCTAGTTGTTGGCATTTATTATCTCGTCCTTCACCTCTTAACTTTTCCTTTGCATGTCTTCAGTTGTAAAGGATGGCTGGAGTAAATCCAGCCCATTTCATTCATGATGATCACCCCATTCACTTCATTTTTCATAGTATCACTTTGATATCATGAAGTACAAGATGGAGGATGCTCCATTCATCATTGTACTCGGATTAGAAGAAGCTACCTCCTACGGTACCACCTATATATTTCAACAATTTGGCATGTGAAGTGCTATTCCGTGGGCATGAGGCATTCCTCTAGACATGAGTCATATTTCTCCTTCTCTTTAATTCATGTACCCATCAAGGTTGGTGCATGCTCATTCAGTTTAACTCCCCCAAAAGCTTGATCAATGTTGTGACTGAGGCCAATGTGCTTTATTGTCCATTTGTCGTCGAACTAGAAGACGTAGTGTTAGGATTGGTGTTGACAATAGAGATTAGAGACTAAGGTCTGACTATTGTGAACAACTTATAAGTATAGGTTTTGTGGATCGATTAGCCTATCCATGGCGATGGCATTCACTGTGTAAGGGGCATGAAGTCACGACCAAACTATTTGTAGAGTTCGTGAGTATAGTAAGAGATAACACATTATAAGCCCATAAGCATTATCATGCGTTCATCGTCCATCATGTATGCTATTTTCTTGATGGGATACCATGGGAGCAATCTCTAACTTTATCGTCATTTTCCATGAGGGGTCTAAGTGAAGCCTTCCTCATCCTCTTGTATTAAAGAGAAGGGGACAAGATGTCTTTGGTACATAATGGGGGAAGGCACCCAAGCTTGTCAAGTAGTTAGATGTATAGGACCAAAGGTGAGCCTCTTTTGCTCATGACAGAGGTTAAGAACAAGTTGTTCAAACCCATCAGAGTTTCAACCAAGATGATACATGAGGGGTCTTTTTTCCATATGCATGTGGTATGCTACCTCTAGGATTTTGGAGGATGGATTATCGTCTTCTAGAGCCATGAAGAAATGGGCCAACAAGACTGTCATCATCATTAGAGAGGATCCCATGGTTAAGGGGACTTGTACATTCTTGATTTCTATCTTTGTCCATTCTGGAAGTCGATGACGTTCTTTTTGAGAATTGTTTCGGATGTTATTTTGTCATCAAAATAACTTGGAATTCTTCTATGGTTGGGCACATAGACCTTTCTCCCATATAATAAACCCGTCTGTTATGGCTCCACCTTCTTTGCATTTGTATGATGAATGTGAGATTTATTTTAAAGTTTGTGAATCTCATGATGAGAGTTAGTCCGTAAATCCCTTGGTTCCACTCGTTTTCATAGAAACTTTCAATCCATGGGATTAGCTCGACATTAGTCAGCATAGACAATGTTTGTGATTGGAGAATCAAATCATTTATAAACATGCGTTTGTTTTGAAAATAAAGAACATGTTTGAGATGTTCACTTAGTCTATACATGCATATACATAATACATATATAGTAGTCACATAAGGGTTATAGTGACGAGGTTTTGGTTGTCTAGGCACGACAAACAATCGACTTGGTGATATAACCAGATTTTTTGTTCTAAAGTGAATCATAAGAGATTTTCATTCACCGATAGTGGAGGGGGGTAAAAACGCCGCCATAAACTAGGGAATATTTACTCAATTGGGAATTTCCCCCACCTCCACAATGCCTGCATCTTATCGGACGACTCATCGCCAAAGGTTGGGGGCGATCCCGTGCATTTTAGTTTTTCATCTCACATTATCACTCAGTTGGTAACAAGTTGTCATTCCTCATTAAGAATCTTTGCACATAAGTGTTGAAGTACCGATCCCGATCATGTACTTCTAAGCAAGTAAGAAGAGGGTGATGTACCCTTTACACATAAAGGTTTTAAAATAAGGTAAAACTTATGATCTTTAGGTGTTATACCTTTCAAGACAAGCCTATTAAGTGAAAACGTGATATAAATATTTCAAAAGACAAGTTTATGTTTTCGAGTTAAACATTTAACCCAAGTAGAGTCACCAAAAAGTTGTAACCACCGGAAAAAACTCCTTCGTATAAGTTTTGCATAAAATCTCGAGGTTCGAGAATTTCAAACTCAATTTGCGTGTTAAGAATTTTATTTTAAAAATAAAACATTATTTTTAAAAGATTTGTAATCATTCCTGACAACTTTTGAAATTAATTAAAATTATTAATTTCGGGGTTCAATTTTAAATAATTCAGAGATTTTTAGTAATCAAATCACAATTTGATTTTTAAGAAATCATTTAGCTAAATTAATTTAACATAATTAATTTAAAAGATTATTTAATTTAAAATAGAGTCGTCAATTATTTTTTTTGAAAATCAATAAAAATTGGCGTACTTATACAAACGTATTGATCATAGTTTTCTTTTAGTTCGTAGTTTGGTGATACTCAAAAAAGGGCTTTTGTGGTTCATCTTTCGTACCCATTTTAAAAACGGTCTCTACTTATAAAGTTGGCTTTTGAAAATCGGTTGTATAACGTTTGAGTTTTAATCAATTATTCTTCTGGTCCTAGTCATGCTTCTAAGTTTAACATTATTTAAAATATTAAAACAACAATATTTAAATGATGGTACTTGTTGCAGATGATAATTAGGAAGGATTATACCTGAAGAATATCAGTCATTTTAAGAGTGATAAGGTTTAAAAATAAACACCAAACAGACCTTAGCAAAAATATTTTTATGGAATTATTCCAAAACTATTTTGAAATCATTTTCTAATTTTTCGAGATTTTTAGAAAAATTTTTAGGGGTGCAAAATTAAAAAATTAATTTTGAGTTTTGAAAAGTGAATCAAACAGGCCTTAAAGCTGAAGTCTTAAGCCTCGGGTCCGTTTTTATCGGTCGGGGTCTAAAGACCCTAGTTTGGGTGCTAATGACTCTCGGCCCTTTGCTAAAATTACCGGTTTGAGTGTATAAACTCATCGATCATGAGTTAGCTAGGGTTAAGTTCATCGGTATGGGTGTATAAACTCACCGGTCCTGGGTTATACTGGGGATAAGTTCATCGGTCCTAGGTTCAGGAATCATTGGTCCTAGGTCAAACCTCTTGATCCTAGATTAAATCCCTCAGTCCTAACTCAAGAACATCAGGCGGAAATCTCGGTCCTATTGAAATCCTCGGTCATAGGTCTTGGTCCTAGGTTTTGGTTCGGACCAAGGATCCTCGGTCGGATCTCTCGGTCTTAGGCTAACAAGTCTTGGTCTTCAAGAACACCAAAGTTCATTTTTTAATTTCGTTTTTTTAGTTTGGATTCTGTTAAATTAAGTTAAATAAAGAAAAGAGAAAATTAATTAAAAGAGAAATAATTAATAAATAAACTTAAGAGAATAAGTATGACATAGTTTTAATGATGTGGTCTGAACAAAAGTAAGTTGTGGAAATTATCTTTGCGTAGGTACAGCTCAAAAGATGTATGTATTCATACGTGGTCTAAAGCAAGTGCGAGCAAACATCGTCTAACTTCATTAGACGTGGTCTGAAGAAGTGCGCGAGCAGACATCATCTAACTTCATCAGACGTGGTTTGAAGAAGTGCGCGAGTAGACGTCGTTTAACTGCATCAAACGTTGTCGGATGAAGTGTGCGAGCAGACGTCTTCTAACTTCATTAGACGTGGTCTGAAGAAGTGCGCGAGCAGACTTCGTCTAACTTCATCAGATGTGGTCTGAAGAAGTGCGCGAGCAGACGTCATCTAACTTTATTAGATGTGGTCTAAAGAAGTGTGCGAGCAGACGTCGTCTAACTTCATGAGACGTGGTCTGAAGAAGTGCGCGAGCAGACGTCGTCTAACTTCATCAGATGTGGTTTGAAAAAGTGCGTGAGAAGACATCGTCTAACTTCTTTAGACGTGGTATGAAGCAAGCGCGACTAGACGTCATCTAACTTCATCAGACGTGGTCTAAAGAAGTGTGCGAGCAGACGACGTCTAACTTCATCAGACGTGGTCTGAAGAAGTGCGTGAGTAGACGTCGTCTAACTTCATCAGACGGGTTGTCTGAAGAAGCGTCTGATGCCTTACTTCAACTACCGTCTGAAGAAACATCCAATTTTCTACTCAGATTATTAACTTGGCAATCAGCAATATTCCTTGTCAGTCCTCTGCCCAGACATATGAACACGCTTTAAATGTCTATTTGCCACGTATTCAAATATTCCACCAACCCACGTTCTTGCGAATATTATGAAGTACGATATGATTCGACGCGATCAAATGTATATACTTTGATGTACTATTGGTGTTCATCCAACATATAGCTAACACGTGTCCAAAAGGAAGATTCGACCGTTAGTGTGATCTCAAGTATAAATATCTACCCAGGGACAACGGCGAATCTCTCTCTTGCTCGTTTTTCTCGAACACTCTAACTCTAAAAAGCTAAAGCGTGAATTGCAATATGTGTGATCATTATGTAATCAATCTACTGTCTTTTCTATGTGAAATCTCAGTATTGCAAGTTGAACAGAGGTTGTTCTATTCAACAGAGAGTTAGCTAGGAGTTCAGAAACAGACGATTGTTAAGTCATGTGTATCTGACCAGATTTATGTAGTGTTCTATACTAATCAAAGTCTTCTAGTGAAAAACCTTATGGAAACTGAAGAAGGGATGACGTGGGAGTTTTATCTCCGAACATCCATAAAACTCCGTGTATTATTTCATTTTCGCTCCTTGCATTCATTTTCCTAACGCTTCAAATTTAGCAAGCAGTTCCGCACTTGAATCTGTTCAAGAGCTTTCGGAGATTTGTGAAGAATAGAAATAGATCTTAATCCCTCGCATGATTAGAATCGAATCGAAAGTTGAAATTTGTTAACTATATTCAGAACCCCCTCTCTTTACTCAACACCGATCCTAACAGATTCTTTGATCCAATGATTTGGGTAGCTTCTCAAAGCTCCCAAGAACATGTTGATCATTATCTTAAGGTATCAATCAACTTGGATGATAACCAAATCGTTGAAAATAGTTTGTGATCAAATTTTGAGTTTTTTATTTTAAAGTTGTTTTGAGGAAAAATTAGCTAGCCAATAACTTCCTTATATCTCATATATTTGATTAATACCAAAACAAGAACACTGACTACTCATTTTAACCAAATCAAGAACTCGAAAATTTCAATTATTTTGAAATTTTTAATTTTGATTAAACATGATTCAAACAGTTGCTCAACGTCATTACAGATGCTTTCTGGGTTGTGATTCAATAGAATTAACACAAGAACAGTAAATACATTTTTTTTTTGAAAATTCAAATTTCGATTATTCTGTTTTAGGTTGATTGATTGTTTCTAACTTATCCAAAAAGTTCATAAATCATCTAGGAATGGATTTTTAACCATAAAACACCATAAACAACAAACATACAATCTTATGCAATTTAAAATATAAAATTTTCAAATTCAAAATGTAAATATGAATTAGAGGATGATTGAAACCTTACCAAAGATTGGATAACACTCCATGATCCTTAGAGAAGTTTTTGGGATTCTCATATCCAAACTTTAAGGCCTTATTTACGAATTTTTCGAAAAATTAGAAAATTTGAACTTTAATGGCGGATTTTCAAAAACTTTTTATTCAAGGCTTGAGTTGTTCTCTCTTGCCTTTGGAATGACTCAGGGGATGTATTTATACTATCCCTAAGTCGGTGGAGGCTTCAAGTGGACTAAATCAGCCAAAAGCCATTAATGGCATTTTGAGTGTTCTTCGGGCCACTTAATGATATAGGGTTGAATCATGCCTATAATTGTATGAGAAATAATCACTGTGGTAGGCTGATCATTTTAGCCTTTAAATCAGCCGAAATAGTTGACTATATGTTGAAATGATCACCCTACCACAGTGATCATTTCTCCTACAACTATCGGGATGATTTATAGAAGAAATGATCATCATGGTAGGGTGATCATTTCAGTCTTTAAATCAGTCGAAATGGTTGACAATAGGCTTAGTTACAAAAAGATAAGATCAAAGATGGATATTTGATCTTATATGCTCCGGTGTCTCATTAGAGACGATGGTGGCGCTCAAAACGGCGTCATTTTGAGCGCGTTCGGGCGTTTCGTCTAACGTCATTGGCGTTTAGACATTTCGTTAACGTCCTAGCTAACGGGCGTTACCTAATTAGGTGCGGTGCGGGCGCGTGTTCCTTCCATTGCGGCGGGATACGCGGGCGCGCTTAGGTCATTAGATGAGATCTCAGCGCTCATCTGATGGCCCAATTTTTTGCTCTAGCTTCTTTTTCTGGTTTCGGCTACACTCGATTACGATTTTTTTATTAAATCCTTAAGGGTTTGTTTGAAATTGATTATTCGTTCACCCTTTAGAATTTAATTTTGATATTTTTTTTAAAAACATATTAAAATAAATATGGAAAATATTTTACCAATTTATTTTATTTATTTTTTTTGCATATTTTAGGGTTAAATAAATAATTTTGGGAGATGAAATAGGTACCTCATTTCATCCTAAATTATTTATTTTAATCCCTGGTTTTTTCCTAAAATTATTTTAAGATAAATTAATAGAACATGTATCCCAAATAATTTTATTTTTATTATTTTGACTATTTTCCTTAATTAATTGGGTTTTTGATTATCACAATAATTAGCCTAATTAATTGTTTTAATTGAATTTTGTCCATGGGATTAATTATTTAGATTTTATTTATTCAAATATAATTTAAAATAATTATTTTCATTTTATAAATTGGTATGTATATTTTTAATGCTTAGAGCTACTCACAAGTATTGAACATACGGGTACCCATTGTCATCCTTACTTTCTATCCCAACTCCGAACCCGATCGGGTATTTTTTATCTTCATATGTATGACCCTAACCCCAAACTCAATTTAAAGTACTCGAACTTAACTATCGGGTACTCACGAGTAACATGTATATGGTACTCATTGTCATTCTTAATTGTAGTGATGTATAATTAATATAATATAATACAAATTGTATAAGTTATCAAATATTTAAATTATTAAAGAGTATAAATTTTATAGTATTGTGTTTCATAAAAGATATAAAATATAGTATAGAATGTTTTTTTTGTTAATATAAAGTTTTTTTATTATCAATTAGTATTTTAACTATTTTTCATTATATAACAGTGTTATTAACAAGTTTTAAATTAATAAATATTATATATATATATTTAAATGTATCATTTTTGTCAGAATTTTTATTTTATTTAAGATATTAAAAGTGAAAATAAATATATTATATATAATTATTAAATAAACATTTTTTTAAAATTAAAGATAATGCAAATGAATCTTCTTACCTTTTAATTTATAAAATTTTATAAATTAATATTGTTAGATAAAATTAGACCGGTTCATAGAACTTAACATAAATAAACCTTCCATGCAGGAACAACGAAGCGGACCAGTCAAAGTACCCAACCGAATTGAGAAAACCGGCCGGTCAAATCACTCAACCGGTTAAGAAGCTCCACCGGTCAAGTTATCAAATCGACCAGAAACAGGACCGCACAAGGAAGGCAAGATCGGTCAAAACCGAAGTCTGGAAACACCAGATAGTCGGTCATTAACCGACTAGAACTCAAAGCAATAACCGAAAGTCATCCGGTTAAGTCAAATGACCGACCAGCATAAGAAGATACTTCGGGTATCTGTTGAAGAATGATACCAAAGGAACAGACTGAACATTTCCATATCCATACAAGTCTGAGGAAAGTCTGCAGACTGTAGAAGACCGTCCTACAAGATCTTTCCACTTCAGGATAAATCAGAAAGGCAATCTTCCAAGTACAGACAACTGTCTTACCGAAAGTCACCATATTGAGTAAAAGACAAACCTAGCAGGTTTGTCTTACACACTGGAAGAACAGACTGTCAAGTCTGTAAGGTTGACTGCCAGGTCTGAAAGGTTGACCGCCAGGTCTGAATCACTGAACCTCTGCTCAGCCAATCAAATTCAAGGAAGTGAAATATGACCATTCGCATATTTCACCTATAAAAGGAGCAGCTGAAGAAGAGTAAATGCGAGACACAAGAGATTTCAAGAAAGACACAGTGAGCAATTAATAAGAGTGTGTTCTCTCTCGAGAAAAGCTTAAGTGCTAAAGTTGAAGTGTGTATTTACAATTTCGGTATAAATTTCAGAGTTTTATCTCCGAACATCCATAAAAATATGTCTTGTTATTTACTTTCTGCTGGTTCTACATTCTAACCGACATGTACTAACCTACCTACACCGCTCTAACCGACTCTACACTACCTAAACCGAATCACCAAGTTACAAAAGCCGACCCATCA
This sequence comes from Impatiens glandulifera, assembly GCF_907164915.1. Classification (NCBI taxonomy): domain Eukaryota; kingdom Viridiplantae; phylum Streptophyta; class Magnoliopsida; order Ericales; family Balsaminaceae; genus Impatiens; species Impatiens glandulifera. Next base: position 21,767,638 of record NC_061865.1, read on the forward strand.
ATTTCTAAACCTGTCCTATTCAAAACCGGTTCTGCCTATCTCGTGAGTGTGCTGCTTCAACCTGAAACAAACCTCTTCCGCTCTTGAACATGGTTCAAGGGTTTGTGACAGTTTGTGTAGTATTGAAACCCCGGTGTTAATCTCTAACCGGATTAATCACCACCCTTTGAGTGAGACGCGCTAACTGGCCCAACCCCGGTCCTCCAGCCGCGACCTAGATCCTAACAATTGGTATCAGAGCAGGTAGTTTCAATACTCAAGCAAGCATGTCTTTTGATAGGCCTCCAATGCTAGATGGTGATGACTTTGCCAACTAGAAGGCACGCATGCACCTACACTTAATCACCATGGATGACGAGATGCAGTTCATCCTGGCCGAAGGAGCGATAATCATTGATAAAGACAGAAAGGAATGGACAGCTGAAGACAAGAGAAGAAATAATCTTGATAACCATGCCAGAAACTGGATCTCCAACAGTGTGGACAGAAACACGTTCTGCAAGATCAGAGACTGCAAAACCGCAAAGGAAACATGGGACACGGTTATTCAGATCTATGAAGGAAATGAAAGAACCAAGGAAAACAAGGTAATGGTAGCTACTCAGAAGTTTGAAAGCATCAAGATGAAACCAGGAGAAACAATGAGGGAGTACAGTGACCGGTTCACAAGTGTGTTAGACGAGCTAGCAACTCTTCGCAAGAAGTATGATAACAAGGAGGTTATCATGAAAGCATTTAGATCTCTTCCAAGTGCATGGGATATAAAGACAATAGTGATGAGGGAATCAAACTGCCTAAGTAAGATGAAGCTACATGATGTATTCGAAGATCTTAAGGCATATGAGTTTGAAATGAGATCCAGAACTGAAGAAGAGGTTTTGGCCTCAACCTCAACCAGAGCATTGATCATATCCACAGAACCGGTTGCACCTGCACCGATCAGAACCGCCGAACAGTTCACCGAGGATGCCATGGCTATGCTTGCACAGAAATTTGGGAGGTTCATGAAAAGAAGCCAACCGACAAACTACAACTATGGTGATAAATCCAATGTAAGATGCTATAACTGTAACTGTTTGGGACATTTCAAGTGGGAATGCAGAAAACCGAGGAGGGATGACCGGAAACCGGAAAACTAGAATAACCGAAATAACTATCAATAAACCGGTGAAGGAAGTGAAGTTCAGAAAGCACTGATAGCCGATGATGGAGGAAGCTTATGGGCTCACAGTGACAGTGATGATGAACTCACATGTCTTATGGTAAATGAGGAACAGGTATTTGACTCTCCTTGTGAAGAATTTACTAAAGATGAGTTATAATGCATTGAATGATATGGTAGCTGAGTATAAGAACCTACTAGCCATGTTACCTAAGCAACTCAACTTTAGAACCGACCTTATAGTACCCATTCTGACAGAACCAGAAGTACCCGTTCTAACCGAACCAGAGATCATAGAACCTGATGAAATCCCTACCATAGAAACCGGGTTAGCACCTGAACCATCACTCAAGACCGAACAGCCTAGTGAACCAGCTAGAGAACTGACCGAAGAGGAAAATGCCCGACTCCAGTATAAAATGGCCGCATATAAGAGATCCAGTGACATGGTAAAGAAGATGTGTAGCTATAAGAGACACCATTTTTGCATGTTCGGCTTGGGATACAAAAAGGATAGATCCAAAGACCACAAACCCGCGGAGAAAGTAAGGTTCACAAAGAACGACCTTCCTCTTATAAGTTTCATTAGAAGTTCCTTAACCGCTGAAGAAGAGTTGACCGCATATTATACGGTAGAAAAATTAACCTATGTAGGTCCAACTGACTCTGAGAAGTGGCTTGACCCTGAGAAAAGGAAAGCCGACCTGCTCAAAAATAGGAGAACCAATCCTCAACCGCCTAGGACAAACCAAAGATCACCCTCATTTAAAGCCTTCGTAGAAAAACCGAGATATCCAAAACCGAGTGCCAAAAGGACGGTTAAGACCTTAGCAAAGAAAGCTGTCCAGTTTGTCAAAGTCTTGATGCCCAAGGGACTAATCGCATGTGGACCCAAGTAGTGGCACAAGGTTACAAACAGGAAGAAGGCATTGATTTTGAAGTATCATTTGCCCCGATAGCTAGGATTGAAGCTATTAGGATTTTTCTAGCTTTTGCTGCATTCAAAAACTTTAAGGTTTTCCAAATAGATGTTAAAAGTACATTTTTGAATGGTGACCTACGTGAAGAGGTGTACGTTGAACAACCACCCGGCTTCAAAAATGCTGAATTTCCAAACCATGTATACCGGTTAAACAAAGCTTTATACGGTCTAAATCAAGCACCTAGAGCCTGGTATGACACACTAACCGCATTTTTGTTAAATCACGATTTCACCATCGGTTCGGTGGATAAAACGTTATTTAAATTTGAGAAGAAGGAACATATCCTACTTGTTCAAATCTATGTAGATGATATCATCTTCGGTTCAACCGATCCTAAGTTATGTGATAAATTCTCAACCTTGATGACTAACAAGTTTGAAATGAGTATGATGGGAGAATTAAGTTTCTTCCTAGGTCTTCAGGTTAAACAACTCAAAGAAGGAACGTTCATAAGCCAACCCAAGTACACCAAGGAGCTTCTAAAGAAATTTGGGATGGACACATGCTCCTCAGCGACTACTCCAATGAGCTCAACGGTCAAATTGGACAAAGATGATGAGGGTCAATCAGTAGACCTGACCGCTTACCGGGGCATCATCGGTTCTCTTCTATACCTGACAGCAAGTAGACCAGATATTCTATTTGCAGTCGGTGTGTGTGGGAGATTCCAAGCCAATCCAAAACAATCCCACTACACAGCCGCAAAGCGAATATTGAAATACCTAAGGGGAACACCTGATGTCGGTCTGTGGTATCCAAAGGATTCCTCATTTAACCTAACGAGTTATTCAGATGCAGACTATGCAGGTTGCAAGATTGATAGAAAAAGCACCAGTGGAACATGTCAATTCCTAGGTGACCGGCTTGTTTCATGGCATAGCAAGAAACAGACATCGGTGGCCACATCAACCGCAGAATCTGAATACTTGGCGGCCGGAAGCTGCTGTTCACAACTTCTTTGGATCCAACAACAACTGACGGACTTCGGTGTCATAGCCAAAGAGTGTCCGATCTTTTGTGATAACACAAGTGCGATAGCAATCACCTACAATCCGGTTCTACACTCTAGAACCAAGCACATTGACATAAGGCACCACTTCATTCGGGAACATGTCATGCTGAAGCATATCCGGCTGGAATACGTACCAACAGATCAACAAGTAGCCGATATCTTCACCAAGCCTCTACATGAATCTAAGTTCTCTCAATTTAGACTTACACTCGGCTTAATCGACATTAGTCAGATCATCCCTAAGGATGCTTAAAAGGGAAATCGGTTCGGACAGACAAAACCGGTAGTTCCTCCTAAACTGTTGGACTTCAAATTTTCAAGGTATCTATGGAAGAATCGCCTGGTATATCAGTTAGAGTAAACCGACCGGTTATTTAGTGCATGCACCAAATAACCGCATCGGGACGAACAACTGATAACTGACCGGTTCGGAAATAGTTTATCTCAGATTATTTGAACGTCAAACAAAAGTGGAATAATTACTTGTGTTTAAACTTATCTGTTCTGAAACATTGTCTTTTCAAAGTAAAATGGTCGTACCTAAAAAGACGTGAAGATCTGATATCTTTCATGGTCCAGGTCTATGACCAACATCCTAGGCTGTAGACATGCTTATTTCATACAAAACTTTTTATCCTATGGTTAATAGACATTTTCACCTGTGATATCTGGATAATAAATAGGCTTCTCTCTCCACTAGTATATAAGTTGAACAAACCTTAAACAAAACAATCACAAGTTGCATAACTCTTTCTCTCACTAAGACAAAATGTCTCAGTTCCCAAACATCCTTCAAGTGGATTTCAACTCTGTTCAAAGCACTAAGCACTATGAGATCTTCAAGATGATCAAATCACTTGAAGATACTGGTCTCCAACACTTTCTAGATGACAAACATGTCATCTATTCTGAGTCTGTCCTGGAGTTCTTTTATAACGCCAGGGTCTTTCGTGGAACTCCTCATTTTGACACTCACATCCAGTCAAAGGTAGGAGGTATCGTCTTTGACTTTACCGAAAATGACTTTGCCAGATGCTTTAACCTCCCAAAGCAGGGGCTAACCGACCTCAACATACTGGCTGAACTAAAAGCCGAGATCTCCTTAGTCTTTGCCCGGTCAAGCCATCCAGTGGATGACCACGGTGCTAAGTCACTATTGAAGGCTGAATACCAGCTTCTCAATGACGTAGTCGGTCGAGGCATCCTAGGAAGGGATGTGACCAACACGTACTACACCGCTGCCTTTAACATGATGGCTGCTATAACTACTGGCACACCGGTCAATTGGTCGAGGGTACTGTTCGACGTCCTAGTATGGATGATTAGCGTTCAAACAGTAGGTCTCGTCCCTCAAATAAGTTGTCTGCTTCTAGAGCTTGGGGTTCCAACATGCCCCGGGGAAGGGCTGAACCAAGCTCAAGTGTTAACCAAGGAAATAACCGACTCGTTCTATGAGCGGTTTGAGAAGGCATGGAAGAGGAGGAACCGTCACTCCAATGGTCACACTACCTCAAGCGAATATTAGGTCACTCCTTCCTACACCCGGTCATTTTGCTGCACGCACCGGGTGTATCTTTGTCCAACCTCCTTATGATCATTTTGGTTTCATCTATGTTTTCTTCAGTTTAGTCTAAGTTATCTTCGGTCTCTATCGGTTACTTTTCAGTGTGTTGTTGCATTAGTCATTAATGAAAAGTAACATTTAATTAATGAGATAACCCCCAACTACATGAGTAATTACTACCCAACTAACTTGGTTACTTTTCAACTAAATCATACCTCGAGCTCCGCAATCAGTTAAAAGCAACCTCTTCCCAACACACTTTGGAAACATAAATATTCTTCTCTCCAATAAGACAAAACTGACATTCAATGTTAATATTTTCCCTCCAAAACCAAATCTATATAAAGGGTTATCTCCTAATCAACTCAACACGTCCTAAACACATAAATCTCATGTACTCTCTCTCTCTCTCTAATAGCAAAGTTTGAATCATGCCAAGCAGAACTCTAGGAAACTTCTTGAGCATCAACTTCGATTCATGTATGGAACATTGGGATATAGAAACAAAGGAGGTCATGTTTGAATCTCTCATTGACACCGGTCTTCGAACCTTTCTCGAAGAATCCGGTCACATACTTCTTGAGGATGTCAAGACTTTCTTCAGAAGTGCTTGCATCAGAGGAAACTATATCGTTTCCACGGTGAGAGACCATACCTTCTGGCTGGATGAAGCCGAATTTGCCCAGATATTCAACCTGCCAACAAAAGGGTTTTCCGACTTCCCAACCCGGGTGGGAAGCGCCGCAACCAATCACTCAATATTCTTCTCTGGAACCGATGTACCGGTGTAAAATCATGGATTAAAAACCCGCCTTGCTCACCACATCCAACTCCTTCTTGAGATTGTAAACCGCTCCATCATTTGTCAATCCCCAAATCAGCGTTAATCCAAGAAAACATTCGACATGATGACCTATATTGTTAGCAACACGGCTATCAATTGGTCATCGGTCATTTTTCAGAACCTGAAAACCATGGTGCTAACCAAGAAAGGTCTCGGTTATGCTCCTCACATTAGTCGGATCATTCTCAAGTACCGCCCAGAATTTGGACCGGGCACACCGGCATCTCCTTCAAACATCCTTGACATGGATGGAGTGGAAGAAAAACTTTCAAGAGTCGTTATCACATAAATTTCTATTTCTTATGTATTTCTATTTCTAAACCGATCTATATATCCGTTTCTATCTTGTACATTTTCATTCAAAGAAACTTCATTTCAGTCTAAATAACTGGGTTCAAATAACAACTCAGAACATCCATATAAGTAACCGGTTAATGTTATCAAGTAACTTCGCTCTAAATAAAATATCCGGTCAATATCAAAGAAACCGCGTCCTCGCGGTTATGCACGGTATCAAGAAGAAGAACCGTTTAATCAAAAGTTGTAAACAACTCAGAACACTCATCCAAATAACCGGTTATATCGTTAGACAAAACACCGCATCACTGCGGTTCACAAACCACTTCATAAAACGGTTTCAAAAATGGGGGATTGCGTCATCATAATCTAAATCGAAAAGTTTGGAGGAAAATTTCCCGCCCAAAGAGCTCCCGCTCAAAATTCCCGCCTCTAATCTGGCGCCCATAGTTTGCCGCCCTTTTGGTTTACCGCCCATTGAATTGGCGCCTCTTTGATTACCGCCTTTGGATTCCTGCCCACTGATTGCCGCCTTTTTGGCTTGGATGGAAAAATCCCGCCAAAAGTTGATGGGACGGTTGGGCTCCCAGACCGCGCCTATAAAAAGGGCCCTTGGCCATCTCATTTTTCTCTTACGTGAAATAGCTTTCTCTCTCTGGGCTCTCAAACTTTCTCACAGCGGTTATTCTCTTGTTTTCTCAAACACTCTCAATCATCTAAGATGGGTCGTGCCTCGGCTTTGTTCAAACACATCATTCAGGTGGATTTTGAGGAGATCCGACAAAAAGGGTCGGCTGCGGCAAAGGAAGTTATTACCCGGATTTCTGAAGTCGGACTCGAGTATTTTCTAGGCGGTCCCTTTGTTCTCTACAGAGAAACGGTTGAAGAATTCTTCAAAACCGCATCTCTCTCTAGTGACAAGATAACTGCAACTGTTGGCGGTAAACAATTCGAGATAACCGAAGAATCGGTTGTGGAGATCCTACGTCTTCCAACAGATGGCCGAAACGCTTCGATGGAGCTAGCCCCAACAACATTCGAGGCGGCCTGCCAGATTCTCTCTGCAACCGGAGAACCTGTGAAAGTATCCGGTAAGAAATCGACACTACGACCGGAATACATACCGCTTTGTGACATCTTCACAAAGTCGGTTCAAGCGAGAGGTGGAAATTACGACAACCTCACCAAGGCCAAAATCGAGATGCTTATCGGTTTGCTGGACGGTACGAACGTCAACTGGGCGAAGGAGATTTTCAACAACATGAAAGACATGGTGAAACCGGATTCTGCCCGGTCATGGGGATACGCCATCCCTCTTGGAAAAATCATGCTCCACCATAACATCAACACCGGTCCTGGTGTTCTCCTCCCATCGAGCAAGATAATAAGATCCAAACAATTCCGGGAGAGGAAGCAGCCGGCCCCCGGTTCCATAGGTGGCCGAAAGAAGTAGTCTACAACCGAGAAACCAGCTCCGGTAAAAGGCAAGTCCGGAAGCAAGGACAAAAAACAGATAGAATCTGCGGAACCGCACTCTGAAACACATGATGAGGAAGACTCGGCTTCCACGTCTGACCGAACCGGCACGCAGAAAACTGATGAAAATCCTTCCGATAGAGAAGGACCGATTGAAGAGGAACAATCGGCTGCAAGCCTTGAAAACACCGATGCCGGTGCAGACGGCCGTGGGGAGGAAGAGGCTCCCGTTGACATTGACCAAAAGATAGCCGCGAACATTGTCCGAAAAATCTTGGAGGAAATCGATCTGCGAGTTCAAGCGGTTGGCGCAGTATACCGGGAATGGCACGAGTACCGATGCGACAAATTTTTCAAACACATGCTACCGGGCCTAACCGATGAACAAAGTTTTAGAAGGCTGAAGGAGATAGAAGAAACCGTTATAAGCCTCACAAACGCCGAGGATCCTAATGAAGCCATGGACCGACACGCAATCGTGAAACCGCGTGCTCGGCTACAAAAGCTAACCGTACGCATACGAAAGCTTACAGAAAGGTATGTTGTGGGAACACCAAAGGCTAAGTTACAACTTCTGGTGTTGTATATGCTTGAAGTCAAGAAAGGAGAAGTCATTGACGAAATAGATCGGCTTGATGCGGTGCGCAGACAGCGAGAAACAGCGCACTCTCAGAATCCTAAAACCGATGACGGTCAGAATCGAGGTGAAACGCCTCCTCTAGCGGATCCGGTCATAAACGAAACCGACGAAAGGACAGAGACTCTTTTCACCGGGCTATTTGAAATGGATCAACCGGGGGATTCAGAACCGGTTGTCATAGAAGAAAGAGTAAAGACTCTTATCCAAGAGTTTGCCAACTCAAAGGTTCGACCGTGGAAGAGGAAAATCAAGAATGCCGCGTGCCAAACAATCCTGTTAGCCGAAGAGACGAGGGATGATCTTGTGAAGGCAGATGACCGGATCTCAAAAATCGAAGCCGACTACCGGGACGACACTATTCTGCACAACGATCATCTTCAGCGAACCGAGGACTTGGAAGAAAAGACCTCAAGGATGGTGGATGACATGGGTCGGTTTGAAAGGGAAACCGAGCAACAGCTCACAAAGGTCGATGAAGACCTGGGGCGGTCATGCAACGTAGTCGTTTCCACACTCAACAGAGTCATTAGCCTCGAGGAAAAGAATGCAAGCCTTGAGGACCGGAATACCCAACTCGAAGCAGACCTCAAGGCACTCACCGAACAGGTAAATGAATTAATCAAGGCCAAGATTAATGCTAATACAGCGGTTGAGGAGGCAAACGTCCGAGCGGCTAAGGAAGTTCAAGATGCGCTGGACAAAGAAACGCGGAAAGCAAAGGAGGCACCGCGACTGTCTGAAGAGGAAATAGCCGTGCGCGAACGACACCTAACGGCTAAAAATCCGGCACTTGCGAAGTCCATGGCAGCTCAAGCAGCAGAAGATGCAGAGCGGTTAAAAACTGAAAGACAAAGACTCTCCGATTACGCAAAGGCTCACAAGAAGACCAAGGCGGCTTCCTCCTCTTCGGTTCCGGCAAAACGAAAACGGAAAATACCTTCAACAAAGGTTCAAGTAGCCGGGATGCTGGAAAGGATTACCGAAACAATCATTGAAACTCAACCGAACCCAGCTTTGCACACCGAGGATGAAGACGAAGAGAATCTCGAGCCGCGGTCTACAAGACAGCGAGTTCTCAATGCGGTTCCAATAAGCACGGTCGGTCAACCGCAAGCTTGAGATTCATCTTCAAGAACAGCTCCACCGGATGAGGAACAACCAACCGATGATATGATGGAAGGCTTCCTGCTATCCGAATCAGAATAGGGGCTCACTTTTCTCAATCTATGTTCATTTCGGTGTCTATATCTATATATATTATATTTTCCCTTTTTCGGTTACTTATATATATATAAAGTTATTTTTGAAATCGGCCTACAATTGCATTCTTACATGATTTTGATAATTTTAAATAAAATAATCAAAAAGGGAGAAATTGATAAGATAAAAGATAATAATGTTCCAAAATTTTTCTCAAAATTTTTTTTTTTTTTTCAAATTTTTCGAAAAATTCTCCCAAGTCAGTTTCAAAAATCCGGTTAAATAAAGAACCGGCCTACGCTTGCAATCTTACATGATTTTGATAATTTTAAATAAAATAATCAAAAAGGGAGAAATTGTTAGATAAAATTAGACCGGTTCACAGAACTTAACATAAATAAACCTTCCATGCAGGAACAAAGAAGCGGACCAGTCAAAGTACCCAACCGAATTGAGAAAACTGGCCGGTCAAATCACTCAACCGGTTAAGAAGCTCCACCGGTCAAGTTATTAAACCGACCAGAAACAGGACCGCACAAGGAAGGCAAGATCGGTCAAAACCGAAGTCTGGAAACACCAGGTAGTCGGTCATTAACCGAGCAGAACCCAAAGCAATAACTGGAAGTCATCCGGTTAAGTCAAATGACCGACCAGCATAAGAAGATACTTCGGGTATCTGTTGAAGAATGATACCAAAGGAACAGACTGAACATTTCCATATCCATACAAGTCTGAGGAAAGTCTGCAAGCTGCAGAAGACCGTCCTACAAGATCTTTCCACTTCAGGATAAATCAGAAAGGCAATCTTCCAAGTACAGACAACTGTCTAACCGACAGTCACCATATTGAGTAAAAGACAAACCTAGCAGGTTTGTCTTACACACTGGAAGAACAGACTGTCAAGTCTGTAAAGTTGACCGCCAGGTCTGAATCACTGAACCTCTGCTCAGCCAATCAAATTCAAGGAAGTGAAATATGACCGTTGGCATATTTCACCTATAAAAGGAGCAGCTGAAGAAGAGTAAATGCGAGACACAAGAGATTTCAAGAAAGACACAGTGAGCAATTAATAAGAGTGTGTTCTCTCTCTAGAAAAGCTTAATGCTAAAGTTGAAGTGTGTATTTACAATTTCGGTGTAAATTGTACGGGTGTTATCGAGCAGGAAATAAGTCTCGATCGGATTGTATTTGTATTCCTTAGTGAATATCCTTCTCGCGGTTTCGAGAGGAAGGGGTGACGTAAGAGTTCTATCTCCGAACATCCATAAAAATCTGTCTTGTTATTTACTTTCTGCTGGTTCTACATTCTAACTGACCTGTACTAACCTACCTACACCGCTCTAACCGACTCTACACTACCTAAACTGAATCACCAAGTTACAAAAGCCGACCCATCAATTTCTAAACTTGTCCTATTCAAAACCGGTTCTGCCTATCTCGTGAGTGTGCTGCTTCAACCTGAAACAAACCTCTTCCGCGCTTGAACCTGGTTCAAGGGTTTGTGACAGTTTGTGTAGTATTGAAACCCCGGTGTTAATCTCTAACCGGATTAATCACCACCCTTTGAGTGAGACGCGCTAACCGGCCCAACCCCGGTCCTCCAGCCGTGACCTAAATCCTAACAAATATTATATTATCACCATAAATCTCAAAACAAACAATAAATTCATACACAATTTTTTTATTAGATAATAAAGAAAATAGACTAGTGACTAGTGGTGTTTTTTTCTTCTTTAAATTAGTACATGTTCATGTTTTTTATTTGAATTATATAAGTTAAATCATAATGAAAGGTTTGATGTTTAGTTATTAATTATGTTATTTTTTATTCAAATATACATTTTATTACTTCATTTAATTGCAGGTTATAATATATAATATATGTATAACTCCACAATAACTTTTTATGAGTGAAGAGAAACAAATATCATGAAATTCTAGATTTTATAAATGATTTGTGTGTTATTGAGACTATATATAAATAATTCAGTATTTGTTTATAGAAATAGTCTAACAAGGAAATCCCCATGAATGTTTTTTTAAATGGAAATATATTAATAAAATAAATTCAAAAATTATGCAAAATTTTGTGGAATGTTTGATTTTAAATAAATAAATAATTGTTAAACTTAATAATTGATAATTAAAAGTTTTATAATAAATAACAAAATATGTATTATCTCATAAAATTCAATACAAATTATAATTTAAATTTTAATATAATAAATTCAAAAAGTTAATGTAGCTATAATATATTTTAAAAAAATAACTATAATATAGTAAAATTATTGTGTCATTTGTTTTAATAGATTTTGAATCAGAGTTTAATCGTTCGTTTTGTAATTGTAGAAATTGGAGTTGCTAGTCAATATGTTCAAAGTCCTCTTTTGAGGAGTATAAAATACTAGTCCAATGATATTATAATACATAGTGCTTGTTTTTTCAGCTTATATAATGGGTTCCCAAATACATGTGATGCTTAATAAAATCATGATACTTATGGATATGTACTCCTTAAACACAAATAGCAAATTCTTACTTATCTGGAATTAAATGATATTTACTGGTTTGTTGAAAAGTATCATTTCCAAGAACAAAGTTTTATATTTCAAGTCATTGAGACTACAAGTTATTATAGTATTTACTTTTTAAATTTCCTTACAATTTATTTGTAATTTAAGTAACCAAACTCAACATAAAACCAACCTAATCGAAATCAACCAAACTCAAAATATCTTATCTAAATAACTCAAAATATCGTATCTAAATAACCCAGTTTGAATAAGCATCACATAATAACATATTTGATCTTTCTAATAATTACTTGAAAAAATAATAATACATTGAGAGAGAAAAATATGGAGTGATAAATTAATACTGACTTTAACCACTTCATGAATTGTAATTGTGGTTGTAAATACTATCCATCCAATTATATATAAAGGGAAAGCCAGGATCATGTGGTTCCCAATTTTTAACATTAAAAAGTGTGACTTAACTAAGTTTATTTATAAATAAATAAATAATATTTTGTATGGTACTTGTAATGAGAAAATAATTAGTTAAATTAATAAAAAAAATTGAGATATTAGAAAGAAAACATCATTATTACTTTCTGCACATCCTAATCTTTTATGTAGCTAGTTGGGATTAATTGAACAAGACATTTACTATAATCAATATATATATATATATATATATATATATATATATATATATATATATATATATATATATATATATATATATTGATTTATGATTTATATTATATAAAAAATATTGATTTTAAATTTTGTTTTAAAATATAAATAATTTAATGATCAAAATTATTCACAATATTGTTTTTAATATAAGCATAGTAAGAGTGAAACGACTTGACATAACACGACTAAAAAGTCGTCACTACACAAGTATTCTGGCACAACAACGACAAAATCACACAAATATATATATATATATATATATATATATATTATATATAATAATTATTATTATTATATATTTTGCAAGTATAATGTTTTGTAATAGTGATAAAAATTGTTCAACCTAACCTCCTTCAAACTAAAAATTAAATCTAATATTTTTATTATTATATTTTAAAAATTATCTGAAGATTTTAATCAAGGTTTGAGGGGCTTCAGTATTACTTAGATAAGGGACTGGTTCATACAGTTTGTATTGTGTTGAGTAAGTTGAGGATATGGATAAGAACTTTATAAGAGAAATCAGCTAAAAGTAGTTATATTTTTTCATTTTAATTAAAAAAAATGTAATGTTTCTTTATAAATTAAGAGTGAACGATACCATTCGAGTTGTGAATTTCTAAAACAAATTGAGTTAGTAATTTAGTATGCACATGTTATAAATCTATAAAATTATTGATTATTAATGTTTATTATAAATAAAATATTTTTATTTTTCATTAATAATACAAACTATATAACACATGCAAATATAATTAATAAACAAGTTTTAACTTTGCTTTTTAATATTTGTTTTATTTTATTAAATTAAGGCCACTTATCATATAATAGGCTTAATTAATATGACTTGAAATTAATTATAAAAATATTTCACAAATTTATTAAAATGATGGATATTTTCTAACATTTATTATTAAGTTTTGACGAAATTTAAATATATATATATATATATATTGTTTGGCAAACAAATCTAATACTGAATTCAATTATTTTTATTTTGAATTACATATTATTGAATACTTGAGGGCAAAATAATAGTGTTGTGCCGTGTTTGTGCTTAGTCTTGACAAATAAATATATTTAATTATGTATTAAATTTCTATAAATTTAAAATTAAATATTATTTATTGAATCAATAAATTTTATTATTTAGTAATAAAGTCTTTTGTGAGTTTTTTCCTTTAAAAAAATATGTGATGGTGAACTACAAAATATTAGTAAATAATCAATGACTTATCTTTTATAAGAGTAAATATTATTTCCATATTCAGGTTGAATCTTCTTTTATTATAATTTACTGATTTTCATTCAAATAAGTGATAAAAAAAAATTAATATATTTTAAGCAAATTAAGTAATATGTCTAGTATTTGAGAAATATTTAAGATTAAATTTATAATAGTGTTGATAGTCTAATAAGAACTGATTTTATCAAAAAAAAAAAAAAAGATAAGTCTAGTATTTGAAATATTGTTTATTCAAACTAGAAAGAAAAAAATACTCAATCTAGATCGATGTGTCTTAACAACACCTAAGGTGTTAGGCATATGTACATCTTAAATGCTTCTATCATTCATTACATATTTTTGTCATATTGTAAAGAAGATGTAGATGAACTGATAACTCAATAGTATATGCAACAAAACTCTTTCTTTTTAATTGTCGTGATAAAAATACTTTTATTATTCACATTCCAAACCAAAAAATATTCTTAATAATTGTTATCATTTTTACAAATATTTCAAAAAGATTTATTAGTGTCACAATTTCAGCAAATAATAATAATACATTTGTGTTAGTTTTTTTTCTATTAGGCTCTAGTATTATTATAAAAATATTAAATAACCTTAAAGAAAAGTCAAGATAACAAATAGAAAAAAATTAAGCAAGTATGAAACTTTAGTCAAAAAATTAAGCTAAGTATGAAACTTTAGTCAAATGATTATGTGAGATATATACATAATTGCATGTTTATGAATAGATTTTGACTTAACTTATAGTTTAGTAAGATATGTATGGATGAGTGTTTAAAATTTTAATTTCAATTTCATCCTAATTCAAAATAAATTACAATTCAATTTTTATATTTAAAATTCTTATAAAAATGTAATTCAATTCTAATTTTGTTATTTGGACGATGAGATTATTTTATAAACAAAAATAATTAAAATTAACTATATATATCAATGCATTTAAACATAAATTATAACAAGCAAATAACTAATTCTAACATTTTTTAGCAAGATAATTTATTTATTAATTTGGTTGAAAAATATCATAATATCAAACAAGTTATAATAATATGTTGATATAAGATCAAAGTAACATATACAAATTTATAATTTATATTCAATACGAGTTAGTCTATCTTAGAACTTTACAAAACAACCAAAACCGATAATTTATCAGTTTTATTTTATCAGTTTATCGGTTAACTTATTCTAACGTTTTCGGTTAACCGATTTTTTACCAGTTAAACGGTTCGGTTTATGGTTGAACTATTTTTCTACCGTTTTAACCGGTGAACCGGTAATAATTTAATTATATATTTATATTTTAATTTATATTTGTTATTTTATAAATATTAGATATATTATAAATAGTATTTAATAATTTATATATATTAATTATTTTTAAATTTCAAACTATAATTTATATAAAATTATTTTTAAAAAACCTAATTTATATAACTATTATTTAAAAATGAAAACTCTTAAAATATATTATATTGTTACAATAATATAATATATTATATTATATTTCTAGATATATTTATGAAATTATAACATGGACAAAAAAAACGAGAATAATATAATAGGATGGCACAAACAAGAATTTTGAAAAAAAAATATTTAATAAATTGAATACTTGATTTAAAAATTGAATCATCGGTTTCCGGTTAAACCCAGTTAACCGCCCAGAATTGACTGGAACAAGTAGAACCATAACAGGTTAACCGCCCAGAATTGACTGGAACAAGTAGAACCATAACAGGTAAAATTAATACCAACTAGCATTTATCCTATGCATTTGCACGAGTAATAATATAAAAAAACCGTGAAAAAATATTACGGTAAAAATATGATAGCATTTTTAATTTTATTTTTAGCCGTTTTAAGTTTATGAGCGGGTCAACCCACAATCCAACCTAAGTAACCATTTACTCTCACATTACAGAACGATCTTTAAAACAATTGATACAGTTTGATTGTTCAACTCAATTAGTATGACCTTTAGAGATCACTTCTTCTCCATACTACGAGTGAAAGAGAAAATGTAAAGACTACCATTAAAGTTACTCATGCGAGACTTACTATATCCATATTAATTATGTCCCATATCTCTATAAATAGGGACGAATCTATGTAAGGGCTCGGGTGGGCTAAAGCCCACCCCGAAATTTTTTTTTTTTTTTTTACGGTAGAAATATGACATTACCCTTGATTTCTTAAAAAAATTAATATAATTCATTGTTTTTTTATTTAATTATTAAAAAAATGGTAAAACTTACTTTTATATACTTGTTTTTTTCAAAATTTTCTCGTTATTATTTTAAGTCCACCCTAAACTTTTTTCAAACCCACCCCAGTTCGAAATCCTAGGTCCGTCCCTGTCTATAAATATGACGGAATTCTTCCATTATTGCTCACTAATAATAGTGAAATCTATAGCACAGAGTGAAAAGAGAATTATGACCGATTAAAAACTATTGATGAACCACCGCGTTCATCAAATTTGGTGTTGAATTTAAAATATAAAGTGTTATTAATTTAGTTGTTTAAAGGGTTGTACTTTGTTTTGTTAAGTTGCAAGTTTTCACTATGCCTATAACAAATTTTATTTTATTTTTAACCGTTTTAAGTTTATGGGCGGGTCAACCCACAATCCGACCTAAGTATGCATTTACTCTCACATATATATCCAAATTAATCACAGCTTTCGACCCAACAATCCAGACACTTTAAAAATTAAGCATCATTATATATATATATATATTAGTCAGTTAAAAAGCTGAACTTATATTGTTAAAATATTCCGCGTTCATCAAATTTGGTGTTGAATTTAAAATATAAAGTGTTATAGCCTAGTTGGTTAAAGAGTTGTATTTATTTTTTATGTTGCAAATTCGAATCATACCTATAGCATTTTTAATTTTATTTTTAATAGTTTTAAATTTATGGGCGGGTCAACCCACAATTCGACCCAAGTATCCATTTACTTTCACATATATATCCAAATTAACCACAGCTCTCGACTCGGCAATCCGGACACTTTAAAAATTAAGCATCATTATATATGTGTATATATATATATATATATCTTTCGGTTAACCAATTTATAAAATAAAAGGTAAAACCTGACTTAATTAGAACCGATTAACCGGTTAACCGACCGGTTGAACACCCCTAATCTCTCCATGTTCATATATAAGATAAAAAAATAGTTTTAATAATGAAGGAAACACATTAAAAGCTCACAAACAGATAAATTGAAAATCTTATATTTTTATGATCACTTCTTTATTTATAGCAAAGTCCTGGCACACCTCATACACTTAGGGATTGTTAGGAACACCTCGAACTTCCTCTCGTTTGTTGTGAGGATGTCAACAACTTCTATAAATTGTGTCTCCTCTAAGTTTGAATTTTTTATAGTTCATCAAAAACTTGTTCAACACTTGTCTTTTCAACATTATATGTTTTACCAACCACTCCAGCCATCTTAGATATTACAATGAACATATCATCATGACGAATTCTCTTAAAAGGTCGTTCTACATTGGTTGATTCCTTATTTAATTTTGAATAACTCTCTATATCTCCAAATATATTGCTTGCACATTCATCACCCGTTTCAACTCCACTTTCATTTGCCTTATCTTGTCCATAAATAATTGGCAAAACTTTCAAATTCTAAACAATTTTACTTCTACAATGACTCATTTGGGGTGTCCTTATAAAAAATTCACAAACAAAAAATATATAAAAATATTATCTTAAAATAAGAATTCAAGCAACATAAACCAATATAACTTGACAATAAGTTGTCTAAAATTCTTCAGGATCCACTTCACCACTTTTCTATCCCAATTCCATCTAAATTCACTAGTACCAATAATAACACTTATAACATCATAATGTTTATCTCAAGTCTTAAGACGCGATGGTATATTTTCCTTATTAATATTAACATTACATTGACAAACCACAACAGCATATGCAACAAATTTTCATCTATTAGGAGGATGATTTCTCAAATTATGTTGCTCAAGTAATTGTTAGCACATTATCCAACATTGATGTCCACTTGAAATAATATTTAGTCATTATTATCTTTATCTTGTTCAAAGTAGATAGTCAAAATATGATATTCATTAGAAAAAACACTAAAACAATTTTATATCATTTGATAAAAGAATATATACATCACAATTATATTAACTTTACATGAATTAAAAAATGTTCAAGCAGATATCAAATTACTAACAACTCATAACTACGTTCTACCACTCCTAACATATTTGTGATACATCTCTCTTGCCATATTATTCATAAAATTTATCCATTTACTATCCTTGTACATTTGTTATGACATTTTCATAGTACACATCACATCAAATGCATCATTTGATTGTTGTGCAAATCACAATCAACCTCATATTATGTTGCAATATCACCTATATAGTTATGAAAAACACAACAAGGATTAATAATACGAACCTCTCATTCAAGTAAATAAACTATTGAGACAATATTTGTGCATATATAGAAAAAAATAATATAACAAATTCCAATAATTATGCTATAAAATTCAAATGTGTAATAGTACCAAAAAATGATGGTTGACGAAGTATTGTTTATCGTTTATTCAAAAATCCAAATGTTCTCTTTAGTGATTTTCTTGTTAAAGATTGACGTAAGCTGAATAATTATTTATAGTTAGAAGGATAATTGCCATGACAAGACCAATACTTTAGGTGATAACAAGTAGAACCATAAGACAATAGAAATTCTAAAGTATTTGCATATTCAACATCAACTAGATAATAACTTTCAAAATAAAATTCAAATTTATTAGTATATTCTTAATAATAATAATATAAATAAAATTTCAAAATAATATTAGTTGGCACAAGAAATAGATTCATTTTTCTTACTAATTCACTTAATAAAACTTTTGAATCTGATAATGAACATTTCCATCTAGCAAAAATATAAAAAAAATTTTAAACTCTTTATATCACATACTCCTCAGACATTAGTTGTTATATGTTATTTTTTATTTTGATATCTACCTTAATTTTTAAGTGTCGACATGTGTTCCGTTCAAAACTCCAAAACAATCCTACAAATTTAAAATTAAACTATATAATTTTATAGGATAATCTAGAAATATATTTGAAACTTAATATTTGGTACTAAACTTGAACCAATTCCATTTATGATCATTCTCACTAACATTCTCAACTTGATTAGGTAATAGAACTAAATGTAGTACTTCATAAAAGTGCTTACTAATTGTCTCACATGAGCGAATATAGATACATACATACCTCCAAGTATAAGAAGTTTTACTCCATGTCCTAGTACAAATAAAAACATGTCTACAAATTCTTTAACAATCACATTGTTACTATCATACAATAATTTTTCGTGCAACAATCCACAAAATTCGATAGAACCTTATTTTGTGTCAAATCAAGTTTTGTCTTTCTCTTCATATAATCATTTTACTAGTAGAAATTTATTGATAGACTTTGTCACTGTTACTTTAGTAATTATTATTTTCGAAGTAATATATGTTAATCAACTTTAGTATAAAAAAAAGAGAGAAATTATAAAAACAGGCTTCACATTTTTTAAAACTAATATTTTACTTTGTATTTTTTATTTGACAAAGTATAGAAGGAATAAAATAATAGTTTATCATAAATAAATCATTATTCATAAATACTTAAAGAAATCCTAAGTAATAGGACATATTTTCCTCCCTACTTTTTCTCATCCCTATTTTCACCTTAGATATGTTGTTCCAGATGTGATGCTCCACCCTACATCACCTTCACAATATATGTTGACTTTTCATTCTCTCTCTTCATTAATTTTGACTTATTTTATAAACTAATTAATTTTTGTTTTTTGTCAGGTGATGTAGGTTGGAACATCAAATTTGTAACAGCATATTTGAGCCCACCTATCTTAGCCTTCTCCTTCTTCATCGACTATCATTTAGGTGTTCTCTTTTTCACTCTGCAAAATCTCTTTTTTACCACCACAGAAAAAACTCATCTATCTGTAAAAACCTATTTACGCTACAAAGAAAGCTTTTGATCTTCCGTCATTCCTGAAGGTAATATTAGATGACCTACTATTTAGAAAATCTTGTAAACTGTATTAGATGATCTAATATTCTCCTTTTTTTACTTTATCTCCAATAATAAAGAAAATATAAGAGCGATTTTATATAGTGTTATTTTCTTTAATGTGCAAATTAAAGAAGCATTACAAGCAATTTCTAGAATATATATTTCTAACCGTACATAATACAAAAATATTTTAGTGACATATTGTTTTGAGGTTCTTGTAATATTGAATTGAATAAATTCTGGATATACTTGGATAGAAGGTAAAAACAGTATGAAGAGGGTGTTGAACAATTAATCAGAGGTTATTTACATAATCCTAATATTGACCCAAATTTAATGCATTGTCCTTGCTGCAAATTTATCAATCTTAGAAAAGGTCCGGTTAAGTTCATTTTAGAGCATGTTTATTTTCACAGTTTTAGTCAAAACTATCTGAATTGTTCTTGACATGGTGAATTTTCCGAAAAAAATAGAGTATAGTGTTAACCATGACTCAACTGATGATTATTATGACAACTTTGAGACCATTAATATATGTGAGGCATCTATAATAATTATACACAAAAAAAAAAGCATTTATGAAATTGTTGGAGTATCCCGGCTAGGGGTGAGCATAATATGGGTTTACCCAAACCCAACCCTAACCCAAACCCAAAATATTAATTTGGGTTGGTTAATATGGGTTGGGTTGAGTATGGGTTGGGTTGAGTATGGGTTGAGTTTAATTTGGGTTGGGTTAGGGTTACCCAAATTACCCAAATTATATAAATTTAGTTTAATTTTCTATTATTAATCCAATATAAACTAATCATCTTCCAACTTTAAGTCGAACACGTTTTTGACATGTTTAACATATTTTTCATACGTTTAACACGTTTTGCACACATTTAACACGTTTTTAATATTACTAACACGTTTCACTTATAACATGTTTTTCACACGTTTTTCACACGTTTAACACGTTTTTCACACGTTTAACACGTTTAACACGTTTTTCACACGTTTTCACATTTTTTACACGTTTTCACGTTTTTGATACGTTTAACACGTTTTTGACACGTTTAACACGTTTTTGACATATTTAACACATTTTCACACTAATAGCACGTTTTTCACGTTTTTGTCACGTTGAACATGTTTTTGACATGTTTAATACGTTTAACGCGTTTTGACAAGTTTAACACGTTTTTTACGTTTTTGACACGTTTAACACGTTTTAACATATTTAACACGTTAACACGTTTTTGATAATTTAACACGATTTTCACGTTTTTGGCACGTTTAACACGTTTTATGCACGTTTAACAAGTTTTAAACATATTTAACACGTTTTAAATAAGTTTAACACGATTTTCATGTTTATGGCACGTTTAACACGTTTTTGACATTTTAACACGTTTTTGATATGTTTAACACGTTTTTCACACGTTTAACACGTTTTTAATATTTTTATCACGTTTTCACACTTAAAACATGTTTTTCACACGTTTAACACGTTTTTATGTTTTTGGCTCGTTTAACAAGTTTTTGACATGTTTAACATGTTTTCATACTAATAACACGTTTTTATCATGTTTAACATGTTTTTGACATGTTTAATACGTTTAACGCGTTTTTGACAAACCTAACACGTTTTTTTATGTTTTTGGCACGTTTAACACGTTTTTAACATAACTAACACGTTAACATATTTTTGATAAGTTTAACACGGTATTCACGTTTTTGGCACGTTTAACACGTTTTTAACATTTAAACACGTTTTTGATATGTTTAACACGTTTTCACACGTTTTTCACACATTTAACACGTGTTTTACACATTTAATATGTTTTTCACGTTTTTGGCATGTTAAACACATTTTTATCATTTTTTTCACATTTTTGACACGTTTCACACGTATTTGGCACGTTTTGACACGTTTAATACGTTTTTGACATGTTTAACATATTTTTCATATTCTTAACACGTTTAATATGTTTGTAACATGTTTAATACGTTTGTAACATGTTTAACACGTTTTCACGTTTTGGCACGTTTAACACGTTTTTGACATTTTAACACGTTTTACACATTTAACATATTTTTGACATGTTTAACATATTTTTTTGCACGTTAACACGTTTTGTCACGTTTAACACGTTTTTGGCATTTTTGACACGTTTAATATGTTTTTCACACGTTTGACATTAAACATGTGAAAACGTATTAAACGTGTCAAAAATGTGAAAAACATGTTAAACGTGTCAAAAACGTGTTAAACGTATCAAAATGTGCCAAAACGAGGAAAACGTGTTAAACGTGCCAAAAACGTGGAATATGTGTCAAAACGTGTGAAAACATGTTAAACATGTTACAAACGTGTTAAACATGTTACAAACGTGGAAAACGTGTTAAACGTGTCAAAAACGTGGAAAACGTGTTAAACGTGTCAAAACGTGCCAAAAACGTGTGAAACGTGTCAAAAATGTGAAAAATATGTTAAACGTGTTAAAACGCGTTAAACGTGCAAAATGTGTTAAACGTGTCGAAATCGTGAAAAAACGTGTCAAAACGTGTCAAAAACATGGAAAACATGTTAAACGTGTCAAAACGTGCCAAAAACGTGTGAAACGTGTCAAAAATGTGAAAAATATGTTAAACGTGTCAAAACGTGTTAAATGTGCCAAAAATGTGTCAAAATGTGTTAAATATGTCGAAAACGTGTCAGAAACGTGGAAAATGTGTTAAACGTGTCAAAACGTGCCAAAAACGTGTGAAACGTGTCAAAAATGTGAAAAATATGTTAAACGTGTCAAAACGTGTTAAACGTGCCAAAATATGTCAAAATGTGTTAAACGTGTTGAAAATGTGAAAAAACGTGTCAAATGTGTCAAACGTGTCAAAAACGTGTCAAACGTGTCACAAACGTGTTAAACGTGTTAAAAACGTGTTAAACATGCCAAAAACATGAAAAACGTGTTTAACGTGTCAAAAATGTGTTAAACGTGCCAAAAACGTGTTAAACGTGTGAAAAACGTATTAAAAATGTCAAAAACGTGAAAAACGTGTTAAACGAATAAAAATGTGTTAAATGAATCAAATACATGTTAAATAAAACAATAAAAATAAAATAATTTGGGTTACCCAACCCATACTCAACCCAACCCATACCCAACCCATATTAGTAAATAATATGGGTTGAATTATGGGTTGGGTAAATTTAATTTGGGTTGAATATGGGTTGGGTAATACGGGTAGGGTTTACCCGTTTGCTCACCCCTAATCCCGGCGACATACTTACTTATCGTGTGCTTGAAGATGTCAGTAAATTGTCACAACATATTGTTGCTCACTTAGAAGCATTGAATAAAGATAACATCTACATTATTCCATACAACACTAGCTAGGTAAGATTTTAATTGTTTTTTTATCATACTACATACTAATCAATTATTATCATTATGCATGTATCATTGGATCTGAATATCATAAATGAGGGAAAGGGCATGATATATTTATTGAATTCTATGAGTAATAGGAATTGAGACTATGCTTGGAAAACTATTGTTATCAGGTTATATTAGATTATCCCTTACAACAAAGTAGATTTTAAACATTTTTTTTTAAATTACAATGTAGAGGGTGAAAAATGCATCAAGGGGTATCCCAAAAAAACTAGGTTTTAAACAATTAATTGTATGTATTGTGACTATATGTTTATGCATCATTTTATAGGTTTTATTATTTGAATTGTGAGTAATTGTATTACCTTTTCAATTTTGTTAGGATATTCTAAAACAAAGTAGTAGTAGTGTTGAATGTGGATATTGTGTAATACGTTATATTATCGAGATTGTTTTTGTGTTGAATGAAAATCTATAACTTGCGAAGAATGTATGATTTCTTCTTTATGAAATATCTACTTCAGCTCATGTTTTTTTTAGGATAGCATTAACTAAAATTATTAACACATTATATTTTTTTTACTTGAACACTTATGAAATGTTTTATTCAAATTTGAATTTCTGAATTTTATTTGATGGTTAAAACTTTATTTTGGTCAATTAAAGTTAGAATTCATTAAAGATACATTTATAGTATTTCTTGTATATATATTTATAAATTTAAATGCTGTAGTAAAAAATCTAAACCAGGAATTAATATATAAAAAATTCTTAGTTTACACAAAATAATTTGTGAAGTCATATATAATAAATTACTTCGTAAATCTATATAAGTTAGGAAGCCAAATCTATATATATATATAATAATGCTTAATTTTTAAAGTGGCTGGATTGTCGGGTCGAGAGCTGTGGTTAATTTGGATACTTGGGTCGAATTGTGGGTTGACCCGCCTTTAAATTTAAAACGGTTAAAAATAAAATTAAAAATGTTAATGGTATGTTTCGAACTTGCAACCTAACAAAATAAGTACAACTCTTTAACCAGAAAGGCTACTAAGACATTAAATTTTAAATTCAACACCAAATTTGATAAACGCAGGACCTTTTAACATTAATATAAGTTCAACTTTTTAACTAACTAATCTGTATATATATAATGATGCTTAATTTTTAAAGTGTTCGGATTGTTGGGTCGAGAGTTGTGGTTAATTTGGATACTTGGTCGGATTGTGGGTTGACCCGTTTTTAAATTTAAAACGGTTAAAATAAAATTAAAAATGATAGAGGTATGTTTCAAACTTGCAACCTAACAAAATAAGTACAACTCTTTAACCAACTAGGCTAAAAAGACTTTATATTTTAAATTCAACACCAAATTTGATAAACGCGGGACGTTTTAATATTAATTTAAGTTCAACTTTTTAACTAACTAATCTATATATATATATAATGATGCTTAATTTTTAAAGTGTCCGGATTTCCGGGTCGAGATCTGTAGTTAATTTGGATACTTTGGTCGGATTGTGGGTTGACCCACCTTTAAATTTAAAACGGTTAAAAATAAAATTAAAAATGCTAAAGGTATGTTTCGAACTTGTATAATTAATTACTTCAGTATATTACAAAATCAACTAAGCAAAATAAATATAATTAATTTGGATCGGTCCAATTTTGAACTGATTTTTCCTATATTGATCGGTCAAATACTTCACTATTTTTTTATACGACTTCGATTATTATGCAAAGTAAAAAGTATATATTACTTCAAATAATATCCGAAGTAAAAAACCCAAAATTCACATAGTATTTTAACAATATTTTTTTAATACATTATTTATCTAAGATGAATTTTTACAAGAATTGTTCAAGTAAACTTATTTTATTTTATTTTTGGGACAATAAACTTATTTTATTTACTCTTACTAAACTAGTATCATCCATTAATAATAATATTTCATTTTGTAAAATAAATAAAATTAAATCATATTTAGATTCACTAAATTGACATTTATTTGGATTAACAAATGTCTTAAAAAAGTGGTAGAAACACAACCAGAGATAGTTGCAACAAATTAGTTACTACTCCTTCCATTTGAATTTTAACAAATATTTTGTTGAAAAAACAGAACACATATTCTCAATACAAAATATTAATTTGGTTACCATTGTTCAATATCCAAAAACAGAAATCAAGATTAGTAATATCAATATTATCAAAATTATGAAATAAAGTTCTCTTAAAAAAACAGCTAAGTTGGACATATAACAAAGTTAAACAAATTAGAGTAAAAATGTTTCTATATCTATGATCAATTGGTTTAATCATAACTTCTAATACATAAACTTAAATAAGATATATAGGTCATTAAACCACAATAACTATTAATTGTTTAAGCATTAGACAATTATTTTTAAAAATTGCAGATTGTTGAACGTTAAGGTGGTTGTAATAATCAAAGATTTCTTAACTAGATTTGTATATTGTTTTAACTACTTTGAAAATAGAGATATGGAAGATACTTAATGCTGAATAGATGGCGAAGAAGCATGTCTTCAATGACAGAACTGAAACTTCACAAATATTTTTGGTTTCATCAGCTCCAAGTCAGAAACTATTTCCTTAAGTAGGCGGGAGGTGAGATTCCACCTCGTTTTGAGAGATGCTTAGAAAAGTAAAAAATCTAAGTCGATGTCTAGAGGGACGGACCCAGGATTTTGGGTTGGGATGGGCTTAAAAAAAATTGAATAGACTTAACAAAATAACGAGAAAATTTTGAATGAAACAAATATATAAAGGTAAGTTTTAATATTTTTTTCAATAATTATATAATCAAACAGTGAATTATATTGAAATTTTTTTAAAAAAATAGCGGGTATTGTCAAATTTGAACCGTAAAAGAAATTAAAAAAATTCGGGGTATAAAATAAATAATATGATAGTAAATAAGTTGGATTTAAAAAATATTTAGAATTTAGGGTGTTCTTGGCCAAGAAAGTCCAACCAAGAAATGAATCAAGGTTTGATTTTTGTAGTTGTGGTCTGGTTTTTGACAGTCATGGCTAAGTTTTTGATCGAGATTTTGGAAGGCCGGCCGATAAAATTAGTCTTTATAAGTTTTCTATCGAGAAAATTAGCCAGACTAGCTATCCGATCGTATTTTTCAACCTCACCTCACATCCGATAGAGTTTTTCAGCCTTTGTCTAGTTTTTGGTTCCATGACATGTTTTTTTGACCAAGAATTCAGCCCACACGATCAAAAAGATGCCAACGACCGAGAAAAAGAGCACCAGTTTGCTTGATTCATGAACTCAACCGGTCCGGTTTATTCCTTTAGGCCTATTTGTTTCTAGTTTTGTGTAATTTTATTTATTTTGTGTGTTTTATTTATTTATTTATTTAAATAACTTTTTTAATCCAAAAAATATAGAAAATACAAAATAATATTTTCAACCAAAACAAAAAAATAAGTTTCAGTAGGCCTGTTTTGCTCAAAATTTAATATTTTCTTAATTTTCTTAAATCATAACTTCCTCCACTTGTCCAAAAAAATAAGAGGTCAATATATTTATTCTAAAAAAATATTTCCAATCCAGAAATCGACTTATTAGCGTGTTTTCGATATTTTGTGATATAACTTCATTATTGCTTGAAATGCTTGAATAATCGTTATCAATGTCCACGTGATCTCTACTAAATTATAATTTTGACATCATTCTTCCATGATTTAAACTCATTGTCATGTTGATGTATTTTTTTACACTTTCCTTTATTTATATATATATATATATATATATATATATATATATATATATATATTATTTATCACAAACAATCATAACCCTCATGATTTTGATGAAATATTTTTATCATAAAATTACGGAATTAGTTTGTGTTTTTTTTTTTTTTATAAATAGTTGACTGTCAACATGAAAATCAAACTTAACATTAAAATCAGCATGATAAGACAAATTAAAAAAAAAAAACGTCAAAATACATCAAACGTGATGTGTAAAAACAATATTTTCTAAGAGACCAAAGTTTTAGTAATAGAGACCGTCTATATAGACACATCGGTATAGCGCTGATGTTCGTTTTCTACACATAATTTAAGTACTTAACTCATTTGAATAATCTATCATTCTTGGTGTTAACACTAAAATTTATCTTTTTTAATTTTGCGAGAAAAAATAGATGCCGACTTTTTATTGTGAGACTTGTTCTTAAAATCGAAAAAAAGTTAAAAGAGACCTATATCAAATTTACCATTTATTCCAATATCGGATGGGCTGAAGCCCACCCCGAATATATATATATATATATATATATATGCCCATTTACTAGTTGAATCTTCTCTAAAGAAGGTTCCATAATTGGAGAAACTAGCGACACATTCAGAATTGTGCCTAATGGTTTCACATAAGGAACATCATATGATGATGGCACCAAAATTGGATGCACTTCCTTAAAAATTCGGGGGACGACCGTTCATCAGTTTATTTAGTCTCTTATTCAACAATGGCAACAACGAAACATTTTTAGGCAAAATAAAAATAATTTTATTGTTACGCCATAAGCGACATACTTATCGCGATTATTGAATCCAGACGAAAATTCAATATATTTTGGACCTTTCTATACTGCCGAACCCAAACGCCTATTGTTGCGTTCATTTGTCACCACTGCCTTCCGTAGTAGTCGTAAATCCCAAGCATTTGCCATAAACTCTCTATAAACTCCTGGGCCAGATTCAACCACGCCGACGAGCTCTAGATCCGACAATCTAGTAAACAACTCGATAGTTTTTGGCCCACACACAATCGGCTCCCTCCACGCTTCCCAGATCGCTCGCCTTAGTCTTTCTACAATATTCGCAAATGATACCCCCTTACCTATCTTCTCACACATTATGACACATTATGTTGGAGACGACGACATGAGGTCTCATAATCCGAGAATGAGTTTTATCTCCCCAACGGTCTACATGATAATTATAACGATGAGAAACATACCTACCTCTAGCCCTCCCTCCATTAGTAGCATTGTCCGACCAATGATGCTCAACCTTTGCGGACCCGATCGTTCTATTTCTATTGTCATATCTTTGGTAACAGTCCATCAAACGGACATCGATCTCGTTCGTTCTTACCTGCCACTCAGTTTCGACCAGCTGATGCTGATGCTTTTTATGCCCAATCGACCTCTGATGGCAGGGTCCATCCATCTGATTCCTTCAAATTATATGTTAGGAATTTACTATCTCATCTAAAACATTTTAGATTAACTGTTTTTTTTGTTCTTGTTGTAAAAGTAGTGTAATTAAATTGGTGTTAAGTAGAAATTTTCTAAAAAGACTTGTTATGTGCAAGTTATGCAATTGTATATGGATTCAAATTTTCCTATAATATAATATTATAAATTATTTAATTAATTCATAAATTAATGAGTATATTATTTTTTAATTATATTAATATTTTTAATATATATTATTAAAGTTATTTTTAATATATATTATGAAAGTTTATATATATATATATATATAATAAGTATTATAATTATATATTTTATTTTTGTTCAAATTTATAATTAGGATCATTTCTTAATTTCTTCTAGTCACAATTCTTTTTATTTGAATTGACCCGGTTCTCATTTTGGTCCGACCCTGCCCGCCTAGGGATGATCAGATCGACTATGCGTTTACGTTTCCGTCCCATTTTATTTCGAGAATTTTTTTACTATTATCTCCGCACTGTTTCTTTCGGGCAATTTCCTTGGGAACTATTATACTATATTATCTATTTTTTTTAATAAAAAATTATATAAATAAATATTTTAATATTATATATATTATAATATAGTGTAAATTTATATTATTATACAAAAAAATAATTAAATTTTTTATTTATAAAATACGAAAAATAAATAAATATATTAGTAATGTTATATATTATATTATATTTATTAGTGTTTGGGGGTGAATAGTTTGAATAAAAACCATAAGACGGGATATAATTACCTTTTCTATGCCCTTTCTACCGAAATGACCAAGACCGATTATGTGATAATAAAAGATTATAGGTGTTAGCTTTAGATTTTAAATAATGTTATAGAGATTTTGTAATTATATATTCAAGATTTTTGTAAATATTTGTTTGATTTTGAACTGTTAGAAGATAAATTTAATTAAAATATTTTTTTATTAAACAATAATTTAAATAAGAGAATATTTTGAAATATATTTCAATTTAATAGATATATTTTTTTATTTAAAACCCACAACCAACTCAAATTCAGATTAAAAATATTTTCTAATAGGCCCAATAAATTTAAATAGTAGAAAAAGGAATATAAAATTGAAAAACTTTAAATAATAAACAAACAAACAAACCTAAGTTTGCCGGTATAAGATTATGTTTGATTCTGGCGTGTGTGCGTGATTCTTCTTTGGTTCGCATAAAGCTAGGTCTTTTACGGGTTCTTGTTTTCACCGTATCATGGATAGACAAAGAGGGGATCGCTACGGCGGACACCCTGACGCTCCCCACTTCATGGACTCTAGGCGTCTTTCTCCTCGCTCATCTGATGTTATAATTCCCCCACGAAGTAGCCCTAGTAGCTATCGCGGCGGTTTCTCCTCCGGTGGAGATGGCGGCCCCCATTTCCGTCAATTTGAAACTCCTAAGAACTTCCCTTCTGCTGGAGGAGCTGGAGGTGGAGGGTTCCGCCCATTTGTCGGCGGCGGCGGTGGGTTTGATTCCACTCCCCAGATGCCTCCTCTATCTGGCCAGAAACGAGGGTACCCCTTTCCCGTCCGAAGTGGATCACCAGGTAATAAAATTTTGTTTTTTGCTTTGATGGGTGTATAGTGAGACACGAGTTTTCTTGTATGTTACAACACTAATTGTTAATCCCCTTCTCCAATTTAGCTTCCCATTAGTGAACTTCATACTTTCCTTCCATTGTTGTTGTTTTAATTTGTTAACTTTGCTGTTTGACCATCATCATATCTTATGGGCAACTAAAGAACATAGTTTATTAGTAATGTTTAACAAATCATGGCCTTTAGTGGTGGAAGATAATCAAAATAAGGGATTGTAACATTGAATCTGCTGATTACTAATAATGGTTTAAATCACACCCGCCTCTTATAAAAAGAAAAGAAAAGAAAGAAGTGGGGCGGACAAGTTATATCTTTTTCAGGGTTATTTGAATGTATGTGGTAGAAGGTGCTTTGTTGTACACATGGAATTCCTAGACATTTCCTCAAATCAAGCAGTATTTTGGATGATATGGAACATGCTAGAGACTAAATAGTTTGGATGCAATTAACCTATTGAGGTCACAGGTTAATGTTTAAGCATATGCATGTTGTTGTTAAATGTGTAGGCATCAATAAGATATAAAGGCAGAGGTAACAAATATATTTGATACTATTATTACTTCGATCTAGGCCTGAGGACATGTTCTTTGGTTTGCAAGAACAAACAAATACGACTCTGGAGAATCAAGAAGAGGTTAGGGAGTCGAGGATGGCTGTACTCAACTGAAATTTGTCTCAGGAGAAGGGGTGCTTGGCCCATAATAAACTTTTTTTTTGAAGAAGGCCCATATTAAACTATTATCATCTAAAAGAGAGAAAAGATCAATTAACTGAGATTGAGTTGATGTTTTAGAAATTTACATGTATTTTGTATTCTTACCTTGTCTGGTACTAGTATTTTGTATGTGTAACCTGTGTGTATCATATACTTGCTCCCCATCTCAAAAAAGTTATGAAGCTAGCATAGTTTCTGATTCTAAGGTCAATGTGTGGTGACTTTATTGATGCCACATTAAAAGAACTTATAGGATATGTAAGTTGTGGTAATTGAAATATAATCACTTCAGTTTCTTGCATGATATTCCTTTCTCACTTCATACTGATCTCATTTTAGCTTTTTGTTCATAGATCGCATGACTGGAGGAAACTTTGCGAAAGTCTTTGTTGGGTCTGTTCCTAGGACAGCCACGGAAGAAGATGTAAGTAGTCCCTTGGATGCTATTATCAATTGTAATGAAGATGATGTGACACCTGAAACAAAATTTTCTTTTAGTTGGAATAGAATGTTTCATTTTGTTTGTGTGCTTTGTTCGTTATGGAGATAACAATTAAAAAATACTTTTAATCTCTTCCTTCTCTACTATTCCCTTTTCTTGGTTTGTCAAGTGCAAGAAAATGAGTCTAAATATCACTTAAGGGACATAAATGATATATGGCTGTTTAACAATAGATTAAGAAGGGTGCGATCATACCAGCATTAATGCACCGGATCCCATCAGAACTCCGCAATTAAGCGTGCTTGGGCGAGAGTAGTACTAGGATGTGTGACCCCTGGGCAGTTCTCGTCTTGCACTTTTTTTTACATTCAAAATAAATTAAGGAAATATGACTGATGTCATTTTTGCATCACCTTGCTTCTACTTTGATAAGATGCTTATGGTTGTAGGTTCTGAAATTTACACCAACACTTCTATAAGAAAGAAATACAAGTATGAGAACAATTATTATTTTTATAATACAAGTATAAGCACATGTCTCTTCCTTTTGTTTTTAGAAATTCTATATCCAAACTAGCTGTTACTATGAACATAGAGATATTTGAGTTTAAATCTCACTATCTTAACTCATAACTGTTATCTTTAACCTTCTTCATGGTGTCTTCCATACAACATTAAACTATGTAGCTCACTTGATGACAGATACGACCCCTGTTTGAGGAATTTGGAAATGTTATAGAGGTTGCTCTGATCAGAGATAAGAGAACTGGAGAACAACAAGGTATGCATAAAGTCTTGAGATTCTTTTGTTACTGCATCTTCTTCTCTTTTCAGGTTTACTGAGGGGCTGATGGGAGGACCTGTAAGCTTAGTTTTGATCTCAATTAGTTTTTCCAACGGTTTCGAGCTTGGTTTTGGTTGTGACATTTTTCTGTCTTCGTCCTCTCAACCAGAAGACCACAAGAAAATTATCTAACATTCAGTTTATGTATAGCGGTTGGGGACTTGAAAGACCTAGATCTTGCACCCGCTACTACAGGCTGCAGCGTTTGTGGCATTTTGCCTCAATTAGTTGTAATGGAATTCTCTATTTCCATGCCTGTGGTTTCTTTTTTTGGTCATGAAGTGTAGAAGAACATCTTGTATGTGAACTCAATGGTACTTAGTTATAATGGGTTCCAATGAGAGTTGTAAGCAATCAATCACAGAGGTGTGGTCTATACTTATAGCCAATTGGAATGATTTTATTGAATTGCCTTTGTTTTTAGTAAAACTGGGATTGATCAGATTTTGGTTTCTTGATGGAGGATGTTTTTATAGTTTCTGTTTGAAGTGAGATTACTGGTTCACTATCTTCCTAAAGCTATTGCGTTGCATTAGGGGCTTCAAACCAGAATGTTCAATTTGTTTGTGGTTGTGGTTGTGGATGGATATGACATTTATTTACTTTAGATTCTAGCAATTGGATGATATTTTTTTTTTGTGTGTAAGCCTGTTGGGTCTACTTGTGGATGTGTATTCTTGATGAGATCTTCTCTCTTTGTGGATGATATGTTGGATGTGTTGGAGTATGATCTTGTTGAGCTTTCTTGTTTGTTTTTGGGCCCTTGTTGATTTTCCTTTGTTTTTCGTGCAAGCTATATAAACTAATCTGTGGTTTGGTTGCTTAGTTCCCAAGAAACCATTCATTTTTGAGCAATGTCTATTCTATTTTCAGCAAATTTGAAAATTACAGGTCTTGATGCACTGGTTATTTTTTATGAAATATTCTATAGTATGTGATCATTGGTGGTTATGCTTCCTTGTGGAGCATGTTTGATGAGATGCTGTGGTTTCTTCCAATATATTGTGGGTATTGATATGAAAATTGACTTGGTTTATTAGCAGCCCTAGTGCTGGAATAATATCTTAATATCTATTGGATTCATTATAGCTTACAATTTTGCTTCTGCAGGGTTATGGTATCTGTGGAACTGAGTATACTTATTATCATTAGTAGTATACATTAATATGGATGGTTTGATATGGAGTTATCCTTGCAACTTTTATCATTTGTAGTATAAGTTAATATGGTTGTTTGATATGGAGTTATCTTTGCAACTTTTACTCTGTTGTTGTTATGTAGCTTACACATTATATGTTTTCCCTTCATCATATCTGGTTACTCTTTCTGCTTGTTCCGAGATCAAAACTTTACATATTTCTAATGGATTCGGCGTGCTTTCCTACTTGTTTTGGAGCTTCTTCTTTTCTCTTTATTTTTTTCTCCTAATATGATATCATTGTCTTTCTGCCTCCTTGTTGCTTAGGAATGCTGGTATTAAGTCATAATACTTTCTTGGTTGTGTGATTTGTTGATGTTATCACTTGTAATCTCATGCATGTTCCAATAAGAACATGATATGAGATAAACATGAGGGTATAGAAGAGCCAGGTCGAAGATGACATGTGGGAGGAAGATTAAAGAAAATTAGAATATGGTTTATATAGTTCACTTCATCTTTCGTCTAACGTGGAAATGAGATCCAATGGGATGAGGGTGGAACTGCAACATGTTTCTGTTATGTACTGGCGATCAGGTGCTCCTTGTATACAGGCTGTGGTGTCTCTTGCTGAAATAGATTAGGTTGCTGTTTTTTTTTGAAAAGGTGAACTATTTATTGAAAAAACACGCAAGGAGTGTTTGAACATTACAGAGAAGGGGGTGGAGGGGTGGCGGAAAAACAAAAACAAGAAAACAAATAGAAATGTTATATGCCAATAAGATCAAAGAATTCTCATCTTGTACAAAACCCTCTTTCCCTAATAGAAGCAAAAGCATGAAGCTCTTGATTCTTCCAATATTGTAGCTTTTCCCTTGGAAAGTTCTATGGGTCATTTCTTTCCAAATTGTCCAACCACATGATGAGAGTATATGTTTCCAATCATTTGCGATACTAATTAGGTTGCTGTTTTTATTTTCTCTTACTATTTATTATCTTCTCTCATTTGTGGATGATTGTAGTGTCCATTGCAAAAGTACCCTATGGGTGTCCACCATTGTTCTTCTTAGTTTTGGTTCTTCCTATAGTAGCAAATTATTTACTCTTTGTTTGAGAATCTAGTTGAGAAATTGATGAACATATTTCTTGTGGAATTAATCTTTATCATGGAGAATGATATTATTTGCAAGAGTGCTTTTCACTGGTCAGTGTCATGGATTCAACTTTGTGCCCGGGTTCTTACTGCTTATGAGTGTTTAGAGTTTCATTAGACCATACCTGGGTTTTTTACAGCAAGCATATTTTCCTTTCACCAGTTTCTGGTGTTTCTTTTCCCCTCATCTCAAAGTGTTCTTTGAATGT
Organism: Impatiens glandulifera; assembly: GCF_907164915.1. NCBI lineage: Eukaryota > Viridiplantae > Streptophyta > Magnoliopsida > Ericales > Balsaminaceae > Impatiens > Impatiens glandulifera. The sequence continues at coordinate 21,802,147 of NC_061865.1, forward strand.
CATGCATGTTGACATATCAGCCAAGGTTCTATACTTGTATGCCACAACTAATTGGTTGAATTTGTGATTTAAGAAGGATTTTTTATGTATATATGATGTAATAAAGGTTTTGGATTAATGTGATGCAGACAATATTTGGATGTCAGTAAATAGATTTGTTTGAATCTTGATTTGGTATTAATTGTTCAAAAGAATTGGTTTGGCACTTAGATTTGTACTTTTTTTTGTATAACTTTGTTTCTTCTCTTGATGAGAGGTTATGGTATCACAATGTACATATACATATCTAATTGTATGGGTAGAGAAATCCATTCTCATTCTCCTCTTTTTCTTGGACCTTGATTTCGCCTTAGTGACCATATGGAGTACCTTAATTTTGTTGACTCAATCTTCTTTTTCTCTACTGTTTCATGAACTTTCATCTTTTCCATTTTCAATTGATTATCAGTTTGTATTTTTCATTATGTTAACCTTAGCAGAAAATTTAGGGGAGTTGAAATCAATATACAAAATCTGACTTTATGCAGGATGTTGCTTTATTAAATATCCCACATCTGAAGAAGCCGATAGAGCTATAAAGGGTTTACATAATCAACGAATATTACCAGGGGTATGTTTTTAGACTGATCTGGGTTCATATATGATGTCAGCTACTCATTTCATCTCTACTTATAATTTTGGATATATTCTGTTTAAATTATTTTGTAGGGAACAGGTCCTATCCAAGTCAGATATGCTGATGGGGAAAGGCAACGTTTAGGTACTTTGTGTTTGTGTTTTCCTTTTTTTTGATCTCGTTCTTAAAGTTTGACATACATAACATGTAGTCTATTTATCTCACTTTGCATGACCGTTTTTTCTTTTGCATGGCTGAACACAAATATGTTATCTTGTATTTTAAGTTTCTTCATGCTCGTAACAAATGGCTCTACCAATTGAAGCTTGTATCCCCATTGCCTTCTTAAACTTGCATGTTCATTTTGAACTTTCTATCTATCTATCTGTCATATATATATATAATTATCACATCAGAAGCGATTGATTATTAATTCCAAATTAATCCGCTGCCTTGTGATGGGTAGTGTGGTGTACCCTTTGTCCCCTTATTTCTAGACATATCATTATTAGAATGTGATAACTATCATGATTGTGAGTTGTGACTCTTGGGGGCCTAGAAATTCTTGATCCCAAACCATCTTAAGTTCTTGGCATGGTATATGAATTATTTTTCTAGAGTTAAATACTTTGATGCTTCTTTCTTCTCTGACATTTTATATATTTGATCAGGTGCAGTTGAGTACAAATTATTTGTCGGATCAATGAATAAACAAGCTACAGAAAAGGAAATTGAAGAGGTAAGCTCCTCATTCACTTCTATTTGACATGGAAGCTCTAATCCTCCATTCTCTCTCCCATGACCCATCCGATGTCCACAAAAGAACAGCAATTTTACTTGTTCTTATGGTTGTATGCTCTTGTTGTTTGAAGTGTGGATTGGATTTTCATGATCTGTGCTTTGTTGAGTTGGAAATATGATAATTAACTTATCTGTGTAGATTTTTTCACCTTATGGCCGAGTTGAAGACGTTTACCTCATGCGTGATGAAATGAAGCAGAGTCGTGGTTTGTCCTAGTGCTTATATTTCTTGTTGGTTTGTCTATTTTTGTAATACTATTGGAATCAGAATCATTGAATATGAAGAGATCTAATGCTATGCTCATGTTACTCCAATGACCTACTGGCTGAGTTTCTATATTGCTTCATCAGTAGGCTTTAGGGCACAAGCTGAATTTAAGTTGGTATATCTTGTTTGAATGGACAATGGAAGGGTTAGAAGCTGACCATGTGGTTTCCCGTAGTAAATAGTAATACTGCCCTTATGTGCATTTTATTTTGGTTTAGTGAACTACGATGTGGAAACTTCAGAAAAAAAAGGTTTCTTCAGCTGGCTTTGATGAATGCGAACCAAACTTGCCAAAGCATAATAATTTTCAACTAGAGAAGGATAGTAAACTAAAACAGATTTATCAGGCATTATATGGATACATTCAAGTGAACAAGTGTCATTATTGTTTGCTATTACATTTTCTTCTGTCCCTTGTTGCATCAATGCATTTTTACCATACCTTTCTTTTCAAGGTTTGCATTCTGATTTATTACTTGCCAAATATTTCTAGGATGTGGATTTGTTAAGTTTGCAAGCAATGATATGGCATTGTCAGCCATTAATGCCCTAAATGGAAAATATACTATGAATGTAAGTAGCATTTTCTTCAGTTTCATGTCATTGACTTAAGAGCTATGAAGTTACTCTCATTTTGCATTTACAGGGTTGGGATCAGCCATTGATTGTGAGGTTTGCTGATCCAAAGAGGCCTAAATTGGGTGAAACAAGGTTTTTCTTAGTTCCTCATCACTATTTATTCGTTCATATCGTTGTTTCATAGTTAGATGGGTTGAAACAAGTATTACTGTATGTGTTTGATAATACTAAAAGTTAGGTATTGAACTAAATGTTGAATTCTGAAAATTAAGTATTGAACAGGAAATATTCAATATAAGTGCTTAAGCAAGTTATCAAATCATTAACATGACAACTTCAATAAAATAAGTCCCTGGCAAAAAAAATCTCAAACTAATTTTTTCCAATGAAATAATTATCAATTGAATGACCACGTAGATGTAAACTAGTCAAAGTATTAGTCATGTGAAAGAAGTGACAAACTTGTTATTGCTCAGTTTTTGATGCCTAAGTTTCTGTAGGACACTTCAGTTCTACCTTTAATTCTGAATGGTCCTGTATTTTCTCAATATAGTGTATTAGCTCACTACTTGATATTCATCTTTCAGAGGTCCTGTATTTGGGAGCCCTGATCTTGGTCCTCGGTTCCAACCACCAGAAATGAGGTACCTGTAAACCATATTTATTGGTATTTTACCTTTGGTCAACTTTCGATAATGATATTTTCTGCTTATTTCAGACCAGTACCAAATCTTGGGGATGCCATGCTTGATCGGATGCCACCAAATTCCTGGCCTAACATGAGTCCACAGGGTTTTCGACCATCTCTAAATATGGGTAGGCAAGGGTTTGGAAATCAGTTGCCTCCTCGATCTGGTGACCCGACTATGCCTTCAGCTATGGTGAGGGAAATTGATGGTTCTTTATCTTGTCTGTGTTACAAGATCAATGTCTTGTTTAATGTAGGGTATTTCAAAATAAACTGTTTTTTTGAAAAACTTGTTAAATGACTAAATATCCTTTGCCTTTAATAATTTAAATGTTATAAATAATTAAGTTAGAATATTTTAGTTAATGATTTGATAGAAAAGTGATTGATGATGTGAGGGTGATTTATTTTGACTTAATCCAAATAATCTACATCAAACAAGGCACAACTATCACGCACTCCTCTAGTCAAACATCACGATGATCTTTTCACAGTATGAAATTGTCAAGGTTGCTTGTTAATGATGCTGATACTCCTCTTCGCTTTTTGCACATGATTTCCACTGGAGTTTTTGCAATTTCTTTTATTCTTCTTCCCTATTTTGTATTGCACGTATGCAATTGCTTGGAGTTAAAGACTTGTAATATTAATCAAGTTGCCTTTCATTTTCTGTTTAAAACAAAGCTATTGCAGTGAATGTGTAAATAGAGAAAATAAATGATGAACTTTGATGGAAGTAAAATAGTATCTGGTCAAATCTTCATTTTTGATTGAATATTTTAGGGCGGTAACTTTGGTGGTCCTGCTGATGGCCGATTTCCAGTACCTGGAGTTGTGTCTTCTTCCCCGTCACAGCAGGTAAAAAAAATAAGATTTGGTTTCTGGTTGATGAGCATCCCGGGTAAAAGCTATGTCTAGATTTTGTGTATTCTAAGCTATGATTGAATATTTTAGGGCGGTAACTTTGGAGGTCCTGCTGATGGTCGATTTCCAGTACCTGGAGTTGCGTCTTCTTCTCCTTCACAACAGGTAAAAAAATTGGTTTTTGGTTTCTGAGCATCCCGGGTAAAAGGCTATGTCTAGATTTTGTCAGAGAGTTCTAAGCTATTTTAATATTTTAGGGCGGTAACTTTGGTGGTCCTGCTGATGGCCGATTTCCAGTACATGGAATAGTGTCTTCTTCTCCGTCAAAAGTAAAAAAATAAATAAATCATACCAGAACCTACCATCATCTTTGCTTCTAAGACTTCATCTTCTATCTCTCTTTTGCAGACATCTAATGTATCTCTCCCAAAACATGGGCACGAGCAGATTCCTCAACCTGTTGGTCAACAGCATTTTGGTGGACAATTGCCCGTTTCTCAGCCTCAAATGCACCCAACTGTTCCATCTTCTGCAGCAAAACAAGTTAATTCTAATAATGTGCAGCAGTCACATTCTTCCATGCCAACTTCACAACAGCTGCCTGCTCCTCATATGCAGCAGATGCCTCCTCAGCCAATGCAACAGCCACCTTCTGAATTTGCTCAAAGGCTGACTCAGCAGAGAGAGTCTCTGAACGCAATCTATCAGTCATCTCAGCAGGCATTTTCTCAGGTTCAACAACAATTTCAGCTCATGCAACCTTCCAGTCGAACTTTCATGCCACAGCAGGCTTCTCAGGTCCCTAAACAACAACAGGTATCATTACTTCACCAGGTTTATTAGCCGATTGTTGATGATCTAATGTTCTGTTTGTTTGCTTCTCCCAAAAAGAGGCGATATGTGCTGAGAATATTATTATTTGTGGTATGCAGTCTCAATGGACTGGAGTAATGCCTCAGTCAACAGTCCTTGCTCCAACAAAGGATGCACATGCTGCTGTTTCTGCCATTCCTGCAGTATCCCAGACTGAAGCTCCAGCAAAATGTCAGTGGACGGAACATAATTCGCCAGATGGATTCAAATACTACTATAACAGTACAACTGGCCAAAGCACTGTAAGGCACTTCTAATTTTCTTCTTTTGGCACATTGTTTATTTTTATTGGGGATGAAAATTTCAAGAAGGCTGTCTTTCTCCGGGCTTGCTTCGAAGTTATAACCGGATACAAAAATACAATATATATCATTTTAACTCAGATATTTACAATGCCAACAATTTATATTTATCCTTCATATTTTCTTTTATTTAGAATATGTTTTTAATGTTATTAATATAATTTTGTACTATTGGGATTTGGGACACAGTGGGAAAAACCTGAGGAGCTGAGTCTGTTTGAGAAGCAACAACAGAATTTATCATCAATTCAATTGCCTCAAACTCAATATCCTAAAGGTCCGTCAGGACATCAAGCTGCTTCTCAGGCTGCACAACAGGTTCAACTTCAAAGTCAACCGTTAATGCAACAAGTTTCTCAGCAGGCTGCACATCAGGTTCAACTTCAAAGTCAACCATTAATGCAGCAAGGTTCTCAGCAGGCTTCACAATACGTTCAACATCAAACTCAACCACCGATGCAGCAGCAGTTTCACAACTCTCAGTCACTGCAACAAAGATCCTTACCATCTCAGGTCTGGTCTCATTTTCCTTTGTAATTAGGTTTTATATTTTATTTTATTTTTCTTTAATTGATTCCATACAAATGCAGTATCAGGTTTCCGGTGTTATGGGACATCAAAACAATCAGGTTTGTTTTTTCCAATAGTTATTTTTCCTTTATGCTTTCTATATCCTATATTTTAAGTATAATTTTTTTTCCCTTTGGTCCATGTTGCAGGGATCTCACTCTGCCCAGGATTGGATGTGGAGGAGTAAACCTTCAGGTTTTTCGTTAACTTCTTAAAGTTTTACGATTCATTGTGAATTGCCTTTAACTTACCCTAGGATTCAATGTTTCGTCATCAGGGGCATGATGTTGAATGTCAAAGAATTTGTGGTCAAGTGAAGATGATGCTGACTTATCTGTGAAATAGCCTGAGGTAGCCAATAGTAGGGATCTATTATTTAACTCAAACTTTTGCCAATGGAAGCTTTTACTTAGTTTGCATTGTTGGGAAATTTATTTGCGAATTTTATTTTTTACTGAGGCTTGGAAATAAATCTATTCATACTTTTGGACTCTTAGGGGAATTATAGGTACTTAGACAACGAAACCGCCCAGAATGTTTTTTATTTAAATAGGTTAAAGTACATTTTGAGTTAATTGGGGTTCCTACAATTCCTGCGGATTTCACCACTATTGATTGTACGAGGAGCAAGGCCTCCCATCTTGATCATTGACTGCTTAAATCCCTCGTAGAACGCTAGTGGGTCATTTGCATAGGCTTCGACAGTTTCCCGTGTTTGGTCACTTACGATGAGTGCCTGGTCCGACTGAAGAAGACCCTCCCCCGAGAGTAGGTTGATGTAGTACTGGTTGTCGAATGTTGTTGGAGTGGTTGTGTCTAGGTTAGCTAGTGTAGTGTTGCTGTTTGGGTCTGCAGCACATAGCTGCTGGAGTATCTGCATGAAGTTTTCGTTGGTATTGGGTAAGATGCCATTTCCCAACAGTCGAGAGCTAAATGTAAAGCATCTTGCTTTGCCCATTGTGTGAGCTCCTGAGAGAAGATTAGTATTTAGAATTCAAGCCTTGGTTTCGATCATTTAAAGTTAGTCAATTAAAACAAAGCAAGGGTTGGATTTGGAAACACCACCATTAAAAGTGTTTTAATCCTATCTCAAATCTAGCTCTAAAAATGTTTTCAAATGACCAATCCTTGGGATTAGAATTGTGACTTGGCTACCTGATAGAGTAACCATGTCAACAAGAGTAAGTCCCACATTCTGAAACTTTGCCATCAAAGCAGCCACGTCAGAATTAGGACCAGGGATATTGTTGTTGGCATCTGCCATGCTGGCAGTCAAGCTGTCCCTCCGTCCCACCTGGACTTCCCACCATGGCCCACCAGACTGGTAGAAACCGAGAATGAATAATGTAAAACCTTAATTTGTAGTTAACAAGTTCTCAAGTAGTAGTAGTAACTAAAAATGTCATTTCATAGTAATAATAAGCTAATAACATTACCAAGACTATAGAATCTCTAGCTGCAATTGCCAGTATATCAGCACACGAGACAGTCTCGGGACATAAATACTCGAGTTCGGATTTTATAACATCGATAATCTCAAACCCTCTTAGCGAGTTTACGTTCGGGCCTGCTGTCTTCTCGCCTTGGAAGCTTGTCGTATCGTCTAGCAGAACAGAAGCGTCGCAACCCTTCAAACAAAACAGTGTTGAAAATAAGTTAATTTATCTTGTATTTATTTTTTATCAAATAAACGAAAAAATTAAACTTTATTACATTGACAAAGCAGTCATGAAAATGGAGGCGGAGAAGTGATGCAGCCATTCTGGGGTCATCCAAAACCGCCTTTCCGACCCAAGAGAAGATAATTGCTTCTATGTCGGGGCAGCTTTCGCGATAAAACCCGACTTTTAAAACTGAATTCCCATCAGTACCTAAACAATCCTTGGAAAAAGAAGAATTAGTAGTAGCAACATTGGATCTTATTAAGAGCCCAAACATTATCAAGCTTATTGCCAAGTAAAATGCCATTTTTCTTCTCTTTCACTTTCACTTGCCTTTGAAGATAATGTGAAATCATGTTGCCCTTAATAAAGGATTGGGACAGAGTGAGTGATGGAAGAAAGATACAGACTGTTTAACCTAATGGCAATGATCATGATCTTCTGATATCATAATATGATCTTTTTATTGCATTTGGTAGAGAGAAATAGAGCAAGACCATGTCAAAAAGTAAGATTTGTAGTAAGTATTTGGGGATTTGTTGGGTTTTCATGTAGACTAGGTCAAAAACTCCTAATCATCACACTAAGTTGAATTGATGAAGTCTTAAATTTTAAATGCATTTTCCAATAGTTATACAGTGATTAGGACCTTTGGCAAGCTTGTTGTTATATGACTAGGATACTGATATTTGAAAAAATAAATTAAGTATAGAAGTTTTATTTAAAATATTTGAGAATTTTTTATTTAATTCTCGAAACATCTTAAATTAAAATGGACTAGTTATAGTAGATAATGTTCTAACTTTTAAAATTAAAATAATATATATTAAATTTAGGTAAAAAAAAATTATAATTAAAAATCATTTCAATCAAATTACATTAACCAAAATATTAAATATATATATAAACTCAATTTTTCGCTAACAACTCTTTAACATCAACTTTCGAGTAGTTCACCCCAACATTCCTTACTTGTCTTAGTTCCATAAAAACGACTTCTCAACGAAAGATGCTCAATTAGAAGTGGAACCAGCACCCTCGAATGTGTGAAAACACTACAAATCTGAAGTTCAAATTAGAAAATGTGAGGAAAATGTCATTCACGCGAGCAAGTAATTCCCGAAGAAGTTAGTTATTGAGTAAACCGGGAAAACAATAACAGTTTTTCATTAAAAGGGCATGATTCATTGTGCGAAAGGAAAATGTACGGTGAAAGAAAAAAAATGCTCCTTTTCGAAAGGCATAGCTTTTTCAAAAACATTTAAGGAAGAAAGACTTGAAACCATTTTCTATCTATAAGCCCGCTGTTTGCAAATAATCAAGTTTCTGTCTTCAAGTTCACAAGAAGTAAGAAATGCCCCGCCCGGTTCATTGGGCTGTTGGCCTATCAATGGTTGAGTGGTGTAGCTCATTTTTTCAGTTCGGCTAAGGCAGAATATGACTTTTCGTTGGCGTGTAGTTGTTTAAAATCGAGATAGTCAAGCATAAAAAATAAAAATGAACCGAAAACAGCTGAGACTCAATTCTTATTCCTATTGAGAATCAAAGTAAATATCTTCTCAAAATCACTACCCTCATCATTTTTAAACAAACAAAGATTTAATTAAATAAACCTATTGCACAATCTATATATTATAAGTTTAATAAAAGTTCTAATAAAATAAACAAGTAATTAACTAATAAAACAGACGGACCCAATTAAGCAGGAAGAGAGGAACATGTGCACAAAAAAAATAATATTTTTCTGTTTTTAAATTTATCTTAACTATTTGTTCTACTTATTAAAAGTTATTATAAAATGTTGCATTATTAGTTTGATTTTTTTTTATAGAATAAGTACAAAAAAAAAAACAATAAATTATTTTTAATTTAATTGATAAATTAATATGGGAATAGGTCGGTGGTACTTGTATCTTTAAACTTAGTTTTTTTTTTTTTTGTTTTTTTTAAATCAGATCATATGTATTTTAACTAACCACTAAACCTAGTTGTGATCAAATCAAAACCAAATATTAATAAATAATAACAAATAGCACATAACCGACCATTATTTAACAAACCCAAAGATCAAATAATGTAATTTAGTCTCTTACAACTTACAACCATCAAATTACATGATATAATAATAAAAAATCACAAAGCCAAAATCTTCAAAAACCCATCAAAAGAAACCCCAATCTCCTTCCCATCATCATAATCATCATCATGATCTCCATTTCCCAATCCAATCATGGCCTTAATATCTTCATCTCTTATTTGAAAACCAGCCAATTTCATATACATTCTAAGATCCTCTTTTCCCACTTTTCCATCTCCATCTCTATCCATAACCTGAAAAATTTCCTCCATTACTAACCTGAAAAAGCTCCTTTCTTTACACTCAATAACCTTCTCGAATTCCTCGTATTCCACGAACCCATTCTTGTTTTCATCCGCCACAAACATCATCGCACCGACAGCCTCGTGTTCTTCAGGATAGAATTTCTCGAGATCTTCACGGCTTATCTTGCCGTCGTGATCGGCGTCGAGGACGTCGAACGCTGAACGGCAATCGGCGGTGCAGGTCACGGGGTTAAAAGGGCACATTTTTATTTTATTTTTGTTTAGTAAGAGGTTGAATAATAATTTAGTGGTGGATTTGATCGATGCAATATATAGTATATATATATAGGTGTGAACTGATATTTTAATAGAGAAGAGAAAGAGGTCTATGTTTTTTCATTTTTTTAATCAAAACAAAAAATATTTGTCATATATACTAGTTTATAAAAAGTATTTTCCTTTCATTTTATAAATATTCAAACAAACTTATATTTGTCATCTACTTTAAAAGTAATTTAATATATAGTGCAAATGTTAATAGATTTAATATTATTTCAAAATAACCTCTCTTTTCTTTATTATTATTATTATTATTATTATAAAAACTTGTAATTATCTTAAAATTTAAAATCTTCTAAGTTTCATTTTAATATATATTTATATTTTAGACCCACCTCAAAATAATGTTTAACTTCAATATTGAAACATTCTAATTTCAATAAATAAATAAAAAATTCATTTTACTTCTTCTAATCTATTAAATTACTTAATTTTTAACTATATTTTTTATTTAATCAATATATTAATACATTTTAAAATATTTTATTAAAAAGAATTCAACGAATAACCTTAGGTCTTGTTTGGATTGGGGTTTTTTAAAAAATTTAAAAGAAGAAAAAAATAATGATTATTAATGATTTTGAGGAGATTGTAATTATTTTTAGTAAAAAAATTATAAGGTATTAATATGTATAAATAAAATAAAAAATAATAATTTAAAAAGTATTTTAGAATTTTGGTTAATGAAATAAGTGACGTGATTGTTGAGAAGTGATTGATTGAAAAATTAATTTTGCGTGAATTTTTAAAATAAGAGAACACGCATATTGATCCAACCAAACTGATATAGTCTTTTAGTCATTTTTTGGAGATAAGTTTTGCGTTTTATCACAGGAATTAATTATGTTTTATTTTAATTTAAGACGTTTTATATAATATAATGTTTATTTTTTTCCTTAAGAATTCCAAAATAATAAAGCAACAGATTCCAAACAAGCCGTAGTAGATATGACGCAAGCCATGACATCATGGGTTTCGGGTAAAACTATGTAGAAACCCGACTTGACTAAATTATTGGGGGGGGGGGCAATTTCATGGTAGGCACTCTTGTCTAGTTGTCCGATTTAGTCTAATTTGTTTCATAGTGCTCTGCTTTTATTCTCAATTTTTTGTTTGATTCCAAATGTTACAAAGTCAAATAATAATAAATGAACTTCTTTCCTTTTCATTCATTTCAAATATCAATTTTTTGGTACAATCATAACCCATCAAATTAGTGTCCTACCCTAAAATTAATTAATAATGATACCTAATTCAAGATGTTTAAGCGAAAATTAAACTCATAACTTTTGGACTCTCAAGAATCACTCTTGTCACTTCAATTATAGAGATATACAATTTTAGAATGGTAAATATCAATAAATATCAAATTCTTAAATAATAAGAATAACTACAGACAAAAGAGAACCACACACAAAAATAGAGTATGAGTATGAAATATGAAATATTTGAGGTTAGAATAATTTTAAGAACAAGCATCCAAGACTGTTATATAATATTAATAATTAAAATATGTCCACAAAAAAGCTTTGCAAATTCTTTTTTCTTTCCAATCAATTTTCTCACCCACCGAATATTCTAGAAACCATTTTGGCATTTCATGAAGCACTAACATGTTAAATGTCTTTCTTATATTACTGGTCCATAGTTGGAATATGTTCTTTGGTAAATAATATATATGTAATTTAAATTTTACTATATTATGCACTATTTGTTAACTTTTTTTTAAGTGTAGAGATTAGAGAAAATGTTTGTCATTATTATTTGGATTATCTAAATATTAATAAATTGTGTTTTTACCTGAGTATTAACAATATTAGTACATGATACATATTCAGGTTTTCTTGAATGTATAATGTTGAAAGATTATATGATGTTTATGATTAACATTGATTTTTCCGTGTTTCATGTCTTAATTTTCTTTTAAGTCAAAATGTATTGACAAACAATCTTATTTATTTTTATTTTGTGTATGGTAGAAGACCAAATTATAGGATTTTATTTTTACTACACTTGGAATTCCATGTCAACTTTGATATAAGATAGACATTTTATTTGTAAATTGTAACAAATAAAATAAATTTTAGTTTAGCTTATCTTATCTTAAAAATGAACAAAAATACAATGTTGGGCTAGAAGTTGAGCTAATTTATATTTTTTTATTATTTAAACTTAATTTTTCTTTTAACATACTCTCTCCACTGTGATAAGAACGAGAAATAGTAATATTTTTTATATTAAAATTTAACAAATGTATATAAATAGATTTGAAGATATTTTTGATTTGGTTAACTTAGTCACTTTTTGTACTTAACAAATTCCAACCAGCCAAAGTAATAGGAATTAGATCTAATACGATATCAAAAAGAAAAATAGGTTTGGATTGAAAGAACAAATATAACATGTGTATCGTTATGTTACTTATTGTTGTTGTCACTATGTATATTATCTTTTATTAGACTATTTGATTAGAAATGAATCATTGTATTTGTAGTGGTTCTGTTCGATAGATATATATAATTCATAACGTTATTATTATGACATTATCCGAAGTTCGTTTAAAAATGTAAGTAGAGTTGGGTGAAAACTCATCGTTCTTCAAAAATACATCTTCTGTATACGTTCTTTTTTTTTGTCCTGTCCTACGGTTTTTATTATCTCCCTTCATGATATTTTTGTATTTTGAATTTTTGATATCAGTTTTGTGTTTACAGAAATTTTATTTTTCAATATTTATATCTTAAAAAAAAAGGTATAAAATGCTCAGCAAGCAGAGCAAATAAGTTAGGAGACCTAACCTAGGGGAGTTGGTGAATATAAAAATCAATAAACATACTTCTTCTTTTTTTTTTTTCATTCCATCAACCTAATGTTTTTTTTACACATTATATAAAATAAATTATTATTTATATGTATACAAAGAAGGATAGTTGAACAATGTATAAATATTTAAGTTTTTATTCTCTAATAGACTAGGACATCCTTCCCGATTAGAAATGTATCTTGTTCCATATTTAATTTGTTGGGATTTTATTCAAAAATCCAAATATCTAATCTACCTCTTTTCATCAATTAAATTATATTTTAAATATAAAAAATACCCTATCATTTAAATATTTTATAAATTTATTCTTAGTTTATTGTACTATAATCTTAAGGATAATTAACTCTTTAAAAAACTAATTTTTTAAATTTTAGACCATTCTTATCCATGACCCAAAAATGGATCATGAGTGGTTATGGTTGATTTTGTCAATTTATCATGACCAAATGTTTGGTCATTCCATGACAAAACCAAAACAATGTCATTGGGTCTTTGTTTTTGTCAAATTATGACAAAAATTACAATCAATGTCATCCAATCAAATGCTGCCATTTGTTACCATCTGATTGGTTGTTTAGATTTTTTTTATCTCTTATCTTTAAAACATGATTTTAATATTATTTATAATTTTTTTTAAAAAAAAATTATATCAAAATACATAATTTTTCGAGATCTATAAATAGAGACCACTCTTGCTATATTTCGGAGCACAAAAAAAAAATCACAATTTTCTCAATTTTTACTAATTATCCTCATTTGTTTACAATTATCCATAATTAATACTAAATTATTATTATTTTTTAAAAATTATCCATAATTAAATATTATTATTATATTTAAATTTTTTTTTTAATTTAAAAATAAAAAAAATATTTTTTAATTCATGATCAAGATTTTGGTCATGGATAGTTAAATTTCTTGAATTGATAAAATAAACAAGAACTATTTGATTGAGTTCTTGAAGAGAAAGATTGAAATAATATTATTGATTGAATGAATAATCTTTACAATAGTTTATCTATTTATAATAGTAATAGAGAAATAACTAAATTGAGAAAATATAGGATTTGGTTATTATATTTAGCCTAATTAATAGGAGATAAAATATAGGATTTGGTTATTATATTTAGCCTAATTAATAGGAGATAAATAAATAATTTCTCTTATTTATTTAATACTTTATCATCCCCCTTCAAGCGAAAAGGTGAGGCACAAACCGTGAGCTTGCTACGTAAAAGAGCAAATCGATGAGAAGAAAGACCTTTGGTGAAGATATCAGCCACTTGATCTTCAGTAGGAATATATTGGATGAGTAGTTGTTTACGAGCAACTTTTTCCCGAACAAAGTGAAAATCGATTTCAATATGTTTTGTGCGAGCATGAAATACCGGGTTTGCTGATAAGAATGCGGCACCAATATTATCACACCATAGAACCGGAGAAGAAGAAAGTGAAACTCGAAGTTCACTAAGTAGAGATTGAATCCAACAAAGATCAGCAGTTGTATATGCAAGAGCACGGTATTCAGATTCAGTACTAGAGCGAGCAACTACTTGTTGTTTCTTAGAATTCCAAGAAACGAGGTTGTCACCTAAAAAAATACAAAATCTAGTTGTTGAACGACGATCATCGGGACATCCTGCCCAGTCAGCATCAGAGTAGGCAGCAAGAGTGAATTGTGAATTTGGACGAAGAAAGATCCCATGACGAGGAGTATGACGAAGATATCGAAGAATACGTTTAACCGCTCCCCAATGAGAAGATGTGGGAGTTTGCATGAATTAACAAGCTCGATTGACAGCAAAGGCTAACTCAGGACGAGTTAGTGTAAGATATTGTAGAGCCCCTACTATACTACGATAGAGAAACGGATCAGATAAAGGATCGCCATCATGTTTAGAAAGGGATGAGCCAGCAGAGACGGGAGTGTGTAATGGCTTTGCTTGAATCATATCAGCCCGAGTGAGAATATCGTCAATATACTTGGATTGAGAAAGAAATAAGCCATCTTTGGTACGAGTGGCTTCCATTCCAAGAAAGTAATGTAATTGACCTAAATCTTTAACAGGGAATAATTTATTTAATTGAAATATAATTTTTGTTAGAAACGATTTAGAGTTGCCTGTGAGAATAATATCGTCCACATATACTAAAAAGTATGCTGTTATTTGAGGTGCATGATACGTGAAGAGAGCCGTGTCAGATTTTGATTCTATGAAATCTAAAGATAGTAGAGCAGTCCGGAGAGTAGCATACCAGGCACGAGGAGACTGTTTAAGACCGTATATTGCTTTATGAAGTTTGCATATATGATTAGGAAAATCTGGATGGACAAAACCGGGTGGTTGTGCCATGTAAACTTCTTCTTGTAGAGACCCATGAAGAAATGCATTGCTAATATCAAGTTGATGAATGAACCATTGATAAGATATTGCCAAAGAAAGAATAACACGAATAGTAGTGGGTTTTGCCACAGGACTGAATGTCTCTTCATAATCAATACCTTGTTGTTGATGGAATTCTTTAGCCACGAGACGTGCTTTATGTCGATCAATAGACCCGTCAACTTTATGCTTGAGTTTGAAAACCCATTTACATCCAACAATATTATGAGATTGTGTACGAGGAATAAGAGACCATGTTTTATTCTGAATAAGAGCATTATATTCATTTGTCATGGCAAGACGCCATTGCAGATCCTTATTAGCTTTGGTAAAACATGTAGGTGTAGTAGCGGAAGAAGTAGCAATGAGAGCTGATGAGGACATAGACCGTGCTTTATTGCGTGTGATCATATGATGAGTAGAAGATGTAGGTGCATTAACTGTTGTGATAACTGGTTGTGTTGAAGGAACAGTAATAGTAGTAGAAGAAGATGTTATAGTGTTTGGTGATGTTGTTGAGGTCGAAGAGGGTGATGATGAAGACGGTGAAGTGATATGAGATAATAGAGGTGGTATTGGTAAATTAAGTATAGTTGTTGGAAGAGATGTCTCGTTATCTTCTTGTGGTTTAGACAAGCGCACAAGGTCCTTATTTTTGAAAGGAAAAGTGAGTTCGTCAAAAGTGACATGTCGAGAGATAAATATTCGTCCAGACGGAATGTGAAGACACTTATAACCTTTATGAGATGAGCTGTAACCAAGGAAACTGCATTCAGTAGTATGAAAATCGAGTTTGTGTTGATTGTACGGCCGTGTGAGTGGATAACAAGAACACCCAAATGTCTTCAAAAAACCATAATCAGGAGAAGAGTGAAATATAGTCTCGAATGGTGAACGTTGATGTAATGTCGGAGTAGGAAGACGATTGATAAGATATGTGGCTGTTTCAAAAGCTTCACTCCAATAATGTAGTGGCATAGATGCATGAGCCAATAAAGTGAGACCAGTTTCCGTAATATGACGAATTTTTCGTTCAGCAATGCCATTTTGCTCACTAGTATGTGTGCAAGATAAACGATGTAAAATACCATGATTATCTGTTAATGATTTGAAATTTCTATATTCTCCTCCCCAATCAGTTTGCAATATTTTTATTTTACGACTAAATAAATTTTCAACAAGTCGAAGAAAGTTGATAAACGTATTCAAAACATCCGACTTTTTCTTTAGCGGATATATCCACGTGAATTTGCTAAAATCATCCACAAAATGTACGAAATAACGACAACCATTAGATGAAAATTCAGGAGCAGGTCCCCAAACATCTGAATGAATTAGGTCTAAAGGAGCCATAGATGTAGATTTTGAAGCTGAAAAAGGTAGTTTATGTGCTTTCCCATATTGACATGATCCACAAAAAGAAATAGTATTACTACCTGAAACTGGTAATTTAAAGTGTGATATAACTAAAGATGTAGTAGCGCTAGAAGGATGTCCAAGTCGTGAATGCCAAATTTGAGCCGGAGATCTAATACCAATAAATGCTTGTTTATTAGAACATGTTGAAAACGAACTTTCAGTAGGTTCAACGCAATAAAGTCCGTCCTTGAGTAATCCCTTAAGAAGCACTATCTTCGTATCTCGGTCTTTAATAAGACAAATATTTGGGTGGAATTCAAAAAATACGTTATTATCTGATGAAAATCTCGCGACACTCATCAAATTTTTAGTAATATTCGGAACGTGTAAGATATTACATAAGTAGAGAGATTTTTGTTGATTTAAAATTTTAGTCGTACCAATATTATAAATATTCAGAGGCATACCGTTTCCGACTTTGATAGTTTGAGTACCTGTATAAGGAGCATGTACATGTAGATTATTAAGATCGGAAGTAATATGGTCGGTAGCACCTGAATCTGGACACCAAGTGGGATCTACAATAGTAGACGATGTAACTAACATTGTCGTAGGATTTGTAGAAGGATTAAAACGAGGGCACTCAAGAGCACTATGTCCTTGTACATTACATATTTGACAAGATGGATTATAAAAACAACTTTCGGAGCGATGACCAATTTTATGACAAAAATTA
This sequence comes from Impatiens glandulifera, assembly GCF_907164915.1. Taxonomy (NCBI): domain Eukaryota; kingdom Viridiplantae; phylum Streptophyta; class Magnoliopsida; order Ericales; family Balsaminaceae; genus Impatiens; species Impatiens glandulifera. The sequence continues at coordinate 21,819,333 of NC_061865.1, forward strand.
CATTGCGGACGATTATTGTCTCGGTTCTGTCTTTGGTTCTTTCCGCCTCCATGCCTATAAATATAAGCAACATTCGCCGAAACGTTTGAGCGCGAAATATTTTCATAATGGAATTTTCTTTTCTTGAATATGAGTCGTTGTTCATAATTTAGAAGTATGTCTGTCATCTCATTAAACAATAGATCTTGTCCGGAAGTTAGAGCACATATCATCGGCTCGAACTCGTCTCCAAGCCCGTTGAGTAGAGTTAGTTGCAGATCTTGATCAGATACATATTGTCCGGCAGCAATAAGTGCATCTGATAGGTTTTTGATGTGTTGAATGAAGTTAAGAAGAGAATCACTACCTTTGTGTGCGTTTAGGAGTTGACTCCGTAACTCAAATAGTCGGCTCTTTGATTGAGAAACATAGATTTTCTCTAAGGTTTTCCAAAGTTCTTGTGCCGAAGATGATTTTGAGACTTGTTGACGAATCTCGTCGGTCAATGTTGAAAAGAGCCATGCAAGTACCCTTTGATCTTGGATACGCCATTGTTTAAACTTTGGATTCTTGATTTGAATTGCATTATTTTGACCATCTGTTTCTTGAAGAAATTTGGGAGGAGTTTCAAGATTTCCTTCTACTATATCCATAAAATCATAACCTATCATGATTGGAGTAACTTGTGATTTCCAATAGATATAATTATATTTATCAAGCTTTACGCTTCCAGATATTATTGGTAGAACTGAGGAGTGATATTGTTCTTCCATTGAAATCGTTTTCGGGAGTTTTCCCTTATACGCTCTGATACCAAGTTAAATTTCTTGAATTGATAAAATAAACAAGAACTATTTGATTGAGTTCTTGAAGAGAAAGATTGAAATAATATTATTGATTGAATGAATAATCTTTACAATAGTTTATCTATTTATAATAGTAATAGAGAAATAACTAAATTGAGAAAATATAGGATTTGGTTATTATATTTAGCCTAATTAATAGGAGATAAAATATAGGAATTGGTTATTATATTTAGCCTAATTAATAGGAGATAAATAAATAATTTCTCTTATTTATTTAATACTTTATCATGGATAAGCATAATGACCAAAATCTTGGTCATAGAGCTTTTCTTGATCATGACTATAATCATGATCCATTTTTTAGTCATAGATAAGGATGGTCTTACAAACAAGATTTTTCTAAAAAAAACCTAATTTTATTCCCAAATAACAACACTCTAAAATGAGGTAGATAGTTTAACCATATATATTTGACACATTTTAAAGCTTAAAAAATATATTTTTATTTTAAAAGTAATCTAGTGTAAAAACTAAACTATCTAAAGGCCTCATTTTGTTAAAATTGCAAGTTCAGCCTGAAATAGCAAAGTATGAAAACTGAGACCCAAATCATGCAAGTTACTCAAGGTTATCTGAAATAACTATTTTTACATATATATATATAAATTTATGCAAAATTTTAATAATAATTAACTTATCTTTCTTCAATTTTCCACTTGGAAAAAAATGGTTCATTCACATTGGTTAGCCAAACATAGAGAGGAATTTCATACCATCTATAGTTTCAAACAAATAACCTAAAAGAGTCAAAATAACTGCCACCACCACCACCACTTTCAAGTGTTTTGGAACCTTTCAATTCCTCATAAAAAATATTTTTTTAACTAAACCAATATCAACCACCCCTATTAGCTACATTCATTTTCCAAATGCCTTACAAGCAAATTCTTTGCCAATGCTAACCAAATTTGTTCCTCTAAGATGATGATGTTTCAACAAACGCGGTCCCTTTCTTCGAAGTTTCTTGTTGTCTTATGTGTTTTCACTCTCGATACCTTATTAGTATCGACAGCTCCAATATCCGTCATTGATTTTCCTCTTCTCAGACAAAAGATCAAATCTAAGCATGATATTACCGTTGATATAAATGGAGGTGGCGAATTCACATCAGTTCAGAAAGCGGTTGATTCTATTCCTGCCGGGAATACTGAATGGTACACCATCAACGTTAAAAAGGGGGTTTATAAGTAGGTGGTTGATCGAAAAAATTGTTAGAGAATAAATTTTGATCGTTTCGTTTTATTTTTTCATATATTTTTCGAATAATGATATCGACAGAGAAACTGTTCATATACCAACCAACAAACCTTATATATTCATGAGAGGAAATGGTAAAGGAAGAACACATATTGTCTCTTCTCAAAGCTCTAGCAATAATTTCCAATCTGCCACCTTCATTGTTGAAGCTCCAAATTTTGTAGCTTTTGGAATGAGCTTTAAGGTATATAACCAATTTTTATTGTTTTTTGAGAATCAAAATTATATAAATATAGGATAAAATTCAATGTTACATCTATTGTACATTCAAACATTACTAATCAAAATTTCTTTAGTACTAGTGATCAAACCAAAATTAAATGTTACATCTATTTTTTTTCTTTTTCGCAGAACAACGCCCCAACAGGGCTTGCGTTCACGTCACAAAACCAGTCGGTGGCTGTCATTGCCGCAGGCGATAAGGCTGCATTTTATCATTGTGGGTTTTTTAGTAACCATAATACTCTATTCGATTACAAAGGCAGGCATTATTACGATAGTTGCTACATTCAAGGCTCCATCGATTTCATCTTTGGACGTGGTCAATCAATATACCACGTGAGTTTTTTTACTATATTTTTGATAAGAATTAAAAAAAACTTGAATATGTGACAAATTAACCGAGTTGTCGATAATGGGCAGGATTGTGAATTGTTTGTGATAATAGATAGAAGAGTGGAGGTTCTTGGATCAATAACTGCTCAAAGTAGAGAAAATGCAGATGGGACGAGTGGATTTATATTTGATGGAGGAAAAGTATATGGAATAGGTGAAGTGTATTTGGGTAGACCTAAAGGAGCATATTCTAGGGTTCTTTTTGCAAATACTTATATTTCAAGGACTATTACTCCACAAGGATGGACTACATGGAGATATGAAGGCCCTACCGAGTAAGTTTTTTTTGAAAAAAAAAATGATCATGAATGTTTGAACTCACAACATTGTTGTTCACAGAAATCTATTTCAAGCCGAATACAAATGTCATGGACCGGGAGCGAACATTTCGAGTAGGGCTGCGTGGTCGAAACAACTTACCGATGCGGAGGCTAATCTTTTGACCTCCATAGATTTCATCAATGGAAAGGATTGGCTACCGGCCTGGCTGTGAAAGCATAAATAGGAGTAGAAGATGTTCGTTCAACAAGAAAACCCTAGATAAAGATTTTGGTAAATAACAATTTTATAGAGTAGTTCTAGTAGTATTTAATTTTAGACTAAACACAATTACTATTTAGTAAGCCAATCACTAGTGAAAAGTTGTTGCTGTTAAATTCAATTATTTTAATTTAAGAATGGTCTATATATTATACATATACATGTATATGTCACAAGTTGTTATTTGATGTAACTTAATTATACTATTCACACACAAAAGAGATTGACAATATGTTCCCATGATGAACTAATTAATTTAATGGTAAAAATTGTTCTTTATACTAACTAGGTTATTCTTGGACGATGCATGTATCTGGGATATACGATGTTTTAAAATCTGAACCGCGCGTAATATTGATTTATTGTAAATTTGAACATTAACCTTGTTTCACAATTGAGGCTTACAATCTCAATCAATACATGTTAGAAGAAAAATTCAAAATTGTATGAAAATATATATGCATTTGGAATACCAGTTTACAAAATCTCAATTAAGATGCTCTCTTTCCAAACAACATAACTGAATCAAGTTTGGCTAGCTATTAAGGATTGAATTTAAGTTGAAGTGAAAGATCATGCATGAATGACGCTAACTTCATAAATAAATAAATAAATTGAACTAAGTCATTCTAACACAAAATTATAGTGACTAAACCTCCCTTTCATTTTAAACATGTTTTAAAAAACTTTTCACAAAGCATGCTTGTTGGTGATCACTGTGAGTACTACATTCATATTTATAGATTCATTCTTGAGAAAAGAAAGCAATTAATTAAGTTAAAATCATACATGATTAAGTCTTTTAATAGTGACAAACGTTAAACAATTCACTAGTTGGAATAGCATTGTTGCAGGCTTTTAATAGGAAATTAAGTTTTGACCTTTAGAACACAAGAATGTAATCAAAATAATTTTCCCAAAGTTTAGAATTCACTAACCTTGAAATGGAAGGAGTATTAGAGTTACCCTTTTGTTTAAGTTATGATGAAGCTAATTCATAACCTTCCAAATGTAAAATTGGACAATTGCTTTATATGAATTTGGATAAAGAAAAATAATAACCTCTAGAAGGATCTTAAAGATTGTTAATGCTTCTTTTTGTTGGGTTTGTTTTACTAAAATTTGTTTTAAATTAAATTAATCACCTCTCTTAAAGGTAGGGCTGAGCAAATGAGTAAAACCAATCCGTTTTGTCCGATCCGTATTAAATTCAAACTAAATTTATCCAATCCGTAATCCAAACCATTTTACTAATTAATACGGATCGGATACGAATTGGATTGAAATGGTTTGGATAATCCAAACTAAAAAATATTTATATATATCAACTTAAAATTAGTCAACAATTTTTTTTTTAAATCGATTTTTTTTATTATAATTAAATTTAAATTTTAAAAAAAATAAAAAAATATAATTATAAAAAAATACCATTGTCAAAGTGATGATAAGTAAAATATATATTATATTGAGATAAAATTTTATTTAAAGAAAAATAAATTAAAAAATATATTTTTATCTAGATAGTCTGAATAATTTGGATAATCATAATTCAATCCGATCTCAATCCAATCCGAAATATCCAATCCGAATTAGTATTTAGAATTCAGATTGGATTGGATTTCGGATTAATCCACCCAATGCTCACCACTACTTAAAGGATCTTACAGATCTTTAATTAATGTTTCTTAGTTGGGTTTGATTTTTTTTATTGTTTTAAAAATCACTTTAATTAAATAATTCTAACTTTAACTAAATTTTACATGTTTATTATTTTAAAATGTAAGAAAAAAAATAAAATCATATAATAAAAAAATATTTCTTACTCAGACACTTAAGAGCTTGTTTGATGTTCACTATAAAAAAAAAGTTTACTCAAATTAAATTAACTTTTGCATTTGCAACATGATTTGCACTAAAAACATCCTTTACAACATTTTCAAGATAACTTTGTAATAAATGAATGGAAATAAGTTTGTTGCAATTTTGCATCTTTCTATATAATCTTTGTTATTATTTGAGTTTTTATAATGTCGAGAAATTAATGTAATTATTCTATCATGGTCGGTATTTCAATTTAAGGTATAATTTTAAGGGATATCAGTGAGTTGGTTACTATTTGAATTTTTAATTGATTAAAAAGTTATATATATATATATATATATATATATATATATATATATATATATATATATATATATATATATATATATATATATATATATATATATATATATATATATATATATATATATATATATATATATTTATTTTATTTCAAAAAGATAGCATTGACCTCACATTTTCATGGTTTCTTTATATTAAATACTCATATATATATTATTTAAAATTCAAATTTTATAAAATTTATGGTTTCTTTATATTAAATATTCAAATTTATATATTTTTTTATTTAAAATTCGAATTTTATAAAATTAAATTAAAATATTTTAATAATTTGATTGATTATTTAATTAATTAAATAATGAAAAAGGAAATCAATTTGTGAGTTTATAATTAAAAGAACAAGAAACTAGTTCTTAGAGCTTGTTTGATCTTGGGTTTTTAATCTTTTTTTGAATTTTATCTATTTTTTTTACAACTCCTATATTTATCACATCATTATAATTTTAACAATTAAATTATTAATTTTATTAACTAAAATACTAAAATGACTTTATCTTTACAAAATTTAAATTTAAATTTTTAAATAAAAAATATTATACTAACTCAACAAATAAAAAACCCAAATAATTTACTTTTTCACAAAACAAGATTTTTTTTTTTACATTTTTTTTTATAAAAATCCCTAAACAATCCTAAAAAAAACAATGTGGGACAAGCCTTAGAGTTAAAATAGAAAATTTGAATAAAATAGTTTGATTTTAAATTTAAATCTAGAAAAAATAATATATAATATTTTTAACTTTTCAAAAAATAAATAAATTAAAACCATTTAAATGAATAAAAAATTAGTTAAATTTCTAATAAAAAATGATAAAAAATAAAAAAAGTAGTTAAAGATTCCCCAAAAGAAGAAGAACCCCATAATAGTCATGGTCTAGATTTCATCGGTAAACATGAAATCCCGTTCCCGATTCTTTCTCACCATCAACAAATTCCCTCCACCATCTTCTTTAATCATTCTTTCTTACTTCAATTCGCCATTTGCCTTATCAATTTCATTTCATGTAATCCATAAAAAAGAGGATCGATCTCTCTTGCAGAAACAACAATGGAAATCTCTCATTCTTCATCAACAAACCCAATCATCTTCTTTTCCATTCTCATTCTCCTCTTCATCAACTGTTCAGCTCGTCACCACCAAACCTCCGATCATGAACATTCCGGCGAACTCAAAACTACATCCAACTTCCAACTCCCAAATATCAATCCAGGAATCACCAAAATCTGTCATGATACTGATTACTTCGACGTTTGCGTTTCCTCAATCGCTCCTTTACTAAAAGGTCGTGAAGGAACTAGCGATATCCCATCTGTCTTACAAATCGCAATCCAAGCCGCAACTGATAAAACAAAAGACGCACTTGCTGAACTCGAACGCATTGCTTCTGATTCAGGAAGCTCAAAACAATTGAAATCAACTTTGAATGATTGCAGGGACAGTTATAATGATGCACTTGAAAATTTTCAGTCTGCGTTGGACGCACTTCCATCTCGCGATGTTGGGACGATGAACAGCATGTTGAGTGCTTGCGTTACGGATTTTGGCGATTGCGATGATTTCCTTGATGGATTTGAAGTTTCACTTCCGGATATTAATCGAAAACTTACTCAGATGACTAGCAATTGTCTTGCTATTTCTTCACTCCTTAACTGATCCATGCAGATTGCATGCAGATCGCAAACGCAAACTCTCGTTCTTTACCCTTATGCAATTTTATTTTATGAATTTGTAATATAAAAAGGAATCAAAAAATAAATAATATAACAAGTACATCTCTAAAGAAAAAAAAAATATACTTTCTTAACACAAGCTTGATTTCTAAACTTGTGACCTGTCTCATTGTTATTATTGGATACTCATAAAGTTGTATTTGTAGAATTTTATTTTATTTTAAATTGTTTTATTGTGAAACATGTTATTATATATAAGCAATTATTCTGTTTGTTATATACAATTTCAAATTTATCTATCTTCAATAAAGAACAAATTTTCCATGCACAATAATTATTTGATTCAAATGTTATATTAAGTTGATTTATTTTGTTACTAGATGAGGAATTGATCATTTTTTATACAGTTTTATTAATGTAAGTTGGGTGACTTTTATTTATTTATTTTTGGTATTGTGATTGTTACTACATACATGTTCTCAAATTATCTATTAGAAGGTAAATATTGTACACTTCTATTTTGTGTATAATTTATTTTTGTTCTAGCTATTTGAAGAAATTTTACTTTATAACCATGATAAGTATATTAATCTAAAATAAAATAACAAGAGAAATTTTGTATGAAGTTAAAAAGGGATAATTTGTAGTTTCTTTTATAATTTTTTTTTAATTTTCAAATTATTGATTAAAGTGTCTAGTGTATAATTTTGTTATTTATACAATTAAAAAGTCTAGATTGCTTATTAAATTTAAATTTTAACACTTTCGGATCTAACTGTTGTCTAAAATTTAATTAATATATTTTTAATTTTTTTTTAAACATAACTAATATAAAATATTTATAAAATAATTAAGGAGTTAAATATTTAAAAATTGATCTTTAAATATATAATATGTATTATTTTTGTATATATATATATATATATATATATATATATATTATATAATAATAAGTAGTTTTAATTAAACTCTTTACAAGAACATTTATTAACTATATATATATATTTATTATTTATATATATTGTACAAATGTAGATTGGAAGATATTTTTATAAATGTAGGGATTAGTTTGTCAAATATTATTATATTAGTTTAAAATATTATTATAAGAATAATGACCGGTAGAAAAACACTCAAACAACAACTCTCAGCCACCCCCACTTAGCAATTCTCCACCTGGCAGTGATGTGAAAAAAATAATTCATGTGATTTTTGTTTAGAATAATCAATAATGCAAGTGGAACCTATATATATTAGAATAGGAGGTCAATAGAGAACATGTGACAAAATGATAAATCGATAATTTTTTAAAATAATGATAATATTAGTAATACAAGTACTCATAAGATGCCTAAAATAAATTAGTATCGGCATTAGTTCCCAAATTATTTAGGTCCATATGATATGAAAACTGTCCTTCTTTTTATAATTTTATCTTCATTTTTATAATTAGGAAATAATTATTATATATAAGCTACACCAAAAATGTTTTTAGAACTAATGAACGTTGTTAGGCTTACTAAACCGAAAGTTGGTTGCTAAATAATTTGTTTTTGTGTTTTTCTTGATAATAATGTATAATGGATTTTAACTAACCAAATTAATTTATTATAGAAACATCGTACCAATCTTACTGTCACAAGAATATCATGAAACGACCAATCTATCCAGCATTAATTATATGCCAAATAATATCACGTGGCGAGGAGTCTACGATAGAACTAGTAATAGGTCCAAGTTCGAACATTTTCGACCTCTTTGAATATTATTCGTAGGGAAAAATTGATAATTTTACATAGATTCAAGAATTAATATACAAATTGAACAATTATAATAATAATCTTTTATCCTCCTTATTGACAATTATCATCGTCAACAACCTTAGATGCTTGACAACAATCAATATTGGTTGTTACATAATTTGGATGATCAGAGTATATTATTTCCAAATGAGGTAATTATTCATTTTTCTTCAAAATGGTATGTATTGAAGGATAAAACTATTTGATTAGTCCATATATTTTTGATAATAGATTAAAAAAGTAATATAAATTATGACTATAGTAATAATAAATTACACTCAAAATAAAACATTAAACAGAAACGTAGATCTAGATATCTTTAGAAATATTATTGCATTTATTTGGATCTTTTGATACAATTTTTTTTTTCTTCCTTTTTCCAAGGTCATTTTATACGAGGTTGAATTTGATAGGTGAGTGCAAGAAGATATTGGATTTTGTGAACAATCGATAATAGATGATATGATCGTATTGAATTTTTGTATATTTGCTAGAACATTCTTTAGAGGTAAGGAATGCATATTATTAATTTTGTTACTTATAAATAGAGATTAATTATTAACAATGTTTATATTTACTTAGATGGAGACGCTTTCTTGAAATTAAATCGGTTAGGGTTAACTTTCCACATAAGCTAAACTAAAAGTACTTAACAATCCAACTAATAATCAATCTTTTACCCAACTAGGGTTTTTCAAGTAAGCTAAAAGTACTTGACAATCTAGATTTTGACCCGGCTAGAGTTGAATTTTGACATAAGCTAAAAGTTGTGTAGAGGTAAAAAGACAAACCAGACAAGCCTCGCATGGACTTATATTTCTTGGCGTCTTTGGTATATTATTATGGCTTGGCTTTTGCCCGAGAGCCATGTTATGCTAAGTCTTCTCAACATAGGCTTATGGACGATGTGTCTTGTTCAATAATAAGACTCATCTCACTTTGGAACCGTTTAACGAGTTGCTCTTGCTAAATCGAGTTCTTCTCGACGTAGACTTTTGGACGACATATCTTGTTCAAAGATGAGACTCATCTTACTTTGAATCTATTTAATGTCTTGCTCTTACTAAGTCGAGTTCTTCTCGACGTAGAGTTTTGGGAAAGGGCGTGTTCCGTCCAAAGATGAGACATGTCTCGATTGGGAACACGTTTAACATATTTCCATTCACTCAACGTGAAAATTTTGAAACTCGTTTGAACTCTAACTCATCGACCTTCCTACGTCTTTGAAACTCGGTCTTACGGTCTAGTCATCCCTTGACCGTGACGGATCGCCTCTCGCACTCTCAAACTCACTCACTCACTCTTAACGGTCTAACCTTGGAGGAGATTTGTAGACACTCGTTTTTATTCTTTCAAATTTATATTTTTAAATAAATCTGGAACCTACCAAATAATTTTTGTTTAAAAGTATAAAATTACTTTTGGAGCAAGAATATTGCATCTATCTTGCAAATAAAATAAATAATAGTTTTATAAATATGTTGAATTTTAAATGATTTAATTTATTATTAAAAGTGTTATTCCATTTTATATGCTGAAATAAATAAGCAAATAAATAAGATAAATAAAATTAATAAATATTTATTTTGATTTATTTGTTTTTTTTGCAGGAATTAAAGGAAGATAATGAGAGAAAAAATGGGAGATTATTTACCCAAAAAAACCCTAAATGACCAGGGTTCGTAAATGACCGAAAAAAAAAAAGTTTTTTTCTTTTCATTTTGTGTGCGTAAGGTTGTTTGAGAGTTTCTTACCTGTTTAAGAAGCTTATAGCATTTTAGATGAACTACCAAGAAGTTTAAGTCACTTCTATTTTTCAAAAAAATAGATGAAATAACCTAACAGACTTGGGAGTGCTGGGAACCAACTCCAGCTGCGCCATTAGGACCTCTGAACACAATAGAACGGATGTTTGACCAGCAGACATGCAGTTTGATTTTGCAATTAATTATGTGGTCTATTGCCTGTAATGAAATCCAAAGATGATAAGTAGATGCACAAAGAAGAACATTTCATTGCACTTGACAACATAAACAAATGGTGCCAGCAAACAACAAAGTAAACTTCTTTTAACTAAATGAGAAAAAAAGATGTCAAATACGCCACTCTTTTTCATAAATACTTTCAACAATAAGTGTTGGAGAATTTCTCACACCAATGTAGTAATTTCTCACTCCTTTTTCTATAATTCGCGTATTAACAACTCTCTCTGGATCAAACTTTGTCAGAAGATCTTTTGTAATCTAATAGAATTAAGTTAACAAGTGATTGCGATTTAGAAAAAAAACATATACATAACAGGTGGACCTGGTCAGTGGCGAATCCAATCTGCACCAAAAACTGCTCTTTAAGTGGCTCAAAGTTTGAAAATATATAACTAAATAACAAGACAAAAGAAAAAGCAGATGGATTGAAACTTTTGAATGATTTCCCCAAGGACAGAAGGAAATTCGGTGGACTGAAACTTTAATTGAGAACAAGGTTGACGTTTGAATGATAACCTAAAGTTAAACATTTTGTCCTTGATTGGGTTGGATTGAAACTTTTGTATACACAAATGAAGTTTTTATGTATATTTTGATTTTGAAAATGAGAACATCTCATTCAATTATTGTAAATGAAAAAAAAATCATTTTTAATACAAATCAATAAATAAATTTCTTTTCATTGAAATCAACAAGAACAAGAAAATAATTATAAGAATTAAAAAATTAACAGATAAGGTCACAGAAAAGTCTTATGAACAATATTTTTTATCATTGATTATCCCACTGTGCTAAGTGACTGGAATTAGTACCAAATGGACCAGAAATATAAATGTATTAAATTATCATCTTTGATGATTTAGAAGATTTGAAAACTTACATTCAACAAGAAGATATCCCTTGCTAAGAGTTGGACGCTCATAAGGAGCAACATGAAAGCTAGAAAATGTCCATCATCACAAGTACCAATAGTGATGACCAAAATGAACGAAATTAAAATCAAATCAGCATAACTCCAATAATAAACTAACAATATACATGAAACGACAACAGATGCAGGGAAAGTCATACATACACTTCTTTAGAAATAATTGCAAGCTCGCCTGGCTTAACACCCTGCTTAGAGAACTCTCTAGCAGCATAACCCTACATTAATAATACAATATTACATACACTTTTCAGTCATATGAAGCCAAAATAACCCCACACGCACACACAGAACTTACGGGATGATATTTTTCTAAAAACTTTATACTGTGAAGCCAATATAGAATCAAGATGTTTGCGCTACCAACCGAAATACAGTAAAAATAGCACATATAAATATATTAGATCAATACTTCACAAGGTTGGACACAAAATTCAGAAGAAATCAAGATGATTATTTCACAAAATTATGATCATGAAGATCCTTGAGAATGGAAGCGATATAGTATATGATAGCACCTGAGCATAACATAATTCAGGTATTGATGAAAGTAAAATCCAAACTATCCAGAATAATAAAATAACGAAGGATCTAATTGGTAAGAATACAATCGATTCAGTATCTTCGTCATACATCAAACTTCTATTAGAGTACGATAAATTGTTTATGTAAATACATTTGTTTAACCAAAGGTTGTGATTCATCTACCACACCATCTCAGCTGACAATAGAACATGACCATTTCCATAAAGAACATTAGTTAAAACAATGTGAATTGATCGATTCTTCAGCAACAAATAAAATTTCAAAGGGTGTGAAGGATTCTCCTGATTATGCAAAATGCTAATGACTCTATGAGGATCCAAGCTTATCCTCTCAGCTTTGAGTTCATGATTTAACAGTAAAAACCAATCCTTCCGGGAGAGAATCCGAGAAATATAATCATTGTCGACCGACAAATTTAAGCTAGTTTTAAACGGATAGACCAGTAGAGACTTACCTTTAAGCCTCTCCCCGATTTGCATTGAATTTGAATGCCCTCTCATATCCATTCACAGTCTCTGCCAAAAGATGTGCAGAAGACTGATGCTTCAAAACGGTTCTAACAGACACTAATCTATAACGAAACTACAGAAATTGCACTATAATTCAAATCATGATAAAAAATCATATATGAAAGGAAAGAAATCACTTTTCAGTTTCAAGTTTTGCAATTTTCCAGTAGATCATTATTATGACATAACCTTTGACAAAGTAGTAGTAGTAGTGTTCCATATCTGAAGACTGATCAAATGTATCTTTAAATATGATCTTTATCTTCAGAGTGGTTGCACTTCATTGTCTGAATTTGGAAAGTGCCCATGTATTGGATTGCCTGGAGGTATTCAAGATTAGGCAGAATTGTGCTTGTAGATTTCATTCATTTTTTTTGTCTGTACGAAAAACATTTTGACCTCACAAATAAAACTTGTGTTGCCATTGAAAAATTTGCCTATCATTTATATTTTTGTATTTGAATCTAACTGGAATTATGCCTCCAATTTCTTGCTTATTTCAGGTTTCTCGTGAATCCTATATAAAAAAATTATTTTCTTGCCAAACGGTTAGCTCATAAATTCAAGAGAAATCATGTGCCTAATTTTGTCGGTGAACAAGTAATATAATAAAATAATTATAACTGCCTAAGAGACAGTATTTTTTCTTTTGAAAATGTACCAATCGAGAACATTTAGCAGATTGACTTGGTTTGCTGCTAACTGCTGCTCTATTTTGGTTCAAATGTTGAAAAATCCTTAATTTGAACCTCATTCATTATTTTCGAAAACCTCCAAGTTAAAAATGAACATGATTTTTTGTTTGCTTGGTATAAGATTAGTTTTGGAACATGATCTGGATTCGTGTGTTTTTTGTTGCTTCATTTGGTATATTATTTATTGTCTTGATCGTGATCAAATTAATTCTTGGATATGATAAGAAAAATTAGATTTTCTAGCAAATATAACAAATATAGAGTTTCTATTTAATATGAAAAAAGAAATTGACAACCAAAGAACCCAATAGTGAAAACATGCATATTAAGTAGTACCCGTGTCTGAAAATCATCATTCGACAACAAAATATTGTTACCATGGATGGGGTCTGGTCATTTAAAAGTGACTTGATTTACGTGCTTACATATGAGGCTAACAAATTCTGTAATGTATATATATATTACAATACAAAGAAGTCAATAATGGGAATGTTTTAAATGGAACAGAAGGTAAATTGGATTACTCTTCTTCAATGAAGTCTAGTAAAAGAAGAGAATTTGCACATACCAGCATCACAGAAGGTATTAAATAAACATGGTTAGTTTCATAATTCTTCCATCTCATGTAGATTCTCAGTAAATGATGTTAAGGTCAAAGTCTATACAAATTGAATATGCTGGTTATACATATTGAAAAAAATACTTGCACAGTTTGTTCAGACCAAATATTGAACATCCCTATGCACAAATCACAGAAAAACTTGGTCAAGCAAACATGATATTTGTTTTCCCTTACAGAAGATAACTAATGATTACATGTGCTTTTACTACTATCCAAATACAGATCATGATCACTAGACAAACATACATTTCAGAATTTTATCATTAGTATCATCATTCGAATGAAAAAGCCTTTCAAGAGCTGGAAGTGTCTTACAATTTGATTTTGATCGCCTAGGCTATTGATGATTTTTGTTTATGTAATTTCATATACACAATTTGATGTATTTTTTAAAGTATGAGAGATTGAGAGTAGACTCTTTGTGTTTTCATTATGTTTTACGTAAACACAATTAACAAACCTGGTCAAAAGAGGTTGTGGCTTTCCCCTGCAAAAGTTTGACAATGTCCATGTAGCATTTCGAAGCTTGAGAGTTTGCAATTCTCATTCACAACTGCGGCAGTATACCTCCATGGCTTAGGACAAGATCGCGACATCTTCGAGAGTCACCCACAGTATTTCCCAATGCCCATACAGACAGACCGACCGACCTTTCCGATAGATAGATAGATCCAGCGCAACTCGTCGGTGATCTTTCCATTTGAGATCCATCACACTCTGGCATAAGAAATCCAACCACACACGATTGAGTAGGAATCCAAGCCTTGGGAGAAGCGCAAGTTGTTGTTGAAGGTGGTGAAGGAGATCAATCGATCGATCTAAGAACGGATCTAGATGATGTGATCGAAGAAGAGCTCCGAGAAAAGATGATATCAAGTATCAACTACCAACAACGGTAACATAATCACTTTTATTCTAAATATAAAATCCCTAACCTAATCTAAATAATCCCCAAATCCCTAACCCATTATATTTTACCTCTCTTTTCAAAAATAACCCTAATGACCACGGTAACAAATTTAAAATCAGCCACCAAACCTATTCATTCATTTATTTGCTTGTTACAAGTAAGTAAGTAATTGACAAGTGAAATAAATCACATTATCTCTTTTATCTCAAACAACAAAATCCCAACTATAACAAGAATAAGAAATCTGATCAAATACAAAATCCGAATCCCAACGGTAACCAAGATCTCCCAAATCTTTAATAAAATCCCAAATCTAATTACAAAATCGCACGTCTACCAAGAAAATATATATTTTTCCTCTCTTTTCAAAAAAAAATAACACAAATTCTCCTAACCCTAATAACTAATAACGGTAACAAACTTAAAATCAGCCAACTATATATATTACCAAACCTATTCATTCATTCATTTATTTGCTCTAATTACCAGCACTCAAACAAATCCCATTTTCTCTTTCTTTTTTTTTGTAAGACAAACTTCATTAATCCTTCAAGTACAATGGTGAAAGAAGGTGCGAGAGAGAATACGATCAAATGCGATAAGAAGAAACAACAATTGACAATGAAGATGACCAACATTAAGAAGAAGAGCATGGAGCTCTCCTCCCTCTGCGACATCGACGTATGTTTTCTCTGTTTGGAAGAAAATGGAAGAATAGAGTCTTGGCCGGATAATTTAAATCAAGTTAAGCCCATTCTTGAACGCTACAAAAAAGAAGTTTCAAAGAGGAAGAAGAAGACGTCCACTACTATTGCAGCAACAGATCATGTTCAAACATCTAAATCTGGATTCTCTAAAGCTAGAATCGGATCTCTACTTGATGGGTTGTCTCAGAAGTCTTTGAAAATATTCTCGAATCAAATTGCAGAAAAAATAGAGTTGATTGACAACCAATTATCATCCAAGAATCAATCTTTGCCCTTATTGAACTCGGAAGAGGAGATGACGACCCTTCACTCCATTACAGGTCCGGTGCAGTCAAACTTTTTTGAAGATGATTTTGATATTGAACGTATGTTGTCCGAATTTGAGGCGTTGGAAGATGAAAAAATCAACACCCTTGATCAATCCTTCTTCGACACGGATGAGGAGATGATGGCCCTTGATGCCATTGCAAAATCCATGTTGGAAAAATTCACTGAAGATGATTTTGATATGAAACATATATGGTCCGAAGGTGGAACACTAGAAGAAGAGGAGATCGTGGCCATTGATAAATCATTTCCCTTCTTGTTCAACTCGGAGGAGGAAATCACGACCCTTGATTCTATGCCGTTTGCATGATATTCTATGCCGTTCAAGTGAAACCAACTGCAGATCCATCCATCCATCCATCATTCTATTATAGATTTGTGTGTAGTAAATATATGTTATAGTCTATATTGATATTCATTGTTCTTAATAAGTTTCCAAAACATTTTTATTGAGTTTATCAACATTTCAATATATATTGAATATGTTTATTATATACGTCTCGATTTGTAATTTTTTATATGTAAAATTTGATTAAGAATTCGTTTGAACCATTTAAATTATCTTAATTTCAAGATCATGAATGTATTTGATCCATTCAAATTATCATCATTTTCGTCATGTATAGACAAGATTAACAAAATAAAATGCCTCATCTTAATTAATTTTTCATTTAAATCGACAACGATAACTTTTTCATATATTAAAGTTATAACCCTTTAATTGGATTAAGATTACAATCTTAATAGTAAATTATTTATCAAAGAACTTAGGTTAAGATTACTTAATAAAAAATA
This sequence comes from Impatiens glandulifera, assembly GCF_907164915.1. Classification (NCBI taxonomy): domain Eukaryota; kingdom Viridiplantae; phylum Streptophyta; class Magnoliopsida; order Ericales; family Balsaminaceae; genus Impatiens; species Impatiens glandulifera. Next base: position 21,836,271 of record NC_061865.1, read on the forward strand.
AAATAAGACATCTGGTCAATCTGGTCTATATATTGACAAAGACATTAGATTGTTTAAGAGGTGATAATGTATAAACATCTTTAAATCTTTATAATAATATTTCATATCTATGAAAGACCTTAAATTGATAACATATTTTCCTTACATTAGTTTAGGCTAAGAGTAAACACATATTTTCACCTTCATATTTGGATATTTAGATGAATATTTAATTAAAAATGGATTAATTGAGTTAAAAAATCAAAATAAAAGTTGATGAAATTGAAAATAAAGATAGCATAATTGTAAATGGATTCAAAATAATTGAAATGGACTAAAAGTAATTATTAATATTAAAATTTTACATCTTTGGTCTTTCTTTACTTCTTGTTTTTTATTTTTTTTATTTGTTAACAAAATATATATATATTCTTTCACAATTTATTTTTTAGTATAATTGTAAGCATTTATTGGGTGGTTACACAATTATATTTATATTTTTAATATAAATATTTGAATTAAATAAATTAGGTCCAAATTAATAAATATTTCAACATGTAAATTTTATACGTATATATCTTAGTTTATATATTTAAAAATATTATTAATTTTAGAAAAAATAACTAGAATAAAATGGATAAGATCTTTTACTTCCATAATATTTTGATTTAATTATTTTTTTCATAATAATTTTATAAATTTAAAATATATATAAAAAATAATTACAAATCCTTGGTATTTATTATTTATATATAATATATAAATGTAGATTGAAAGAATTTAATTATATATATATATTAATGTAGAAGTTAAATATATTATTGTTTGGTTAATAATAATAATAATAATTATAAAATCAATAATATTATTGACTATATTACTAATATAAAAATTATTGTGTAAAATAAAAAAAACAGATCCATGAACTTGAATATTTTCTTTATCTTAATTTATGACAAAAATATAAAGATCATAAGGTTAAATGCAGCAAACATTCAACCAAAACCCAATAATATTTCACATAAACATTTTTCTAGATGGTTTGTTTGGGTTGCATTTGCATTTAGATCTCTGACACCAAAATATATTACGACAACATAAAACTTTGACAAATTATCATATTTAATTTAAACCGAGAGTCATATTTAGGATATATCATTTTTAAATATAGAGAAATGCATTTGTCGTTTAAAAAATGTAATCATTATGAATATTTAGCAGATTGACAAGTTTGCTATTAGTTGTTCTATTTTGAGTCAAATGTTGAACAATTTCCTTTATTTGAATCTTTCATTAACTTTTGACATACCTATAACAAATGTAAAAATATTTGTAAAAATGTTTTCGTTTAGTTGAATTAAAGATATAAAATAATATGAATTTTTTATAATAACATAATATTTTTATATATTAAAAGTGGCATAACTAATTGAAAAAAAAAAAGGCTCAATAAGGCATTGCCAAATTAAAAGTGACATAGCTAATCTTTTACTTTCTCTATTTATTTAATTATTTTTTCATTATATTTTATAAAATTTTAAAACAGATAATCCAAATCATATTGTGTCTAATTTATTATATCTTCTTTCTTAATTCTTTTAATTTTAGCATAATTTTAGTTTGTTTAGTGCATAGTTACATACCTATATTTATATTTTCAATAAATATATATATATAATATATATATATATATATATATATATTATGTACAAATTAATATATATTACAGTTTTATACCTATATATTTTAGTTTATATATCTAAAAATATTTATTAATTGTACAAACATTAATTAGAATAAAATGAATAAGATTTTTTGTTTTTACATTTTTTTATTAATATTTTTATAAAATTTTAAATAAATATAAACATATAATCACAAATCCATATGACTTGTATATCGGTATTTTTTATATATATAATATATAAATGCAGACTGGATTTTTTTTATTAATGTAAGATAATTAGTAATAGTTTTTTAAATATTTATTATAATTATTTATTTTTTATAATAAAATAATGTCATATATAAAATATTAATTAATAGCGATTAAACTTTTATTATTATTTAAAAATAAATAAAAAAATACAAAATAAGAAAAATATAGGAACCAGATTGCAACAAGTAGAGGATGAAATTTCTCTAAAAATAAGAAAATAACACCGAATTTTATATTAATTTATGGTTGTACCGCAATTACTTTGAAACTTCACAAATTCATTGATAAGGTCTCAATTTAATAACCTGGGTCATTTTAGATGACACATTACTTTTTCTTTCTTTTTAATGAAAGTATTGTAACTTTTTAAATTATTTTTAGCCATAAAATATATAAATTAAGAATACACTATTATTAATTAAATGACAAGAAACTCAAATTAGAAGGGTTAACAATTATGATAAATTATCGTGTCTAAGAAAACAAATGTGAACAGATCAAATTTTATTAAAAATAACTTAAGGAGTCAAATTAGTCTTGATGTAACCATTCATGTGAGTGAGTTCAAATAAAATGTTTAATCTATAAATGTTTAAAATTATATTATATTAAAACTGAGTATGAGTGAAATATAAATAATGCTAATTTTCTATATTTAAAAAAATAGTCAAAAGAAAAAATCATAACATATTATTATTATTTTCTAAATCAATATCAACAATCTTGTTTATCTTAAAAACGAAAGTTTTAAAAATATTTATAATTTAGTTAGATATTAATAAATAAAAAAAGTCTAATTTAAATAAAATCGCATTATAGAATAAGGCAATATTTTTTAACTAATATTTTGAATGAATTTATAAGTTAAGATTGGTTCAAACAAGATGATGAATCTATCAATTATTATTTTAGTTTAGTATAAAATAAATAGGTATAGAAAGTGAAAAGTTTTATATTTTTGAGCTCAAACAAAGGAAACTATTGAAATGAAGAAACCATCAATTATTATTTTAGTTTAGTATAAAATAAATTGTGCAATTTATTTCGAGATACAATTAGTATTATTGATGAGTGAGTTGTATAAATAACTAAATAAGGAATAGATAAATTTATATAGAATTATTCAATATAGAAAATAATGTGATTTTTTTTATATATTAACAACATATTTATTATATATATCAAATGTTCACAATTCCTCATATTGCAATTATTATTATAAATAAAGTGCATGTATATTTATGGATTAATGCTAGTACCCAAACCTACTTGGATTGAGACTTTATGCATAACTTCTTCCCCTATATGAAGATTATGTTCACCTAAATAGATCCTTCTAGTTCCAAATTTGTCTACAATTGTCATATGTTTGCATAAGTCGATCTCAACCTTAACTCTTTGTTTCCCTTTTGCCGCAACATGAACTTTCTCAAATCCGACCAATTGTTTCACCGGTGCCCATCTCCTACTTGCGGGTGCGGTGGAATACACAAGAACTGTTTGCGCCCCATCCATATCACCGGTGTTCTCCACATCAATGTGAACGCCCCATCCATATCACCGGTGTTCTCCACATCAATGTGGACGTCAAAAGAGAGCGCGTCGCAATCAATGTGTGACATGCTCAAGCCATTTGACGTTAAGATTGTTGAATTTTGAACTTGCACAAGGTTACTTAAACTTTGCATTGAAATTTTCTGCATAGGATGATCTAATTTTATTTTATTCAAAAGGTCAGTAAAAATTGATTTTTAATCTCATTTAAATCCATTTCTTACCCAAAAAATTCACAAAAACATATTTCTGGAATCATAATAACAAATATGATCAAAACTTTTTTTCTTGGGAATTTTGTGATAATTTATTTAATTGTCTTAAGTCATAAATTAAGCATAATTCATGATTAAATCAAAAATAAATATTTTCTACCTCTTCTTTGGTTTAATTTGTAATTTGGTAATATAAATAAAATATTTAACCTCAAAATTTTTCCGAAATTTTGAATAATTTTCTTAATTAGGATTTAATTATCAATATAATTAATCCTTAATTAAGTTTTAATTTCTTTTTTTATGATATTTTGAATATAAAATTTTAAAATATTATTTTAATATTATTAAAAATAATAATATTATTTAAAAATAGGGTAAGTCAAATTTCATGCTTAAAAATATTAAATTTTGTAATTTTAAGAGTATAAGTCAAAATAATTTCATAATGTATATGCTCCAATCAGATAGTAGTAAGAATAATGATTAATATGCTAGTTTTAAAAAATCATGTAAATACTTATTTGGATCAAACCCAGGACAAATTCATAAGTTTATTTGACAAAAACCATAAAATGATATAGTCATTACACGTTAGCCTCTAGGAGCACAAAATGGATCCTATATTACAAATAAATAAATAAATAAACTTGTCGAAGTTCAGCCAAGTTTCTAGAAATTCCTCAAAATTTGGTAACGATAACCTCAATATCATTGAAAGTATGTGATATTTGCAAAACTTGTAATGATAACCTCAACATCTACTAATCTTATTGACAAATTTTTCGTCCTATATCGTTACTTTAACATTATAGGATCACTATTTTAAAAGTTATCTAATTTCATTTTAAAATATAATTTATGAATTTTATAAAAATTAACAAGAAGATATATTATAGGCAAATTTTGCAATTAAGTGTTTACTGGCTACATACTTAATACGTTGTACCATTTTATTTTTAAAACAAAATTTTTATATTATTAATAAAATATAAGATATACAATATATTATAATTAGTATATAGTATATATTTATTTTCTGATATTATTTTTATTTTATTTTATTTTATAAAATTTAGTTTTTATAAATTATTTAAAAATTAATATATTTTTGTATTAATTATTCAATTTATTTAAATATAGTTGACTAAATTTACATTTAAATATGCATTGATTATTAATATATTTTTAATTCTCAATTCTAACAAAATTTTATAGAACGTTTAAAATTTGAATTTGAATTTTTTATTAATCATATTATTTGAATAACTAAATAATATTGTTTTTTTTTTTGTAAGTTATTAAAAATAAAAGTATAGAATTAATTAAATAAATAAAAAAGTATAAATATATACATTTTATTTTATAATAAAATAATATTTTTAAATGTGAACTATGTCCATTTAATATTTAGTCTAGAATATCTATCAATTCCAAAATTATATTTTTTGGTTTCCAATTAAATTTTAAACTAGTTGAAATTCAAATTTTATTATATATATATTTAAAAAAATAGTTCAAAATTGAAAACCCAAAATCAAATTCAAATTGTTTTATTAGAATTTGAATAAATTCAAATTCATTTAAGTTTTTGAATTGGCTAAAACCTTAATTAATTTAGTCAAAGTTTTTTTTTTTAAAGTAAAATGGTTAGTTTCTTCATTTGAATTTAAAATTAAATTACTTAATAAATATATGCTTAATATATTTTGAAATTGTTATTTTTGTTATTGGTAATTAGGAAAATAGACTTCCCGCTCAACTCTTGCAACCCTAAATTTGAAATTTTTTTATTTTGGCCAAACTATAAAAGGCTCTCTCCAGTTCTTCTCAATTCACAATAAAATAAAACTCTCTTTGATTTATATTGAATCTACAAGATTATCAAAGCCAAGTTCAAACAGGTCAGTAATTCTTCAAACTACACTCTATTTTGATCCAATTTTTTTTATGTTTTATTAGAGTTTGATATAATTTACAACTATTTGAATAAAATAACATCTAAATACTGTTTAAAATAATTTAATCTATCAAAACAAATTATTATAAAAAACTTGTTTAAATCATTGGTCAAATTTTCAAATAATGATTATTAATTTTTATAACTTTTGTATTATTAAGCGGTAAAATGGTTAAATTTGATTTTTAATTTGTGTTGAACTTTTCTGTTATTCTTAAAATTTGATTTTTAATTTGTGTTGAACTTGTATGTTTATTTATTTTTTTTTATGTTTTTTCTTTTGAAAAAAATAAAATTAAAGTTTGTCTAGCTTAATTTTGAACTTATGTTTCTTTTCCCTTTTAAAACTTTTTAATGAAATAATACTAAGTTATTTTTAAGAAGAAAAAAAATAATAATAAAAAGGGCAAATTACCTGGGCGACCCTCGAACTATCTCGATCGCTCACTTTTGGCCCTCAAATTAATTTTTGAAACAAATGGCCCCTTCAACTTTTATAAAGGTCACTAGTGGCCCTTCCGTCAACTTTTTAGTTAAACTTAACGGTTTAAGTTTAAAATATTATTTTTTTATATATTATCTTTAAACTTATATTTTATATTTATATATATAATTATTAAATCGCTTATATTTTTTTAAGATATATTTAATAAAAATGACACAAATTTAAATCTTAAATAGCAATTGACATATTATATATATATATATATATATATATATATATATATATATATAATATTAGTATTTTCTGATATTATTTTTTATACAAAAATAGTTATATACAAATTATAAAATATTTATATATATTTATATCACTTGTTCAAAATTTATTTAAAATATATTTGACTCATTCTACAGTTAATTTGTATTATTTACAGAAAAATATGTTTATGTGTTTAAAATATGTTTAATTTTGTATTATTGACTCATTATGTGTTATATAATTCAAATTAAAAAATAAATCACTTACAACACATAAAATTTGCTGAAACCTCTTAAAAAATTCAATTCAATTTTTCATATAAAAAATAATATACAGTAGGATTATATTTTATTTTGAGAAGATTTTGCCTATTAACAATATATAGCTGATTATATATTTCTAATTAATAAAGTAGGATTTGTTAAAGAACAGCACTATTCATAACTTCCCTTAAACTTTATTACTTTGAAATTCTTTTATTCACTTTATATTTAATATTTTATTTTCTTAAACTAGATATAAAATTTATATTTGAAAATTGTAGGTCATCTATCTGTATTTGTTATTAGTTATATATCACCAATATTTGAATTATACTTTGGTAATATCTCCTTGTTTTGTTTTCAAAATAAATCTCTAGTAAGAAATTAATATATTCATTTTATAATTTTTAATAATTAAAATCAAATTTAAATATTCCAGTATGAAACAGTGGACACGTCAATGAAATCCTCTTGAATTTTTTGAAAATTAAGTTTATTAGGATTTCATCTTCTTTATATATATATTCAAAATTTAATTTATATTAAATTATTAACAATTCCAAATTACTGTGTATAATTTTAGATAATTGAAAATTTTATTTATTATTATAATTATATTTGTTTATTTATTCTTTATTACAGATCCAAAAAGTATGACTAGTTTAAATGATACAACTTTATATGTGTTGGCATGGGAGATATTTACATGGTTTACGGCAAAATATATCTTTAAATTAGCAACAACTTCCCAACAATGTTTGAATTTTACGCAAGAAGCAGCATTTTGTACAAGACAAACTCAAAATATGATGCTAAAAGATGATTGCAATTTCTTTATTCAAGCAAACATCGTATTGCACTTTGCCAACGAGAACATAATAAGGATATTGACTCTTATAGGCCAACCATTAGGCTTGGTAATTCAACCACAATCTATAGAGTTTTTGAGAGACGTTCAACTACTCGTATCAAGAGGCGGTCTTCTCTTTTGTAGAACTGCCCAAACGAGATCCAATTCGGTCAAACCTTTTGTGATAATTAATCCGGCCACTGGGATGAAGGTTCAAGTATCTGCACCTTCTGGTTTGTCAAACGGGGAAAGGGATAATTGTTTGAAAGTAGTTTTCAATTATAATAAAAATGGCGATATTTTTCTTATGATTATAATGGAAGATAATGATGACTGGAACCCAATATATAAGTGCATGGTATACTCACTCGAAGAGGAGGAGTGGAGAGAGAAGAGCCAACGACGTTTCAATATCGGAGGAAGAAATTTATCGGTGGAAAATCACGTGTTCTTCGGTGATTGTGTTTATTTTATTTCGGATTTTTATTGTTATTTCACACGTATGAGTGAAAACTATTTCCCTTATATTTTGTGTTATAACATAGAAAACGAAACAACACAACTTTTGAGATTACCAAGGAGAGCAAATAAAGGGCGAAACCACGGTAGTTGTCAACTCAAAATCTTTCCATGGAACAAGTGCAAGACAATGTGCTTGGTTAAGTTTCGTAAAGGTCTTTTCACGATATGGGTATGGAATAAAGTTAGTAAAAAGGGTGATAAACCGTGGATTCAAATTCTAAGAATGACATTATCGGAGATCGGATTACCAGAACATGTGCTAGATGACGTTGCCGGCTTTACAATAACCAATGGGAAAACATTGGTTATTGCAATGGGAAACAATAAGATTTACTCTTACGATGTAACAATGAACAATCAAAAGACGGCAACTTTAATATGCAAGGACCATCTATGCATAGGAAAATCTTTTATAATTCATTCTTATTCTAATACCATGGCTCAAATTCCAAACGCCATGCCCCTTTTCCCTTGCTAGATTAAATAAATTTCTTATTGTATTATTACATTTTAATTTATTGAAATTATTTTATTGAACCATATATATTATTATTTTGTTTTATAGATTATGAATGTGGCCCATTATTAATTTATATCTTCCCTATATTTGATTTGTAAAAAATTATTAATGTGTATTTTTTTGGGGGGAAATTGTTAAAACTATTTTATTAAAATTCTAAAAGTGGAAGAGTCGGAAATCAAAACTAGACAAATCCTAGCTTTGATTAAGGATGACAATCAAAAGACCCTAAAAAAATTGATTAGTAGCATTCATACATTCTAAAAAAACAGAGATTACAAATAGAAATGAATACGTTCAAACCTAATCATCCAAACTAGGGATTTTCGCATGCCATCTATCTTCATTGAGAGACCTTCTTCCCATTTTTCTTCCTCTACCTCTTCCTCTAACGATAAAAGGAGATTGTATTGAAGAGGATGATGAGTATTGTTGTTTCTTATTTTGAATTCTCTCTTTGTACAAGTTCGTTCTGATTTGATAGAAAGAATTGTTTCTAAGAATTTCAGGACTTTTACCTTTGTTATCTTCAACTTGAATTTTTGTATTCTTGTCTTCCTTATCTTTAGCTTCAGCTTCAGACTCTACATCGGTTTTGGAATCTTCTTTATCGGCTTTAGAATTCTCTGTTTCAGCTTTGGAATTCTGGGTGTTTTCATCTTGAGTTTCTTCAACAACAAATTGAGGTTCATCTTCCATTTTAGGCCTAAGCCTTTGCATTATAGAAAATTTTATTTTCCTCTTCACCTTAATTCCCTTTACTTTCTTTCTTTCGCTGTTTTCCATTTTCTCAAAATCCTTCTTGTTTTCTTCTACAAATGTTTGATCTTTGAGTTTAGCCTTCTCTGTTTCCTTCTTTTCCTTTTCTGTTTCTTAGCTTTTCTGCTCTTCTTTTTTAGCTTTATCACATTTATTGTGCAGAAAAATGTTACAGAAAGCACACATTTTTGGTTTCCATAGATCTCTATGACATTGTGATTTCTTTTTTCTGTCAACAATTGCCATTTTCATTTGCAGGACACTCCTAGGATGCACTTCAATGCTAATTCTAGTAAGGACAAGTGCTCTCCTCCTTCAGTTATTGAGTCCATATATAATGGTTTCCAAATTGTACTTGCAAAGTGACTAATCGCTTTAGCATTGTACATGTGGGCTGGAATATTCCAGAGCTTGAACCAAATATGGGCAATTTCCTTTGATCTACTTTGTAGATTCATATCTTCTGACCACTTTTCAAGCTTCATGCAATTTGATCATATATAAGTATGCCCATTATCCAAGATTTCTTTCAGATTTAAGCCTTTTTTGAACTGTATGAAGTACAGGTCATGTATGTTTGCATAAACTTTTTCAAGCCACTTTTCTCCTCACTGTTTAATTAGACAATCTTTGGTAGTTGGAAATGATACTCTGTTTTTCCCAATGAAGTTTCCAACCACCACAAACTCTCAGTCTTCAATACAATTCTCCTCTACTTTAGAAGGCAGTTTGAATTCAAAAGGAGAGTTGAGTACCCCTACCTTTGTTTGGATATCCCCCAAGTAGCTTTTTTTTCCTTTGTAGGCATGATCTTCAAATTTCTTTTCTACTTTATTCTTCCATACCTCGTTGACTTTCTATGTTGAATTACTCCTGATAGTGTAGGTCTTGGTTTTGGGAGCCTTCATCAACTCCTTCATTGCATTAACTAACCACTTAACCATCTCCTCATATTTTGTTTTCTTCAGTAAATTCTAGTCCTAGAGATAATAAATATTGAGTTGGACTGTAATTTGATGAGCTTTCTCTTTACTGATTATGATTTCTCCCTTCTTAGAATGCATTAGGAGTTTGGTAATCTGGTTTTTAAGACCAAACAGGTTGGCTCTTTCATTATAACCAACCTTCCAAATTCCTTCTTTTTTTCCCCTAATTTCTTGCAGCATTTTCTTCAGAATTTTTAACAGAAATTGGTTCCTTACCTTTGCTACATTCTTGTTTGTCCAGGATTATTTCTTCAACAATCCTATCAACTTTCTTTTCAGATACCTCCCTTAAATCTTCCATCACAAATTCATTGATTTCCTTATACTTATTGCTTTTCTTTCTTCGCATTTTATTGAAAAACAGAACAAAGCAACAAAGAAGAACAATTACAGAATATGGTACACCAGAAATCCTAGCTATACAAAACAGGGTAAACCAGAAACTCTAACCTTCCAACCAAGCTTGTAGATGAATGACCGGCCTAGCAATTAAAGTCGATATCGTGTCGTTCGTGCCGATTGTGCGCGCGTTTGACAAACGACACTGAGCAACTAACAATGTGATCACAATAAGCGAACTGCGACCTTGATACCATGTAAATCGTGCCGATTGTGTCGTTCGTTTCAATTGTGCCGATTGTACCGATCGTGTCGTTCGTGGTACTACTTTAAATTTGTATAACGTTTTATAGTATAAACAAAAGATGGTTAAACACTTATCAATGGTATAATTTAACACAAATTCTAATTTAGGGTTAATTGAGATTAATTGTGTAAAAATATACCGGAATTATAAATATATTTATGAATAAAAGTATATAGATATGATTATTTTAATATGGTTTTGATTCAATAGTGAGTTACTTAAACATCTAAAAAAATCACCATCAAACAGACTTATGTGTTGTCTTTTTATTCTATGTTCTTTAAAAAAACAATGGTTTGAAAGGATTTTTCTTTAGTTATTAGAAATTGGATAAAATGATATTTGTGTCTCATGTCCGTCAAACTATTATTATAGAGGATTGTGTCTCAAACACAAACAAATATAATTAAAATATATAATATTATCAATATATTTATTTGTTTTTCATCTTATAAGAATTTTAAGAATTTTAAGTTTATTTTTTTTAATAATATTAATTTTCAATTTATATTATATAAAAAAATAATTTTATTATATTATTTTTTTCTTTAAAAAATATGGTTTAAAATTACTTTAACATTCATTAACAGTAGTACTACATATGCACAGGGTTAACTTATTCTTATTTTATATGTAATCTTGTTTGACCATTAAATTGTCTTAATTAATTTTTAAATTTATTCCATATTTTTTAGAATAAATTTGTTTAAAAAAATATTAACATATATGTGCGTTTTTCGGTCCTAGGTTTTAACCTGGGTTTCGTTTCTCGGTTCTAATTTTGAACCCAGGGTTCATTTTCAAAAAAAATTTGATGATTAAATAAAAATTCAATTTTTTCAAAAATAAGATTTGATCAAACATGATCAAAATGATGAAACAGTTACTTGGAATTCATCCTGACATGTTAACAAACATGTATAACAACTAATTGGATCAAAAAATCCAGAATAAACAAAGAACACATATTTCAAAAATTTTAATTTTAAGCTTGAATTTCAAATTTTCAGTTTGATCAAAATTATCAAAACGCGATTACAGTTATTTGAGATTCATTCTAACATGTTAACAAACATGTATAGCAACTATCTGGATAAAAAAAATCAGATTTAAACCAAGAACATAAATATTTTAAAAAAACAATTTTCAAACTTTGATTTTCAAAAATTTTTATTCATGTTGATTTGATCGATTCTCTTTCGACAGAAAGTTCATACATGATATATATAATGATTCTTAGCAAAGAAATCACATAATCAAAGCTTAGAACAGATAAAATCTAATCAAACAAAAAAATTGAAAACATTCAAATTTTCAATCACAGATCATGGTACAAACGATATGGATGCATACCAACAGTGGGAGAATACTCCTGGGCTGTGTTGGAAGCTATTCAAGGGCCTGGATCGAGACTTGGATCGTCGGAACATGTTTTGAAAAAAACTAGTTCGCCGACATCTTCAAAGCTTGGATTCAGGTGATGAACTCCAGTAATTGTTGGATGATTGTTTGATGGTTTGGTCTACAGACCATGGAGGAGTATTTATAGTAGGGGAATGTCGGTTGAGGAAGGGTAATATAAGACGATTTCAGAATATATATATATATATATATATATATTTTGATAAATAAAAAAAATTAAAAATCACCGAAAGAAAAACAAACACTATAAATATGCAAAATTTCAAGATAAGAATTCGTTCCTAGCATTTCAATTATCATATTCATGTTTGTAAAAAAATTAAAAAAAAAACCGAACCGCTGTACATTCGTCAACCGACAAGTGAAGGTTTTGAAAAACCGATACTAACGGTTGGGATGATTATTTTGATAAAAAAAACGACCGACCGATCCGCTTACACCCCTAATTATGCCTAGGATCAAAGGAGAAATGATCATCATGGTAGGGTGATCATTCCACCTATCGAATCAGCCAAAAAAAGTGGACTATCGACTGAGTTCCATATTTAAAAAATTAAAAATGACATTCGTTCTTATCCCTTCGGCGATCGCGACGAAGAAGATGATCGTAGGACGAAACGACGTCATTTCGGGCGGGAACGCGAACTCTGAGCGGTTCATCAACGTTCTGTCAGCGCGCCGACTGAATCAAGAGAGTGAAAATGTCATTACAATAGAGTATACCCAACCAACTTAAACAGTGGCTCATGTTCATGGTAGTGATCCATTAGAGTGTGAAATAAGAATGGTAAGAGCTAGGAAAACTTAGGAAAACTAAGGGACCAAATATTGATCATGAACATGTGCAGAAGGAGGGACTTGATCACACTTTTGCTAAAGTGTTAGATGGAAACATGGTTGATGATGAACTTCATAGCAATTCTGGACCATCTGATGAGGAGTAGGAAGCACAAAGACCTTCATATGTTGACTTCAATACAAAAAGAGACATGAGAAATCCATCATTTCAGTTGGTACAACGATTTTGTAACTCTATAGAATTCAAGGAGGTTATTAGAAATTATTCTATATGCATGGGTAAGTCGATTATATTTCCCTCCATTGAGAGACAAGAGTGTGTGTCAAATGTCAGCCACCTATAAATGAGAGTGTTTTGCATCAATATTTTGTAATTAAAATGTTCAATGATGTTCACGAAGATTTTGCTCATACATACAAAAATAAAAACATCATTAAATATGGTTGGCAAATCGATATGAGGAAAGAATCCTGACAAACCATAGGATGAAGCTAGGAGTGTTCAACCAGTTGGTTAATCGGTTAACCAATTAAAATGTTCCGGTTAACCAGTTAAAAGGTTATGGTTAAGTCCGGTTTTACCTCTTATTATACAAACCGGTTAACCAATTAGTATCGGTATTGGTTTTACTGGTTCTGGTCGGTACCGGTCGGTTAACCGGTTTAACCATGAACCGATAATTCAATTTTTTAAATTAATTATTAAACTTATTAAATGATTTTTTTTCAAAATCCTTGTTTGCACCATATAGTTATGTTATTCTGCATTTTTAATATAATTATATTTCATATATATATATATTTAGAAAAAATAGTTAAACCGAAAATCGAATCGTTCAACGGGTATAAAACTGGTTAACCAAAACCGTTAGAACCGGTTAACCAATAAATCGGTAAAATGAAACTAGTAAGTTATCGATTCGGTTGGGTTATCGGTTTTCTAGTTTTTTTGCACAGTCCTAGATGAAGCTCCTAGATGAAGCAGATGATAGAAAAATCAATATTTTAGGGTTTAGTATAAGAACAAATCTTTTGTCTTTTTAACTCTAGTATTTTATCTTCTTAATTGCAGTGTTACTGCTCTTTATATTTTTAATTATAGTTTTTTTTGCATTTTTAACTACAGTGTGTAAAAGATTATTATTAATATTTTTAGTACTTTTTAATGAATATTATTATTTATACATTAATGTAGCAGTTGTTTAATCACATTCACTTTTTTCATTCTATTAAAATTTGTCAAAAAAATATTGATAGATTGCAATAAAACAAATTATCTTCAAATTTGGTCATAAAACAAAATAAAAAAAAGAGTTAAGATTGAATGTGTTGATAATTTTGAGAATAAATAATTCAAGGTTTCAAAATCAACTATCAAAATAGTTAGAGGGTCAAAAGTAAACTATCATAAAAGTTGGGAGGCTATTATTTAGAACCGTTAAACCATTGGTGATATTTTCTGAAAGTTTCAGGGACGATTTGATTTAAAAAATATTTTAATGTCAAAGTAAGCGATCAAATTAATTTGAGGACCACCTTATAATTTGCCCAAAATTTATTATTACTATAATTAATTTTTAATTATCAGACATATTTTTATAAATCTTTTAAAAATAATATTTTATTTAAAAAGATTCTAGACGCCACACACAAATTAAAATTTCTCAAACTTCCAACATTTTTGTAAATATATTAAAATTATAATGTACTATTTTTAAATATATATATTATAAAATTTGGTGTTTATTATTTATATATAATTTATAAAATGTAGATTGGAAGATTTTATTTTCATAAATGTCGGGATAATTAGAAATACTGTAGTTTGTTAAATATTTATTATATTAATTTAAAATATTATAATTATTGAGTTTTTATCATAAAATATTGTGTCATAAATAATAATATTTGATAGGATCAGCGTAATCAATAGAGACGGGGTCTGTGTTAGGATCTAGGTCGCCGCTAGAGGACCGAGGTTGGACCGGTCAGCGGGTCTCACTCAAAGGGTGGTGGTTAATCCGGTCAGAGATTAACATCGGGGTTTCAATACTACACAAACTGTCACAAACCCTTGAACTAGGTTCAAGCGCGGAAGATGTTTGTTATAGGTTGAAGCAACACACTTGTATGATAGACGGAACCAGTTTTGGATGAAATAGGTTTGAAAATTGATGGTTTGGTTTTTGTAACCTGGTGATTCGGTTTGAATTCGGTCAGGTAGGTTAGAGCGGTGTAGGTAGGTTAGAATAGGTCGGTTAGAGAATAGAGCCGGTAGAAAAGAAATAACAAGACAGATTTTTATGGATGTTCGGAGATAAAGCTTCTACGTCACCCCTTCCTCTCGAAACCGCGAGAAGAATATTCACTAAGGAATACAAATACAATCCGATCGAGGCTTATTTTCTGCTCGATAACACCCTTACAATTTACACCGAAATTGTAAAATACACACTTCAACTTTAGCACTTAGGCTTTCTCTAGAGATAGAACACACTATTTTCACTTGTAAATTAAGTGCTAGCTGTATTGCTTGTGTCCCAATGTGTCCCGTCACTTGTCCCGCATTTACTCTTCTTCAACTGCTCATTTTATAGGTGAAATATGCCAACGGTCATATTTCACTTCCTTGAATCTGATTGGCTGAGCAGAGGTTCAGTGATTCAGTGATTCAGACCCTGCGGTCATCTTTTCAGACCTGCCGGTCAACTCTGCAGACTTTGCAGTCTGTTCTTCTGGTGTGTAAGACAAACCTGCTAGGTTTGTCTTTTACTCAATGTGGTAACTGTTGGTTAGACAGTTGTCTGTACTTGGAAGATTGCCTCTGATTTATCCTGAAAGTGGAAAGATCCTGTAGGACTATTTTCTGCAGCCTGCAGACTTTCCTCAGACTTGTATGGATATGGAAGTGTTCAGTCTGTTCCTTTGGCATCATCTTCAATAGATACCCGAATTGTCTTCTTGTACTGGTCGGTCATTCGACTTAACCGGATGGCTTCCGGTGTGAGTGGTTTAACCGGACAGCTTCCGGTTATTCCTTTGCCTTGTGGCTGATCGGCTGTCTGGTGTTTCCGGTTTGTAGCTTTGGCCGATCCTTTCTTTGTGCGGTTATGTTCCGAATGTCCTGGTCGGTTTAATAGCTTGACTGGTTAGTCTTCTTAGCCGGTTCATTTGTTTGGCCGGTCCGGTTCCTTGTTCCTGCATGGAAGGTTTATTTATGTTAAGTTCTGTGAACCGGTCTAATTTTATCTAACAGTCTGGTTATTGATGACGGCTTATGAAAAACGGTTTGATAGAAATCCTATTAATGATTTAAATCACTTTTTATTCTACACAAACTCTTGCAAACTCTTGAACGATTCAAGTGCGGAAACATTTGTTTAGATTTGAAGCTAAGAATCAAGAATGAGAAGATGACAGAATGAAAAAGAAACATCAGTTTGTTTATGGATGTTCAGAGCAAACTCTCCTACGTCACCCCTTCTTCCAACCACCGGATGGATTCACTATAAGTTTCTTATAATCAAATACAGTTGCACGATTAGCTCACTGTTGAACAGAACAGACTCTGTTCAACTTACAATATGATGAATAATATCACTCAACTAAAACAATTCTTTGATTCTAACTCTCTCTTGATAAACACACAGTAAAGCAAGAAAGCAACTCTTTCGAAATAATAGCTTGTATATTTGCGTATGATTCTGTCGATTAGTCTGTAATTGCATCAATGTATCTAGCAGTTTTTCCGATGTCCTTGAGATTCTTTAAGTAGAAAGCAAGTACCAACGGTTGAATCTTCCATAATGACACGTGGCTAACTTCCATTGGAACGCCTCCATAGTACACAACAGACTCTGAGCACCAAGAACGTGGCCGTACCAATCTGATAGTGCGCCAAATATTCTTCTAAGATATTTCTGCAAAAACAAGTAGTGGGAAGAATATTTGCTTACGTGGAATTAATCAATTGGTTGCAACTGGCTGTCGTACTGATCTTCACTGGAAAGTGGAATAGAAGTAGCGTACAGCTAGTTGATCGTGGGTAAATGGGTGCTAGCTTCAAGCAACTACTTAAGCATGACATTAGACATATTTCACTTAGACGACCTCGTCTAATGAAATTAGACGCCCCCGTCTAATAGCAGGATCCATTAGACCACCTGGTCTAATGGGATTAGACGACACGTCTAATTACGGTTCCCTTCAAACTAATCTGAAGGAGTTAGACTACACGTCTAACTCTCATCTGTTAGACTGCACGTCTAACTACGCTTCCCTTCAGACTAATTTGAAGGAGTTAGACAGCACATCTAACTCTCATTTGTTAGACTGCACGTCTAACTACGTTTCCCTTCAGACTAATCTGAAGGAGTTAAACTACACGTCTAACTCTCATTTGTTAGACTACACGTCTAACTACGCTTCCCTTCAGACTAATCTGAAGGAGTTAGACTACACGTCTAACTCTCATTTGTTAGACTACACGTCTATTTACGTCTGTTAGACTGCAAGTCTAACTACGTCTGTTAGACTACACATCTAACTATGCCTGTTAGACTACACGTCTAACTACGCCTATTAGACTACACGTCTAACTACGTCTATTAGAATGCACGTCTAACTACGCATGTTAGACTGCACGTCTAACTACGCATGTTAAACTGCACGTCTAACTACACCTGTTAGACTGCACGTCTAACTACACCTGCTAGACTGCACGTCTAACTCAATGCATCTAATAGACAATCAGTCTAATGAACATCATTCAGACTTAGTCTAATATAACCTGTTTTCGATACACCTGCACCAAAAACAATTAAACGGATTAAATTAAGTTTTAACCCATCAAATCATCAAAATTCCATTAGTCAAAATACTTTGACAATTAGTCAAAATAATTTGACCCAACAATTTCCCCCTTTTTGATGATGATGTTAAAACCTTGCATAAATAACAAATAAAACACACATCATATAAAACAAAGAGTTAAACTTGTTCACCCATCTTACATAAACACTTTTCAAAAACTAATATTCAGAATCCATGTTTAGAAAACCAAGTTCATAAACTAACAGAAGATAGATTAAAGAAGAGAGATTATTGGCCTTCCCTTTTCACACGTGGATCAATTGGATAGGTGAATCCTTCACCGCTCATCCCTTCACCAATCAAGAGGTTTTAAAACGGAGGAAGAGAACGTCCACCATGAACACTTCCACCACTTTGGCCACCACAATCGTTTTCACCACTTCGGCCACCACGACCACTACCGTTGCGACCTCCGCCTCTTTTAATTGGCCTGTTGTTATCATCACCGATTGGATCTCTTTGATCTGGTGCTAGTTGCCGCACCATCACCTCTTCTATCTCTATTGTCCTCGCCTTGAGTAATAAGATTCTTCTCTTTCTCAGCAACATCCTTAACGTCTTCTTCAACCTGAATCGTCCTTGCAAAGGAATCAACATATTCTAGTCTTTCAGCATCAGCTCTTCTCATGTTACCATGAACCTCAACCATCTGATCTCGAATCAAGCCTATTCCATCTATAACCTCTCTTTGAAGATCAACATTAATTGCTCTTTCATAGTCGAGCAACTCGGATTGTCGCATGAAGAAGTTCTTTTCAAATTTGGAATATGTCTTGTTGGCGATATGAACCTCGTACGTGTTCTTCTTCAATGTATGCTCCATTTCTTTGTGGGTTTTAAGAAGATCAGCGAATTCCTTCTTGTTCTCTTTCTGGGTCTTCATAATTTTCACCATATTAGATCCCATTACGACCACATTCTTCTAAAGAGTTGCCATCAATGCTGTCATGGACTTCATAAGCTTTGTACCATCAGCCGAAGATCCTTCATTAGATGAAATCTCTTGCGAATCTGCTGGGGCGGTGTGAATAAGACTGATGTGGGTATAAACTTTCATGGACTGCTCGGATCCATCCTTCTCTGACTCACTTTCATATTTTTCTTCTTCTTCATCTTCCAAAATTTCTTCACATGCCTTGTCAATCCTATCGGACAAATCTCCTGAATGATGATAAGGGTTGAGAATATTATCATGAATATTTGCAGTAGTGATACCAGGAAATGGTAGAGGCTTGGAAGATCCGTAATTTTTGGCTTGTTCTCCCCTCAGATGAGGAACTCTTCTCTGATTCTTTGTCTTTTGAGGGTTCCCCCTTGGAATGAACTACATTAGGTTGAACAACATCAGCCTCCTTTTCTGGAGAAGCCTCTACTCTGATGACAGGGAATTCCACCACTTCTTCTTCACGGGTAATAAAAGCTTGAATTGGCTCTTCAACAACTTCTTCTTGTGTAACAAGAGCTTGAACAGGCTCTTGAACAACTTCTTCTTCAATAAACATATTGGTTTGAACGGGTTCCACAACTTGCTCAATTGTGGGTTGAGCCATTAGACGATTTTCCTCTAGTGAAAAATTTCCCAGTTCTATAAGAAGAGTAGTAGCTTGCTCATATTTATCAGCAACGCGATTATCGAAAATATCCATGAGTTCATCTTCATCTGAGGAACTTCCAAATGGACTCGCCCCTAAGCAATTTGCTCCATGAACGTACCTGGTAACAACATAAATGTAGTCTTCCATAATCTCGTCCAGTCTTTTCAAGGCTTTCTCTTCTTCTTTAGCACTCTTCTCAAGAGGTTTGAAATTGGCTTTTCTGGCTTGAAGAATCGGAAAGAGAGCTATTCCTCTCAAGTTCGCTTCAACTAATTATTTTCTCTTGAGAGCTTCATAAACTTCCAAAGTTTGAGCCCATTTCAGGACTCTCTTTTCATTGCCGACTAGCTTCAACCATTGATTACTTATGCCTTTACCAGTGATGACGTCATCATACTTGATCGACATTCTGTTCAGGACCTAAGTATCAAAGATCTCGATCTTTTTAGCAGTAGTTGCCTTGTCCTGATTCATCATAAGGTCAACAATACATGTTGCCTCAGAAGCTTCCTTATTTGAGTTAGTTACAATGTCCTTTCTTTTTCCAATAACCTCAACAGGCTTTGGAGCGGGTCTAGGTTCCCCAAAAACGATTACAGCAGATTGTCTTGTGGAACGCATAAGTTCATGGGGAGTAAGAGGTTTCACAAAGAGTCCTGGCGTGGGTTCGGCTAGAACAAGCTTACCAGTCACGAAGGACTTTGTTGGGACAGGATTTGGAACGAGAGGCTCTATGACTAACATAGAAAAAGCCTTTTCAGATGCACAACCAGCAACAAGGGTAAGATCTGTACCTTGTTCTAGTTCAAAAGACTATGTAGCACCAGCGGCTACTAGATCAAGTTGACGGACAAGAGACAGAACCCTGTCAAGATTTTTAGAATTTGGACCAACTGGCTCAACAGTTGGCCCGACAGCAGATTCCTCAATAGGAATAAAATCATATTTATTTTGTTCCAACTCAGGAACGTTGAATTTAGGCACTTCGGCCTGAGATTGGGGAGGGGTTACCTTCGATGACGCTTTCACCGATTTAGACGCCCTGGACGCCTTTGATTTTTCTCCTCTCGAAACAGAGGATCTGGAGGACTTTCTTAGCTGACTCACAACTAGAGACATGGGAAACATGGGAATGGTAGCAAGTTCTAATGGACCTTTCCTAACTCTGGAATCGACTATTCCAGAGTCCTTCTTCAAAGAACTCTTAAGGTTCATAGAACTAGCCTCAGATTCATTGACTGTTTTAGATCTTTTAGCTTCTGTCGATAAGATAGAAGCAACTGGTTGTTTGGACCGGGTAACAGACCTTCCTGTTGTCTGTTGGCTTGAGGCTCCCAAGAGCGATTCTTTGTTGTTCTTCATTCTGACGAGGGTGTTAGCAACTGTGAAGACAATGTACACCCTGGTAGAGTTGATTGACTCGGATTCCCCCATTGGAACCTCTAAATGCTCCAACAAACGATTTAGTTGAGCATAAAAGCTAATACTTTCTTTGTTCTCCTAGTTGATTGCAAAGCAGAGATTCTAGTACAACGTGGAGGCCCAATTGACCTGAATTCCCTTTGAAATGGCCGACATGTAGTCAAAACGGTCTTGACTGTATAAGTTGAAAGGGCCCGCCTTCCCCTGAAGCGCTTTAGCCACCACATCATTCAGCAAAATAAACTGTGGTTTGAGAGCCTTCTTACTCCCGTTGAGTCGAGTCGCCGAGTCGTCGGCTGAGAAAATCGTCTTCATTTCTTCCGTGACTTCCGATGGCAAATGCATGTTGAAAGTGTGCCCCTCCGACGGAAGTTCAAAGAACTCCGCATAGGAAGCTTCGTTGAAGGAGACTTCAGTATCATTCACGGTTGCCACAATGGAATCGCCCACCATCGTCGCCGATTTGAAAAACTCCCTTACTTCTTTTTCATGGAAGATGAACGGCCCGCCAAGGTACTTTCCGAGACCGGAATATTCAAGGGTTCTGAACATCTAGACCACATATTGTTGTTCGAACGTGTAGATGGAGGGAAAATCAACCTACAGAGTACAATGACCAAGTGTGATTCTCTTGTTTCCCATTTTCGTCAGAATACGAACAGACACAAGATAAATAAGGGTTTTTGAGAGAGAAAATCGAATAAATCTAGGGTTCTTAGAAAATTTGAGTGAGAAAAAGCTATCAATCTCATGCAAAATGTCCTTATATAGACTATTAAGAGTCATATAGGATAACCGTCGTATTTCCTAGGGGTATGGTCCATCAATTAATATTAGACGTTCTTTCCAAAGAGTCATCATTATATTGAGGGTATATTAGTCATTCTCTCTTAACTTGAAAGACACGTGTCTTCATTTTATTCGGAGAAGACTGTGTTTATGTTTGAGCGGGAAAATTAGATATCACATCACGTGAGACAATTGTCCTTGATCGGTCTAATACACGCGTAGTTAGACGTTTTTCTTACTTCTACAGCTATGAAATTTAAACATCTATTAGACGCATGGGTCTATTAGACGCAAGCGTCTAATCACGTGTCTTATAAACGTCTAACGTCTATTAGACGTCCACATTTAATTACGCATGAACAACACGTATTTGACGTGTGTTTGGTTAGACGTGAGAATCCACTTTCTCTTGACGTAAAAACGTCCAACGTCTATTAGACGTATACGTCTAACTGCGCAAGTTATTAACCAAGACACACAGACTTAGATGCATAGAGTGTTAGTAAAAATATGTCTAAGTACATGCTTTTTCTCTTTAGACGACCTCGTCTAATAGACCGATTAAAGCCTTTCATCTGAGTGTATCTTTATTTTCAAAATAAAATTTCCCTCTCATTTTGTGCATATACAAAATGAATAACCAAATGTTTTGAGGTCCTTAAAACCAAAAAATATTTTTAAGACACAATAAAAATTTAGTCCTCTGGAATGGCAAAGGCCATTGTTGATCTTTTAAGATGTATACTCAAAAGAGTATTCTCCATGCTTCCTTCTTGTAGATCTCCTACATTACCTACATAAGAAACTATTTACAAACTTTGGTACCCACATTCAATTGGGTCCTCAATCAATTAGTCCCTTATGAATCCATATTGAGATATTTTGATGGATTTCTCATTTTGTGTTGTGATTAATGCGTATGATTTTGACTGAGCAGACCCCTTCCTACTAGCAACTGATCCCTTAGATTTTGAAGAAGATTTTCTTTTAAAACTCTTTGACTTTGAGTCATGTTTTAGATTGCCAGACTTGTTGGCTGCTTCTAACTTATTTTTCAGTCAGTTGACAGTCGGTGAAACATAAGTTATTTCATTCTTAAAAGCTACTTCTTCATGAATGGGGTCAGATTCAATATAAGTTAAAGTCCCTTTAACAAAGCTTATTAGCTTAAGCTTGTTAGTTGCTGAGTTTAACTTTTTGCAAGGCCGGTTTGGGTCATCGCCATCAAATCCTAAACCGGATATAGATCCGGCAGGTTTTAACAGACTGATCTGATATTTGACAGCTTCTCCAGACCTTGTCTAAGCACTAACAACATAGTTTAGCCTTTTGTTTTCAGAGGAAAGTGTTTGGATCTGTTCCTTGAGCATCTCATTCTCGGATGAGATCTCTACTACCTTCTTTTCAAAAACATTTGATTCTTCAGTTTGAGATAAAACCGGTTGGGACACTTTGGGTAAAGATTTTGTTTTATTTAGGAAATTTGCTAGCTTTCTGTACTCTATGACCATGTCATCTAGTGCAACTACCAGTTGTTCCCTTGAAAACTTTTCGGAAGAGAAGTCAAATACCTCAGTTTCCTGAGTCTCTTCTTCTTCTTCTCTTGCCATGAAGCAAGCCACCTCTTCTTCATCGCTATCACTGGATGAGAAGTAAGAATCATGGTGGTTTCGTCTGTTCTTCCCGTCTCCTGCCATAAGAGCCTTCAACTATTTTTCTTCATCCTTCTTATCTTCACGCTTAGGCTTTCGGCATTCCGATTGATAATGACCTAAAATGCCACATTCATAACACTTAACATTAGCTTTGAATTTCTTATAATCATTAGAATTTGAAGAGTTTGAGTTAGAGTTGCTCTTCTTCATGTAGGCGTCAAACTTCTTCACGAAGAGAGACATAGCATCGCTGCTTAGATTCTGAGCCACCGTCTTCACATCAGGAGCGACTGGTGGCTCTTTAGTAGTCACCAACGCTTTATCAATGATAATGGACTTCTTCAATCCTACAGTTAAACTCGAACTCGTAGGCCTCGGGATCAGCGAACAAATTGAAGAGCGAGATCTTGTTGAGGTCTTTGGATTCCCTCATAGTCATCGTCTTAATGTCCCATTCCCTTGGAAGAGCACGCATAACCTTAATAGCAAGCTCCTTGTTGCTATAGGTCTTGCCGAGAATAGATAAACTTGAGACAACTTGGCTGAACCTTGTGTCGAACTCATTCATTGTTTCTCCGGGACGCATTTTGAAGCTGTCAAAGTGTTGAGTGGCAACCATGATCTTGTTTTTCTTGGTTTGCTCATTGCCCTCACATAGTTGGGTGAGTCTGTCCCAGATCTCTTTAGCAGTGTCACACTCGATAATGTAGTTGAACATGCTGTCATTAAGAGATCTGTACAAAACATCTAAAGCCATACTATTAAGGTTGTTCTTTCTCTTATCTTCACTAGTCCATTCGGATTTCTCCTTATCGATCTTGATAAGACCATCTGTGATAACACTCCACATGTCGTCATGAAGAGAAGAGAGATGAGCACGAACTATCTTCTTCCATACAATATAGTTTTCTCTAGAGAATGTGGGGATTGCGGTTGCACTGGCATCTTTGGTTATGGTCGACATTCTTGGAAAAAGCTTGAGAATAGAAACAGAACTCTGATACTAATTGATAGGATCAGCGTAATCAATAGAGACGGGGTCTGGCTATTGATGACGGCTTAGGAAAAATGGTTTGATAGAAATCCTGTTAAGGATTTAAATCACTTTCTATTCTACACAAAGCTTTGCAAACTCTTGAACGATTCAAGTGCGGAAACGTTTGCTTATGTTTGAAGCTAAGAACCAAGAATGAGAAGATGACAGAATGAAAAAGACACAACAATTGTTTATGGATGTTCGGAGTAAACTCTCCTACATCTCTCATTCTTCCAACCACCGGAAGGTTCACTATAAGTTTCTTAGAATCAAATACAGTTGCACGATTAGCTCACTATTGAACAAAACAAACTCTATTCAACTTACAATATGATGAAGAATACCACTCAGCTAAAACAATGTTTTGATTCTAACTCTCTCTTGATAAACACACAGTAAAGCAAGAAAGTAGCTCTTTCGAAATAACAGCTTGTATATTCGTATGATTTTATCGATAAGTCTGTAATTGCAGCAATGTATCTAGCAGTTCTTCCGTTGTCCTTGAGATTCTTTAAGTAGAGAGCATGTACCAACGGTTGAATCTTCCATAATGACACGTGACTAACTTCTATTGGAACGCCTCCATAGTACACAACAGACTATGAGCACCAGGAACGTGGTCGTACCAATCTGGTAATGCACCAAATATTCTTCTAGGATATTTCTACAAAAACAAGTAGTGGGAAGAATATTTTCTTACGTGACATTAATCAATTGGTTGCAACTGCCTGTCGTACTGATCTTCACTGGAAAGTGGAGCAGAAGTAGCGTACAATTAGTTGATCGTGGGTAGTCGGGTGCTAGCTTCAAGCAACTGCTTAAGCATGACATTAGACATATTTCACTTAGACGACCTCGTCTATTGAAATTAGACGCCAACGTCTAATAGCAGGATCCATTAAACCACCTGGTCTAATAGGATTAGACGACACGTCTAATTACGGTTCCCTTCAGACTAATCTGAAGGAGTTAGACTACACGTCTAACTCTCATTTGTTAGACTGCACGTCTAACTACGCTTCCCTTCAGACTAATCTGAAGGAGTTAGACTGCACGTCTAACTCTCATTTTTAGACTACACGTCTAACTATGCTTCCCTTCAGACTAATTTGAAGGAGTTAGACTGCACGTCTAACTCTCATTTGTTAAACTGCACGTCTAACTACGTCTGTTAGACTGCACGTCTAACTACGCCTGTTAGACTGCACGTCTAACTACGCCTGTTAGACTGCACGTCTAACTACGCCTGTTAGACTGCACGTCTAACTACGCCTGTTAGACTGCACGTTTAACTCAATGCATCTAATAGCCAATTAGTCTAATGAACCTCATTCAGACTTAGTCTAATATAACATGTTTTCACCTGCACCAAAAACAATTAGACGGCTTAGATGAAGTTTTAACCCATCAAATTATAAAAATTCCATTAGTCAAAATATTTTGACAATTAGTCAAAATAATTTGACCCAACAATATTAATTAATAATGGTTAAACTTAGATTATTACATTAAAAATAAAAATAAATTTAAATCAAAATAAAAAAAAACAAATTAATAATTAAACAAATTCAGTTAACAAAACTTACAGTTTAAAAAATTAAGAAAAAAAATACAGTTAAAAATAGTTATTTTAAAAATATTTTAAAAATAACATGAATAATAAAATATTAAATAAATAAATATTTAAAACTAATTACCTTATATTTTAAAGTTTGTTAAAAATAATTACAATTTTTTTAATAATAAAATAAATAAAATCAAATACTATCTACTTCCTTAAACAATTAATATTAGAATTAAACAAAGTTCATTAATCAAATTATAAATTATTCTTGTACAAAATATATAAGTTAAATATATTATTATTTGGTCTTAAAATAATATAAGAGTTATAAACATTAATAACATTATTGTGTATTGAGTATAAAAAATATTGCGAAATTAAAAAGAAAGACTTTAAAATTATATATAAAGAACATAATAGAGTCAAAACAATTTTTTATTTTATTTTTCAAGAAAAGCTAAGTTTTCAGCTTAGTATTTGCACCTCTTCTTCAAAAAGAGATCATAGTTCTGGATGGCTCTCATAATTCGGGCTCTCACGGCTCGAGGGAGAATCCAAAATGGCAGACCAACGAGTTTGGATACGCAAAAAATGTAATGTATACCAACATACATATGCAATTGGAAGACATCAAAATGATAGAAGTATATAATTACCATAGGGTGGAATTCTGATTTTCTCATATCATTTTGAAACATCATTGTTTTCTATACCGAGAAGCCTGAACCAATGGCCTAATAAACATATAATTAAGTATAACCGTAGGGTATGCATTCATTACCTTCCATTGAATCAAACAAGCTTTTATCTTCATTCAGTCTCCCTAAATCAGGCGTCAAGTCTAACAAATCATTACCATGTTGGATGTGGCATTATCGGGTAAGTGATGTTTCTTCATGACTTGGCTCAAAAAGTGAACAACTTTTCTAGCCATGGAATTACTTGACAGATATAGTTAGAGATACAGTATCACAAGCTATAGTTGGCCCTGGGCTGCTTGTACAAAATCACAAACAACAATTCAAAGGCCTTAAATTAATAAAATGCACCATTGAAAGATACCTATATGTGGCCTCGTTTAGATTTTCGTTCATTTCCTTCATTTTCTCAAGTAGACAATCGCTTCATCTATTCTTTTTGAATTATAGAATTAAATTGTGTATGAAAACGTCCGGGTTGAAATATGGATTTCAAATTAAGTTCTGAATTAGTGGAGACCGCCAAAGGGAGTGGCGATGCCATATGTAAAAAGGAAGAGACTCATAGAATGACAAAGACAAATAGAGCTTTTGCACATTTTCGTTAATCCATAAACAGGATCGATATATATAGAGAGACACACATAGATCCACGAATCCATACATCTCGATCGGAAAAGAATCAAGAGAAAAAGAAGGATGTTCACTTCTTAAAATATCCTATATACGTAGGTGGAAACAGGGGAAGGGGTCAGATTTATCCCGACGGAAGTAAGAGTAACAATACAGTTTATAATGCTACAGCAGCGGGTATAGTAAGCAAAATCGTACGAAAAGAAAAAGGCGGATATGAAATATCCATAGTAGATGCAGCATATGGGCGTCATGTCACCAGTTCAAATCTGGTTCCTAGCACATGATTCATTTGTATGAGTATCTATTCTATAAATTTGTTGATATGGCTCAAGATACATATTTATTAATAGTCTTGATTGTAATACATATTTATGTCATTTAGAGATATACCCTATTTATAAAATAGATGGGTCTCGTATATCTTTTAGAAATGTAATTCTATTTTATTTTCGATTATTGTTTTTATTCAAAAGTTACTACTTCATACACATGTTCAAAAGGTGAAATTTATTTGTTAAAAAAACCCAAAGTCTAGTATAGAGAAGTTGAAGGATGGGAATAAAAAAATTTAGTTTAAATACAGTACAAATCCGATTCCCTTTATTTAACCAAAGGTTGTGATTCATCTACCACACCAGCTCAGCTGACAATAGAACATGGCCCTTTTCATACAGAACATTGGTTAAAACAATGTGAATCGATCGATTTCTCAACAACAAATAAAATTTCATAGGGTGTGAAGGGTTCTCCTGATTCTTGAAAATGCTAATGACTATGAGGATCCAAACTTATCCTCTCAGCCTTAGAGTTCATAATTTAACAGTAAAAACCAATCCTTCAGGGAGAGAATCCGAGAAATATAATCATTGTCGACCGACAAATTTAAGCTAGTTTTAAACGGATAGACCAGTAGAGAC
Source organism: Impatiens glandulifera (assembly GCF_907164915.1). Taxonomy (NCBI): domain Eukaryota; kingdom Viridiplantae; phylum Streptophyta; class Magnoliopsida; order Ericales; family Balsaminaceae; genus Impatiens; species Impatiens glandulifera. Next base: position 21,864,571 of record NC_061865.1, read on the forward strand.
TTACCTTTAAGCCTCTCCCCGATTTGCATTGAATTTGAATGCCCTCTCATATCCATTCACAGTCTCTTCCACATGCACTATAATTCAAATCATGATAAAAAATCATATGAAAAGGAAAGAAATCACTTTTCAGTTTCAAGTTTTGCAATTTTCCAGTAGATCGTTATTATGACATAACCTTTGACAAAGTAGTAGTGTATACAAATACGCTCAAGGGTGTATCCAGAATTTTTTTTTTCCCTGGGCTATCAAGATTATACGTTTCACTATTACGGGTAATAAGTGAGTATATTAAACATAATCATCGAGCTACTAAAATAAAATAAATATATAAAATCTAAAAATTGATGTGAATACCCAATTAAAATAACAAATTTATATATATAATTATATCTCGTATTATTGAAAATCTAAAAAATAAGACAAAAAAATCTAAAACTAAGACACAAAAAATCTATAAAATTTAACGAACTTAACGAACCTTTACATATTATTTTAGTTGTAACTTTCTATTCTTTATAGAATAAAATTCATCTATTATAGAATCTGAATCAATATCTTCAACAAGCTCTCGTTCAATATAAATTATCATAGTATCGGCTAAAAACTCTTCTTCCATCTTATTCCGTTGAATAGTTTTCAAATGTTTCATTGCTGAAAATGACCTTTCTGTAGTGGCAGTAGAAACTGGTAAAGTCAAAAGAAGTCGAATCAATCTATCAATCAAATTATAATTTGATGACTTGTTTGTTTCAACTAATCTGCGACACAATTCAATGATGGAAGACATATTTTGAAAATTCTCATTACGAGAAACATCAATTTTATAATGTTGGAGTTGAGATCTCAAATAATGCATTTCTTGTTCACTGAAGTCTCCTGGATAATACTTTTCAGTAAATTTGTAAATATCTCCAGTTTTAAATGCTTTAAAATTATCTTTAGGGTCTAAAGCAGAACTAAGTATAAGTAGCTCTACTGCTTCATCACTAAATTTGGAATTCAACTCTTCTTGTTGAAAATCTATAACTGAATTGAAGACATTGAAATGATAGTGTTGCCGAATTGTCAACAAATCTTTTTGTTGGCATGAACGTCTTGTTGCACTTTTGTATGAAGCATTTAGATGTGGAATTTCAATGTCATGTTGTGTGCAAACCATTTGCACGGACTCCAAGAGTTGATCAAATTCTTCCTCTCTTAAATTGAAAAGTAGTCTTTTAGTAGTTGAGACTAGATCCATGGCACTTATAATATCAATAGATTTTTGTTGCAAAGCTTGACAAAGTAGGTTTGTAATTCCCATAACTTTGTACATCATATAAAGTGTGAAAATAAATTCAAAAGATCTCAAAGCTATCAGACAACAACATGCTTCTCCACGTAAAGAACTAGACGATCCTTCTTCCACAATACTTTCAAGCACATAAATAGTAGCACCAAACATATCAATTAAACTGCAAATAGATTCAAAATGAGAGCTTCATCGAGTAGATCCACTACGATGTAAATTACAAATTTGATTCTTTCCTTTACCAGTATCACGTTCACCCGAAGTAACCATACGGTCAATTTCAATAGTTTGAACAGAATGTAACTCAGAATGCCATTTGGAAGAACAACCAATAAGATTAATAATGGTGGATAATTTTGAAATAGCCAAACAGAAATCTCTTTTGTAGAAGCTCCAACTAATGCTAATTGCAACCTATGAGCAAAGCAATGTATATAATATGCATATGGACACTCTCGAAGAAATAAAGCTTGAAGTCCATTCCAAGCACCAGACATGTTACTAGCACCGTCGTACCCTTGCCCTCTCATATTAGTGACATTCAAATTATGTCGAGAAAAAACATCTGATATGCTCTTCTTTAATGTTAAAGCAGTAGTATTTGGAACATTAACAATATCAAAGAAACGCTCTCGTAAAATACTCAAACAATCAACAAATCTCAGAATAATTGACATCTGCTCTTTATTTGAAATATCTTTAGCTTCATCAACTAAAATACAGAACTTCGCATCACCAATTTCTTCACGGATTTTTTTTCTTACTTTATTTGCAAAAATATGCAAAATTTCTTTCTGAAAAATTGGTGAAGTATATGTTGCATTTTTTGGAGCTTTTTCTAACACTACATCACCAATATCAACATTCAATCGACCCATAAGTTTTATCATCTTTATAAAATTACCACGATTTTTAGAAGATGAAGATTCATCATGACCTCTAAATGCACAAGCTTGTAAACTAAGCCATCGAATACTCTCAATTGTCGTTGTAAGTCGCATCCGATTTTTTTGAATTTCGTCTAAACTTTGAAAATTCAACATTTTGTCAATATGTCCACTTACTTTCATCAAATCTTCAACACATTTGACTGCATTACTATGTGATGAAGTATGACCTCCTATATGAATTAAAAATGAACATTTAACTCCATCGTTAACCCTTTTCCAATTATTAAATCCATCAATAGTGAATGAAGGATTAAGAGGTGATTTCTTTTGGAAAAGGAAACAAGGAAAACAAAATATTAAATCTTTTGATGGAGAGTACTCTAACCAAGGAAACTTTTCAAACCACGAGTATTGAAATTTGCGATATTGGGTTTGTGATCCATACTTAGTTCTTGGATACTCATCCAACTTAGGTTGATACGGACCCATTCTAATATAAGCTCGCCTAATTTCATCTTGTAGATTAACAGGAATATAGGAATTCGAATGGCGGGATCTCGTTCAAGAGTATTAAGATCAATTTCAACTCTTGGAAAATTTAAAATAGGTTGCTCTTCTTCAGTATTAGATGGAAAATTTAGAGCATGTTGCTCTTCTTCAGTATTAGATGTATCAGATTGAAGATTTACCTCGTTGTTAATAGTGGATGAACTTTCTTTATGTTTAAAAAATGAAAATAGGGTTTTTCTTTTTTTACTTCCTTCATTTTCCATTGTAATCTATTAACAAAAACATATAATCATGATGTGAGAATATATACAATTTATACCATCTTATATTATAGAAAAATTAATCGAAAGACTAATTGTAAATAAACTAACCGAAAGTTATCCAGAGGAGATTCAAGAGCACGAACGACAGAGGAGATTCAAGATTAAAAGAGACAAAACGATGATAGTTGAAGAGAAATTAAATAAAAGAAGTAAACAAATTAAATTAATTAGGTTTTTAATAAGTAAAGGCTAAAATAAAGAAAATATAAAAATTTAAGTGAAAAAATTATTATAACCTATAGTAATGATGAGAAATTATTATTGATGACTAAGTCTAATTTAAATATTTATTTATCTCTATTCTTTTTATTAATAATATATCTCTTCTTTCTCTATTTTTAGATTTTTAGATTTTTATCTATTAATTTTTAATTATATATTTATATATTTGAATTAATTAATTAATTTATATTATATTTTAAATATTAGTAGAATAGTTTGTCAGTTGAATAATTTTAAACTCTTAATAATTAAGAATTTATTTCGTTTCAATTTCAATAATCATTTAATTTCAAATTAAGTGAATATTTAAGTGAATATTTATAATAGTTTTATAATAAAAAATTAAATAGACAAAAATTATTAAATAATAAAAAGTTGAATAAATAAAATTATACTCAATTATTAATTAATTTAAGTGACGTGTATAAAATTAAACAAAGAGAAAAATTAATATATACAACATATTTCTAAGTTGACATTTTCAATCATAATAATATTTATAAGGTGACATTTTCAATTCTATAAGTCCCACTACATGATTAATAATTTAATATAAATAATATATATATATAATTTTTTTTAATTAATTACCCTGGGCTACCGCCCACCCCAGCCAGCTAGGTGGCTCCGCCATTGAATACGCTAAATATGTTCCATATCTGAAGACCGATTAAATGTATCTTTAAATATGATCTTTATCTTCAGAGTGATTGCATTTCATTGTCTGAATTTGGAAAGTGTCCATGTATAAAAAAAACAGTTTTCAAACTTTGATTTTCAAAATTTTTTATTCAGGTTGATTTGATCGATTCTCTTTCGACAGAAAGTTTATACATGATATATATAATGATTCTTAGCAAAGAAATCACATAATCAAAGCTTAGAACAGATAAAATCTAATCAAACAAAAAAAATTGAAAACATTCAAATTTTCAATCACAAATCATGGTACAAACGATATGGATGCATACCAACAGTGGGAGAACACTCCCGGGCTGTGTTGGAAGCTATTCAAGGGCCTGGATCGAGACTTGGATCGTCGGAACATATTTTAAAAAAAACTAGTTCGCCGAAATCTTCAAAGCTTTGATTCAGGTGATGAACTCCAGTGATTTTTGGATGATTGTTTGATGGTTTGGTCTACAGACCATGGGGGGTATTTATAGTAGGGGAATGTCGGTTGAGAAAGGGTAATATAAGACGATTTTAACCTCTAGCGAACTTATCCCTTAAGTTTTATCCGAAAACTGACAGCCTTATCTAGGGAAGGATAAGGCTAGAGGATAAGGGCAAAGTGTAGGCGTTGATGAGAGGAGGACGTGACTGAAATTTGAAGGGATAAGGATGCATGTAGCGTGCGTTGTCCCTCCTAGAAGAATCTCGCCGACGAGGTCGCATTTCCGGTGATCCTTGCGTCCCAACGAAGAAGACAATGTAAACGACGTCGTTTCGAGTGACGGAACACCGAGTTTCGTTTGATTACGTCCAAGGTCAGCCTGATTGACTGACGGGGTTAGTTTGTCTCGTTAGTTGATCCGATGTGGGCGATTGCGTGCTGAATTCGTTGTAGCGGAGTCTGGTGTATTCTTGGCTGTTGGATGAGATTTGGGCGCTCATCTGATGGTCCAAAATCATGTTGCAAATATTTAACAATTTTTTTGCTACATAGGATTATCTAATTTTATTTTATTTAAAAGGTTAGTAAAAAATGATATTTAATCTCATTTAAATCCATTTCTTCACCCAAAAAATTCACAAAACATATGGAATCATAATAACAAATATGATCATAACTTTTTTTCTTGGGAATTTTATGGTAATTTATTTAATTGTCTTAAGTCATAAATTAAACATAAATCATGATTAAATCAAAATTAAATATTTTCTACCTCTTCTTTGGTCTAATTTGTAATTTGGTAATATAAATAAAATATTTAACTTCAAAATTTTTCCAAAATTTTGAATAATTTTCTTAATTAGGATTTAATTATCAATATAATTAATCCTTAATTAAGTTTTAATTTCTTTTTTTTATGATATTTTGAATATAAAATTTTAAAATATTATTTTAATATTATTAAAAATAATAATATTATTTAAAAATAGGGTAAGTCAAATTTCATGCTTACAAATATTAAATTTTGTAATTTCAAGAGTATAAATCAAAATAATTTCATAATTTATATGCTCCAATCAGGATAGTAGTAAGAATAATGATTAATATGCTAGTTTTAAAAAATCATGTAAATACTTATTTGGATCAAACCCAGAACAAATTCATAAGTTTATTTGACAAAAACCATAAACATGATATAGTCATTACACGTTAGCCGCCTCTAGTAGCACAAAATGGATCCTATATGACAAATAAATAAATAAATAAAAGATGTCCAAGTTCAGCCAAGTTTCTAGAAATTCCTCAAAATTTGGTAACGATAACCTCAACATCATTGAAAGTATGTGATATTTGCAAAACTTGTAATGATAACCTCAACATCTACTAATCTTATTGACAAATCTTTCGTCCTCTATCTCTATCGTTACTTTAACATTGTAGGATCACTATTTTAAAAGTTATCTAATTTCATTTTAAAATATAATTTATGAATTTCATAAAAATTAACAAGAAGATATATTATAGGCAAATTTTGCAATTACGTGTTTGTCGGCTACATACTTAATAAGTTGTACCATTTTTTTTAAATTAAAATTTTTATATTATTAATAAAATATAAGATATACAATATATTATAATTAGTATACAGTATTTATGTATTTTCTGATATTATTTTTATTTTATTTTATTTTATAAAATTTAGTTTTATAAATTATTTTAAAATTAAATTATTTTTGTATTAATTATTCAATTTATTTAAATATAGTTGACTAAATCTACATTTAAATATGCATTGATTATTAATATATTTTTAATTCTCAATTCTAACAAAAATTTTGTAGAACGTTTAAAATTTGAATTTGAATTTTTTATTAATCATATTATTTGAATAACTAAATAATTTTGTTTTTGTAAGTTATTAAAAATAAAAGTATAGAATTAATTAAATAAATAAAAAAGTATAAATATTTACATTTTATTTTATAATAAAATAGAATTTTTAAATGTGAACGATGTGCATTTAATATTTAGTCTGGAATATCTATCAATTCCAAAATTATATTTTTTGGTTTGAAAACAAATTTTAAACTAATTGAAATTCAAATTTTATTATATATATATTAAAAAAATAGTTCAAAATTGAAAACCCAAAATCAAATTCAAATTATTTTATTAGAATTTGAATAAATTCAAATTCATTTAAGTTTTTGAATTGACTAAAACACGACCTTAATTAATTTGAACGATATTATTGATATAGGTCAAAGTTTTTTTTGGAAGTAAAATGGTCTCTACATTTAAATTTAAAATTAAATTACTTAATAAATATATGCTTAATATATTTTGAAATTGTTATTTTTGTTATTGGTAATTAGGAAAATAGACTTCCCGCTAAACTCTTGCAACCCTAAATTTGAATTTTTTTTTATTTTGGCCAAACTATAAAAGGCTCTCTCCAGTTCTTCTCAATTCACATGTAAAATAAAACTCTCTTTGATTTATATTGAATCTACAAGATTATCAAAGTCAAGTTTAAACAGGTCAGTAATTCTTCAAATTACACTCTATTTTGATCCAATTTTTTTTTTTATGTTTTATTAGAGTTTGATATAATTTACAACTATTTGAATAAAATAACATCTAAATACTGTTTAAAATAATTTAATCTATCAAAACAAATTATTATAAAAAACTTGTTTAAATCATTGGTCAAATTTTCAAATAATGATTATTAATTTTTATAACTTTTGTATTATTAAGCTGTAAAATGGTTAAATTTGATTTTTAACTTGTGTTGAACTTTTCTGTTATTCTTAAAATTTGATTTTTAATTTGTGTTGAACTTGTATGTTTATTTAATTTTTTTTATGTTTTTTCTTTTAAAAAAAATAAAATTAAAGTTTGTCTAGCTTAATTTTGAACTTATGTTTCTTTTCCCTTTTAAAACTTTTTAATGAAATAATACTAAGTTATTTTTAAGAAAAAAAAATAATAAGTTATATATAATATTAGTATTTTCTGATATTATTTTTTTATTCAAAAATAGTTATATACAAATTATAAAAAATTCATTTATATTTATATCACTTATTCAAAATTTATTTAAAATATATTTGACTCATTCTACAGTTAATTTGTATTATTTACAGAAAAATATGTTTATGTGTTTAAAATATGTTTAATTTTGTATTATTGACTCATTATGTGTTATATAATTCAAATTAAAAAATAAATCTCTTACAACACATAAAATTTCCTGAAACCTCTAAAAAAATTCAATTCAATTTTTCATATAAAAAATAATATACAGTAGGATTATATTTTATTTTTAGAATATTTTGCCTATTAACAATATATAGCTGATTATATATTTCTAATTAATAAAGTAGGGTTTGTTAAAGAACAGTACTATTCATAACTTCCCTTAAACTTTATTACTTCTTTGAAATTCTTTTATTCACTTTATATTTAATATTTTATTTTCTTAAACTAGATATAAAATTTATATTTGAAAATTGTAGGTCATCTATCTGTATTTGTTATTAGTTATATATCACCAATATTTGAATTATACTTTGGTAATATCTCCTTGTTTTGTTTTCAAAATAAATCTCTAGTAAGAAATTAATATATTCATTTTATAATTTTTAATAATTAAAATCAAATTTAAATATTCCAGTATGAAACAGTGGACACGTCAATGAAATCCTTTTGATTTTTTTGAAAATTAAGTTTATTAGGATTTCATCTTCTTTATATATATATTCAAAATTTAATTTATATTAAATTATTAACAATTCCAAATTACTGTGTATAATTTTAGATAATTAAAATTTTTATTCATTATTATAATTATATTTGTTTATTTATTCTTTATTACATATCCAAGAAACATGACTAGTTTAAATGATAAAACTTTATAGGTGTTGGCATGGGATATTTTTACATGGTTTACGGCAAAACATATCTTTAAATTAGCAACAACTTCCCAACAATGTTTGAATTTTACCAAGAAGCAGCATTTTGTACAAGACAAACTCAAAATATGATGCTAAAAGATGATTGCAATTTCTTTATTCAAGCAAACATCGTATTGCACTTTGCCAACGAGAACATAATAAGGATATTGACTCTTATAGGCCAACCATTAGGCTTGGTAATTCAACCACAATCTATAGAGTTTTTGAGAGACGTTCAACTACTCGTATCAAGAGGCGGTCTTCTCTTTTGTAGAACTGCCCAAACGAGATCCAATTCGGTCAAACCTTTTGTGATAATTAATCCGGCCACTAGGATGAAGGTTCAAGTATCTGCACCTTCTGGTTTGTCAAACGGGAAAGGGATAATTGTTTGAAAGTAGTTTTCAATTATAATAAAAATGGCGATATTTTTCTTATGATTATAATGGAAGATAATGATGACTGGAACCCAATATATAAGTGTATGGTATACTCACTCGAAGAGGAGGAGTGGAGAGAGAAGAGCCAACGACGTTTCAATATCGGAGGAAGAATTTATCGGTGGAAAATCACGTGTTCTTCGGTGATTGTGTTTATTTTATTTCGGATTTTTATTGTTATTTCACACGTATGAGTGAAAACTATTTCCCTTATATTTTGTGTTATAACATAGAAAACGAAACAACACAACTTTTGAGATTACCAAGGAGAGCAAATAAAGGGCGAAACCACGGTAGTTGTCAACTCAAAATCTTTCCATGGAACAAGTGCAAGACAATGTGCTTGGTTAAGTTTCGTAAAGGTCTTTTCACGATATGGGTATGGAATAAAGTTAGTAAAAAGGGTGATAAACCGTGGATTCAAATTCTAAGAATGACATTATCGGAGATCGGATTACCAGAACATGTGCTAGATGACGTTGCCGGCTTTACAATAACCAATGGGAAAACGTTGGTTATTGCAATGGGAAACAATAAGATTTACTCTTACGATGTAACAATGAACAATCAAAAGACGGCAACTTTAATATGCAAGGACCATCTATGCATAGGAAAATCTTTTATAATTCATTCTTATTCTAATACCATGGCTCAAATTCCAAACGCCATGCCCCTCTTCCCTTGCTAGATTAAATAAATTTCTTATTGTATTATTACATTTTAATTTATTGAAATTATTTTATTGAACCATATATATTATTATTTTGTTTTATAGATTATGAATGTGGCCCATTATTAATTTATATCTTCCCTATATTTGATTTGTAAAAAATTATTAATGTGTATTTTTTTGGGGGGAAATTGTTAAAACTATTTCATTAAAATTCTAAAAGTGGGAGAGTCGGAAATCAAAACTAGACAAATCCTAGCTTTGATTAAGGATGACAATCAAAAGACCCTAAAAAAATTGATTAGTAGCATTCATACATTCTAAAAAAACAGAGATTACAAATAGAAATGAATACGTTCAAACCTAATCATCCAAACTAGGGATTTTCGCATGCCATCTATCTTCATTGAGAGACCTTCTTCCCATTTTTCTTCCTCTACCTCTTCCTCTAACGATAAAAGGAGATTGTATTGAAGAGGATGATGAGTATTGTTGTTTCTTATTTTGAATTCTCTCTTTGTACAAGTTCGTTCTGATTTGATAGAAAGAATTGTTTCTAAGAATTTCAGGACTTTTACCTTTGTTATCTTCAACTTGAATTTTTGTATTCTTGTCTTCCTTATCTTTAGCTTCAGCTTCAGACTCTACATCGGTTTTGGAATCTTCTTTATCGGCTTTAGAATTCTCTGTTTCAGCTTTGAAATTCTGGGTGTTTTCATCTTGAGTTTCTTCAACAACAAATTGAGGTTCATCTTCCATTTTAGGCCTAAGCCTTTGCATTATAGAAAATTTTATTTTCCTCTTCACCTTAATTCCCTTTACTTTCTTTCTTTCGCTGTTTTCCATTTTCTCAAAATCCTTCTTGTTTTCTTCTACAAATGTTTGATCTTTGAGTTTAGCCTCCTCTGTTTCCTTCTTTTCCTTTTCTGTTTCTTAGCTTTTCTGCTCTTCTTTTTTAGCTTTATCACATTTATTGTGCAGAAAAATGTTACAGAAAGCACACATTTTTGGTTTCCATAGATCTCTATGACATTGTGATTTCTTTTTTCTGTCAACAATTGTCATTTTCATTTGCAGGACACTCCTAGGATGCACTTCAATGCTAATTCTAGTAAGGACAAGTGCTCTCCTCCTTCAGTTATTGAGTCCATATATAATGGTTTCCAAATTGTACTTGCAAAGTGACTAATCGCTTTAGCATTGTACATGTGGGCTGGAATATTCCAGAGCTTGAACCAAATATGGGCAATTTCCTTTGATCTACTTTGTAGATTCATATCTTCTGACCACTTTTCAAGCTTCATGCAATTTGATCATATATAAGTATGCCCATTATCCAAGATTTCTTTCAGATTTTAAGCCTTTTTTGAACTGCATGAAGTACAGGTCATGTATGTTTGCATAAACTTTTTCAAGCCACTTTTCTCCTCACTGTTTAATTAGACAATCTTTGGTAGTTGGAAATGATACTCTGTTTTTCCCAATGAAGTTTCCAACCACCACAAACTCTCAGTCTTCAATACAATTCTCCTCTACTTTAGAAGGCAGTTTGAATTCAAAAGGAGAGTTGAGTACCCCTACCTTTGTTTGGATATCCCCCAAGTAGCTTTTTTTTCCTTTGTAGGCATGATCTTCAAATTTCTTTTCTACTTTATTCTTCCATACCTCGTTGACTTTCTATGTTGAATTACTCTTGATAGTGTAGGTCTTGGTTTTGGGAGCCTTCATCAACTCCTTCATTGCATCAACTAACCACTTAACTATCTCCTCATATTTTGTTTTCTTCAGTAAATTCTAGTCCTAGAGATAATAAATATTGAGTTAGACTGTTATTTGATGAGCTTTCTCTTTACTGATTATGATTTCTCCCTTCTTAGAATGCATTAGGAGTTTGGTAATCTGGTTTTTAAGACCAAACAGGTTGGCTCTTTCATTATAACCAACCTTCCAAATTCCTTCTTTTTTCCCCTAATTTCTTGCAGCATTTTCTTCAGAATATTTAACAGAAATTGGTTCCTTACCTTTGCTACATTCTTGTTTGTCCAGGATTATTTCTTCAACAATCCTATCAACTTTCTTTTCAGATACCTCCCTTAAATCTTCCATCACAAATTCATTGATTTCCTTATACTTATTGCTTTTCTTTCTTCGCATTTTATTGAAAAACAGAACAAAGCAACAAAGAAGAACAATTACAGAATATGGTACACCAGAAATCCTAGCTATACAAAACAGGGTAAACCAGAAACTCTAACCTTCCAACCAAGCTTGTAGATGAATGACCGGCCTAGCAATTAAAGTCGATATCGTGTCGTTCGTGCCGATTGTGCGCGCGTTTGACAAACGACACTGAGCAACTAACAATGTGATCACAATAAGCGAACTGCGACCTTGATACCATGTAAATCGTGCCGATTGTGTCGTTCGTTTCAATTGTGCCGATTGTACCGATCGTGTCGTTCGTGGTACTACTTTAAATTTGTATAACGTTTTATAGTATAAACAAAAGATGGTTAAACACTTATCAATGGTATAATTTAACACAAATTCTAATTTAGGGTTAATTGAGATTAATTGTGTAAAAATATACCGGAATTATAAATATATTTATGAATAAAAGTATATAGATATGATTATTTTAATATGGTTTTGATTCAATAGTGAGTTACTTAAACATCTAAAAAAATCACCATCAAACAGACTTATGTGTTGTCTTTTTATTCTATGTTCTTTAAAAAAACAATGGTTTGAAAGGATTTTTCTTTAGTTATTAGAAATTGGATAAAATGATATTTGTGTCTCATGTCCGTCAAACTATTATTATAGAGGATTGTGTCTCAAACACAAACAAATATAATTAAAATATATAATATTATCAATATATTTATTTGTTTTTCATCTTATAAGAATTTTAAGAATTTTAAGTTTATTTTTTTTAATAATATTAATTTTCAATTTATATTATATAAAAAAATAATTTTATTATATTATTTTTTTCTTTAAAAAATATGGTTTAAAATTACTTTAACATTCATTAACAGTAGTACTACATATGCACAGGGTTAACTTATTCTTATTTTATATGTAATCTTGTTTGACCATTAAATTGTCTTAATTAATTTTTAAATTTATTCCATATTTTTTAGAATAAATTTGTTTAAAAAAATATTAACATATATGTGCGTTTTTCGGTCCTAGGTTTTAACCTGGGTTTCGTTTCTCGGTTCTAATTTTGAACCCAGGGTTCATTTTCAAAAAAAATTTGATGATTAAATAAAAATTCAATTTTTTCAAAAATAAGATTTGATCAAACATGATCAAAATGATGAAACAGTTACTTGGAATTCATCCTGACATGTTAACAAACATGTATAACAACTAATTGGATCAAAAAATCCAGAATAAACAAAGAACACATATTTCAAAAATTTTAATTTTAAGCTTGAATTTCAAATTTTCAGTTTGATCAAAATTATCAAAACGCGATTACAGTTATTTGAGATTCATTCTAACATGTTAACAAACATGTATAGCAACTATCTGGATAAAAAAAATCAGATTTAAACCAAGAACATAAATATTTTAAAAAAACAATTTTCAAACTTTGATTTTCAAAAATTTTTATTCATGTTGATTTGATCGATTCTCTTTCGACAGAAAGTTCATACATGATATATATAATGATTCTTAGCAAAGAAATCACATAATCAAAGCTTAGAACAGATAAAATCTAATCAAACAAAAAAATTGAAAACATTCAAATTTTCAATCACAGATCATGGTACAAACGATATGGATGCATACCAACAGTGGGAGAATACTCCTGGGCTGTGTTGGAAGCTATTCAAGGGCCTGGATCGAGACTTGGATCGTCGGAACATGTTTTGAAAAAAACTAGTTCGCCGAAATCTTCAAAGCTTGGATTCAGGTGATGAACTCCAGTAATTGTTGGATGATTGTTTGATGGTTTGGTCTACAGACCATGGAGGAGTATTTATAGTAGGGGAATGTCGGTTGAGGAAGGGTAATATAAGACGATTTTAACCTCTGGCAAACTTATCCCTTAAGTTTTATCTGAAAACTGACAGCCTTATCTAGGGCAGGATAAGGCTGGAGGATAAGGGCAAAGTGTAGGCGTTGATGAGAGGAGGACGTGGCTGAAATTTGAAGGGATAAGGATGCATGTAGCGTGCGTTGTCCCTCCTAGAAGAATCGCGCCGACGAGGTCGCATTTCCGGTGATCCTTGCGTACCAACGAAGAAGACAAAGTAAACGACGTCGTTTCGAGTGGCGGAACACCGAGTTTCGTTTGATTCCGTCCAAGGTCAGCCTAATTGACTAACAGGGTTAGTCTGTCTCGTTAGTTAATCCAGTGTGGACGATTACGTGTTGAATTCGTTGTAGCGTGGTCTGGTGTATTCTTGGCTGTTGAATGAGATTTGGGCGCTCATCTAATGGTCCAAAATCATGTTGCAAATATTTAACAAAATTTTTGCTACATAGGATTATCTAATTTTATTTTATTCAAAAGGTTAGTAAAAATTGATTTTTAATCTCATTTAAATCCATTTCTTCACCCAAAAAATTCACAAAACATATTTCTGGAATCATAATAACAAATATGATCATAACTTTTTTTCTTGGGAATTTTGTGTAGTTTATTTAATTGTCTTAAGTCATAAATTAAGCATAATTCATGATTAAATAAAAATTAAATATTTTCTACCTCTTATTTGGTCTAATTTGTAATTTGGTAATATAAATAAAATATTTAACCTCAAAATTTTTCTGAAATTTTGAATAATTTTCTTAATTAAGATTTAATTATCAATATAATTAATCCTTAATTATCACTATAATTAATCCTTAATTATGTTTTAATTTCTTTTTTTATGATATTTTGAATATAAAATTTTAAAATATTATTTTAATATTATTTAAAAATAGGGTAAGTCAAATTTCATGCTTATAAATATTAAATTTTGTAATTTCAAGAGTATAAATGAAAATAATTTCATAATATATATGCTCTAATCATGATAGTAGTAAGAATAATGATTAATATGCTAGTTTTAAAAAATAATGTAAATACTTATTTGGATCAAACCCAGAACAAATTCATAAGTTTATCTGACAAAAACCATAAACATGATATAGTCATTACACGTTAGCCTCTAGTAGAGCACAAGATGGATCCTATATGACAAATAAATAAATAAATAAATAAATAAATAAAACATTTCGAAGTTCAGCCAAGTTTTTAGAAATTCCTCAAAATTTGGTAACGATAAACTCAACATTATTGAAAGTATGTGATATTTGCAAAACTTCTAATGATAACCTCAACATCTACTCATCTTATTGACAAATTTTTCGTCCACTATCGTTACTTTAACATTGTAGGATCAATATTTTAAAAGTTATCTAATTTCATTTTAAAATATAATTTATGAATTTTATAAAAAATAATAAGAAGATATATTATAGGCAAATTTTGCAATTAAGTGTTTGTCGGCTACATACTTAATACGTTGTACCATTCTTTTTTTAATACAAAATTTTTATATTATTAATAAAATATAAGATATACAATATATTATAATTAGTATATAGTATTTATGTATTTTCTGATATTATTTTTTATTTTATTTTATAAAATTTAGTTTTTATAAATTATTTAAAAATTAATATATTTTTATATTAATTATTCAATTTATTTAAATATAGTTGCCTAAATCTACCTTTAAATATGCATTGATTATTAATATATTTTTAATTCTCAATTCTAACAAAATTTTGTAGAAAGTTTAAAATTTGAATTTGAATTTTTTATTAATTATATTATTTGAATAACTAAATAATTTTGTTTTTGTAAGTTATTAAAAATAAAAGTATAGAATTAATTAATTAAATAAAAAAGTATAAATATTTACATTTTATTTTATAATAAAATAGTATTTTTAAATGTGAACTATGTGCATTTAATATTTAGTCTGGAATATCTATCAATTCCAAAATTATATTTTTTGGTTTCGAATTAAATTTTAAACTAATTGAAATTCAAATTTTATTATATATATTAAAAAAATAGTTCAAAATTGAAAACCCAAAATCGAATTCAAATTGTTTTATTAGAATTAGAATAAATTCAAATTCATTTAAGTTTTTGAATTGGCTAAAACGACCTTAATTAATTTAGTCAAAGTTTTTTTGGAAGTAAAATGGTTAGTCTCTACATTTGAATTTAAAATTAAATTAATTAATAAATATATGCTTAATATATTTTGAAGTTGTTATTTTTGTTATTGGTAAGTAAAATGGTTAGTCAGAAAAATGAAGCGTGCCTACCAAAAATGTTGATTTCTAAAGATTTTTTTTTTGTTTCAATCCCGTGAAGGGAAATCATAGGTGGAATGAAACCAGGGGCAATAGAAGGATTACATTACATTTGACCCATTCTGATATTGATAGTGGAAGGGAAGATAAGTAACTACCAAGAAGTTTAAGTCACTTCTATTTTTCAAAAAAATAGATGAAATAACATAACAGACTTGGGAGTGCTGGGAACCAACTCCAGCAGCTGCGCCATTAGGTCCTCTGAACACAATAGAACGGATGTTTGACCAGCAGACATGCAGTTCGATTTTGCAATTAATTATGTGGTCTATTGCCTGTAATGAAATCCAAAGATGATAAGTAGATGCACAAAGAAGAACATTTCATTGCACTTGACAACATAAACAAATGGTGCCAGCAGACAACAAAGTAAACTTCTTTTAACTAAATGAGAAGAAAATAATGCCAAATACGACACTAATTTTCGTAAATACTTTCAACAAATGACAGAAGGAAATTTGGTGGACTGAAACTTTAATTGAAGGTTGACGTTTGAATGATAACCTAAAGTTAAACATTTTGTCCTTGTTTAGGTTGGATTGAAACTTTTGTGTACACAAATGAAGGTTTTTAATGTATATTTTGATTTTGAAAATGGGAACATCTCATTCAATTATTGTAAATAAAAAAAAAAAATCATTTTTAATACAAATTATCCTTTTTGCAAAAAAAGAAAGAATAGGAAAGCAAGTAATTTCAACTTAGCCCAGTGTGAATTAATTTTTTTTGCTAGCAAAGGACCCTTGTTCAATTCTCAGATTAAAAGTTGTAGGCACACATGTTATCAAAAGCTGGAATAGAAGGAAACCAGGTTAATCTGATGTGAATGAATGTTGAGCATGCTTACATTGGAACCAGTAACAATGATCAAAGATTGATATTTGAAGGATTTCTCAGTAGCACTTTTAAGAGTCTTAGAATCAAGATCTACCTTAACAATCTCTATTTTTAGAATCAATTCAATTCCTTCAACAACAAAACAAGCATGGTTAAATCATTTGTCTATTAGATTCTTACCTGAGAGATGTGATCTAAATATCCAGAATTAGCAAGAATCGATCTTACCTTTCTCCACGTACCACTCTGGTAGCAATCTTTCACCTACACTTCAAACAGACTTGAAATTCTGGTAGTCTTAGAGGTGCTGTACAACCAATTTAACAGTGAATAAATAAACTTCTTTTCATTGAAATCAACAAGAAAATAATTATAAGAATTAAAAAATTATCAGATAAGGTCACAGAAAAAGGCCTTATATGAACAACATTTTTTATCATTGATTATCCCACTGTGCTAAGTGACTGGAATTAGTACCAAATGGACAAGAAATATAAATGCATTAGATTATCATCTTTGATGATTTAGAAGATTTGAAAACTTACATTCAACAAGAAGATATCCCTTGCTAAGAGTTGGACGCTCATAAGGAGCAACCTGAAAGCTAGAAAATGTCCATCATCACAAGTACCAATAGTGATGACAAAAATGAACGAAATTAAAATCAAATCAGCATAACTCCAATAATAAACTAACAATATACATGAAAAGACAACAGATGCAGGGAAAGTCATACATACACTTCTTTATAAATAATTGCAAGCTCGCCTAGCTTAACACCCTGCTTGGAGAACTCTCTAGCAGCATAACCCTACATTAATAATACAATATTGCATCAATTCATTTTGGTGGGATTAACAAAAATTAGAGTGGAAGGAAGGAAGTTTTCAGTCATATGAAGCCAAAATAACTCCACACGCACACACAGAACTTACGGGATGATATTTTTCTAAAAACTTTATACTGCGAAGCCAATATAGAATCAAGATGTTTGCGCTACTAACCGAAATACAGTAAAAATAGCACATATAAATATATTAGATCAATACTTCACAAGGTTGGACACAAAATTCAGAAGAAATCAAGATGATTATTTCACAAAATTATGATCATGAAGATCCTTGAGAATGGAAGCGATATAGTATATGATAGCACCTGAGCATAACATAATTAAGGTATTGATGAAAGTAAAATCCAAACTATCCAGAATAATAAAATAACGAAGGATCTAATTGGTAAGAATACAATCAATTTGGTATCTTCGTCCTACATTAAATTTCTATTAGAGTACGATAAATTGTGTATGTAAATACATTTGTTTAACCAAAGGTTGTGATTCATCTACCACACCAGCTCAGCTGACAATAGAACATGACCATTTCCATAAAGAACATTAGTTAAAACAATGTGAATTGATCGATTCTTCAGCAACAAATAAAATTTCAAAGGGTGTGAAGGGTTCTTCTGATTCTGCAAAATGCTAATGACTCTATGAGGATCCAAGCTTATCCTCTCAGCTTTGAGTTCATGATTTAACAGTAAAAACCAATCCTTCCGGGAGAGAATCCGAGAAATATAATCATTGTCGACCGAAAAATTTAAGCTAGTTTTAAACGGATAGACCAGTAGAGACTTACCTTTAAGCCTCTCCCCGATTTGCATTGAATTTGAATGCCCTCTCATATCCATTCACAGTCTCTGCCAAAAGATGTGCAGAAGACTGATGCTTCAAAACGGTTCTAACAGACACTAATCTATAACGAAACTACAGAAATTGCACTATAATTCAAATCATGATAAAAAATCATATATGAAAGGAAAGAAATCACTTTTCAGTTTCAAGTTTTGCAATTTTCCAATAGATCATTATTATGACATAACCTTTGACAAAGTAGTAGTGTATACAAATACGCTCAATATGTTCCATATCTGAAGACTGATCAAATGTATCTTTAAATACGATCTTTATCTTCAGAGTGGTTGCACTTCATTGTTTAAATACGCTCAATATTGGATTGCCTGGAGGTATCAAGATTAGGCAGAATTGTGCTTGTAGATTTCATTCATTTTTTTTGTCTGTACGAAAAACATTTTGACCTCACAAATAAAACTTGTGTTGCCATTGACAAATTTGCCTATCATTTATATTTTTGTATTTGAATCTAACTGGAATTATGCCTCCAATTTCTTGCTTATTTCAGGTTTCTCGTGAATCCTATATAAAAAAAATTATTTTCTTGCCAAACGGTTAGCTCATAAATCCAAGAGAAATCGTGTGCCTAATTTTGTCGGCGAACAAGTAATATAATAAAATAATTATAACTCTTATAATGTGTAATGGTTGAATTTCTAAGAGACAGTATTTTTTCTTTTGAAAATGTACCAATCGAGAACATTTAGCAGATTGACTTGGTTTGCTGCTAACTGCTGCTCTATTTTGGTTCAAATGTTGAAAAATCCTTAATTTGAACCTCATTCATTATTTTCGAAAACCTCCAAGTTAAAAATGAACATGATTTTTTGTTTGCTTGGTATAAGATTAGTTTTGGAACATGATCTGGATTCGTGTGTTTTTTGTTGCTTCATTTGGTATATTATTTATTGTCTTGATCGTGATCAAATTAATTCTTGGATATGATAAGAAAAATTAGATTTTCTAGCAAATATAACAAATATAGAGTTTCTATTTAATATGAAAAAAGAAATTGACAACCAATGAACCCAATAGTGAAAACATGCATATTATGTAGTACCTGTGTCTGAAAATCATCATTCGACAACAAAATATTGTTACCATGGATGGGGTCTGGTCATTTAAAAGTGACTTGATTTATGTGCTTACATATGAGGCTAACAAATTCTGTAATGTGTATATATATATATATATATTACAATACAAAGAAGTCAATAATGGGAATGTTTTAAATGGAACAGAAGGTAAATTGGATTACTCTTCTTCAATGAAGTCTAGTAAAAGAAGAGAATTTGCACATACCAGCATCACAGAAGGTATTAAATAAACATGGTTAGTTTCATAATTCTTCCATCTCATGTAGATTCTCAGTAAATGATGTTAAGGTCAAAGTCTATACAAATTGAATATGCTGGTTATACATATTGAAAAAAAATACTTGCAAAGTTTATTCAGACCAAATATTGAACACCCCTATGCACAAATCACAGAAAAACTTGGTCAAGCAAACATGATATTTGTTTGCCCTTACAGAAGATAACTAATGATTACATGTGATTTTACTACTATCCAAATACAGATCATGATCACTAGACAAACATACATTTCAGAATTTTAT
The DNA here is from genome assembly GCF_907164915.1 of Impatiens glandulifera. Taxonomy (NCBI): domain Eukaryota; kingdom Viridiplantae; phylum Streptophyta; class Magnoliopsida; order Ericales; family Balsaminaceae; genus Impatiens; species Impatiens glandulifera. The sequence continues at coordinate 21,884,540 of NC_061865.1, forward strand.
CATTAGTATCATCATTCGAATGAAAAAGCCTTTCAAGAGCTGGAAGTGTCTTACAATTTGATTTTGATCGCCTAGGCTATTGATGATTTTTGTTTATGTAATTTCATATACACAATTTGATGTATTTTTTAAAGTATGAGAGATTGAGAGTAGACTGTTTGTGTTTTCATTATGTTTTACGTAAACACAATTAACAAACCTGGTCAAAAGAGGTTGTGGCTTTCCCCTGCAAAAGTTTGACAATGTCCATGTAGCATTTCGAAGCTTGAGAGTTTGCAATTCTCATTCACAACTGCGGCAGTATACCTCCATGGCTTAGGACAAGATCGCGACATCTTCGAGAGTCACCCACAGTATTTCCCAATGCCCATACAGACAGACCGACCGACCTTTCCGATAGATAGATAGATCCAGCGCAACTCGTCGGTGATCTTTCCATTTGAGATCCATCACACTCTAGCATAAGAAATCCAACCACACACGATTGAGTAGGAATCCAAGCCTTGGGAGAAGCGCAAGTTGTTGTTGAAGGTGGTGAAGGAGATCGATCGATCGATCTAAGAACGGATCTAGATGATGTGATCGAAGAAGAGCTCCGAGAAAAGATGATATCAAGTATCAACTACCAACCAACGGTAACATAATCACTTTTATTCTAAATACAAAATCCCTAACCTAATCTAAATAATCCCCAAATCCCTAACCCATTATATTTTACCTCTCTTTTCAAAAATAACCCTAATGACCACGGTAACAAATTTAAAATCAGCCACCAAACCTATTCATTCATTTATTTGCTTTAGTTACAAGTAAGTAATTAACAAGTGAAATAAATCACATTCTCTCTTTTATCTCAAACAACAAAATCACAACTATAACAAGAATAAGAAATCTGATCAACTACAAAATCCAAATCCCAACGATAACCAAGATCTCCCAAATCTAATTACAAAATCCCAAATCTAATTACAAAATCGCACGTCTACCAAGAAAATATATATTTTTCCTCTCTTTTCAAAAAAAAATAACACAAATTCTCTTAACCCTAATAACGGTAACAAATTTAAAATCAGCCAACTATATATATTACCAAACCTATTCATTCATTTATTTGCTCTAATTACCAGCAATTAACAACTCAAACAAATCTCATTTTCTCTCTTTTTTAAGACAACTTCATTAATCCTTCAAGTACAATGGTGAAAAAATGTGTGAAAGAGAATACGATCAAATGCGATAAGAAGAAACAACAATTGACAATGAAGATGACCAACATTAAGAAGAAAAGCATGGAGCTCTCCTCCCTCTGCGACATCGACGTATGTTTTCTCTGTTTGGAAGAAAATGGAAGAATAGAGTCCTGGCCGGATAATTTAAATCAAGTTAAGCCCATTCTTGAACGCTACAAAAAAGAAGTTTCAAAGAGGAAGAAGAAGACGTCCACTACTATTGCAGCAACAGATCATGTTCAAACATCTAAATCTGGATTCTCTAAAGCTAGAATCGGATCTCTACTTGATGGGTTGTCTAAGAAGTCTTTGAAAATATTCTCGAATCAAATTGCAGAAAAAATAGAGTTGATTGACAACCAATTATCATCAAAGAATCAATCTTTGCCCTTATTGAACTCGGAAGAGGAGATGACGACCCTTCACTCCATGACAGGTCCGGTGCAGTCAAACTTTTTTGAAGATGATTTTGATATTGAACGTATGTTGTCCGAATTTGAGGCGTTGGAAGATGAAAAAATCAACACCCTTGATCAATCCTTCTTCGACACGGATGAGGAGATGATGGCCCTTGATGCCATTGCAAAATCCATGTTGGAAAAATTCACTGAAGATGATTTTGATATCAAACATATATGGTCCGAAGGTGGAACACTAGAAGAGGAGGAGATCATGGCCATTGATAAATCATTTCCCTTCTTGTTCAACTCGGAGGAGGAAATCACGACCCTTGATTCTATGCCGTTTGCATGATATTCTATGCCGTTCAAGTGAAACCAACTGCAGATCCATCCATCCATCCATCATTCTATTATAGATTTGTGTGTAGTAAATATATGTTATAGTCTATATTGATATTCATTGTTCTTAATAAGTTTCCAAAACATTTTTAGTTTATCAACATTTCAATATATATTGAATATGTTTATTATATACGTCTCGATTTGTAATTTTTTATATGTAAAATTTGATTAAGAATTCGTTTGAACCATTTAAATTATCTTAATTTCAAGATCATGAATGTATTTGATCCATTCAAATTATCATCATTTTCGTCATGTATAGACAAGATTAACAAAATAAAATGCCTCATCTTAATTAATTTTTCATTTAAATCGACAACGATAACTTTTTCATATATTAATTTTTCATTTGATCATGGCCATTGATATTATTAATTTTAGAAAAAATAACTAGAATAAAATGGATAAGATCTTTTACTTTCATAATATTTTGATTTAATTATTTTTTTCATAATAATTTTATAAAATTAAAATATATATAAAAAATAATTACAAATCTTTGGTATTTATTATTTATATATAATATATAAATGTAGATTGAAAGAATTTAATTATATATATATATTAATGTAGAAGTTAAATATATTATTGTTTGGTTAATAATAATAATAATAATTATAAAATCAATAATATTATTGACTATATTATTAATATAAAAATTATTGTGTAAAATAAAAAAAACAGATCCATAAACTTGAATATTTTCTTTATCTTAATTTATGACAAAAATATAAAGATCATAAGGTTAAATGCAGCAAACATTCAACTAAAACCCAATAATATTTCACATAAACATTTTTCTAGATTGTTTGTTTGGGTTGCATTTGCATTTAGATCTCTAACACCAAAATATATTACGACAACATAAAATTTTGACAAATTATCATACGATAATTTAAACCGAGAGTCATATTTAGGATATATCATTTTCAAATATAGAGAAATGCATTTGTCGTTTAAAAAATGTAACCATTATGAATATTTAGCAGATTGACAAGTTTGCTACTAGTTGTTCTATTTTGAGTCAAATGTTGAATAATTCCTTTATTTGAATTTTTCATTAACTTTTGACATACCTATAACAAATGTAAAAATATTTGCAAAAATGTTTTCATTTAGTTGAATTACAAGATATAAAATAATATGAATTTTTTATAATAACATAATATTTTTATATATTAAAAGTGGCATAACTAATTGAAAAAAAAAAAGGCTCAATAAGGTATTGCCAAATTAAAAGTGACATAGCTAATCTTTTACTTTCTCTATTTATTTAAATATTTTTTCATTATATTTTATAAAATTTTAAAACAGATAATCCAAATCGTGTCTAATTTATTATATCTTCTTTCTTAATTCTTTTAATTTTAGCATAATTTTAGTTTGTTTAGTGCATAGTTACATACCTATATTTATATTTTCAATATATATATATATATATATATATATATATATATATATATATATATATATATATATATATATATATATATATATATATATATAATATATATATATTATGTACAAATTAATATATATTACAGTTTTATACCTATATATTTTAGTTTATATATCTAAAAATATTTATTAATTGTACAAACATTAATTAGAATAAAATGAATAAGATTTTTTGTTTTTACATTTTTTTTATTAATATTTTTATAAAATTTTAAATAAATATAAACATATAATCACAAATCCATATGACTTGTATATCGGTATTTTTTATATATATAATATATAAATGCAGACTGGATTTTTTTTTATTAATGTAAGATAATTAGTAATAGTTTTTTAAATATTTATTATAATTATTTATTTTTTATAATAAAATAATATGTCATATATAAAATATTAATTAATAGCGATTAAACTTTTATTATTATTTAAAAATAAATAAATAAAATACAAAATAAGAAAAATATCGGAACCAGATTGCAACAAGTAGAGGATGAAATTTCTCTAAAAATAAGAAAATAACACCGAATTTTATATTAATTTATGGTTGTACCGCAATTACCTTTTAAACTTCACAAATTCATTGATAATGTCTCAATTTAATAACCTGGGTCATTTCAGAATATATATATATATATATATATATATATATATATATATTTGATAAATAAAGAAAATTATAAATCACCGAAAGAAAAAACAAATACCATAAATATGAAAATTTTCAAGATAAGAATTCATTCTTATCATTTCAATTATCATGTTTGTAATAAGATTTTGAAAATTTTCATTTCTTATCAAATATTCATCCAAATGCAAAGAAAATATAATGTTTAGTTGTGGATAGGCTGTAAATGAGTTAAACTATTCGTGAGTATGCTTGCGAGTATGCTTGCGAGGGTCAAAGCTCGACTTAAACTTGACTATGACCAAGTTTGAGCCAAGCTCGAACTCATATATATGTTGAAATTAATGTTCTTTAATTAATAGTAGTATTGATGAAGGGAATATTAAAGATTCTGTCACTTAATCATAGGGTATGTGAAGAGTTTATCTTTTTATATAAATACTTAAGGATGGTATGATCAGATATCACAAATAAAATAAAACATTTCCTTTCGTATCTTCTCTTCCCTATTTTTCTTTTTAAACCCAACATATATGGTATCAGAGCTTTAAGATTGATTCATGGCGATGCTAAAAGATGCTTGGCCGATACGAGGAGCCTAAGTCGTTTTCGAGGGAGAAGATTATGATTATTAGAGTGTTATGATGAAGACACTCTTGTTCTTACAATATTTATGATATTTGGTGGTGATCGGATACACTGAAGAACCGGATGCCGCAAGATATCAGTTTGGTCATCCGATAAATAATTAAAGGAGAACAAAAAGAAAGATGCAAAACCTTGATTATTATTCAACAAATTATCTCTCGTAAGCTGTTTCCGAGAATAATAAAAAGTAATATATCGAAGGAATCATGGGATATACTACAAAAAGGAGTTTGGAGGGACTAACAAAATGAAGACAATGAAGCTTCTAACTCTCAAACGAGAGTTTCAAAATTTGAGAATGAAGGAGAAAGATACTCTACAAGAGTACTTCTCAAGGGTGATCAAAGTTGTAAACAAAATCAAGTACTTTGGAGACAACTTGACCGACAAAACGGTTTGCGAGAAGATTTTGATAAGTCTTTCTCCGAAGTATGACAATATGGTGTCCATCATTGAAGAAATGAAAGACCTCTCGTCACTTAGTGTTTATGATTTATTTGAGATGCATGAAAACGGATGAAACATCATACTAAAGCTTCCCTCGATAGGGTCTTTCAATCGAAGGTGAGTATAAAAGAAGATTCTACTGAAAGCTCGAGTAAACGTCAATATTCTCGCAACGATGGAAATTATGGAAGAGGCCGAGGGCGTGGCCGAGTGGGGAGGTAGAAACTTCCATGATAAAAAATTTTGCCATCATTGTAAAAAATAGTGTCACATTAAAGATTTTTTTTATCACAAAGATAAACCACAATGTTTTAATTGCAAGAGGTTTGGTCATATAAAAAGGAATTGTTGAGAGAAAGCCAATTATACCGAGGAGAAAAAGAATTGTGAAACATTTTTAGCATGTTAAGCGGCTATCAGAAAAATGATAACGAGCGGTATATTGATAGTGATGTAGCAATCATATGACTGGAGAAGAGTCAATATTTTGCAACTTGGCAAGATTGACACAATTGGAATCACAATGGGTAATGGTGTTGCGGTAAAATCAAATGGAAGATGTACAATTGTTGTATATTCAAAGAAAGGTAAATTTGTAATCCACGATGTGTTGTTTGTACTGGATTTAGCTCAAAATTTGCTAAGTGTTGGTCAACTTATGCAAAATAGTCAAGAATTTTACTTCGATGATGATTATTGTAAAAATTTTGACAAGAAAAATAATAGAGATTTAATAGAGGTTGTCAAGATGGAGAGGAATCGAAACTTTACTCTTAATATTAAACCCGGAAATTGTGTATCGATGAAGGTCGATGTTGAAGATATGTCATGGTTGTGGCATAAACGGCTTGGACATGTGAACTTTGAGAGCTTAAAATTAATGATCAAAAGAAATATGGTGTATGTGTTACTAAATATTGATGACAACCATGATGTTTGTGAGGCATGTGCTCTTGGTAAAATCTATCGAGAGACATTTTTGAAAGAGAATGTTTGGAGAGAAAAAGAATTGTTAAAGCTCGTTCACACCAATATTTGTGATTCGATGGCCACAAACTCTCACAGAGGTAATCGATACTTTATCACTTTTATCGACGATTTTTCAAGAATTTGTTGAGTCTATTTTATTAGGAACAAATTAGAAGCACTTTCTATTTTTAAGAGATTTCAAAGAATGACTAAAAGACAAAGTGGTAAGGTGATTAAAATATTAAGAAGTGATAGAGGTGGAGAATACAACTCGAAGGAGTTCGAGAAATATTGTGAAGATATTGGCCTTGAAAGACAATTAAAGACGAGTTTCACGCCGGAGAAAAATGGCGTTTCTGAGAGAAAGAATCGAGCAGTTGTCGAAATGGCGATAACCATGATGAATGTAAAGGGGTTGCCATTGACTTTTTGGACTGAAGCAACTTATACAATAGTTTATTTTTTGAACCAATGTCCGACAAAATGTGGATGAAAACAAGACACCATTCGAATCATGGTCCGGGGGTAAAAAGTCATCGGTCAATCAATTGAAAGTGTTCGGATCCATTTGCTATGCTCATGTCCTGAAAGAAATGAGAAACAAACTTAAAGATAAATGTGAAAAAATGTGTGTTCGTTGGCTATAGCTCCAAGTCAAAGAGATATCAAATTTTTTACTTAAAGAAAAATAAGGTGGTTGAAAGTCGAGATGTGATATTCAATGAAAAAGACAAATGAGATTGGAAAGAGAAAGTGTTGAGAATGTGCAGATACCGGTTTTTGAAGAAGATCAGAGGAAGGAATTGAGACGATTCATTGAAAGTGGATATGAAAAAAGTGAGCATCAACAATCTTCGACAACACAACCCGGGGCGAGTTCATCCTCTCTTAGCTCTACTCCGGTAAAATTGAGAAATTTAAACGACATATATGCTCGCTATAATTTTGTGTTGTAGAACTCGAGAGTTTTGAACAAGTTATTCAAGAGAAGGTTTGGGTGAACGCGATGGAAGAAGAAATCAAAATGATCGAAAAAATGAAACATGGAAGTTAGTTGAGAAGCTGAGAGAAAAAGATGTGATTGGGTTAAAGCGGATTTACAAGACAAAAATGATTCTCGAGATTTGTTAAAAAAATTCAACGCAAGATTGATTGCAAAAGGATATTCTCAACAACCCGGAGTTGACTATCATGAAATATTTGCATTGGTTGCGAGACACAAAAGGATAAGGAAGTTGATTGCATTAGCCGCTCACAAAGTTGAAAGTTTTACCAACTTGATTTGAAATATGTCTTCTTGAATGGAGTGCTGAAAGAAGAGGTGTATGTAGTACAGCCTCAGGGATTCAATGTTGAAGGTGAAGAAGAAAAAGTATACAAGTTTAAGAAAATAAGTGTACGGATTGAAGCAAGCACCTCGTGCATGGTATGAAAATATCGATGAGTACTTCGCCTAGAGAGGATATTTTAGGAGTCCTAGCAAGCCGACATTCTACATCAAGCACGGTGAATCCGGTATGCTCATTGTCTCTCTTTATGTTGATGACTTGATTTTACGAAAATGATGGAAAAATGATCAATGAGTTCAAAATTGATATGATGAAAAAGTATGAGATGAATGATTTGGGCTTGATACATTACTTCTTGGGTATTGAGATTGATCAAAATGATAGATATGTTTTTATTTGTCAAAAGAAGTATGCCCAAAGTATCATTCAAAATTCAAAATAGATAATTATAATCTCGTGATGACTCTGTTGGTAGTAAATGAGAAGTTGGTGAAAGATATGGTAGTGGTGATGCGGTCCAATATACAAGTTTGGTTGGAAGTTTGTCATACCTTACCACTACGAGACCTGATATCATGTATGCTACACGATTATTATATCGGTTTATGCACCGACCTAGCAAAATTTATTTTGGAGTTGCAAAGAGATTGTTGCGATACATAAAAGGGACCATGGAGTATGGTCTCATGTTTGAAAGAAATGACAGTGAAGATGTCGAGTTGTTTGGATTATGTGATGCGATTGGGCTGGAAGCATGGATGACATGAAGAATACGTCTGAGTATTGTTTTCACTCGGTTCGGTTATTTTTTCATGGGTGTCAAAAAAGCAAGAGAGATTTGCTCATTCCTCTATCAAAACAAAATACGCATCGGCAAACGAAGTGACTAAACAAGTGGTTTGGTTAAGGAAGATCTTAGAAGACATGGGGGAGAAACAATACATGGCAACAATTCTCTTTTGCGACAGCAAATCGACAATTGCTATGTCGAAAAAATTGGTATTTTATAGTCGAACAAAACACATCAACCTCAAGCATCACTACATCCGTGAAGCGATGAATAATGAAGAAATGATGATCAAACACTTAAAGACTGGAGATCAACTTGAAAATATATTTATTAAAGAACTTCCTTGGAACAAATTCGCATACTTATAAGATTTGTTAGGCGTGACCAACAAAAATATTAAGGGGAGTGTTGAAATTACTGTTTCTTTAATTCATAGTAGTATTGATGAATACCTAAGAATGATATGGATGAGATATCACAAATAAAATAAAATATTTCCTTTCGTATCTTCTTTTCACTATTTTTCTCTTTAAACCCAACAATATAACCATAGTTGATAATATGAAGTGAATAATAAATATAAGTATAGATGACCCTGTTAAGGTGTTCTAAATAAGAATCGAATATTTGACATTTGATCCCTTAGACACCACTCTTGTCACTTAGTTACCTTAATATATTAGTCACAATTTAATAATTATACTTGTAGACACTAATTTTTTATACCCTAAATATTGAATAAATATCATAAATAAAATAAATTAACATGATAATAATAATAATAATACATGATAATAAATAAATAATAAAGAACTGATTTTTATTTTTACCGATAAAGCCCAGGTCAAAGGACCAGACCCAAGCCTAAATAAGTTCATAAGACCAAAAAAATGAAAAAAAAAAATGTTTATTGATGTTATTCCACACGTTATTTTTTTCCTATGTTTCTGCGCAGTTATCGATTAACGGCTTTCTTCTTTTTCTTTTTTTTATATAACAGAAATATTAAAATGAGAGTAATGAATCAAAAAAAAAGTTCATGAATAACAACTTATCTTATGATCGATATAACATGAAATGAGGGTAAGTGATAATGTTTGATTAATCGTTACCGTCAAAGTTAAGAAATAAACATTATATATATATATATATTTGTTGCCATGTTAAAATGTATAGATTATCAAAATTTTGCTCAATGATCTTTAGAGATAATCTGATCATAATTTGGATACTACATGAGTAAAAAAATTGCTCTATTTTCTTATCATGATCTGAAATCATTTGTCTAAAAAATGTAACAACAAAAATTGTCCTATAATTCAAATCAAAAAAATAATAATTTAAAAAGATTCATATATAAAATGAAAAAAATCACTTTTCAGTTTTAAGTTTTTTTCAATTTTATGTAGATTGTGATTGTGATATTAACCCTCGGAAAAGTAGTAGTATTCAAATAAGCTTAATATGATATTTGTCTTCAAAGAGGTTGCAACTTCACTGTCCAAATTTAGAAATTATCAATAACCACCTTTGCATGTTCTAGAATCAAATCAAAATAAATAAACAGATTATTTAAATTTTACTAAAATAAATTTTACTAATGAACCTTATTAATAGTAGTTATCATGACTTCACCAAAATTAATACTTGAGACTATTTTGATATTTGAGTTGTATCAGTCTTATGTAGAAAAACATAAAATAAAAAATTGGATGTACTAATTTTAGTTTAAAAAAATGTTATAATTTTTTATTTTTAAATTTTAAATCTATAATCAAATAAAAATTATTATTTTTCATTGTGGAACACTAAACATTTTTATGTTAAAAAAGCAATAAATTTAACTTAATTTTTATTTTTTTTATTACCTGTCATGGAGTGGATTGTTCTAGCATGTGTACTTGCTAGGCTTACTCGGTCCGGTCCGGCACTCATACAATTAATCGTAGATTAGTTAAATATTTTTCTTTAATAAATTATGTTAAACTTCACCCGCATTCGGCACACCGTTCATGATAAGGTAATCAATACGACCAAGACTTGGTCGTATTCCCAAAAAGGACATCGTAGACGCTTTGCACTTGGATTCCGCCTTAACGAGGGAACTAATTAATTTTGATTCAAATATTATTATTTTTAATATTTAATATTTCTATTTTTTATATTTAATATTTTTAACATTAAGAATATATATGTATTAAGTTAAAAACATATTAGAATTTTTTTCTTTTCAAAGTTTAGAATTCATATACACTAACAATAGTTAACAATAGATGACAATAGAAAGCGAGAAATAAAGATTAGTAGATGACACATTACTTTTTCTTTCTTTTTAATGAAATTATTATAAGTTTTCCAAATCTTTTTAGCCATGAAAATATATAAATTAAGAATACACTATTATTAATTCAAATGACAAGAAACTCAAATTAGAAGGGTTAACAATTATGATAGATTATCGTGTCTAAGAAAACAAATGTTCAAATTTTATTAAAAACAACTTAAGGAATCAAATTAGTCTTGATGTAACCATTCATGTGAGTGAGTTCAAATAAAATGTTTAAAATTATATTATATTAAAACTGAGTATGAGTGAGATATAAATAATGCTAATTTTCTATATTTAAAAAAATAGTCAAAAGAAAAAATCATAACATATTATTATTATTTTCTAAATCAATGTCAACAATCTTGTTCTTCTCAAAAACGAAAGTTTTAAAAATATTTATAATTTAGTTAGATATTAATAAATAAAAAAGTCTAATTTAAATAAGATCGCATTATAGAATAAGACAATATTTTTTAACTAATATTTTGAATGAATTTACAAGTTAAGATTGGTTCTAACAAGATGAAGAATCTATAAACAAGCCTCATATATTTAGTTTTCGGTCTCATAGTTGGTTAGATAGATTGTACAAAAAAGAAATGTGTATTGAAGGTGAAAAGTTTTATATTTTTGAGCTCACACAAAGGAGACTATTATTGAAATGAAAAACCATCAATTATTATTTTAGTTTAGTATAAAATAAATTGTGCAATTTATTTCGAGATACAATTAGTATTATTGATGAGTGAGTTGTATAAATAACTAAATAAGGGATAGATAAATTTATATAGAATTATTCAATATAGAAAATAATGTGATTTTTTTTATATATAATAACAACATATTTATTATATATATTAAATTTTCACAATTCCTCATATTGCAATTATTATTATAAATAAAGTGTATGTATATTTATGGATTAATGCTAGTACCCAAACCTACTTGGATTGAGACTTTATGCATAACTTCTTCTTCCCCTATATGAAGATTATGTTCACCTAAATAGATCCTTCTAGTTCCAAATTTGTCTACAATTGTCATATGTTTGCATAAGTCGATCTCAACCTTAACTCTTTGTTTCCCTTTAGCCGCAACATGAACTTTCTCAAATCCGACCAATTGTTTCACCGGTGCCCATCTCCTACTTGCGGGTGCGGTGGAATACACAAGAACTGTTTGCGCCCCATCCATATCACCGGTGTTCTCCACATCAATGTGGACGTCAAAAGAGAGCGCGTCGCAATCAATGTGTGACATGCTCAAGCCATTTGACGTTAAGATTGTTGAATTTTGAACTTGCACTATGTTACTTAAACTTTGCATTGAAATTGTAGTGGGAGCTTGGGCCAAAGTGTGTGTAAAAGTTGTATAGCTAAGCCCATGTCCAAATGGAAAGACAACTGGGCCCTTATAGAATCTATAGGTTCGGCCTGGATATCCTCTTGTTGGGTCAGCTCTTAGGCCCATTTCTGTCATTCTTAAATTATTCAAATAACTTTGTGGATACCATGTGTTAGGCAACTTCCCTCCTGAAAAATCATTCAATGTTAATTAATTTAGTCCCAAAAAATAAAAAATAAAATTTTAAATATTTGAATAACATTTTAAACCTGGATTTGCCTTTCCAAAGAGAATATCCGCGATTGCAGCCCCACCAGCTTGACCTGGATATCCGACCCATAAGATGGCTCCGATTTTTGGGTTATTTTTAGCAAAAGTAACATCAATTGGGCCACCAGACATTAAGATCAAAATAACTGGACCTTTTGAAGCCCTTGCTGTCCGGGCAATAAGCTCCTCTTGGTGCCCGGGCAAAAGAAGGCTAACACGATCTCTTGCTTCAGCCTCTATCGATTGGTCCAAGCCCATTACCAATACCGTGGCATCGGCTTGTTTGGTTGCTCCCTCAGCCGCTACAAATTGTTGATTATCATTGCAAGCAACTCCGTTACATCCTGATTGATAAATAGTGTTGGCATATCTACCTATTCCTTTTAAAGGCGACGTATAAGCGCATGGTACACCTAAAGGGAAAAAAATCACAAATCTTAATGTGTCGCGATTATGATAATTTTTTATTTTATTTTTTTTACATTACCAGCATAGTTTCCTATCATGGTATTGGTAGCATCTGAATTGGGTCCAATGACGGCAATAGTGTGATGGCCCGAGATAGAAAGAGGAAGGGTTTTTGCCTTGTTTACTAGTAACACAATGCCTTGACGGGCCGCTTCTTGGGCCAATTGTTGATGGGCTGATGTGCAAACATGTCTTGGGCCTAAATACCCATAAGGTTGTTTGGATGGTTCTCCATCAAACATTCCTAACCTCATTTGAACCACAACCAAATTTGTCAAGGCTCCATTCACATCAGCTTCACTCATTTTCCCTTGATTTATTGCAGCCTCGGTATGTATTGCTAAGAATGGACCACAATCCAAATCCAAGCCTGCAAAAGTAGGGTGTGTTTGGTTTTCATTATTCGATATCGAAAATATTTTTGCTCTAACAATAGTTTAATTACTCACCCGCTTTAATTGTGTCAGCAGCCGCATCCTCCGGTGTTCTAGTGTAATGTTGTTGGTCATATAACACTCCGACAGAATCACAATCCGACACGATATACCTATTTATTTTACATCATCGTCAAAATGGAAAACACTCGAATTAGATCTACAAAAAAAACAAACAAAGTGCTAACCCATCGAGATGCCATTGTCCACGGATAGTGTTGCGAAGTAGGTCAGGATCGGCACAAGTAGGCTTGCCATTAACCTTATTATAAGAACACATAACACTAGCCACCTTTCCTTCAATCACACAATCCCTAAATGGCACATTATAAGTGTCCTCCAAATCTTGCTTTGTCACCTTTATTGAAAAACAAAATGTAAGATGTAGTTTGGACTTTTTCTATTACAATTTTGTGTTTTTTTATTATTGTCACAAAAATAAAATAGATATATACCACCGCATTGAAATGAAAACGATCAACCCCTCTCCAATTGTCGAGATCATAGGCTGTGAAATGTTTGCAACAAGCGGCCACTTTCAAACGATTCCCATTTGTAATACTTTGTAACCCTCTAACGTAACTTGCAGCATATCTCCCCGACAAAGCTGGATCTTCTCCAGGCGTTTCTTGTCCTCTTCCCCATCTCGGATCCCTAAATATATTCACATTAGGACTCCAATATGTCAAACCCGACACTCCTCCATTATACATTGCTCTTGCTTCATCGGATACCACCTGTTACATTATCTTATCTTTTATAAATATATTATGAAATATTTGTAACCAAAAATAAAGAAAATATAATCGAAACCCAAATTGAATTTTAAATTTGTCACATTCATATAAATCTAGCTGGCTAGATGGATGGTAACATTACTTTTAGATTCAATATAGTCCAAAGATAAGATGATGGCTAATAATAGCATGCCAACTTGTGAGTTGTGACCATTTATCATTTATTGTTTATTATTTTTTCTGATTTTCTCTCTCTAAATCTTGTCCATACATTATTGTCCTCACACCCCCATTGATACTAACTTTGCCTTTGTTTAAAATTATTGCTTTCTTTTTGCAAAGAATAATATAACTTTCAAGCAATTTCTACTTATGTTACTATATTGATATTTCTATACCATATAATATAATGTTAATATATTAATGAACCAATTTTTAAATGAAAGTTGTTTTATTTAATATTAGTATTAAAAAAAAAGTAAACACATCCTATACTGTTTAACTTCATATCCAACTTAAAATTCAACTAAAATATACCCAATCAAACAATTCATGAAATTTAATATAAATTTAAAAATCTTTCATTTTAAATTAGATAGGGTAGTTCAAATGATAATAATTATACTTAAAAGACCAAATATTACCAATTTAATTTTCACTTAACGATTTAAGTTTAATAAGAACATCATGATTATGAGTAAAACTAACTTTTTTTTAAATTTAAAAAACAAAAAACTCTATTTAGAATATCACTATAAAAGAAAAAGATATAATAATTATGAGAATCACATAAAAAAAAGTTGATTTTATTTAGTATATTGTAAATATTTTTGATAATATATAAATAAAATACTAACCTAATTTTACAATAAATGATATTTGAAAAGTACAAAAATTCACACTTATACTCCCAATTAAACAATTTAAATTATGAACATATTATTGGTATATACTAATTAAGTCTTTAAAATTAAAATAATTTAATACCAATATTAACTAACTCATCTAAAATTAAAATATAAAACTAATAATAATAATAGATTAAAGCGGGAAAATATTGTACCCGTCCGATCTGTTCCCATAAGGAGGCATTATAAGAGGCAGCGGTTGTGATGACCTGAGGAAAACTAGTGGCGCCGGGAAATACGCCGCCGAACTTAACTCCGGGACCGGTATTTGATACTCCATGGAGGGCTTCCGACCACCATTCGTAACCCTTGATTCCCAATCTAGGGACGGCGATCGCATTGTTAACAATGAGTCTGATCTTCTCCTGCAACGTCAGCCGTCCGATCAAGTCTTTAGTCCTGTCTTGTATACTTAAAGATACCCTACAGAAGGGTAATTTGGAGGTGGAACCGTCCGATGGGTCGCAGGCAAAAGGCGGCCGGGCATTTCCGGTTAGAAAGAAGATAGTGAGGAGGAGAATTATTATGAGAGATATGAAATGGGTACTCATGTTTTGTGTGTAAAAAGAATGAGGTTTTAATTGTGTTAATATAGAGAGAGAGAGACATAAAGGGTAAATTGGTCAATGTTTGTGTTTTTTTTTTTTTTTTTTTTTTTTTTTTTGGGTAGCTTGGTAACGATTGATCATCATGAAACTCAATTCTTGATTGGGTTTCCACGTCCTCCAGAAAAAAAAAATGTGTGAAAAGAAGATGAGATAGAATCAGGGCTTGTTTGGTTTCAGTTAGAGTGATTTTTTTTTCAAATGATTTGGGTAAGCTTGAACTCTTGAATTTGAGTACATGAGTTTATGTTCTCTTAAACTAACTATGAGTCTCTATAAGTTAGATTGATGTCTCTATAAGTTAGATTGATTTTTATTTTTGTATTACCAAAATTCAAATGTAAGACATTTGATATCTTTAAGATAAGATCAGTTGACACTTTAGATAAATCTAATTGATAAAAATAAATTAATTAATTATCATGATGAGTTTTTATCTAAACACTTTAAGTTTAAGCGAAATCAGAGCTATGAATGTGTCATGCTAGCTTTCCTTTATTTAAAAAAAAAAACGAATAAAGAGTCAATTAAGTCAAAAATTGAAATAGGTCAAATATTAAAAATAATTATTAAGATATTAAATATCACGAGTTTAATTCTTATTTAGAACTATGATTATGTTAACTTTGGAGTGACAGGGAATTGCGAGAGAAAAAAAAGTGTGAAGAGAAACAATTTTTTATTTATTTTTTAAGCTAATTAGATTATGTCGTCATCCACTCATTCAAATTCATTATCGTATCATTTTTCTAATAATAATAATAAATAAATAAAATTATGACAAACTTTCGTCAAAATTAAATATGGACAAAAAAAAACACCATGAGAAAGGAATGAAAAAATAATGCAAGGACAAGAATACATTAATTTTAGAAGGTCCTCTGAAGTTCAATTGGCCCTTTGGTAGCTCATAATTCAATTTCATTATTTTTGGTCTATTCCATGTCTTTCCATTTTTATTTTGATCTCTTGTTTTTTGGGTTTTGTACTTAATTATTTGCTTAAACTATTTATTTATCTGACATTTAAAAAAAAAAAAAAAATCATGTCTATGAAAATTCAAATAAGATTTTATGATATAAGTAGATTCCAAACTAGACCCAATTTTAAGATGTCCAGTTGATGCAGGATGTGTGGGTTAGTAAGTCAAGCACGCATTTGGCCGTCATAGGTATGTTCTTAAAAAAAACTATTTATATTATTCTTTAGATTTTAGCTCTTTTTTAATCAATATTTTTTATATTTAAAAAAAAGATAAATATTCGTTAATAACTTATTTAATAGTATATCAAATAGTGAATTAATTTGTTACTAACTCATAATTGTAGTAGTTAAAGTATTAAAGGTCATGCCCAACATTTAAAGTAAAATTAAAAGTAGTGTTAATTTTCTCTAAAGAATACAATTTAAGTAATATATATATATATAATGATGCTTAATTTTGAAAGTGTTCG
Organism: Impatiens glandulifera; assembly: GCF_907164915.1. Classification (NCBI taxonomy): domain Eukaryota; kingdom Viridiplantae; phylum Streptophyta; class Magnoliopsida; order Ericales; family Balsaminaceae; genus Impatiens; species Impatiens glandulifera. Next base: position 21,901,350 of record NC_061865.1, read on the forward strand.
GATTGCCGGGTCGAGAGCTGTGCTTTATTCGGATATATATATGTTAGAGTAAATGGATATTTCGGTCGGATTCTGGGTTGACCCGCCCATAAATTTAAAACGTTTATAATAAAATTAAAAATACTATATGTATGTTTCGAACTTGTAACCTAACAAAAACAAGTAAAACTTTTTAATCAACTAGGCTACTAACACTTTATATTTTAAATTGAACACTAAATTTGATGAACACTAGACATTTTAACAATATATTTTTATTCGTGTGTATCGCACGAGTATCTTCCTGGTTTCATTAATTATCCAATTGGTACAAAATCAAAAAAAAAAAAAAAAAACTCATAAATACTTATAAAAAACATATATAATTATCCAAAAAATACTTTATTAGAAAACAGTGGTGGTTGGTTTATTTAACGAGTCAGCATATATGATATATATAATGATGGATGTACTTGGCACATGCACCACACTCAATAAAACAATAACGGTTAGCCCACATATATATATAAATAGATTTGTGCACATAAACATTATTATTGGCCAACTTTATATCATATGAATTTAATATGACTCATTAAAAAAATATTAATACTCTTGTTACATACTCTTTATTTCTTGTAGAATTATTAAAGAGTTGGCATGCAATGATTAAGGGTTAAGAATTTTTTTTATAATAAGTTAGCTTATAGGATAATATTGGTTTGATTTGAAAGTAATTGTTATAGTTTCTTTTTAATAATTGAATGTTGATGACATATGAGAGTTTTTTTAGTTGTGATTTATATGTATAACATATGTGAGTGTAAACTATGAATAAATCATAAATGAATGTAATTTTAGAAGGATGTGCCAATTACTTGGCAGAGTTTAAGACAGTGGTTAAACATTTACCATCAAAGTATAAATGATGGTAAAGGCTTAATCTAACCAAAAAGAAAAGAAAAAAAGAAGCTAAGTTAAAACCTTTAAAAATGGCAAATTGAGAGTACCAAAAGTTACTAACTATATTAATTGTGAGATTATTCTTTCTAAACATATTCAAAAGAGACGTCTCGCCGTACAAGAATATGAGACTTGAATAGAAACAACTCTATATTTTTCACCGGTGAAAAAGGGACCTTTATCGACAGAATTAATAAAATTCTCGACGGTAAAGGTCTTGACAGAAAAAAATCTTTTGTTATTAAAAATAATTTCCTAGAGGTCTATAAAACCTTCGCTAATGTGATTTTCCATCGAAGGTTTTTTCAAAACTTTCGGTAATACCACCAATCCCAAAAACTAAAATAATTCTAAGTGTTGGGATGTGGGTACTTGTGAAGGTTTTTCAAATATTTCTCGATTTTGGCTCTGAAATGTGGGTATTTGTGAAAGTTTTTCAAATATCTCTCGGTTTTGGATCTCCCTAAAAAAACAAAAAATAATTATAAGTGTTGGGATGAGAGTATTTACGAAAGTTTATCAAATATCTCTCGATTTTGTCTCTCCCCAAAAACAGAAAATAATTCTAAGTGCTAGGATGAGAGTATTTGCGAAAGTTTATCAAATATCTCTTGGTTTTGACTCTTCCCAAAAACACAGAAAATAATTCTAAGTGTTTGAATGAGGTATTTACGAGAGTTTTTTAAAAAAACTCTCGGTTTTTGCTCTCCCCAAACAGAAAATAATTTTTTAAGTGTTGGGATGGGGGTATTTGCGAAAGTTTTCAAAAAACTCTCGGTTTTGGCTTTTCCAAAAAAAACAGAAAATAATGCTAAGTGTTAGGTTGTGGTTTTGCGAAAGTTTATCAAATCTCTCTCGGTTTTGACTCTTCCCCAAAAAAATAGAAAATAATTTAAAGTGTTGGGATGAGGATATTTGCGAAAGTTTATCAAATATCTTTTGGTTTTGGCTCTCCCCAAAAAAACAAAAAATAATTTTAAGTGTTAGGATGAGGATATTTGCGAAAGTTTATCAAATATCTCTCAGTTTTGATTCTCCCCCCTAAAAAAAATAATTCTATGTGTTGGGATAGTGGTACACATAAGACTGAAGAGTTTATTGAGAGTACGTTCAGAAGTGTCAAGAGGAGGATCGTGAGGAGGATCAGGCGAGGGATCAGAAGGAGGAGGATCATGAACACTTGTTCTAACTTTATTTTTATTTCAAAGAAACAGTGGTATCAATGTTGAGAACAGAAATAAATTGAAATTCCTGCATCATACGGGAAGTAAATCGTTTTCACAAGTGGAGAAAGATTTGGTATGTACATTATTTCAAATAACTTAATATAAATAATGTTACTAATTTTATAAATCACTTATTTCAACAGACGGGTGAAATAGGACGGGCCCCCACTATCGTTAAAGTATTCAAGAGGACCCGTACCCTAAAAGTTACAAAAGAAAACCCCAATCCGATCCTGGACGAACAAGCGCAAGAGAAGATTGTAAGTTAAATGACTATAATTGAAAATTTTATAAAATTATATATAGCTTATATAAATGAAAATTAATTTCAAGTGCAGGCGGAGATTGGAGATAGAAAATGTTTAGTTATGGAGCCTATACTTATAATAAACTCTACATTGTTAATTAGAGTTTATTGAGTTTTCTTTTTGGTTTTGGGCTTGGACCTGACCAAAGTTATTTAGGTTTATTACCTGAATGTTTACCCTATAAATATGTAATTATTAAGGGTTTACATGGTTAAGACAAAATTTTAGAGAGATAAAATGTGAGGCAAAAACTCTGTATTCCTTCTTCTTCATAGTGAAATCTGGTGGTGGCTGAAGTGGATGTAGCTTAATTTGAGTGAACCACTATAAATCTGTGTGTTCTTGTGTTCTTATTTCTTGTGTTTTTTACAGATTGTTTTCAAGCGGGTCGGATTTGGGAGATACAAATCCTAACAACTGGTATCAGAGCAGCTAGGCTAGATCTGAGCATTGGAAATGATGGCAAGTGATAACAGTATAGGACATGGGATTTGAAGATTTGATGGGACAGATTATGCCTTTTGGAGAATTTAGATTGAATATTATCTCTATGGAAAGAAGCTTCATATTTCTTTGAGTGAGAAACTAGAGAAGATGGATGAAGCTGAATCGAAACTCCTTGATAGACAGGTTTTGGGAGTTGTCCGATTGACGCTAGTCAAGACGGTTGCTCACAATGTAGCAAAGGAGAAGACCACCATAGGTCTAATGAAAGCTCTTTCTGATATGTATGAGAAACCATCTGCTAACAACAAGGTACACTTAATGAAAAGACTCTTTTACTTAAGAATGGTTGATGGTACTTCTGTCACTACTCATTTGAATGAATTCAATACAATTGTGAATTAATTGCTCTGTTGAGATTGATTTTGGGGATGAAGTTAGTGCCCTGATTTTGTTAGCATCTCTACCAAATAGTTGGGAACCTATGAGGGCAGCAATTAGTAATTCAGTTGGAAATGCTAAACTGAAATTTGTTGAAGTTAGAGATCGTATTCTTGCTGAAGAGGTTCGTAAAATTGATTCTGGTGAAACATTCAAAGGTTTTGCTCTAAATGTGGAAAACAGGGGAAGAGGTAATGATAGAAATTTCAACCGAGGTAAGAGCAGATCTATGTCAAGGAGCAGGAGGAGTCAGTCCAAGTCTGGGCGGACATTTGAGTGTTGGAATTGTGGTAAACAGGGTCATTTAAAGAGGAACTACAAAGCACCGAAGAAAAATGGTGATGATAAAAATGATGTAGCCAACGTTGTTACAGAATCTGTCACTGATGCGTTACTTCTGTCTATTGATAGCCCGATAGATTCATGGGTTTTGGACTCAGGAGCGTCTTTCCACACCACTGCCCACAAAGAATTAATGGAGAATTATGTGGCTGGAAACTGTGGGAAAGTTTATCTCGCAGATGATGAGACACTAGATATTGTTGGCATGGGGGACATCAAATTGAAGATGGCAAATGGTTCTGTTTGGAAGATTAATAAGGTGAGACACATTCCAGGTTAATGCGCATTTTGATCTCTGTTACACAACTTGATGAAGAAGGTCACAATTTCAGCTGTGGAAATGGTGCGTGGAAGGTGACTAAAGGAGAAATAGTTGTTGCTCGAGGTCACAAAACTGGAACGTTATACACGACTTCAACTTGCAGAGTATCAGTTGTTGTTGTAGTTGATGAATCGAAGAACAATGAGTTGTGGCATTGTAGGTTGGGCCATATGAGCGAAAAAGGGATGAAAATTCTTTTGAAGAATGGACAGATTCCAGAACTGAAGTCTGTTGAACATCAGTTATGTGAAACCTGCATTCTTGGAAAACAGAAACGAGTGAGTTTCTTAAAAATTGGGAAGGAGCTCAAGAAAGAAAGACTAGAGTTGGTACACACTGATGTGTGGGGACCTGCACATGTTTCTTCTATTGGCGGATCATAATACTATGTGACGTTTATAGATGATTCGACAAGAAAGGTATGGGTATATTTTATGAAGCACAAGTCTGAAGTATTTGTTATTTTCAAGAAATGGAAGGATTTGGTTGAAAATGAAACAAATCAGAAAGATAAGTGCTTGAGATCCGACAATGGAGGTGAATATATCAATTCAGATTTTAAAGAGTATTGTGCTGTGAATGGGATCAGTATGGTGAAGACTGTTCCCCGAACGCCTCAAGAGAATGGAGTAGCCAAACGAATGAATCGAACATTGAACGAGCATGCTAGAAGCATGAGATTGCATGCAAGGCTACCTAAAACCTTCTGGGCAGAAGCTATTAATACTGCTGCCTATTTGATAAACAGGGGACCCTCTGTTCCTCTTGAATTCAGAATTCCTGAAGAAGCTTAGAGCAATAAAAAGATAAACCTTTCTTATTTGAAAGTATTTGGTTGTTTATCATATGTTCATATTAATGAATGTGATGATAGGAGCAAACTTGATCCAAAGTCTAATAAATGTTTTTTCATTGGTTATGGTGATATCGAGTTTGGTTATCGTTTCTGGGATAATTAAAATCAGAAAATCATTCGTAGCAGAAATGTTATCTTCAATGAACAGGTTCTCTACAAAGATTGTGTTGGGAAGACATCAAATGGTGATTCCAAATTGGAAGAGACTGGTACAGTCGATTTGAGAGAATTTACAGTTAAATATATACCGGTTGTCGAAGAAGAACAATGTGTTGTTGAAGATGAAATCGTTGAGAACGTGGCCTCAGAGGTAAATCAGCAAACACCGGTTATACAGTTGAGAAGATCATCAAGGAATCGAAAACTAGTTGAGAGGTGGTCTCCATCTCTGAACTATATCTTGTTGACAGATAGAGGTGAACCTGAATGTTATGAGGAAACAATACAATATGATGAATCGATTAAGTGGGAGTCTACTATGAAAGATGAGATGGACTCTTTGATGTTGAATCGGACTTGGGAGCTCGTTGAGCTACCAAAGGGAAAGAAAGCACTTCACAACAAATGGATCTTGAAGATTAGAGAAGAACATGATAAAACCATGAAGTACAAGGCAAGATTGGTTGTGAAAGGATTTCAACAGAAAGAAGGTATTGACTATAATGAAATCTTCTCTCCAGTAGTTAAATTGATGACAATCAAAGCTATTTTGAGTTTGGTTGTGAAAAAAGACTTTCATCTTCAACAAATGGATGTCAAAACTACTTTTCTTCATGGTGATTTAGATGAAGAGATTTATATGCGACAACCAGAAAGATTTGAAATCAAAGGAAAAGATGAGTTTGTGTGTAAGCTTCAGAAGAGTCTGTATGGTTTGAAACAGGCTCCAAGGCAATGATACAAAAAGTTCGATAGCTCCATGAAAAGTAACAATTTTTTGAGGTGTGAAGTTGATCATTGCTGCTATATCAAGAGGTTTGATAAATCGTACATTATTCTTCTTCTCTACGTTGATGACATGTTGATTACTGGAGCAAACTTGTATGAGATTAACAAGCTCAAGAAAGAGTTGTCTGAAAAGTTTGCAATGAAGGATTTGGGTGCTGCTAAACAAATCCTTGGGATGAGAATTTTTAGGGATGAAGAAGTTCTCAAGCTTTCACAAAAAGAATATGTGAAGAAAGTTCTTAGCAGGTTCAACTTGTATGATGCAAAACCAGTTACTACCCCCTTAGCTAGTCACTTCAGACTATTTAAAGATCAGTCGCTTTCAAAAGAGGAGGAGAAAAATTACATGGCAACTGTTATGTATGCCTCTGCCATTAGTTGTATTATGTATGCGATGGTTTACACAAGACCAGACATAGCACATGTAGTGGGAGTTGTTAGTAGATTCATGAGTAATTCGGGTAGACAACATTGGGAAGCAGTAAAGTGGATACTACGATACTTAAGAGGAAGTACGGGTCTCGCTTTGTGTTTTCGAAAGTCTAATATGGGTTTGGAAGGATATGTTGATGCTGACAATGGTGGTGATGTTGATAGTAGGAAAAGAACAATAGAGTATATTTATACTTTGGGAGGTACTGCAATCAGTTGAGTTTCAAAATTGCAGAAGATTGTTGCTCTTTCTAGTTGTGAGGCAGAGTATGTTGTTGTGACAGAAGCTGCTAAGGAAATGATGTGGTTACAACCCTTTTTGCGAGAATTGGGTCAAGACTACGAGAGAAGTGTGTTGCGATGCGACAGTCAGAGTGCCATTCATTTGGCAAAGAATCTTGTTTATCATGGCAGGACAAAGCATATACAGGTTCGTTATCATTTCATCCGGTTAGCTTTAGAAGATGGAGTATTAGCTCTTGAGAAGATTCTCGGGAGTGAGAATCTAGCTGATATGTTGACGAAAGCTGTGACAAATGAGAAACTGATGTTTTGTGCAACTTCAGTTGGTCTTCTTCGTTAAGACACCGAATGGAAAGCCACTACCGATCGAGAGATGAAGAAGTTAGTCTCTAAGTGGGAGATTGTTGAGTTATGGAGCCTACACTTATAATAAACTCTACATTGTTAATTAGAGTTTATTGAGTTTTCTTTTTGGTTTTAGGCTTGGGCCTAACCAAAGTTATTTAGGTTTATTACCTGAATGTTTATCCTAAAATATGTAATTATTAAGGGTTTACATGGTTAAGACAGAATTTTAGAGAGATGTGAGGCAAAAACTCTGTATTCTTTCTTCTTCATAGTGAAATCTGGTGGTAGATGAAGTGGATGTAGCTCAATTTGAGTGAACCACTATAAATCTGTGTGTTCTTATGTTCTTCTTTCTTGTGTTTTTTACAGATTGTTTTCAAACAGGTCGGATTTGGGAGATACAAATCCTAACAGAAAAAGTAAGAAGCAACGAGCCAGGTATCTCCGACTTCAACTTTACAAAGATAGTGTTCGGACGTCAAATGCATGGGACAATGATCGGTATGGGATCCGGCGTCCAGCCCACACACTTTCGAGAGGATCGTCGGAGTGACAACTATTCTCAACGACCCACTAATGGGTTGTTGTTGGAGGAGAATGAAAAGCTTAAGGTAGAAGTGAGACAAATGGCGTTGACAATGGAGGACATTCAAAGGAGGGATATGGAAAGAGCGCAAAGGGAGGCGAAAAGGGCGCAAAGGGAGGTAGAAAGGGCGCAAAGGGAGGCGGAAAGGGCACAAAGGGAGGCGGAAAAGGCGCAAAGGGAGAGGGAAATGGAGGCAGAAAATGTGCAAAAGGAGAGGGAAATAACGCAAAAATAAGGAAATATGAATAACAAATTGAATTCTTAATAAGGTATTATCAACCCCCTAGCTAGTTAGTACATTGTATTTGTTTTTTGAATAATTGTAAACGTTTTGATTTGGCTGATAACAGGTGGTTTTGCTGATAATAGAGTTTGGTTTAGAATTTTGGAATTATAATGATCTTTTTGTTTATGAATGATATGATATATGTTTTGGTTTGGCTGAACAGGTTTTGGTTGCGTAAAAAACGATCGGTCTATTTGAGCCATTTACAGGGACAATACCGAGAGATAATAGTTAATCTCTCAATTTTTTTATTAGGAAAATACCGAAAGTTTTTCAAATAACTTTTGGTTTTGTTCTAGGAGAAAAACTGATAGTAATAGATCATCTATCGGTTTTTCTTGCGAGGGAAAAAACGAGAGTTTTTCAAATAACTTTCGGTTTTTCCCTCGTGAGAAAACTCGATAGAATATCTATTATCTCTCGGTTTTTCTTGCGAGTGAAAAACTGAGAATTTTTCAAATAAATTTTGGTTTTTCACTCGTAAGAAAAACTGAGAGATTATCAATTATGTCTCGGTTTTTCTTGCAAGGGAAAAATCGAGAGTTTTCCAAATAACTTTCGGTTTTTTCTCTGGTGTCTAAACCGAGAGATTTACGAAATTTCTCGGTAAACACCCAATTAGATTTACCGAAAGCCGTAATATCGACGAATGCCGAGAGTTACCCAAACTTTCGGTATTATGGCTATATCGACAGATATATGGCCATTACCGAGAGTACAATCTCTCGGTAATGACCCTTTTTCACTCGTGTTTGTCTAGTTATGGTATAGATTATTATATCGCATGTTATAAAATGTAATGATATACTATTATAAATTTCACATTTTTTTAAAATATGCTTTGTTAGTTTTTTTTTTCTTTTTATATTATTACAAATGGTATTTTAAGGTTTTAATTCACACGATTCAATACTAACCAACTAAATAAGTATTCAATAATATGCGTTACTATAATGTCATAAATCAATGGGAGTTTTCATAACAATTCTTCAAAGAGAGAATAAGATGTGGTTAATTAATGAAAGATTACATCATCCTAAAAATAAATTAAATGTAGTACTAGTTTAATTTTAAATTTTCTTATAATAATGACCATTAATTGCATTTTTCATAATTTATCTTTTAATTGGAGTTTTTCTTAAATATGTGATATTAATAAAAAAAAATGTTATTTTTCAATATAAAATAAAATGACTAGTGACACTTTCTTCCAATTAAGAATTTATCACATTTTCTTTAAGTGTATTTGAAAGAAGATGAAACATTGATCATCTATGTTTATGTTGTTTGATTCTTAGTTCATTTCTATTCATGTGAAAAAAAAATAACAATATGTGCACCCAATTTGGCTGGTCTAAAACGGTGGGATTTTATCTCCGTAATTTTGTTTGGATTATTTGGCTTAAGCGGAACCAAATAACTTTTGACCACTATAGACGATGGATGAGGTTCATTCTCATGATGTTATCTGATGCGAGATTCGGTAATTAAGAATGTGGACTCCACATGTGATCTCTATTAGAATATCTTCGTGCTTGGTGATTTTGTATTTTCCGTTTTTGTTTTCCAATTTTCTCTGAATTTTTCATAGGATACTTTTGTCGTTACTTTTACGACACTTTAATTTTCATGCACCATTTAAAAAAAATAACAGCATGTGCATGTTACGAATGAAATGATTCAATAATAGGGTTTTTCATATAATACAAACTCTCCAATAGATGGAGATTATATATAGAGATAAGAGGCATAAAACCTAATATATTTGGGCCTTAATACATAACACCTTAAATATATAAATACTATACAATATTAACTCATTATTTTAACACTCCTCCTCAAGTTGGAGCAAAGATATTCATCATGCCTAACTTGCTTATAATGAGAACAAAATTTCTACTACTAAGACCCTTAGTTAAGACATCGACTAGTTGATCGCCAGTCTTTACATACGGGGTACAGAGGAGACCGCTGGAAATCTTCTCATTGATGAAGTGTTGGTCAATCTCAATATGCGTGGTTCGATCGCGTTGAACCGGATCATGAGCAATAGAGATAGCAGCCTTGTTATCATAAAATAGTTTCATAGGACCAATTGGTGTGAAACCAAGTTCTACAAGAAGGGACCGAGTCCACAAGAGCTCACTAACGCTAAGAGCCATATCTCTGTACTCTGCCTCAACACTAGACCTTGCTACCACCGCTTGTTTCTTGCTGCGCCAAGTTACCAGGATACCTCCAACAAAGGCACAATAACCTGAGGTGGAACGTCTATCATCCAAGGAGACAACTCAATATGAGTCGGTATATCCTTGAACATCTAGGTGACCTTGAGGCTTAAACAACAAGCCCTTACCCGATGTTGCCTTCAAGTATCTCAGAATGTGATAGACTGCATCCATATGAGTCTCGCGAGGATCATGCATGTATTGGCTCACAACACTAACAACATATGTAATGTCAGGTCTAGTATGAGCAAGGTATATAAGTCTCTCGACTAACCGTTGATATCTCTCCTTGTCCACCTCGGTACCAACACATCCGAAGAGCTTATGATTAGCTTCAAAAGGTGAGTCCGCAGGTTTACATCCCAACATCCCAGTATCAGATAGGAGATCAATGACATACTTCCGTTGGGAGAGAAAGATCCCATGAGACGATCTAGTTATCTCAATCCCAAGAAAGTACCTCAACGAACCCAAGTCTTTGACCTCAAACTCGGTCGCCAACCGTTGTTTGATTAAGTTAATCTCATCTGCATCATCATCCATTACAATGATGTCATTGACATACACAATCAATATTGTGATCTTGCCTCCTTGTCTTTTTACCTCCTTGTCTCTTAACAAACATTTTATGGTCTAAGTTGGTCTGCTTGAACCCAAACTTTATCATAGCACCGTGAAATCTCCCAAACCATGCTTTAGGAGATTGTTTTAGCCCATACAAAGTTTTATTGAGTTTACACACTTTACCTTCTATAATGTGAGATGAGAAGCAAAGAGGGACATCCATATAAATTTCTTCATCTAGGTTGCCATGCAAAAAGGCATTCTTCACATCAAGCTGCTGAAGATTCCATCCTATATTGGCAGCACAAGAAATTAGGATCCGAATAGAGTTCATCTTGGCAACGGGAGCGAACGTCTCCTGATAGTCAATCCCAAGTGTTTGTGTACCCCTTCACAACTAGTCTTGCCTTGTACCTTTCAACTGAACCATCTAGCTTATATTTTACAGTGAACAACCATTTGTATCCAACTGATTTTTTGCCAACAGGAAGAGTCACAAGATCCCATGTGCCACTCTTATTAAGAGAATTCATCTCTTCACCCATAGCACATTCCCACTTTGGTTCAAGTATAGCATCCCGCCAACGCTGAGGAATATGAATAGAAGACAAAGTGGAAACAAATGCACAATAGGAAGGAGATACAGAATCATAAGAAATGAAGTTAGAAATAGGATGTTGAGTACATTTTCTAGAACCTTTTCTAGCAACTATGGGAAGATCAAGGTCAGAAAGAGAAAGAATACCGTTTGTATAGGAAGAATGAGCAACTTTAGGACTAACTTCTGGATCAAACAATTTAGAGGGTAAAATAGCATATCCATGTTGTCTGCGTGAGTATGTCACCAAATTTGTTCCATCCAGTCTACCAGGTTTCAAACATGGTTCTTCACTAGAAGGTGCTTCCCTTTCCTCCTATAAACATGATTCTCCATTAGAAGGTGTTTCCCTCTCCTCCTGTCTTGGAAAAGTAAGAGGGTCGATGGGAGTTAAAGAAGACTCCATGTTTATTTCTTCTTTTTCTAAACTCTCCCCCTGAAGAGGTAAACATGAGCTGGAGGTGTGATAAGGAGTTGACTCCCAGAGAGTGATATCATGACTAACAAACACTCGTTTAGTGGGAGGATGATAGCATTTGTACCCTTTCTGAGTTGGAGAATAACCGATAAAGACACATTTTAGAGCCCGGGAATCTAACTTTCCACGCGATGGAGTAGAGTTATAAATAACACAGACACATCCAAAGACACGAAGTGGGAGAAGATTTTTTGAAGTATGTGGGAGAAATGATGTTGGAGTCTTGAACTTAAGAACAGTAGAGGGAAGATGGTTAATTAAATATGATGCAGTTAAAAATGCATCTCCCCATAGGAAGCTAGGAACATGCATAGTAAACATAAGAGACCTAGCAACCTCCAAAAGATGACCATTCTTTCTCTCTGCTATCCCATTTTGCTCAGAAGTTTTAACACATGTAGTAAGATGCACAATACCATGAGAAGATAAGTAAGACTCAAAATCCCCATTAGTATACTCTGTACTATTGTCGGTCTGTAAGATTTGTATAATAGCTTGAAATTGTGTATGAATCATAGCATGAAATAATTTAAAGCATTCAAATACTTCATTTTTGTGACGAAGTAAGTAAATCCGGGTGAGACGCGTATGACAATCAATAAAAGTTACAAACCATCTATAACCGGAACGACCAGTAACCCGAGACGGGCCCCAAACATCAGAATGAATAACAGAAAATGGAGTCATGCTCCTTTGATTACTAATAGGGTAACTAGAATGTTTGTGTTTCATAAGTTCACATGGTTCACACATAAAGTCAGACCTACTACATTTCTTAGTTAAAGTAGGAAAAAGATGTTCTAATACACCAAATGAGGGATGAGCACAACGTCTATGCCATGAATGCAAAAACTCTAATAGAGAGTTAGTTGATACTTTGTGGACCATCGATGAAGAAGTAGGCACATCATCTAAGACATATAAGTCATTGCAAAATTTATCCCCACCAATCGTCTGACCGGTTGTTATGTCCTAAAAAACACAATGAGAAGGGAAGAATGTTACCGAGCAATTTAGAGACTCTGTAATACGTTTAACTGATAACAAATTTGAAGTGAATGATGAAACATGTAATACAAAGTTCAAAGGTAACTTAGAAGAAAGTTGAATAGACCATTTTCCTAGAATAGGTATAAGGGATCCATCTGCAACCCAAACTATATTATGTTGAGATAAATAAGAGCTAAACAAGCTAGAAGAATTTGTCATATGGTTAGAGGCTCCTGAATTGATGATCCAAGAGTTAGATAAGACTGTGAGGTTGTTAAGGCAGAAGCCATACCGAAATGGGCAAGATGAGAGGATGTGGAAGAAGCAGAAGAGTTGGCTAGCAAGTTGCGAAGAGCACTCGTCTCCAAAACTGTCAAAAGAACCTCCGCTATAGGTGGAGGAGTATCCATACCAGAAATCTGTGTCTCCATTGAAAGGTAAGCATTATACTGACGATGTCCTCCAGAGTCACGACCTCGGTCGCGACCACGACCACATCCACGAAGGTGAGGATGTAGGAGAAAACACCTATCACGAGTATGCCCCGTCTTCTGGCAGTGATCACACAGAGGTGGACTCACATCAACAAATGGAAGTGCTATTGACGGGGCAGTAACATGAACATGAGTAGCAATAGGAGAAAACACCTATCACGAGTATGCCCCGTCTTCTGGCAGTGATCACACAGAGGTGGACTCACATCAAAAAATGGAAGTGATATTGACGGGGCAGTATCATGAACATGAGTAGCAATAGGAGAAAACACATATCACGAGTATGCCCCGTCTTCTGGAAGTGATCACACAGAGGTGGACTCACATCAACAAATGGAAGTGCTATTGACGGGGCAGTAACATGAGTAGCAACAAGAGAAGAACGATCAGAGTGTTCCGATTGAGGAACCATAGTATGTCGTCGAGTCTCTTCCCCCTGAATACGAGCATGGGCAGTCGAAACATCAGGGAGTGGAACTTTCTCAATCAATTCTGCCTTAATGGGATCATAGTAGATATCTAGTCCAGCTAGAAAGTCAATCAGACGATATTCTTCTACTATCCTTTGATAGGCTTCTGCATCTTTCGTACATTCTGCTCTAAAGATGCGATAATGATCTAACTCCATCCATAACCCAGTCAACTCAGAGTGTACTCTCCTAGTGTCATGTTACCCTGTACTGTCTCCCGAACTCTCTTTCGAATCTCATAAACCTTCGAACAATTTCCAGAATGAAAATACGTCTTAGCTATCAAGCTCTAAATTTTTGAGCAGTTGTATATCTCTACCAAAAATTTGGTTCCATAGAATTAAAAGCAACGTTTTCTTGTGCTGATAAGGTTGTGATTAGAGTACATGATAAGGTTGTGATTAGACAATTTCTTAGAATGGTTTATTATTATTATTATTATTATTATCCGGTCAGGTTTGAACGGCAAACTAAAAAGAGAAGGCATCCAGATCTGAAAGAGAATGGACAAATAATCAAGTTTACTAGTGTTATGCAGGTCCACGGGTTAGTGCAACTAACACGGGACAGTTCATTTAATAATAAAAATAATATTTTTAATTAAATTTATGAATTTTTTAAAAATAAAAATGTGTACTTAGTGATTTATAATAATAAAAAAAAAATTAATTAGTTATAGTTTCAAATCTAAAAAAAACATTTTTTTTAAAAAAATTCTTAAGCTAAAATTATGGCAACCAAATTTTTTTCAAATTTTTCTACTTAGGACACAGCCAAGTTCTGGGACGGCCACTGATTTTATGCCAAAGAAATATATATATATATTAACTCAAATCAATCTTAATTTAGATAAAATCTAATGGAATCTATTCAATTATTTGGCTTGTTATTCTGTCATACATATATATATATATATTTATTTGTTTAGATAAGACTGATACATTTTAATGAAAAAAACTAAAGAAGTGTTAAGGATGTTAGATAAGCTTTCGCTCTTAGTTCCAAGTCACCATGGGGTCCAAAATTTATTGTGTTTTAGTTATTCAAATTTAGTATTACATAATAACCATTTAAATATATTTTGTATTCTCCTTTCATAGGATTTTTTCAAATTTTTTTCCATAAAATTAATTAAATTTGGAGTCCATTTATTCAATTATTCAATTTGAGTTGGAGATGAGTAATTTCTAATTTGAGGATCATTCTTATTTATATGTATTATTTTTATTTGTTTGTGATTTCATTCCTTATGAACATATATTGCTATAGTTGGTATTCTATTTGATATACCTCAATCCCATAATTAATTATTTTTGGTTGGAATACCCAATTTGGAAACATCCAGATTTGAGTTGGATCTAAATTTTGGAAAAAAAAAAATATTTATTTTTTCTTTTAAATTATTATTTTTAAATATATATTGAATTATTGACTTAAATAAAATAATTAATATTATAAAATATATTTTAAATATGTATATATTAATAAATTTAATAACATTTATCCGTTCAAATATCATTTACAATCCAGCTCCAATGTTTTCAAACAGGTCTTGGTTGAAATATATAAATTCATTATTATTATTATTATTATTATTATTATTATTATTATATATGTGTGTGTTTTTAGACCTCTTTATTCTTCTAAAATAAACTTAGACAGTTTAATCTTACTCTCTAAATAAATCCTACTTAATAAATTAAAAAAGTAATAGATAAAAAATAAAAACAATCTAACTCTCTAAATAAATCCTTCTACTTTAGACATTACAACACCCTTAGTTGATTAGTTATTTTAGGATTTTTATTGCATTAAAAAATAAAACTTGTTTGATGAAAAAGCAAAAGGTAAAAAAATAACCCAAATCCAACTACCTCTAAATATTTTTTTCTACTTGAGACATCAAACACCCTTATTTGATGTTGGTTATTGGATAATATTTTTATTGAATTTATGAAAAAAATATATATTGATGAAAAAGTAGGTTATATATTAAATAAATGATTTGAGGTTGGTTATTTGAGAATTATTTTAGATTAAAAAAAATTTGTTTGATAAAAAAGTTAATTATTTTAATTTTTAATTGATTTAATTACTATTGTTTTCTATTTAAATTATATAAAAAAAATGATAAATTGAATAATTAAATAATTTTAAAAAATATGATTGAGATATATTATTTATAGTGAGATAAAGCAAGGGCTTGTTGGTCCAAGTTATTTAAATAACCTGGAAAGAGAGAAAAATGATTATTAGTAATGATTGGTGATAATTTTGAAAAATGATGATGTTTTTTAGAAGAATAAAGAGGTCTAAAAACATCTATATATATATTAATAATAATAATAATAATGAATTTATATATTTCAACCCAGACTTGTTTTTGAAAACATTGGAGCTGGATTGTAAATGATATTTGAACGGATAAATGTTATTAAATTTATTAATATATACATATTTATAGTGAGATAAATCAAGGGCTTGTTGGTCCAGGTTATTTAAATAACCTGGAAAGAGAGAAAAATGATTATTAGTAATGATTGGTGATAATTTTGAGGAAATGATGATGTTTTTTGGTAAAAAGACTTAAAGGGTATTGATATATATAAATAAAATAAATAATTATAATTTAAAATAAAGGGTATTTTAGTATTTTGATTAATGACTTGATTGATTTGAAGGGTGAAGGGGAGTGAAATGATAATTGATTTGGTTGAGTTATTTTGAAAACTCAAATACGAACAAGGCCCAATTAGATTTTTTTATTGTAATTGGTAAAAAAAACATAAAAATGTGATATATGAATTTTGAATAAAAAATTCTAATAATAACCCATATCAAAATCCCTCTTACTTTTGCTCAAATTGAGTTCAAACTCATCCTTAAAAACTCATTAATTAAGTTTCAATTAATCATAAGAACTTGATCAATGCAATAATTGATGTATATATATATATAGGCCTTTCTTAACTTTGGTATTATTATAATACATATTATTTTTTACAACATTTTTTTAATAAAATAAGAAATGTAATTATAGGCTGACCTAAATTGATCAATGAAGTAGGCTGACCTAAATTGATCAATGAAGAAGGCCCAGTGACATGGGATCCAGCGAAGTGATAAGATGATGTCGTCTAAAGTCTAAACAAACTTCTAACTGAAACCATCACCCCACCATCACTCTAAAGAGAAAAGTATGCATTATATGCATTAAAAATGTTATATTATTACAATTTTAAAAATAAAATAATAATAATAAATTATTTATAATTTTAGGGGTCACAAAATTTAAAATTATATATAAATAGGCCAGAGAAGATTGATCTTAATTTGAGTTTTGAGTTTTAATATTGAATGAATGAGTGTGGTTTTGAGATCTTGTTTCTTTTATGATCATAATTGTTTCTCTCTTTTTATATTTGAATAACTTATGAGAATGTTATTATTTATACTAAATTATCGATAATTTAGTGTTATAATACCAATCCATTAATTGACATTTATAATTTTGTAATTTTGGGTATGATATATTAATTAATAATTATATTTATATTATTATATATATAATAAAAATATATATAATTTTATAATAAAATAAATATATAATTATAGAAGAAGATATATTAAGTATAAAGTTATCAAAATAAATTAGGAGATAGTTTTTAAATAATTTGTTTTTTAATTAAAATAAAAATAAAATTTTAATTAAAAATTAAAATATACATATTTATGCTAGAATGATGAATATTCAAATACTTCAATCAAGTTATAATTTTATATATAGATATATTAATATTTGTATATAAAATAATAAATAATAAATTTTATAATAAAATAAGTTTATAATTATGATAATTATATAATTATAAAAAATAAACATAAAAAAGTAAACAAATTCATTTTAAAAATACTTAGATCTCAATTTGAATGAATAAATATTATTAACTTTGTCAATATATACATAATTATAAAAAAATTACACAACTTTATTTCATCTAAACTAAATACCCAATAAAATATTTAAAAAATAATTTTTAAGTTATAAATTAAAAAAACCACAATCTCAGTTTCGGCTATCAATTAACTCAAATTAATATAATTTAAATAAAATATAATGAAATAATTTTCTTAATTTTCTTGTATTTTACTCACTTATTTTGTCATATATATATATATATATATATATATATATATATATATATATATATATATATATATATATATCACTAAATTATTTAATTATTAAAATAAGATTGCTACATTTTAATGAATAAAACCGACGAAGTGTAGATAAAGGATGTTAGATAAGCTTTAGCTCTTAGTTCCTAGTCACCACGGGGTCCAAAATTAATTATATTTTAGTTATTCAAATTTAGTACTACATTTGTATTTATTTATTTTTTGATATAATAACCATTTAAATATATTTGGTATGTTTCTAACACTTCATTCATAGGATTTTCTCAAATTTTGTTATAAATTTGGAGGGTCGATTTATTTGATTATTCACTTATTTATATGTATGTTTTTTTATTTGTTTTTGCTTTCATTCCCATCAATATTGCTATAGTTGGTGTTCTATTTGATAAACCTCATTCTCATAAATCTTTTTTTGTATGAATAATTATTATGTATGTTGAAATTTATAAATGCATAATTCGTTATATATAAATTTAGAGTATTTATTTATTTTTGAGAAATAAATCAAAAAATATTAAAAAAATACTAGTCTTTTAATCAAAACAACAAAGCATGACATCACTGACAATTAAAATTCAGTAATTACAATTAAGGTAGATAAAAAACAGTAGTATACTAACACAAAAAAAGAATATGTGTGAAAATTTTATAAAATGATGATAGATTTTTCGGAACGGATCTCAAATAGTGTTATAATAATGTCGTGTTATAAATTATACAAAACAGCCAAATACAGCCAAATACGTACGATGATTCATTTCAAGTTAGATAGTTCACAAACAACCGATAATAAATATAATAATTCAACGATTTAGTCCAGCCATATTTGTGATCTAAATTTAATTTTTCATCAATTATCGAGATACTTAGACATCACACACTACCCTCTTACTTTTAAATAATTAAATAATAATTATAATATAATAATTAAATAAGTAAGAATATTTTATTAAATGAATTACATAATTAAAAATAGATATCGTGCTGATCGTACTGATCGTGTCGATCGTACCGATCGTGTCGATCGTACCGATCGTGCCGATCGAACCGATCGTGCCGATCGAACCGATCGTGCCGATCGAACCGATCGTGCCGATCGAACCGATCGTGCCGATCGAACCGATCGTACCGATCATACTGATCGTGTCGATTATGTTGATTGTGTCGATCGTGTGAACGTTCTTAATTTGACAAGCGACCCTAAAAGATTAGCAATAACGACAAAAAAAAGAAAATCGCAACTTTGATATCGCGCTGATTGTGTCGATCGTGTTTTCGTGATGAGAGAATTTAAAAAATATCGAAACAAAATCAATTTTAATCTAAAAATAAAATTCGACCAATCTCGATCAACTACCGAATCTAACTGAATAAATTTTAATCTAACTATAAAATCTAACCGAATCAATTTTAATCTAAAAACAAAAACTAATCAATCTCAATCAAATACAAAATCTAACCAAATTAATTTTAATATAAAAACAAAATACAATCAATCTCGATTAAATACAAAATATAACTAAATCAATTAAGATCCAATAAAATGTAGTGTAATTTTATATATATTCTATTTATTTTAAGGTTATATAAATAGGAACACTATTTTAATTTTTCATAATACAGCCTAACAGTTTCAAATTAGTTTCAAATTGATGAAGAATTTATTTAATTCATTTTAATTATCTTAAAAATATGAATTAATAGTTGTTAAACTTAGATTATTATTTTAAAATAAAAATGAATTTTATATAAAATAATTTTAAAATAATTATAATTTAAATAAATTCAGTTAAAAAAATTTAATAAAAAAATACAGTTAAAAAATATTTTAAATTAACATGAATAATAAAATAAAAATAATTAAAGATGTAAACTACTTACCCTATATTTTAAAATTAGATATAATAAAAAATATTTTAATTTTCTTTTATTAACCAAATCAAATCAAAAGGCAAACTGAACCGTTTTCTAAACTTTTATAACAAATATTTATAATCATTTTTTTTTAAATATAGTTGAAAATTTATTGTAAAAAACAAAATATTTATTTTATTAAAAAAAATTAAAATTATTAATATAAAAAAATTATTAATTAATTTATACACACAAATTTTTCAGATGGATGAACGACCTAGCTATTAGAGTCGATACCGTGTCGTTCATGCCGATCGTGTGAACGTTCTTGATTTGACAAGCGACCCTAAGAGATTAGCAATAGCGACCACAACAAGAAAATCGTAACCTTGATACCGTGCTGATTGTGTCGATCGTGTTTTCGTGATGAGAGAATTTTAAGAATATCGAAACAAAATTAATTTTAATCTAAAAATAAAATTCAATTAAAATCTAAGCAAATTAATTTTAATCTAAAAGCAAAATCTAATCAATTTCGATCAACAATAAAATCTAACCGAATCAATTTTAATTTAATTATAAAATCTAACCAAATCAATTTTAATATAAAAATAAAATACAATTAATCTCGATTAACTACAATATCTAACTCAATAAATTTTATTCTAACTATAAAATTTAACTAAATCAATTTTAATCTAACAAAAAAAATTCAATAAATTTATTTAGAGAGTCTATCATATAAAATTAATTATATAATATTAAGAATGACTAATTATTGAGTTATAATAATAGGTGAAATTAAAAGTTTAATATAATTTTATATATTCTATTTATTTTAGAGTTATATAAATAGGAACACTATTTTAATTTTTTATAATATCATTGTTCTCAATTTATCTCTGGAAAACCTAATTGAAAAGATCAGATTTCAATCATTATCGAGTTCGAATCATAATACTATTCGAAGGTTGGTTTCTTCTAGCTCTCTCTTAACGATTTTGATTTGGTTTGTTTCTGGATTTATCGATGATGGTGTATCTGCAATCTTTCTTCATCGGAGGAAGTTGTTCTGTTAGTATCTGCGATAATGGAATCCAATTTAGTTTAGGTTGTTATTTATATGTTCTATTTATGTGGTGGTTGGGAAGAATGGAGAAATCTGGATACGTTCTTAACTTATCGGTTGATTTGGTGGATTCATGGATATGATGTTTGGTAATCTTTGCATGTATTGACGACGACATCTGCAATCTTTGTGCATCGTCGTCGGACTTTGATAATGGAATCTGATTATGTTTATGTTGTTATTTTTTTGGTGGTTGGGAAGAATGGAGAAGTCTGGATATCATGATCAGGCTTTGGGTGTCTTTCTTCTTCGCTGACATTGTTGGGATTGTTTAGGGTTTAGGGTTTAAAGAATATCATGGATATGATGTTTTGTAATCTTTTTGCATCGTCGGTTCGGACTTTGATAATGGAATCCGATTCTGTTTAAAATTGTATTGACAAGCGACCCTAAAAGATTAGCAATAGCGACCACAACAAGAAAAACGCAACCTTGATACCGTTCTGATTGTGTCGATCGTATTTTCGTGATGAGAGAATTTTAAGAATATCGAAACAAAATTAATTTTAATCTAAAAATAAAATCTGATCAATCTCGATTAACTATAAAATTTTGAATCAATTTTAATCTAACTATAAAATCTAACCGAAATAATTTTAATCTAAAAACAAAATCTAATCAATCTCGATCAACTATAAAATCTAACCGAATCAATTTTAATTTAATTATAAAATCTAACCAAATCAATTTTAATATAAAAATAAAATACAATCAATATCGATTAACTACAAAATATAACTCAATAAATTGTTTCTGACTATAAAATCTAACTAAATTAATTTTAATCTAACAACAAAAAAAAATCCAATAAATTTAATTAGAGAATCAATCATATAAAATTAATTATATAATATTAGGAAAGACTAATTATTATTGAATTATAATAGGTGAAATTAAAAGTCTAATATAATTTTATATATTCTTATTTCAGGATTATATAAACAGGAATATTATTTTAATTTTTCATAATATCATCTACTACAAAATCTAATTAATAAATTTTAATATAACTATAAAATTTAACCAAATAATTTTAATATAAAAACAAAATACAACTAATAAATTTTAATATAATTATAAAATCTAATCAAATTAATTTTAATATAAAAACAAAATACAATAAATCTCGATTAAATACAAAATATAACTAAATCAATTTAGATTATTTATTTTAGGGTTATATAAATAGTCCTATATAAATAGGAACACCCTTTTAATTTTTCATAATACAGTAGATCATCGTTCTCAATTCATTTGTAGTTCTCAGTTCATCTTGATTTTCAAAAAAACCTAACAGTTTCAATTGATCAGATTTCAATCATCATCGTTCTCAATTCATCTCTGGTTCTCAAAACAACCTAACAGTTTCAATTGATCAGATTTCAATCATCATCGAGTTCGAATCATAATACTATTCGAAGGTTGGTTTCTTCTCGCTCTCTCTCTTAACGATTTTGATTTGGTTTGTTTCTGGATTTATCGATGATGATGTATCTGCAATCTTTCTTCATCATCGGCGGAAGTTATTCTGTCGGTATCTGCGATAATGGAATCCAATTTAGTTTAGGTTGTTATTTATATGTTCAATTTATGCGGTGGTTGGGAAGAATGGAGAAATCTGGATACGTTCTTAACTTATGGGTTGATTTGGTGGATTCATGGATATGATGTTTTGTAATCTTTGCCGCCTGTATTGACGACGACATCTGCAATCTTTCTGCATCGTCGGACTTTGATAATGGAATTCGATTCTGTTTATGTTCTTATTTTTTGGTGGTTGGGAAGAATGGAGAAGTCTGGATATCATGATCAGGCTTTGGGTGTCTTTCTTCTTCGCTGACATTGTTGGGATTGTTTAGGGTTTAGGGTTTAAAGAATATCATGGATATGATGTTTGGTAATCTTTGCCTGTATTGACGACGACATCTGCAATCTTTCTGCATTGTCGGACTTTGATAATGGAATCCGATTCTGTTTATGTTGTTATTTTTTGGTGGTTGGGAAGAATGGAGAAGTCTGGATATCATGATCAGGCTTTGGGTGTCTTTCTTCTTCGCTGACATTGTTGGGTTGGGATTGTTTAGTAACTTGTTGAACACATGTGTTGTGTGTAGACTGTAAAGAAATGGCAGCAGTAAAGGCACCGAGGCGTATTTTAGAGCGGCGAGCGGTTGGACCTCTACCGAAGAGAGACATATGTAAATATTGGCTTGCTGGACGGTGCAATAGGAACCCATGTAGGTTCTTGCACGAGGCAATGCCATCATCACAAATCTCAGAACATAAACAGTCACGACATCATCGACTACAGGGGAATCAATCTTTGTCTAAATCAAAAACCTGGCGAAGAGAAGCAGACAGTTCTACTGGGACATGTTCAACACAGCCTCCAAGAAAAACTGATACTTGTCACAACAACAAGAGTATATGTAAATCCTCTAATACAGTTTGCAAGTATTGGATTGATGAAAACTGTGTACACGGTGACAAGTGTGAGTTCTTGCACTCATGGTCATGTGGCAAGGGATTTTCATTGGTTACGAAGCTTGGAGGACATAAGAATGTACGGACAGTCCCCAACAATACCTTTTCGTTTAAACTTGTTCAATAATGTCATGCTAATGTTGTGCGATTTGTCTACAGGCCATTACTGGGATTTCTCTTCCCTCTAGTTTGAATAAGCTTGTTACTGTTGGTAAAGATAAGGCTATGAGGATTTGGGACTGTAATAATGGACAGGTTTGTTTCACAAATATATTTTTCAATATCCTTTCTACGAATGTGTACTAACTAACTAAATCTTCTTTCAATATGCATGGGGGTATATGTTATGACAGTGTCTTAGTGTGGAGAACTTTGAGAGTGAAGTTAGTTGTCTGACTGCTGAGGGTTCATTCGTATTTGCTGGCATACAAAATACTATTAAGGTAATTTTGCATTCAATCTCTTCGATTAATTGTTCACGCCCTACAAATATTGACTGCAGTAGTAGTGTTTATAAACCTAATTCTAGGGATGGAACACTCTGGATCAGACAAGCATCAACCTTTCTTGTTCATCAGATAAAATCAATGTCGTGACTGTAGAAGGTGACAAGATTTTTGCTGGGACCGAGGTAGATACTGGTTTTCATATTCTTTGTTGGATGTGAGATTGATTCTTCTATCTAATATAAACTTGTTTTAATACAGGATGATGGGTCTATATTGGTTTGGAAATCTAATGCTTCTGGTTATCCCGAGATTGCTCAACCCTTAAGGGGACATAAAAGTGGTGTTGTATGTCTAAGAGTTGGAGTAAAAGGAAGTAGAATGTTCTCTGGTTCAAGAGATAATACTATAAGAGTATGTTGTCGATTTCTCTCCATTTTTAGCAAAAATAAATAAATTTGGATGCATGTTTATGTTTTGATTCGATAATAGGTTTGGGATCTTGATACAATGGAGTGCGTCGAGACTCTATATGGACACACAAGTGCAGTTATGTCATTGATTTGCTGGGAAACCTATTTACTGTCTGGTTCAATGGATGGAACAATTAAGGTATTCATTTTTTTTTATCTACAATTGTTGTTGCTTGGTTTTTTCAGTTGGATCCATATTTAGTTATTATTATTATTATGAACAGGTTTGGGCTTGTAAAGAAAGTGGGCATATTGAAGTAATTCATACACAAGAAGAGGGACATGTATGTAATATTTGTTTTAATTTAAATTTCTATCTTAAGAAGTTAAAAAGTGTTGTTAAAACATATTTTGTTTATGTTTGTGTTTTGGTGACACTATTTCAGGGTGTTATAGCTCTTGGTGGCATTCACGATGAAGAAGATAAGGCGATTCTTTTGGTTTCTTGTGATGATAGTTGTGTTCGTTTATACGATTTGCCTTCGTTTGAAGAGAGGGGCAGATTGTTTGCGAAGAAGGAAGTTTGTGCTATTGAAGTGCTGGGTTCCGAGGGTATTTTCGTCACTGGAGATGCGACGGGGCAGTTAGCTGTATGGAAATTAGATGGAAAGCCTTCTTCTCTTCGATGATTTCTTATCAAATAAGTTTGAATAGGAAATGTAATATAAATACTTTTATATGAAGAATGTCAAATTAGATGTTTGTTATTCTGTTTTTGGTAGATCTTTGATTCAAGGATCGAATATGAGTTTATATATATTTTATTGATTTTTTGAAAATATGAGTTTATATATATTTGATTGATTATGTTAAAATATGTGTTTATTTTTAGTTAATTTAATAATTATAGGTTATATTATGTTGAGCTTAAAGTACTCCAAATTAATAGTTTTTTTTTTTATTGATGTACTATATATATTTCATGATTTTTACGATAATAATAAATAAATGACATTAAATTGTATTTAAATAACTATTTTTATTTATTTATAAACATAAATTCCTTTTATTTTTAAAAAGTAATTTATAAACTTATAAAATAAAATAATTTAATTAGTTTAAATTTTTAAAAGTAAATATCAGATTTTAATAATGTCCTTTTTTCTT
Source organism: Impatiens glandulifera (assembly GCF_907164915.1). Lineage (NCBI taxonomy): Eukaryota > Viridiplantae > Streptophyta > Magnoliopsida > Ericales > Balsaminaceae > Impatiens > Impatiens glandulifera. The sequence continues at coordinate 21,926,592 of NC_061865.1, forward strand.
TACTCTATGATTGTTTGAAAATTGGATTTAAGATTGGACAAGCCAAAAGTCTGAATAACTAAAAATATTCATAACATAGGCAAAATAATGATAATGGAGCTCATATTATTCAAGTCAGATGTTTTATTTCAATATGATCTACTAAAAAATCAATAAATTGTTCAATTCCAACTCCTTAAATGAAAAAATAAGCTTACCCATTATTTCAAAAATTACATGAAAATTGATTAAAAATTATAATATTTTAAATAGAAGACCATATAATGTTGTCTTTCCAAAATGAATCAAAATAATACATAACCATAATAGCTAAATTAATTAAACAACACAAATGAAGTTTTGACCTAAAAATTTGATACCAATATTCTTACAAAGAATAATAATATTTGAGGCTTCAATACTGAATATATATTATTTATTATATATCCCATAACTTTCAAAATAACTACAACATACACAATACACACATTTCCACTCAATCTCATGATAAATATGTTAGACCATATTTTTATTATATATCACCCACCCACCATTCCATATCTTTCTTTATTTACCCACCCCAGAATTATACCCTCTAAAAATCGAAAACAAGTTAATTCGAAAAAAAGAAACTTAATTAGATTGTACCATAATGGAGTTGTTCCTAACATTGCCGGTCTGTACAGTGAAAGAGACGATCCTCTTTTCATCCTACTACTACTCATCATCAGCCTCTGCTCGCAGATCCCACAATTTTGTTGTTTAATTATAAACTCGTTTCTGTTTTTCTCGATTTCAAACCTAGTAGAAGAAGCAGCAGCAGAAGAAGGTATGTAAGGAATATCAAGAGTTACTTGGTGATGATTCATATTTTTGTTGTTGGATTTCTTCTTATGGACGAGTTTGATGTAGGAATAGTAGCCTCGAACCGATGCACAATCGTTTGGAGTTAATCCTGTCATGTCGCGAGCCTTCTTCCATGCTTCTATTCCCGCCTGAATTTGTGAGAATTAAACAACTTTCACATTAGCAAGCATTTTACTATGTCAATATGATAAGAACTTAAACCGAGCCCCAATTAGTGTGTTAAGAATGGTATTATTCTATTACTACAAAATCATGATAACATGTTCAGGAATTTAGCTTGTTTTCATTTAGGGCTTGTTCCACTTGGGTTTATTTGAATTTAATCTCAAATAAACCACTATCGTATCGCAAATCTTATCATCAATTCAAATCACACACAAAATACCCTTTAAAAGCAAGGGTAATTTGGTAAAACAGTCTTAAATAACTAGTTATTTAAATTGGGACATGTAACGGGTTATTTAAGACAAATCTATTTGGAACAAACCTTTCAAATAAAAGAGGATAAAATATATAAATTTTAAATAAAAATCTCCTCATAACCCATATTAAAATACCTCTTACTTTTCCTCAGTTTAGTTCAAACTCATACTTAAAAACACACTAATTAAACTGCAATTAATCATAAGAACTTGATCAATGCAATAATTAGTGTATAGATGTACTTCTTTATTTACTTAGGTATTATTATAATACATATTAGTTTTTACAACTTTTTTTAAAATAAAATAACAAATGTAAATATAGGCTGACCTAAGTTGATCAATGCATAAGGCCCAGTGGCATGGGATCCAATAAAGTGATAAGCTGATGAAGTGGCAGATTTAATTATGTTCATATGGGAATGAATTAATTAGTTATTAGAAATAAAATAAGTGATGTAGTCTAAACTCTAAACAAACATCCAACTGAACCATCCACCCTCCATAACTTTGAAAAGAAAATTATGTATTAAAAATGTTATTTTATTGAGTAATGATAACTAGCGGTAAAATTGTTGAAAAGATGTGCAGAGAATGATATGTCACCCTCTCCTCTAAGTAGATTAAAAATTTAATAAGCGAGAAATTTTTTAGATTTTAAGGTGACATATCGTTTTTACACATTCTTGTTTAGATTTTTCCCGCCCTAAATTGATGAATTTCAAATTGATCAAAAATAATTGACATATGTTTGAGAGAACAAATTACAATTATGAAAACCTTAATCATGATAATTCATTCAAATATGTCAATGAATAAAGAAGTATCTCTTAATGAGAAGATGAAAGAAAATATGGAAATAATAAATAAATAAATAAATAAAACATGAGCAGAAATGGAAGCTATCAAGCTTCATAGAAGTGTCAATTATATAGACAACTAGAGAGGCTATTTTTAATTAATTGTCTTTTAACATTATATTATCAACCAAATTGATTTGTATAATTTTGGGTATGATTTTTTGTATTTTTATATATAAATAATAATAAAATGTTAAATTTTATAATGAAATAATATATAATTATAGAAGAAGAAATATTAAGTATAAAGTTTTATAATAAAATAAGTATAAAGTTTTCAAAATAAATGAAGAGATAATTTAAATATTTTTTATAACTAAAATAAAAAGATATATTAATTATTACCGAGGGAATGCAATTAATTCGATATTGTTCAAGGTAATATCATCTATATATATCTAATGACGCTTAATTTGAAAAGTTGAAGGTGTACATCACGCTCTCTCCAAAATGATTCTCATCATCATAAGGTATTTTCTCATATTTCTCTCTCTTTATTTATCTTTATTAATTAATTGTTTTTCTTTCCCTCACCGTATATATATTTTCATGAATATTATTAATTAAGTTTCATCATTAATTATTTTATCATTAATTATTTTAAATTAATTATTTTAGGTCGGTTACTTCTTTATATATATACTTTTTTATATATATATATATATATATATATATATATATATATATATATATATATATATATATATATATATATTTTATTAATTATTTTAAAAGTAAATCTAATAATTCTCATCTAACATATTATATATATTAATTGAATTTAACATTAAATATTAATTATAAAAAACTGTTTGAATAATAAGAGTTTTTGTTATTATATTATATTAATTATAAAAAATATATATATATATATTAATTCAGTTTAACATTAAATATTAAATATGAAAAATATGCGAGAATAAAAAAACTTTCAGTTATCATATTATAATTATCTATTAATTTAATTTAACATTAAATAATATAATTATATCAACGTATTAAATCAACCCGACTTTTCATCTTCTTCTCCACCCAAATATTTTCTCTTATAAATAATCTTAGATCAACAAACTTCAATTGAAGAGAGAATAGTCATATCGACTCATAATATTCTCAATTTCTCTATCAATATCATGATTTCAATAATTAAATTTGCATTATGTTATATTTCAACAATTCGTTGTTCACTATTTTGCATTTTTTTTTCAGGAATTTGATCGTTTCAGGCAATTACAACAATATCATCGGTCTCCAAACGTGTTATCTCTGTATCGACTCGTAATTTTCTCAATTTCTCTATCAATATAATGTTTTTAATAATTGAATTTGTATTATGTTATGTTTCAACAATATGTTGTTCACTGTTTTGCAATTTTTATTAGGAATTTGATCGTTTCAGGCCGCTGCAACAACGTCATGCGCATTTCATCGATTTTCTTTTGAATCCGATCATTTCAGGCAGCTACAATAACATCTTACGCATTTCATCGATCTTCTTTTAAATCCGATATGGTCAAAGTATGATTAATGATTAAATTTTATGACTAATTAATAAAATAAAATAAAAAATTAAATGCATATGATCTCTATATTCTTAGCCTAATATTTTTTTATTATTTTCCAATTTTTTTTTGAAATATTACTATTATTTATTATAACGTTTAATTAATTTATTTATTATTCACATTATTTTATAATATTTGTTTAATTAATTAATTTATTATTCTCATTATTGTATAATATTTGTCTTAATTATCCTATTTAATATATTCATATTATATTAATAATAATGTGATTTAGTCTGAATTTAATCATTAGCATGTTGTTAATTCTATCCTCATTTATTATGTGGTCATGCGGTGTTATCCTATTTGTTCTTATTGTTTCAAGATGATAACGTGATGACTATGTATAGGAAAATCTGTAAAGGAGATTTTAAATGCCCGCAAGAAAAATGGAAAGAAAAGAAGACAAGGATTTGAAATCAAGAGAAAGCCAAAAATTCTTTGCCTACTTGAATTTAGAAAAGTTTTTTTTTAAATTATTATTTTTTATTTAATTATTTATTTTTATTATTTCATAACACAGTCTAATAAGATATTTTATAATAAAATTATAAGTAAAATTATATTTTAATAAATAATATTAATATTTCAATTATATGTATATAAATATTTGAAATGTACATCAAACTCTCTCCAAAATGATCTTCATCATCGTTGTTTTTCTTTTCCTCATCATAAATAAATAAATAAATATATATATATATATATATATATATATATATATATATATATATATATATATATATATATATATATACTTAACAAAGTTTCATTACTTTTTTATATATATACTTTATATATATATATTAATATTTTTTTATTAATTATTTTAAAAGTAAACCTAATAATTCTCATCTAAAATATTATATATATTAATTATAAAAAACTGCAATAATAATAATAAGAGTTTCAATTATCATATATATTAATTATAAAAAAAATTATTAATCAGTGAAATTTTGATCATTTTATCATAAAATTCATTTATAAAAAGATTTTTTGATTTTTTTTATTGCATTAATTTCTAATTTTGTTTGATTTGTTTTAGGTACTTTAAGTTATTGTAGGTCATTATACTTTTGTGCAAATTATTGTACTTCTAAATTTTTGTTTACTTAAAATACTTTAATCTAAAATAATTGTGTTTAGCTATAGATTTGTATATTTATAGAATAATTGAAATCAAGTATTTTGTTTAATACTCCTATTTTTATTGAAATAATAATGTGTTTTATGAATTTAATTTTATTGTACAACTTCTATTTTTACGGTAATACTTTTGTTTTTTATACTCCTATTTTTATTTTATTTTTTAAAAAAGTTAGTAAAAATAAACTCAATAAATATAACCTACCATCCATATATATTAATATTTTTTATTAAATATTTCATCTAAATAATTTAATTATTTATAAATAAATTCAACTAAAATAAATCCTTCTCATCTAAAAAGTCATCTATAATTATTGAAATTTGTATTAAATATTAATATTAATTATGAAAATTATTTAAGAAATTTAAATTATAAAAAAATATACTTTTTAACAGATAATAAATATTATTATAACCCCACATCCATAAAATACATTATTTAGTTCCATTCTAATTTATAACTAATTAATGAAAATAAAATTAACGGATAATAAATATTATTATAAATTTCTATTCATATATATTAATAATTTATCCAAATAATTAACATTAAACAAAAAAAAAAATGAGTTTCCTTTTACAAAATTTTAGACAAATTGTTTAGGTGGTACAAATAAATTCATAAACAATGGATACTTTATTTTATTATTATTATTATTTTTTTGTCATATTTTAACTTTAATGTTATATTGCTGGTTGTTCAATATCTATTTTATTTTGGTATTTATATATGTATTTGTCTTTTCATTTGGTAATAAACTTATTTATTTTTCTTGTCACTATTCTATATTTTGGTGATTTAAAATTGAAATAATAAGATGTTTATTGAGAAGGTTACCAAACTCTTAGCATTTTGATATTATACTTTTCATTATTTACTACTTTTTTATTTATTTCATTTAAAATGAAATTATCTACAATAATATAAAAAGAGAAATTTTAAACATCGATTTTATTATTTGAATGTGTAAAATCAATAAATCCTTATCAGATGGACGATGATTTCAATCGTATTTATTGATCTATGTAATTTAATTTGGATAAGTTTTGATTGAATCGACACTATGAATAAGAGTTTTGTTTGATATTTATAGTTATAAATTTTGAGAAATTAAAACTTCTTATTTCTCGTGTTGTGTCAAATTACGATCCTTCCAACCTTAAGATGTAGTAATAATTGTCTAATTATCGATATTCATTCCACTTATTATTTCATCTTATATTTTTTTATGTTTACAACTTAGACTAACTATTATAATATCTACTGATATTAGAATCTCAAAAAATAATACAAAGAAATTCATTTGAATGGTAGATTTAATTAGCGTGGACAACTATAAGCATTTAGTGGTCGTTTGACGAACACGACAATTTATTAATACGGAAAAAAACAGAAAATATATATATTTTTTTAATTTTAATTTTTTTACATATTTTTTTAATTAATATATGTGTTAACTCAGTTCGTGCAAAGCCACGGACTTTTTTGCTAGTTTATATAAACATGGTTAAGTTTTACAATGACCTATTTTATGAACCATTCAAAATCAGACTTAAGTTGGACATACTTATTAAATCAGACTTAAGTTGGACATACTTATTTTTTATTCTATTAGTCTAAATGAGATGGTTACGTTGGTAGCTCGTTTCACTATTGGTAAATGAGACTATTATGACATGTGGTGGTGACAAATAACTAGAGCGACGATTTTACAGTTGCCTTTTTTAAGAAGGCGTGGTCGTTCCTTATGTGCGTTATTATGGATGCAATGAAACATTTTTATCGATTCTCATCATTCGATAAAAGTTGAAATTCTACGTTAATTACGTTTAATAAAAAGGTTCCTGGGACTATTGACATTAAAAAATTACGGCCCATCAGTCTTATTACGTTTTTTATAAAATTATATCAAAATGTTTGACAAACAGGTTGCGTGGAGTTTTAGATATTGATTATTTAGGGCAATTAGTTGGCTTTCATCAAGGGGTGTCAAATATTTGACAATGCTTTGATTGTTAATGAATGCATTGACTTGGCTAACTTTGGTGACAATAAATGTGCTTTGTCAAACTTTATATTAAGAAATGTTAGAATATATTATGTCGCCCAGCTCATCTAAAGTTTTCAGTCAATCTATAAGTTTCCCTAACTATGTATTATCAATCATTCAATACAATCTTTTTCTCTATATTCTTACATGGTATCAGAGCCGTTACCGTCAGATTTTGATTTCATCTGCCGCAATTCAGTTTAGTTTCGATCATCGACGCAACAATGCGGTCAGATTTTGATTTCGAATATTCTTTTATTTTTATATCTGATTTGGTTTTCTGAATTATCTACTGCTTTCTGATTCGCTGAGCAATCTGAGTTCTTTATTGAACATTTTGATATATTTTGTTAGTTATTGGTATTTTTTTGATTTGGATTTTACCTTTATGTCTATTAATATAGATCGTATGGAGGCATCTGGTATTACTGTTATGTTGTCAGGAGACAACTATGATTTGTGGTCCGAAACTATGAAGAGTTTTTTGATTGGTAAGAAGTTGTTGCGATATGTTACTAGAGATTTCACTATACCAAATAACCTGTTGGATCCTCCTTTACTCCGCCGACTACAAAAGAAACTGACGATTATTGTGTGACTATTGATGACTGGGACAGTAAGAAACATATTATTCTTACCTGGATTCGAAAAACGTTATCTAGGAATATCCAAATCCAGCTTCGACGAATGGATACTGCCAAGATGGCTTGGGATTATCTAAAAGATCCAGAGGAATGCACCACTATCAACTGTTGAGTTCATTACATGCACTAAAACATGAGCCAGGATAATCCATAGACGATTTTTTTATACCATCTAGTCACTCTGGGATCGCATTGACGAGGCCAGCATTAATGAGAAACACTTAAGGGTCATTCAACTACTGATGAAGCTTGGCCCTGACTACGAGTCTATTCGTGGATCATTGCTCCACCGTCATCCATTGCATTCGTTAGACATAACTATGAAGGAGATCTCTTTTGAGGCTACTCGTCTTGCCATACTTCGATCTCCTATTACTGATTCTATTATGACTGTTTAATCTTTTCTACTTGTGTTTCCTCGTAAGAATGCGCAGAAAGATGCTCGATCAGATAAGTCTGCTAGATGTTGTCGTTGTCCGAATGCTAATCATGTATACACTCATTTCTCCAACATTGAGTGTCGTTATTGTCATCAAAAGGGTCATGTCCTTCAGAAATGCCCAAAACTAGGTCATTCATCTTCTTTAGCTGGCTCTTCCTCCTCCATAGCTGCCACCACAAATGATGTGCAGTCGCCTCAGTCCACTACTCCCACTCTTATGGATATTCATAAATTGCTCACTCAAGTTTTATTTGTCAATCCTTCATTAGCCACCACATCAGGTAATCAACCATGGTTCATAGACTCTGCTTGTTGTAACCATATAACATCTAACATTAATCTGTTGCATTCTCTAAAACCTCTCACCACCTCACCTCCCATTCACACAGCAAATGATGCAACTATGCACATCACACATACTAGTCATGTCACTTCACCATCTCTCCAAGATATCTACTACATTCCCCGTTTAACATTAAATCTTGTTTCTGTTGGTCAGTTGGTTGAACAGAGACTTACTATTACTTTTACATCTTCTGGTGTACAGGTTCAGGATTCACAGACAGGTCGGATTCTTGGGACGAGATGCAAGATGGGTCGTCTGTTTGAGATTTCTTCCCTTCAACCTTTTCCTTCAATTTATGCTACTGTTTCTCCTTCCATTATTTATCAGTGTCATCTTAAACTTGGACATGCTTCATTAAATAAACTTCGGTCTCTTGTTGCTAAAGGTTTTTGAGTCCTATTAAATTTGAGTCATTTAATTGTGTGCATTGTAAGCTTGACAAACAACCATCACTTCCTTTTTTGAATAATCATTCTATTGCTGATAAATCTTTTTCGCTAGTTCACTCAGATATTTGGGGGCCCTCCCCTATTGGTATATTTAATGGTTGTCGATATTTTGTGATATTTGTTGATGATTATTCACGTTTTACTTGGATTTATTTTTTGAAAAATCATTCTGAACTTGCATCTACTTATTCAATTTTTACGAAAATGATTCAAACAAAATTCTCATGCCCTATTAAAACACTTCGTACCGACAATGCTCTAGAATACAATGATTCTACATTTCTCAATTTTCTTTCTGCCCAGGGTACTGTTATTCAACGCTAATGTCCTTACACCTCACAACAAAATGGTAGGGCTGAAAGATTATGTTCACGTTAACTGTAAATTTATGTTTGATATTATGGGAAGAATGTGCATGGGAGAGAAGTGGATCGAATTGATAGGATTTTGTATTACAAAAACAATTTTTCTATTAATATTAATGGAAGTTCTCTAAGGCTTCTTTGAGAGATCATTCGTTATCTTTTTTGTTCAACATTGTCATGGAAGCTCTTACTAGAATGATGATTTTTGAGGAAAACGTGGGTCTTATCCGCGGAGTGGATAGTGGATCAAGAATGTTCCTTTTTTCTATATCTCATTTACTTTTTGCGGATGACATGCTTTGTATGATTCAAGCCACGGATAGAAACATCAAATATTTGCGAGATATCATTTGGCTATTTGGAGCTTGCTCCAGGCTTCGCGTTAATCTTGTAAGTCCAAAATTTTATTTTTAACACTATTTCGGCTGGAGAATGAATAGATTGACCAATATTCTCAGTTTTGGCGTCGAGTTCTTCACTTCTGCATATCTCAGGCTTCCATTAAGTGCTAAAGTCAAATCTAAAGTCTCTTAGGATCAAATTATTAATAAGATGGAGAGTAAACTTCCGACTTAAAAGAGTACAATGATCTCTAAGGGTGTTAGCTTTGATGCCTACACATATGATGTCTTTATTTATGATACCGAAATGTGTGGCGGTTAAAATGGAGAGAATTATGTTAAGTTTTGTGGGGATCGTCAAATTATTCTTTACTCATCTCGTTAGCTAGGAGAAAGTTAAATTAACTAAAGGATAATGGGGATTTGGGTATTCGAGACCTAGTTGCTTTTAATAAGGCTTTGCTCTTTAAGTGGTGCAAAACAACCTTTAGGCAAGACTTATCAAGAGCAAGTATTGGTTGGTTTACTAAGTTGTCCAATCGTTTAGTCAGTTGTAGTATTTAGGGGCATTTCTGACATGTGGAAATACTTTTGTGATCAATATTTATCGTTGGTTATTTTTGGAATGACATTTGGTGTGGGGACAAGTGTCTTGCTATTGAATTTCCTGTGCTTATTTATATTGTCATTTGTAGAGATGTTATTGTCAAGACAATATTTGTTTCGCACACCGGTAGTTTTGCTAGAAGCATCATATACAAGAGACGTCTTATGGGTGCTAAAGTCCTTGATCATGCGAGATTGTTGGATCTGGTGGGTCCTGAAGAGGTCAACCTGATTAGTCGTGATGTTATAAGATGGTGTGATATGAAAATATTTAATGTTGATCATTGTTATTCGTTATTTAATAAAGCCACCACGTCTAAATTTTGTTGGTACTTGTAATGGAACTCTAATTGCCTATTAAGATTTCTTCTTAGAGTGTGATTAAGCGTAATGGTTTTATAACGGTGAGTCAATGTCGAATGTTACTTAAGGTGGAGCAGACGGATTCACACCTCCACTTGCACTATGAGTTTGCGGTTGGGATTTGGAGATTTAGACTTTGACTGGGGTTCAATGGGTTATACATAAATCCATTGGTAGTTGTTGGAAAGTTTGGGTGGAGGCAGCCAATTTGGTTGGTCTAAAACGGTGGCATTTTATCCTCGTTATTTTTGGTAGATTATTTGGCTGGAGCGGAACCGAAGAACTTTTGACAACTATAGACGGTCGATGAGGTCAATTTACAACGTTATTATCATGATGTTGTCTGAGGTAAGATCCGGTAATATTAATGTGCATTCGACGGATGATCTTATTGTTCTATTAAAAGATTTTGTACTCGGTGATTTTGCATTTTTGTATTTTTCGTTTTTATTTTTCAATTTATCTGCATTTTTTCATTTGAAACTTTTGTTGTTGTTTTAACACTACTTTGATTTTCATGGACAATTTTAAAAAAAAATTGTTTTTAGTTAAAATAAAATTTAAAATTAATAAAATAATATATATTTCATATGACCTTTTTATTTATTTGTCCTATACTTAATGTCACATTAATTAAAAATTATGACATTTGTTTTGCTTATCATTATATATTAACATATTAATTTTAATATTTAAAGAGTATATACTATTTTATTTTACAATAAGCTCTTAACCATATGTTATTCATGTCTATTTAAACACACATAAAAAATTTAAACTCAAGAGATTACTGACACATTATAAATTAAACTTTACCAACCTCTATTAAATTCTCATGTTGAATTGGTTAATGATTCAAGTCTTTAAAATTGAAAAAACATTGAAACTTCAATTTTAATTGTCATTTATAGACCATATGGTAGGAATTGATGAATTCTTTTAGGGAAAAGTATATTTTCTATCAAACTTCTTAATTGTTTCATTTTTATCATTTAAGTTTGAGTTTTATCAAGTTTATTATACCTTTTCCTTCTTGATATTATCAACTTTCTCAATTAACTTATAATAATTAATTTTTTAGTTTTTATTTTTTTCATTGATTCGATACTATAATTATTTTTTCGTTTAATAAATAACCATTTTGTATTTTTTTTTGTTCCTTAAGTACATTAATTCATAACCATGTGTTTATTACTTGATTTAAATTTTGACATATACAAATATAATATATATTAAAAACTATTATAATGTAGAAACAATGTTTTGCCTTCCAAATAAGACAATTTATAATTGGAAAGTGGCAATTATTTGTTAGTGAGTAGGATCCAAGTGGAATGAGACACATTTGCTTAACTTTTATTTATTTATTTTATTTAACCAGCTATATAAATATAAAAAATATATTCATTGTCTTTTAGTTAAACAAAGAGATTAAAGAAAATATCCATAATTTGATAAGAATATAATATCTTATCCTTGAGCAATTATTTATTGTAATAATTGGTTCCGATCATATTGTAGGCCAAATTCATAGATATATAGATAACACTGCCAAGTGTCAAACAAGTGCTTGACCAATAACAATTACGGATGGGAAACAAACTTATCATTTTTATACTTAAAAGTAATCATTAAAACAGTTTATAGAGATTTTATAAACTCTTTAACTTTTGGTGGTTATAATAGTTCAGTCATTTTATTAGTATTAAAAGCCAATTTTAGTAGTTAAATTATTTATCAAAATTAATATGGCCTAATTGTTATTTGAGGTTTACATTTGGATCGTTTTAATAGATGATTCTCGAATTTTAAATTGTATTTTAAGAGACTGAAATTATTAAACTTTTAGTCATTCGAGGTTTTTCTGACAAAATGTTAGTTATCTTATTTTAATTTATCATTTTAGTTTTTTTAATTAATTTGTTATGTCTTTTTTAATGTTATGATATTTAAATACGTTTTTGACTTTTTTTAAAAAAAAAGTTGAGTCTTATTTATTAGATTTATGCATTTTAATTTGTCAAAATTGGTTTAATTGACTAAAAAATTGTGTAATCTAAAAAATGAGTTTGAGAAAATTTGAATAGAACTTTATATACGGTATATTTATCAGGTCTTATTTCTATTTTAAATTGAATATTTTTTTTAGATATGCAAATTTAATATTTTCGAATAAGGTTTGAATGTCTTACAAAATTTGTAATATATAAAAATAATTAAAAAAAAGAAAAGATAATTAGTCCATGTAGTAAATTAATTAAGAAAATAAAAATATTAATTAAAAAGACAAGAATCATTCATTTTGTAAAAATTGAACCCCAAATAACATAATTCAAAATTAGAGTCTCATTTGATAATAAATAAAAAATAAAAATCTACCAAAAATAATAACTTGATCAAATTAATTTTAAAAAAAAAATATAAGGATAAATAAAAAAAAAACCATCATTGTCTGGGTTAATAATGATTTTCAATTTCTCATATTAAACTAGATTCTCTCACTTTCATTATGGTTAAAACCATTGTTAAATGTCGAATCTAAAAACAATAACGCGTTTAATCTAAATAAATTGAGAAAGAATGTAGAATAATAACGTGTTTAAACTAAATAAATTGAGAGAATAAAGAATAATAACGTGTTTAAACTAAATAAATTGAAAGAATATAGAACAACAACGTGTTTTAAGTGATTCATCTCAGTCAATTCTTCTTATAAGAAAAAAAAAATCAGACATTAATTTTTCAAAATCTTATACAGTTGATTTACAATTCTCACAGGACAAATGTTCCCACTACTTCCCAATTCAAAATTCGAAGCATGTACAATATCTCATCCATTCTCGAGTGGGAATAATCGTTTATCGTAAATTTGTTAGCAATTCCCATAGTTTCAATCGAGCTATAACCCGCCTCCTTTTTCAATCCACTTTCCTTCAACTTCTTTCTTTCCGACGCAACACTATCCCACATTCCATCTAAAGCATACAAATTCGACAATAGCGCAAAAGGCGACGTAGAACCATGTTCAACTTTCATAAGTTTTCCACCTAAACGCTCCCCAATCAAAACATCATCATGTAATCGACAAGCAGAAAGCAAACTTCCTAAAACAATAGGATTATCACCAAAAGAAAATCTTTCAACATAATCCACAGCTTCGTTTATCTTCCCTGCTCTTGCAAGTAAATCTATTAAGCAAGAGATATGTTCAACGCTAGGGGCAATTCCAGTCATTTTTACCATCGAGTTGAAGTAGTCTCTCCCCTCGTTAACAAAACCAGCGTGATTACAAGCTGCTAAAACCCCAAGAAACGTAATGGAATCGGGTTGAAGACCGATTCTTTTCATTTTCTCGAACAATTCAAGCGATTTTCCTACAAAACCATGATAACCGAGTCCAGCTATTATACTGTTCCATGTCACAATATCTCTGCAACCCATTTGACAGAAAACAGTATATGCATATTCAACAAAGCCACATTTTGCATACATGTTTATTAAAGCATTACCAACCCCAATATCCTGAGCAATCTCCATTCGAAGAAGATAAGCGTGAATCTCCTTTCCTTGACGAACAGAAGAAAGGCCAACACAGGCTGCAAGAGCAGCCGAGTATGTGAAAGCATCCGGTTCTAAATTCTCAAAACCTATCATTCTTACGAAAATACTCAAAGCCATAGCATGATTATCGAAACTAGAATATGCAGTTATTAGTGTGTTCCATGAAATAATATCCTTCTCTTCAATCATCATAAAGGCCTTCTTTGCTTCAATCATATCAAACTTAGAGTACATAGTAACTAGTGTATTACCTATAAAAGTGGTACGATCGAGCTTAAACTTGATCATCTCGCAATGCAATTCCATACCTATTTGAGAATAATTGGAACTAGTGCAATTCGCCAACAGTCCAACGAAAGTGAAGTAATCAGGAAGGAAACCTTGCTTTCGCATTTGTTTGAAAACTTCAAATCCCTTGTCGGGTAGTTTGTTTTCCACCAGCCCTGCTATTACAGCATTATATGAGACTGTGTTTAGACAAGAAGCTTGACTGAAAACCAAAAGAGCATCATTGGATTGACCAGACTTCATATACATTGTAATTAGAGAATTGGAAACAAAGGAAACAGATGAGTAACCAAGTTTTACCGACAATGCATGAACTTGTTGACCTTGTAGAGAGAACACAAGAGTAGCACAAGCACTTATAACACTAGATAAAACGAATTCATTTGGTTGCATTTTCAATCTGGAGAAGAGGTCAATTGCTAACAAAGGTTCCCCAGCTTGAACATAGCCAGATAATAAAGCAGACCAGGACACAAGGTTTCTGTGAGGCATTTCATCAAACACCTTCTTTGCATTATCAACTTTCCCACATTTAGCGTAGACATTGATAAGGTGATTGGAAATTAGAAGATTGGATAACATTCCATTCTTCACTAGAGTTGAGTGAATATGGATCCCTCGCAGAAAATCCTTGGATTTAGAACATTGGTGCAAAAGTGAGATAAACCGTTCATGTGGCATCGAGACAGGCACTGAAGGAGACGAAAGAGAAAGAGAGATATGCTATTTCCCTTTCTGTTGGCCTCTAATATGATTCGGAGCTTCAACAACTGCAGTTGATGCAACATTCGAAGATGAACTGCAAACAGAAGCTTGAGATGTTAATGAATGCAATTCTTCTGACAAGGCCATCAACAAATCTGCATAATCAATTACAAACTGACATTAGGCGCAGCAACAATTTGATATAGATTAACTTGAATTTGCTAATTTACCGCTTATTGAATCGTTCATTTTAGTTCATAAAGTATACGCAATCATTGAATGATCTTCAACTGATACCGCTTCGCGGGAGAAACCTCCGATGATCTTCGATCGGCAGTTCGTTTCAGGCCGTCGTCTACTATGTTTGTGAAAGCTCTCTCCATGGCAAAAATACCCTAATAATGACCTTATTTTTTTTAAATAACCCAGCAGGATAAAGTTTACAAAAATGAATTTTTCGGTATATATCAAAATAACCTAGCGTTACGAGATGCATTCTACGAGATGCATTCTCGTAACGCGAAAAAGTGACCCGTGAAATGTTCAGCCCTTGATGTTTATTATATCTTTCCTTTCTTCTTTGTTCTCTTTTCGCACCCTTCTCTCTAAACCCTAAACGACGAACACAACGACGGACAAAACAACAAACAACGGTGAAGACAACCATGAGCGATGAAGTCTTTTGTGCTCATTTCGTCAAACTTCCCAGATCCGGTGAGCGATGGAGTCTTTGGTGCCATAGGTGCTTCCATTGGTTTCGAGTCTTGGAAAGTCACTTTCAGCCTCACCAAGATCACTAACAAGTTTGCTAATATCGATCTTATGGAGAGGGCTCTGAATACCCAATTTAAATATTTATTTAGAGCCCCAAACGTGCTGTTCTCATGAACAATAGTCCGAAAAATGCTGCTCAGAAAAAAAAAAGCTCAAACTCAAAGCAGATGATGTTCATGGTGAACGAAGAGGAATTGTCCTTTGACATTAAGGAGTATGTCATGGTGACATGCCTTAACTTCGGCAGATTACCAGTACAGTACCTCTTTGCATTTGACCCAAGAAGGATTGTAAGAATCAAAATCCTCCCCTCCTTATGGTGGAGGACGTTGAAGCTTTTTCATCCGGTTTCCATGAGGAAATGTGCATTAGAGCCACCATGAAGGGTGTTAATAAGGACAGGAAACACCATAGGTCTGTATATCTTGCCAAGAAGAAGTAGACGTAAGGGATTAATAGTGAAACATGGAATACTGATTCTTTTGCTTATAACGTATATGGGTTCGCACTAGGCTTCCAAGTGTGAACCTATGTGGTCATCAAAAAATTTGTCCCTAAATTTGCCACAAGAAAGGAGTTTCATGAGACTTTATGCCTAATGATAGTACTCTATAAATCCAACAGGAAGAACTCCGTTTCGGAGATAATGACTGCCCTTCAGGGCAAGGTGGTGACTAAGATGAGAGAGTTTGAAGTGGAGAAGAGTTTGTATAGTGGAGTGGACTTTGAAGAAACAAACAATTATTTTGATGATTTGTTTGAGGGAGTTACAGATGGGGGGAGGAATAGAAAACCTGAAGGCATTGGCGATGTTTGGGTGTCTATCGGATACGAAGACGAGATTCTCGACTAATCCAAATGTTTTTCTAAGTTTTTGCATGAAACAAGTCTAGTAGTTATTATTCTCTAAATCAACGACGTCGAAAGTAACATGATATAGTTATTCATTCGCATCCAAAGTTATCGCCACAAATAATTGACCTCCAACCTTGTGTTTAAGAAAACTGACATCGACAAACAATACAAGATGACAACAAGTTTTGAACCCCTAATTGAGATGCCTAGGGACATGAACATATACCTGAAATGGCCGAGCTCATCCGTCTGGATGTCTGTTATTGTACCCGAATTATTTTTCTCAAACATTTACAAGTATGATGACAATTTACCATAGAAATCCTCTACAGTCCTCGCACCGCCATTAAAACATTTTTCATGCACCTCCAAACCTTATTATAAGTCATATTTATCCCATAATTTGTCTGCATGTCTTCAATTATTTTCTTAGACATGTGGTCATAGTGATGATCCATGTACTTAATTACTCTTCATGCACTTCTCAATAACCCATGGTGGTATTTACATTTTTTTCTCTTGCCTCGTCAGAATTGAGCATGCGTGATGTTGGTCGAATTTCCGAATCTCAAACATCTCCGAGAATTAACTTTCATAGCACACATAATCTCCACTTGCATTTCTCATCCACACATTTCATATACCAAAGTTGTTTTCTTGACTTCTCCACTTTGAATTCAAAATGATTAGTCATCGCATATTTATATAATCTTAGTTGAAGTTCTTTTTTATTCTCAAACAACACACCGACTTCCAATATGATTTAACTACTTAATGTCATCCCAAGTGATCGGTCTATCATCGGTATTGATGATCGGTCTGTCGTAGGTATTGATGATCGGATTGTCGTAAGTATTGATGATTGCTCAGTCGTAGGTATTGATGATCACTGAGGCGTAGGTGTAAATGTTGGTGCGACGCTAGTAGTAGTAAATCAGTTAATAACCCGTTCATTATGAAGCAAAGCTGAGTTTTTTTTCTCCTGTTTCATTTTGACTTTCAAATACATCCTATTGAAACATATCAGAAACCACTCCTGATATACTTTTTTTAAGTTGGGTTAGTAAGTAGTGGTAGTATACTTTATTGAATTTTGTATGTAAGTAGTAGTATATTTTCTTGAGTAAGTGGTGACTTCTCTACTACAGAGAACAGTGGTGACACAGTGCGACCCGAAATCAATCGTGATAAATAAGTGTCCACATCCTTATCTTGATCGGTAACAACAAAGGGAGAATTTGCATACCCAGTATATTATACATGACTTGAAACACTAAATCATATGTAGATTTGTGCACGTTAATAAATATCAACTAATTCGGCAAATGTAATGTAGTATTTTGGGGATAAATACAAAGTTTTGCATGAATTTGCAACAAAAGACCTAACACCATTAACAATTTTCCACTCTCCATTATACAAAACAAATACTTAAACTGCAATTGAAAACAGTGAATGGATAAATAATACTATCGCGTCACAAGAGTATGGTTCTTCTTCGCCTTCCACGCTTTACGTGACGCGATCGCGTCATGGTTCCAAAAAACATTACATTCTCCAAGAAGCAATACTCTTGTGACGCAATCACATTATGGTTTCATGAAACATACTTTGATACTATCGTGTGACGCGATCGCTTATGATTGTCAAAAAAAAAAGAACTTGGACAAAATCACTCATTAACAACAATGCTATCAGGAAACAAACAACTATATATTTCAGAACGAAAGTATACCGGTCACTACATCCATCCTTGCTGAGCAGAAGAACTTTTTATATTAAGGAGTGATAGGGGGAGGGAATTTGAGAGAGAATTTGGGAGAGAAAATAGGGGAGAGAAAATAGGGGAGGGAATGACGTGTCACCAATCACCACATCTGATTGGAAAAAGAATAAAGGGTGAGAAGATAAAGAAGATAAAGAAAATTTGTTATTTTTTCAGCGAATCAGAATGCGCCACATCATTCCTTCTTTCAAATTGTCTCTCCTAATCATTTCTCTTCCTACAAGATATAACTACACTTTAAGTAAAATGGCAGAAAAAAAAACGAAAAAAAAACGAAAAGAAGAGTCGAGGAAGAAGTATAAGATTATAAGTTATAAAAAAACAGAAAATAAGAGAGAATAAGAGAGGACGATAAGTTAGAGAAAATGAGGATTTTTTTAATATATTTATTTTTTTTAAATATTATTTATTTGTATATTATATAATATAAGACTGTTTGTTTTATTTTATTTAATATAATATTTATAATTATATTTTTTTAAAGCTTAAAACCCATGATTTTTTTAAATTTATAATCAAATAATTTAAAATATTTTAAAATATTAAAACTTTATCCAACTTAATCCAAATTACGTTTAAAACAAATGTAAAAATTAAAAATATATTAAATGGTTAAATTTGGTAAATACGTACAAAAATAAATTGTTTTAAACAATTAGGTCCGATTTGAGTCTAGTACTCATCGGTTTTAAACTGATATTTCGTGTAATTTAAATACCCATTTTTTATGGGAAAAAAATCAGGTCCGGTTCGAATCTGGATCGAGTCCCCCGAAAATTCTTCATGTATATAATTTGTTTACTCGATTTCAATTTAGTTCGGTTTCATCTATATAACTATTTTATTTAATAAAATTGTCTATATATATATATTTATATTTTTTTTTCATAACGAGTGTGGTAACATAAAATAAAAAAAAAAAAAAAAAAAATTGGAGAGGAGAGGAGTGGAGAGAGAGGAGAGGAGAGGAGAGGAGAGGAGAGGAGAAGGTAAAAGAAAGATATGACTGGAATTAGTTTTTAATTATTAATATTTGTATAGTTTTAAAGTGTTTGTTTTATTTTAATTAATATAATATATATATATATATTTATGTATTATTAAATGGTTTAAAATGATTTTTTTTTTGTTAAATTGATGCAAATTATGTTTAACAAATAAAAATATGTTGAAAATATATTAAAACATTTTAATGAATAAAAATAGTAGTGCAAATTCGGGTTGGATCCGGGTCTCCAACACCCTAGTTTCTCTCAAGTTTCAAGATGAAATATACAAATAATGAGCTTTCCGTATCAATTGCAGCCCAAACCCATTCAAGGCCCATTTAGAAATAAACAACAAAGGGTAAAATCCTCATGTATATAAAGCATTCCAAACCCTAAAACGATTAGGGTTTCATATACATCATCTTCCTTCCTTCATTCATTCCTCTCACTAGTATCAGGCGCAGCAGAAATGGCCAAGTCGAAGAATCACACCGCTCACAACCAGTCACGCAAGGCTCACAGGAACGGTATCAAGAAGCCAAAGAGCCATCGCAATGCTTCAACCAAAGGGGTAAGTTATACGATCGATCGATCTTCTTTTATGAATAATCTCTGACCTAGAATTAGATAGATGGATCGATCTTAACGAGATCTGTACTTTTCTTTGTTCTGTTTATGAAATCTGTCTACAGATGGATCCTAAGTTCCTGAGAAACCAGAGGTACGCTAGGAAGCATAATGTTAAGAGCGGAGAAGTTGCCTCGGCGGAAGAGTAAATTACATTTACTATTCAAGCATGAGCTGAATCAGTTATCATCTTTTGTTGAACGTTAGCATGTTTCTGTTTTTGAGATTATTTTCTATGAAATTTGGATACTTGTTATTGGATTTTAATTTTAATAGTTTTGTTTCTTGATAAATTTGCAATTTGAATCAGGTTTTTGTGGTCTAATTGTTTCTGTATTTGCAATTTGATTCTGCTATTTCACATTCTGATGTGTTGATTCCTAGCATTCTTGTTTTGTGCTCACCCAACAATTCAAACCTTCCTCTTTGTTTATAACATATCTCGACCTGATAGGATCTTAACACAGTTTAAGTTTTCTTTATGTCAATGATAGAGCTGCTGTTAATCTCATGAAGAAATCTAGTCTGTTTGTGTTTGAATCTGTTTCTTATACACACTTAAACATGAACCCTTTTGATTTCTCTAGCAATTGCATCAAGATTATAGCCATTACATGGGATTTGAAACAGTTTAAGTTTGATTTCTGTGAATGATAGAGCTGCTGTTTATCTCTTGAAGAAATCTAGTCTGTTAGTGTTTGAATCTGTTTCTTATACCCTTAAACATAAACCCTTTTGATTTCTTCTAGAAAATGCATCAAGATTATAGCCATTAGATGGGTTTTGCCCGTCTGTTAGCCTTTCCTATGGTCAAATCTTTTTACCCTGTTTCTGTATTTTAATAATAGACCAGATCATGGTGATGATGGATTATTACATGATCTTCTGTTCTTATTATGTTTAGATGAAGTTGAGACATAATAGAGACCTAGATTCCCATGAAGACTGTACACATTCATTTAAAAAATTTTGGGTCTGAAAATTGAAAACAAATCCAAATGTAGATTGCATTTGGAAATGTGTGCATCTGTTTTTTTATTTTACCCAGATTCTAACAAGGTTATGATTTATCAAATCAATATTATCATATTGTGGGTTAGCATTCAATATGATTTATTGATTCAATCTGTATTGGTTATAATTTTTCTTTTAAATTGTTATTATGTTAATATAATTTTTCTTGTTTTAATTGATTTAAAATTAATTTTAAAAATAAATTGAGGCTTGTTAATTTGAATTATTTAATCTATATAGTTGGATATACAATCAATTATCGAATATGTATTCATTCTGATATCTTTTGATTAGGGCACATACAAATCCTATAAACATTTATTTATCATAACCCTAGTACAGTGGTTAAGTGTTAGATCGATTTTTATATTGAAATTTACCACTATATTATTTAAGTGAGTTTGGGAATTTGTTTCCATTTGATTAGTAGGATGATTTATTAAAAACTATAGTTAAATAATACAATTATAGATTAAATTTGTTTTGCTATAAAAATAACAAATTATGATTATTCTTTCAAATTTTGATCATCATCCTATTTGATTGTTTGACCATTACTAGAATTAATTCAGTTCTAATATACACCTATTAAAGATAACTTCATATCCTTTAATTAATTTTGTGAAAATAAGAAAAACTATTTGTATACGTATTTAATATTGCAATGTGAGTAATAGCATATTCTTAAATTTCCAAATAATCAGTGGCATTTTTCTATTCACCTCTTTTAATTGAATATAAATTCAATTAGAAAATAAGTATTTTCCTCTAATTTGTCTTTAATGCAATGAAATGTGACAAATAGACATGACATATGAAAACATGTCCTATGCAAATCAAAGGATATTGTTGGCACACCAATCTAATTCATTTAGAACTGAAAACTTTACACAATGAAAACACCAAGAACAAACCATGAAAATCACCTCTTAGTTATCTAATCCGAACTTCCATACCGAAAGCGAATGCATCGGTGTTCCTTTCCAACCCGCGATCAAGCACTTCCCATCTAAATCAAGCGTGCAAGAACTCCCACAATCAAATTTCTTTACCACCAAATTCGCTTGATAAAGAGACGCCATACTAAGCTCCATCTCCTCCATTCCAAACCGACTAAAAAACGCCCTCCAAACATTCAAATTCACATGTCTAATCACTCGTTCATCTCCTTCCGCCACCACAATATTCCATATCGCCTTCCCAAAGTACTCTGATTCCATCACCAATCTATTCTCACCGTTCTGGCTCATACAATCTCCTAGACTATCGAAAAGTGCACCATAATAGAACAAACTTTCCACAAAACGGTTGACAAAAACAGGGGAGTTAAGATTTCCCTCCACCTCATTAACCAACATTACACAAGGGTTCAAACTCGACACCACTTTCATCAGGTTCTGAAGACGGTCTGGCCTCCCTATCATCGACCATAGGAAAAAGGGCGAATGAACCGCCACTGATTCCTCGTCGTCAACCTCAAATAGATCCTCGGTGAGATCAAACATGTCAGAAACCGTGACAACATTGAAACGAAATGGTAAACTGAACGATTCAGCGAAGCCAGTAAGCCACTTACCTACACCTTCAATCTCTGACTTCGGTTTGGTGCTGACAGCAGTTATCTTGAGAAGCTCGACCCGGGGCTCGACTCTGGCTGCGAAGGCTTGCATCAAAACGGTTAATTGCACGCCACTCCTTATCCCGAGCTCAATTACATGAACCCTTTTGGCATTAGACATGTTTTCTATGATGGCTTGCATTCCCGCAAATTGGAGAACTTGCGAGAATGGAACGTCTTGATGAAACGCTATAACAGCCGGTTTGGTACTCATTGAAACTTCATCCAAATTGAGAAGAATCGACTTTTTTGATCCAATTCTCCCTGTTTCACAATCAATCTTGTGAAGAAGAGCTTTGGAGAAGTAATGGGCTATTCTTTGAACTGGATTTGCTTCACCCGAACACAAATGATCGAACTGATCGAGTAGTTTCCTCGCACGGTCGAATTGTTGTTGACCAACTTTCTCTGCCGAAGCTAGAAGGTTATGAATTAGTTCAACATCTTTAATCTCATCGGAAGAGAGTTCAAAGAATGAACTTCCATATGGATGATGACTTAACAAGCTAAGATCTTCGATTATTTGAGACGAGGACGAATGAAGAAATCTCTCCCCCGCCAATCTTATGATCTCTTCAGTTGATTTTGATTTTCCTTTGCTGCATAGAAGAGTATTCTTTTCATGATTAGATGTTGGAATCTTTTTTATCCTTCGAAATCCACCACCGCCATAGTTATTTAGAATTCCAAATGAAGGCGGAGAGACCTTATTAAGAAAATAATCATCGTCGAGAATTCCCAAATCGAAGGAGGAGAGTTCTTGTTGATCATTTACTATTCCACCCTTCTCTGCTAATTGCATGCTATCTGCAGAAAACTTATAATGATCCATGGGATCAAACATTGTTGGTTGCCCAAAAGTGAAATTCTCATCCATTTCCTCAACTTTATGAATATGAAGAAGAAGAAGTTATGAGCAATAATATTGTGGGAAAACACAATCTAATATGAAGAACAGACCGACAAACAGACAGCGTGACAAAAGAAACTATTTTTTTTTAAGGTAATTGATTTTCTATCTTAACAAGGGCCTGCATTTGCTTGGGAAGAATGAGACATTGGAAGCCTTCAATCAATCCTATGTTCTTGTCATATTGTGGGATAAGTTTTTATATTCTCATATGTCGATTATTGCAATGACATGGACAAAGGGATGAATATGGTTGTCATTTTCAGCTAATCTGAATAATAATAAGATATAAATTAAATTAAACCAATTCAGAATAAAAAATAAAAGAGTTTCTTAGTTTGATTTCAACTTAAAATGCGTTTATAGTGAAAATCAAATATGTGACCCGTAATCCCTTATGCAAGACTCATGTCATTTGAGTTACCCTGTTATGTTTCTATTTACGGTGTTTGATTGATTCCAACTTAAATACAAACTCGGGGAAGGATCAAGAGAAAATAAATATAAAAAATTGGAATTGAATAGTTTTATGTAATA
The DNA here is from genome assembly GCF_907164915.1 of Impatiens glandulifera. Lineage (NCBI taxonomy): Eukaryota > Viridiplantae > Streptophyta > Magnoliopsida > Ericales > Balsaminaceae > Impatiens > Impatiens glandulifera. The sequence goes on from NC_061865.1 coordinate 21,950,708, forward strand.
TTATATAGTTAGTCTTCATGCTTTTCATTTACAAATAGAAGAAAAAAGAGTAGAAATGGTAGATTAAGTAACAAACAGATACAAGAAACAAAACATGAGGAACAGACAAAAATAAACAATTGTCATGAATGAAGTATGCAGATAAAAAAAATAAGGTGAAGACAAGGCATAAGAAAACAATCTCAGTTTTATATCTTCAAATGAGATTAGATAGATTTTATAAACTCCTATATGATATACACAACAAATCTGTTTTTAACTGCTGTAAATTTGTAATAATGAGAAATATTCCCCACCAAACAAATATGGATTAATAGTAAGAATTCTGTCTTTACATTTCAATTTCTAGTAAGGTGCCTTAAACTAAAGTGGGGAAGTCATGAGACTAGTCATGATAGAGCATGTCCTAAGGTAAGTCCACGGGTTAGGGATCGCCATTGAATTAAAAAAAACAAGATATTTATTTAAATTTACTAGTTTTTAAAACATACAAAGATTTAACGCATTGATCAGAAACAAAACTTTCACCTACTGGGCAACCCAAAATTCGGGGTCGCTCTCTCGTGATTGTTGATGGGGGTAAAAAAATGGTGAATTAATGATATGATTATGTAATTATAAAAAAAAAGTATTATTGTGTGAGGATTGTGAAGTGTATTAGTGTATGTTCATGTTTTTGACAAGCTTTCAGCTATCATAGTGTCAAGTGCCGTTCCTGAGATTTTTTAGGCCTTAGGCGAAAGCACGAAATTGGGGCCCTACGCATAAATTTCACTTGTGTTTCACCGTTGATCTTCAATAACCTTCCAATATCTACAAAGATGCAACATAAATTGTCAACGAAAGTGACTTCTTCAGCATTTATCGCTTTAGTGGAGTCTAAATTTTCAGAAATTTTTGTTCTTTTAACAAATTTGTCAAGCGCACCACTTTGAGATTTAACAAATTGTTTTTCTAATTCTTTCCTTTTTCGTTTTTCATATCCAGATAAATATTTTTTCGGCGCCATCAAACAAGTAAACTATTTTCAAAGATCTTTACAGCTTAACCACACAAATACACAATCTCAAAACAAAGCATAAAAATAAATAACAATCAAACCCTGATGTTGAATTTTCACTTTTAATGGTTACCTCAAGGCTCAACTCAGCGAAACAGAGCCACCGTCGAAATTATTTTGTTGTCGGTTTCGTTGTCGGTTTGTTGTGAGTTTCGTTGTCGGTTTCGTTGTCGGTTTCGTTGTCGATGTAGGATACAGAGACTAAGAGAGACATACAGTGAGACAGACAATAGGGTTTTCAATTTTTTGTTCTGATAGTGTTAGTTTGTTTCTCTATTTGGGCTATAGAGCCATGGGCCAAAAAATCTAACATAATAAAAAAAATTAAAGAATAAGAAACTAAAAATCCTTACTAATACCTAACATATATAAAAAAATGGGCCCCTTTTTGGTCTAGGCTGTGGCCTAGACTGCCTACCCCTCCGGGCCGAGCCCATATGTGTTTTAATGATCATGTAACTTACTATTTTGTAATGCAGTGTGAATTTTCCTAATTTTCATGCTTATATTAACCTCCAAAAATAAATTCATCCAAGTGATTTCTTTTAAATTTATTTTACTTTTAACGAATGTCATAATATTAAAAGTTAATTTAACATAAACAAGAAATAGAAAACAAAAAATTTATGGTAAACGATTTGGTTAGTTTGTACACCGAAATACACAATCAAAATCGTTGATATCGGTCTAATACCCAATTTTAGCCTCACAAAAATCATTAATAGAAAGATGCATTACTCATGAATTTAAAGAACTCCACATTATAGACTGAATCTTTTAAACGACAAGATTAAGAGAGGACGATTCCCATTCCCTCTTCACTAACAATGAAAATCCTTTTGATCGGATCATTAGCAAAAAAAAACTATTAGGGTGTTAGACATTTTAATATTAAGAATTGGAATTGGAATTAGAATTCCAATGGAATTCAATATAGTGTAATTTGATAGTTCTCAATTCCTATATTTTTAGGTCGGAATTGTAATTCCAAATTAACACGTTTTTCATGTTTTTGACATGTTTAACACGTTTTTCACACATTAAACACGTTTTACACGTTTTTAACACGTTTAACATATTTTCATATTTTGGCACGTTTAACATGTTTTTGGCACGTTTAACACGTTTTTGGCACGTTTAACACGTTGTTGACACATTTAACACGTTTTTCACGTCCTTGACACGTCTAACACGTTTTTGACACGTTTAACATAATTTTCACGTTTTAAACACGTTTAACACGTTTTTGGCAAATTTAACACGTTTTTGACACGTTTAACACGTTTTGACACATTTAACACGTTTTTCACGTCCTTGACATGTTTAACACGTTTTTGACACATTTAACACGTTTTTCACGTCTTTGACACCTTTAACACGTTCTTGACACGTTTAACATGATTTTCACGTTTTTAACACGTTTAACGCGTTTAACACGTTTTTTATATTACGGCACATTTTGCATGTTTTGGCACGTTTAACAAGTTTTTCACATATTTAACAATTTTCACATTTTTGACACATTTAACACGTTTTTTTTACGTTTTTGACATGTTTAATGCGTTTTCACGTTTTTGACACATTTAACACGTTTTTTTACGTTTTTGACACGTTTACCACATTTTTGACACGTTTTACACGTTTTTCACGTTTTGGCACGTTTAACTAGTTTTTCACATATTTAATACGTTTTTGACACGTTTAACACGTTTTCACGTTTTTGACACATTTAACACATTTTTTACGTTTTTCACACGTTTACCACGTTTTCACACGTTTAATAAGTTTTTCACATATTTAACACGTTTTTGACACGTTTTCACGTTTTCACGTTTTTGACACATTTAACACTTTTTTTTACGTTTTTGACACGTTTAACATGTTTTCACATTTTTAACACATTTAACACTTTTTTTTACGTTTTTGACATATTTACCACATTTTTGACACGTTTAACACGTTTTTCACGTTTTGGCATGTTTGACAAGTTTTTCACATGTTTGGAACGTTTAACACGTTTTGACACGTTTTCATATTTTTAACACGTTTAAAACATTTTTAACACGTTTAACACGTTGTTGACACGTTTCACATGTTTTTTTACGTTTTTGACACGTTTGAAACATTTTTAACACATTTAACACGTTTAACACGTTTTAACACGTTTAACACGTTTTTCACGTTTTGGCACGTTTAACAAGTTTTTCACTTATTTGACACATTTAACACATTTTTGATACATTTAACACGTTTTTACGTTTTTGATAGGTTTAACACGTTTTAAACATATTAAAATGTCAAAAACATGTTAAATGTGCCAAAAATGTGAAAAACGTGTGAAAAAACGTGAAAACGTGTGAAAACGTGAAAAACGTGTTAAAACGTGTAAAAAACGTGTCAAAACGTGTAAAAAACGTGTTAAAACATGTGAAAAACGTGTAAAAAGACATGAAAGATGTATGAAAAACGTGAAAAACTTGTTAAAACGTGTGAAAAATGTGAAAACGTGTTAAAACGTGTAAAAAACGTGAAAACGTGAAAAACGTGTTAAAACGTGTGAAAAACGTGAAAACGTGAAAAACGTGAAAAACGTGTTAAAACGTGTGAAAAACGTGAAAACGTGTGAAAAACGTGAAAAATGTGTGAAAAACGTGTGAAAACGTGTTAAAATGTGTGAAAAACGTGAAAACCTGTTAAAATGTGTAAAAAACGTGAAAACGTGTGAAAACGTGTTAAAACGTGTGAAAAATGTGAAAAACGTGTTAAAACGTGTGAAAAACGTGAAAACATGAAAAACGTGAAAAACGTGAAAAACATGTGAAAAACGTGAAACACGAAAAACGTGTGAAAACGTGTTAAAACGTATGAAAAACGTGAAAAACGTGTGAAAATGTGAAAAACGTGTTAAAACGTGTAAAAAACGTAAAAAAACGTGTGAAAAATGTAAAAAAATGTCAAAAACTATTAAACGTGCCCAAATGTGAAAACATATTTTAAAAGTTAACATTTTGAACCGATATTTTATTTTACAAACATTGGAATTAGAATTTAATTACAATTTTATCATTTTCCCAAATATAGGAATTGAAATTGAATTATAATTCTATCATTTTTCCAAACATAAGAATTGAATTGTAATTCAATGTCAATTCTCATTAAATTGGAATTGGAATTTTAATGTCAATTCCAATTCCAATTCCCCCTCATCAAACACACCCTTAGTTAATTGCGTTCCATCCAAATAAAGAAATAGTGAGAATGTGAGATATGGATTTGAATTGGATTTAAGTTTGGATAAAAAACCATCAATAATTTTTGTAATTTGTGTGTGTGTGTGAAGTATATATATGTGCATTTATTTTTTTATTTACCATATATTAAACTCAAAACATAAATATTTAGATATTAATGATAAATGTGATAAATATTGACTGAGAAAACGTGACTGGAATATATTAAGTTATTATTTTATTATTATTATAATAAATCTAGAGAGACGAAAAGACAGAAAAAATTATCATAAACGTAGACATCATAAATTTACAATTTAAAATTAAAATAAATATGCTCATGATCTAACTGAAATATCAAAAATACCATAATCTTTCATAAGCATAAATTTTGAGTATAATGGTGTTATTTTACAAAATGCACATAACAATTATGCTTGTTTTCGGATCCAAACTCAACTTTAAAAAAAAATACTCAAGAATTTTGAAGAGATGATATCTTCAGATTAATAGACTTGTAAAATTAGGAATTTTGATTATAATATTTCTTCTAGCAATATTTTAAGAAGATGCTCAAAATTAAAGATAAAAAAGAAAAAATAGGTCGGCGATTCAAGACTTGGTCAACGCAAGTCAACCGCGCTAAGACCGGTCAACTACACGAGTGATGTCATCATTACTTCAACAAAGCTAAAACATGAAGAAGTTTCTTGATGTTCTTCATTTGGTAACCTTTGGCTAGAAGAATACCAACATTTATATACAACTTCTAAAAATCGTCTAGACTTTGATTCTTGATGGATTTGTATGATCTTGATTGTTTTGGAAACTTGAAAGAGTCCTTTACAAAAACTCTCAGTCCGATCTTGGTTTGAAGCCTTCGAACTCGACACAACTTCAAAACAAGACAATGTGGCCAAAATAAAATCAAAATGGACATACCCTCGGTTTTAAGTCCATAACTTGAGCCAAAGTGCTTCAAAAATAGATTTCTACCCATGTGTGGAAAGCTGAGACATGGCGTGATCGAATGACACCGGTCTCAGGTCGTCATTCAATGTGTAAAGTTAACGCCTTCACAAATCGATGCAAGTGCACTAGCTTAGTTCCTAAAGCAAACTGACGCTAGGTGCAACTCAAAAAATTTATAACTTTTTTTATGTCCAACCATTCGAAGCAAATGGGATATTATTGTAAATGTCATTGAGTTATCTTTTGATTGTTATTACGAAACACTCATGGCTCGACCTACAACTCATTCTAGGTCGCCCGTAAGCCAAAATATCCAATTCGGGGCCATTGACGTTCCATCAGAAAATGTATGGACCTATGGTATGTCTTGACTTTGATGAACAACATGAAAGTTGTAGGTAACTCACGTTTCCAACGAGCAGAAGTTTAACCTTTATGGTGGTCTGAGTCATTCACAAGATCTAGTGAAGTTTATGTCTACACAAGATGATTTAAGACGAAACTCAAAAGAGGCTCTACTTTGAAAAATCATAACTTCGTCCACACTTAATGGGTTTGGCTGATTCAAGTTGGAGAATGCAACTGGACTTGTTACTTATACAGTCCACTCGACCAATACTCCCTCCAAGCCCGAGACACTACCTAGTCAACACACTAAGCCGATGACCAATTGAAACCAATATATCATAATACCTAAAGGTATTTAAACTCATTTTATTCACAAAATGAGGCAGTTAACTGAAATTAGTGTTGGGTGTAAATGCGATTGAAGTTTGGCTCAGTTCCTCTTGTTTATCGATTCCGTTGGACCACTACCTCACCAAAGGCGACAACCATTTCTCTAGTCTCCAAACACCATAAAGGAGTTTGACCTCTGCCTCCCATCAAGAGAGTAATAACATTTATATTATTAGGTCAAGTCCAGTAAGCGAGTTACTAGAGATTAGACCACAATGTTGGGCCAACTAATACCCAACAATCTCCACCTTTGACCAAAAACAGTGCAAAACACAATCACATAATCACAAGAAATATCATCGCCAATTTATTACCACCGAGGCAACAAAGAGAATACCCAAGGTAAACTCGTGTCACAAAGACCAGGGGCAAGAGCACAAAGCATGCGACAATAACAAAGATCAAACATAAGAGCACAAAGCATGCGGAAATCACAAAGTTCAAATGCAAGAGCACAACCATGCAAAAATCACAAAGATCAAACGCAAGAGCACAAAGCATGGAAAAATCACAAAAATCTAACGCAAGGGCACAAAATATGCGAAAATCACAAAGATCAAATGCAAGAGCACAAATCATGCGAAAAGCACAAAGATCAAACGCAAGATCACAAAGCATGGGAAAATTACAAAGATTGAAGGAAAAATCACAAAGCATGCCATGTCCACAAAAGACGAACCTCAAAGAGTTTTCCCTAAGTCAAAGTTTAAAATCCGTTGACATGAAATAAATTTTTCAGCAGGTAAGCACTTCGTACCCATATTAGCAGGATTAAATTCTAAAGGAATTTTCTCTAACTTAACAATGCCCTTTTCAACAATATCCCGAATGTAATAAAACCTAACATCAATGTGTTTAGTTCTATCATGAAAAACATGATTTTTACATAGTTGAATAGCAGATTGATTATCAGAAAACACAACCACATTTTTGTCAAGAAAACCAATTTTAGACAAAACAGCCCTAAGCCAAATTGCTTCCTTAAAAGCTTCAGTGACAGCTACATACTCAAATTTATAGTAGATAAAGAAACAATGGGTGTTGAGACTTCCAACTTATGCAAGAGCCACACAAAGTAAACACATAAGAAGTAATAAACTTTATATTATCCCTATCATTAGCATAATTGGAATCCACATAACCAACCAAATTAGTACCTACAGAACACTTAGAGAAAGTCAAACCAACATCAACAGTGTTTTTTAGATATCTAAAAAGCCATTTCAAAGCATTCCAATGAGGCATACCAGGGTTAGACATAAATCTACTCAAGCAACTAACTTTATATGTAATATCAGGCCTAGTACTAATCATGAAATACATAACAGATCCTATAGCATTGGAATAAGGCACATTCTTCATTTCAGTTATTTCAGTTTCAGTCTTAGGAGACTGTCCTTACTTAACACAAAGTGGGAAGCAAGAGGCACATTCACAGATTTAGCATCATACATAAAAAATTTACTCAAAATTTTAGCAACATATGCACTTTGATTCAACACAAGAGAAAATTGTGTTCTATCTCTAATGATATTTATGCCCAAAATTTTTTTAGCATCACCTAAATCTTTCATGTCAAAATTTTCACAAAGCGATTTTTGCACATGCATAACAGGCTTCAGACATGGGCTAACAATCAACATGTCATCCACACACAATAAAAGAAATACAAGCACAAAGTCTATATTCTTGAAGTAAAGGCAATGATTAAAGGAACTTCTTTTAAACATCAAAGATTGTATGCACTTATCTAACTTGATATTTCATTGCCTAGGAGATTGTTTTAAACCATACAAGGTTTTTTTAACAAACAAACATGATTAGGCAACTTGGGGTCAACAAACCCTTCAGGTTGATGCATATAAATATTCTTATCAAGTTCACCATGTAAGAAAGCAGTAGTAACATTCATTTGCTTCAATTCCCAATCAAAGTGAGCAACTAAAGCAAACATAATTCTAACAGTAGTGAATTTGACAACAAGAGCGAAAATTTCAGCATAATCTATTCCCTCCTTTTGAGTAAATCCCTTGGCTACTAAGCTAGCCTTGAATATAACTTTTTCAGACTCTTGCTTCACCTTATACAACCACTTACAATCCACTAAGGAGCAATTATGACATTTAGGAACAAGTTTCCAAGTATCATTGATTCTCAGGGAATTCATCTCATTATTCATAGCAACAATCCATTCAGTAGAAAACTTAGACCTCAAAGCTTCTTTATAAGAGCTAGGCTCATTACAGTATAGGGATTCAAACATGTTAAAAGTAAATTTAGACATATTACAATTATTCAAATTATCACCCCTAAATTTAGCAGGTATTCTAACAGTTCTTCTACTTCTATCCCTAGCAAGTTAATAGTCATGTAAATCATTAGATAAATCATGTGAATCAGACAACAAATTTGAATAATTCAAATCATCAAGAAAATCATGTGAATCAGACAAAACATTTGAATCATGAAAATCATCAATATCATGCACATTATCATGCTCCACCTCATTGAGAACATTCACATCATGTTCAACAGGTTGATCAAAAACTACAGGCACATGCTCCACCTTATTAGGAACATCATTAACAGGAGCGTGGGACATAGACAAGCAAGGAAAATCATTCTCATTAAAGACAACATCTCTACTTATCATAACCCTAAGCCCATGTTCACTTATATCCCAATGCCTATAACCTTTTACCCCTTTAGGGTAGCCTAAGAACACACATTTCTTGGACCTAGGCTCAAACTTGTCAGCCTTCTAATGCACATAGCCAACATAATCAAAAACTTTCAAGTTGCTCAAATCAAGAGGTTTACCTGAGAACACAGATTCAGGACATTTCCCTCCTAAGGGAACACCAGGGGACATATTTATTAAATAAGCAACAATATGTAAAGCATCCCCCCAAAACTTCTTAGACAACCCAAATGACGCTAACATAGCTCTCACCTTCTCTAGAAGTGTCCTATTCATCCTCTTAGCAACACCATTTTGCTGTGGTGTGTACGACACAGACCTATGTCTTTTAATACCCCAGGTAACATATAAATCATTCATCTGTTTATTATAAAATTCAAGACCATTATCTTTCCTAAGAGTTTTGATTCTCTTACCTGTTTGATTCTCAATCAAAATCTTTCACTCCTTAAACTTTTAAAAAACATCAGACTTATGTTTCAAAAGTAACACTCAAACTTTCCTAGAATAATCATCAATGATGGACATAAAATATTGGTTCCCCCAATGTGTAGCAACACTAGAGGGACCACACACATCAGCATGCAAATATTCTAGGATATCAGTACACTTAGACACGTTTGGGTATGAGGTGATGGGAAAACTCAGCTTATGCTGTTTTCTTAGCACACATGATTCACAGAAGGGGATGTGGGACAATTTATCACTACCAAAGTGACCACCTTTATTCAAAATTTCTAGACCTTTGTTACTCATGTGATCTAATTTATTATGCCAAAGAACAGATTTATCACCAATCACAGAGTTCATAGAGTCACAAGCAGTCTCAACATGACACACATACAGATTGTTCATCTTTTTAGCAGTAAAGATAACAAAAGAACCACGTAAAAAATTTATAACACCTTTCCCCAACTTTCCCTCCAAACCATCATTCTCAAGAGATGCACAAGACAACATATTATAACGCAAATCAGGAACATGCCTCACATTCTTCAAAATAAACACAGAACCACAAGAGAACCTTAGGCATACATCACCTATTCCTAACACAATGCAATTTTTCGAATTTGCCATAGACACAAAACCATGTTCAATCTCTTTATAGTTTGAAAACAAATCTCTAAATGGAGTCACATGGAAAGTACAACCTGAGTCAACTAGCCAATCAGATTTACACAAAGAATCAGATAACACAGAGTTCAAGCTAGCATAATCACATAAATTATTAATCATAAAAATATCACCCATATTGCCCTCACAAACAACCACATTAGTATTTTCAACATGCTAATTTCTCTTAGGCTTAAGACAATCCTTGATAAAATGACCAGACTCATGACAATTATAACACTTTCTAGCACTAAACCTAGACTTAGATAATCTTTTACTAGCAGGATGAGATTTTTTTACCAGAACTCTCATTACTGACATTCTTTTGGGCACTCGACCTACCCTGAGATCTACCCCTCACATGCATGACTTCCCCACTAGATTGTTTACCCTCTCAGAGTGTCTCAAATCTAACTCCTTACTCTTAATACCATTGACAATAATATCAAGAGTGACACTGTCTCTACCATACATAATGGCAGACTTCACATCATTAAATGAATCAGGAATAACATTCAACAAGACAATGGGGGAATAATCATCAATGTTCTTATCACCACACAACTTAATATCATAAATAAATTTAGTGAAAACATCCAGATTATCTTCAATGTCCTTAGACATATCCAATCTAAATTTGAAAAACTTTTCAAGTAAGAACATTTTATTAGGCAAAGAAGTTTCAGTATAAAGTTTAGACAATTTATCCCACAAGGTTTTTTCTCATCACAGAATCATATAAATTTAAGTATATAGTGGCATAAGCATTTTCATTCATTTCATTATTTTTCTCAACGGTATCAGCAACAACATAAACCTGACTAACAACTTTAAAACATTTTTTCTGAATCAAAACACAATTCATTTTTGTTTCGAAATGCAAAAATTAGTTTTTCTGTAAAAAAAAAACCATACCATATTGATTAACACCAGACATGCTATCAAACAAATTAAAAGAAATCAATAATCAATTGGCATAAATTAATAGGAGGGTTCAAGCTATGATACCTTGCGAAACTCAAATAAAGTTTCGACTTACCCACCCCATTCGGGGATTTGCTACTTCGTCTTCTCAGCAGCGACACGACGGTGGCTTTGATTCTCAGCGGGTTTCGACTTACCCACCCTTGGTTTGAAGCCTTCGAACTTGACACAACTTCGAAACAAGGCAATATGGCCAAAATCGAATCAAAATGAACATACCCTCAGTTTTAAGTCCATAACTTGAGCCAAAGTGCTTCAAAAATAGATTTCTACCCATGTGTGGAAAGCTGAGACATGGCGTGATCGAATGACACCGGTCTCAAGTCGTCATTCAATGTGTAAAGTTCATGCCTTCACAAGTCGATGCAAGTGCACTAACTTCCTAAAGCAAACTGACGCTAGGTGCAACTCAAAAAATTTATAACTTTTGTTATGTCCAACCATTAGAAGCAAATGGGATATTATTGTAAAGGTTATTGAGTTATATTTCGATTGTTATTAAGAAACACCCATGGCTCGACTTACACCCCATTCTAAGTCGCCCGTAAGCCAAAATGTCCAATTCGGGGCCATTGACGTTCCATCAGAAAATGCATGGACCTATGGTATGTCTTGATTTTGATGAACATCATGAAAGTTGTAGGTAACTCACGTTTCCAACGAGCCCAAGATTAGCCTTTATGGTGGTCTGAGTCATTCACAAGATTTTGTGAAGTTTCTGTCTACACAAGATGACTTAAAACAAACTCAAAAGAGGCTCTACTTTAAAAAATCATAACTTGGTCCACACTTAATGGGTTTTGCTGATTCAAGTTGGAGAATACAACTGGACTTGTTACTTATACAGTCCACTCGACCAATACTCCCTTCAAGCCCGAGACACTACCTAGTCAACACACTGAGCCGATGACCAATTTGAAACCAACATGGTATTATGGGTATTTAAACTCATTTTCTTCACAAAATGAGGCAGTTAACTGGAATTAGGAATCATTTTCCTAAAACCTATAGAGACACTTGAGAACTTCTATTGAGAGCGAAGGAGAGAAACCGAGAGCATGAAGATCATCGTCTTCGACGAGTCTGTTTCCCCTCCAGCGAAGACACTTGCGACTAATCGATTTTGGAGTTTGCAGTTTGTTTCCATTGCTTTATTCTCATCATAAGGTAAGATATAACTTCATCTGTAATCTCATATCATCTAAGTAACATATATTCATCAATCAATTCATACAACAAATTTTAAGTTATGCTTTGATTTGTTTCAATCAATTATTTAATTTATAACTATAATGTGTATGAATGTTTAAATATTTTGGTTAACCATTAGCGGTAAGAAATACTAGTAGGTTAGCTTGTTATTATGTTATTAGCCTATGGTTATAGAAGTCACTATGTTAAGTTTCTTTTCGTTCAATTGTGGCTCATTGACTTCGCCTTTGTTCGTCATCGGAGGAAGAATCAATAAGTTCTCGATTCGATTATTACATTGCGACAAAGGAGGTCTTCTCGAGGTCTTTCTGGCACCGATCAGTGAAACCTTTTTGAATCAAGAACGCCATGTGAATGTAAGCCCACTTGATTTTCCCCCATTTTCTTTGTCTATTCTAAACTGAAAAAATCTATAAAAAAAAACTAATAAAAAAGGTTCATTTAAGTCATTATCGATCATTTTCTTCCCAATTAGTTTTATTCTTGAGCCTTTTTGGGCTCATTATGTTTAAAATTTATTTTGAAAACTTGAGAAAAGTTGGATTGAAGTTTAAAACTAAATAAGAGGCATTTGACTGAAAATGTCAAAAGTAACCAAAACCAACTTTAAAAGGTCTTTTCTTTACAATTTTGGTTGAGTCTGGAACTTTCTTGCACTCAAAGTAAATAAATCACATTTAAAACACTTGAGCCCAAAATAATTGAATTTTAGAACATAGAAAACTGTTTTGACTGATTTCTTTTTAAAAAAATCAAAATTTCTTCATAATATTCGGTCATCTCTTTAAAAATGAATTCAATTCTGAATTTTTCTTGCACTCTTCTTAATTATATTAAAATTAATCATTTGAGCCCAGAAATAATTGAATTTTAAAGTAAACAAAACACATTTGACCGAAAATGAATTTAAAAAACCTCATATTTTAGTTTAAACCTTTTTGTTTTGTGTTCTTGGGTGATTTTTTATTTTAATTGCTTTGATTCCTTGATTTCCTTGAAGAGTTCAGTCGCATCGCATCGTAATTCGCTCGATATTTTATATTTTAATTTTTCTTTTTCTAAATATATTGTATTAACTAATGATCCATTCTTGGCTAACATTTAGTTTGAATTTAGGGTTTTTTTTTTCGTCCAACCCCACAAATACAAAAAAAAATAAGTTTCTACTGTAGCAATGCTTCTTCAAGGCCTTCCAAACGCTTCTTCAAGGGTTTCTTACGCTCGTAGCGGCCTTTGTTCCGCTTCCTGCTGTTGTTCCACGCCCGATCGAGAAATCAAGTCGCTGCTGTTATGCTGGTTCCTTTTGCCGACACTTCCGACCGGATTTTCCAGCTACTACTCACCATCCGACCATGCTCCATTTCTGCTAACTAGTTTTCCCGACGCTTGCGACCCATTTCCCTCCTTTGTATTATATTTTCGGTTATTTTTCTTAGAGTTAGGTTTTATTTTGATTTCTTGTTTTTTTTTGGAAAAACGACTTAGCGTTATGTTATTAAAAATTCCCAAAAATGAAAAAAAAATCCACGAGTTTAAGAGATTATTCTAGACAGGCCTAGAATGATTTTGAAGTCGTAACATTCTGAATAAAAGCTAAAAAGATAAAAACGTAAATGAATTATCTAATTACAATGTTTTCAATTCTAGTGAGTTTAAAAAACGGTAAATTCCAGTTCCTACAGATATTTCAATTCTGCTTCGTGCTTGGAATTCTTGTCCACGTTCCCGCGAGGGCGCTGCAATCCGATACAATTTCTTTCCATAACTCTTCAACGCTCCTGCGAGTTCTTCCATATACCCCTGCATTTCGTTCTTGCCAATATCAGATTTCTTGGTTTTTGCATGATGCAAGTTTGTGATTTTCTTGATCTTAGGTTAGACTAAAACTTAAAACAAAATATCAATAATTCTAAAATTAAAAATTAAACTACAAAATATAAAACCTCCAAAATAAAGCACAAAATATAATGAAAAATCAAAAACATAAAAAACCAAAACTTTAAAAATGAAAAAAAAAAATCATGAGTTTGTTTGAACTCTAAAACATTTATCTTTAAATATAAATACTCACTTACATAACTCTAAAATTAATAGACTTAAGCTAACTAATATTTGACATATAAAATGCTTAGTCTCGTTAGCCTTTAGGGTCACTTATGTGGAGATTTATTTTCTAGGCTCTAAATTGTCTTTATTTGGTGTACATATGCTTTTACTTTATTATATAAAACACATAAGAGTTCACTCAAAAGTGAACAAAAATCACCATAAGTCTATGTAGATAAAATGATAAAAAAAATGTAAAGTGTAAACTATATTTTAAAAGGTCAAAATTGAATTAGTAAAGACCCAAGGGACGTTGTGGGACATAATGCGTGAACTTTTTTTCACACGTAACCAAACACCGAACTCGAATGAGAGAGCGTGCATACGCTTAAATTATTTTTCTTGTTTTATAAAAATTATGTGGTGACTCTATAGTCATGAGGTTTCTTAAAATCGAAAAAACTTTAAATAGACCTATGACGCCTTTCTACTAAAATCTTAATCTCTCTCAAATTCTACATGATGATAAGTTATGAGTGGTCTATAAAGTCTCATTTTCAAACGTAAATTTTGATCACGTAAAATTATTTCCCCTCACACTTTAAAAAATTCGAGCCAAATATAAATTGAAATATAAGCCCAATTTTTTTCTCTCAAACTTGGCGGCTCTCTAGTCGTGCACACATATCGATCATCAAACTTCACTTAGGTCCAATTTTGACCTTGAAGTTCCAATTTCAAAATTCCAAAAATTATTTAAGGATTGTTTTGTTTCCTTTAACACCAAATAATTTATTTTCATGCATTGGAGCTCCTAAATCTCTACATTCCTAAAAATTAAAAAAAAAATTATAGTAGGTCCATAAAAACATTTTTGACCTCCACGAAAACTTTTAGAATTTTTAGGGCACATTTAGAAAACACTCATTTTGTAGTGTCATATCTAGACTTCTACAACACCAAAAGTTCTAAACTCGAGTGCAACGTGCTTATAAAAATACGCTTGACTTGCATAAAAATTCTCGACTTTTACGGTATCATAAATGGGGATCCAATATCCCAAACTTTTCAATGTGAATTTATTTATATTCATGGACTCCTTTTCTATAAGGATTCACAGTCTGAACCAATCAACCAATATGTGAGTTTTTCACTTCACATTTGTGTTCCTCTTGTGTACGGAATGCATTCGTGTCTCTTTTATCTCAACATTGTCTAAAACTTAATAGACGCATATTGTCATCTCTAAGTAAGGAATATGGCTAGCCCATAGTTTAGATATATGGTAAGATGATTAAAAGAGTAAAAGATTCTGAACTCATAATGCATGTGTAAAAATCCTTCTCAAAGTATCCAATGGCCAACTATGTTCGAGTAGAGATTATCTTTTTGGACGGGCGTATAGGACATAACGCTATGACCATTTCTAATACGTAACCAAGCACCGAACCCTTACAATTAAATATATGATTTTCTTTTCTTTAATTTCTTTATGAAGTAAACTAAGTGGCAACTCTCAAAGTCAGTTAGGTGAATATGTCCCAGTACGTACTAATCTAAAACTTGTACGGGTTAAATGATAGGTTCATGCTAAAGAACTCCATTTTTGGTTCCTCGTCTCAATAAGACTAGACAATTTCCAAAATGATAATCTTCTTGTCTATATTTTTATGAGATTCGAGAAGAAGGTAAGTCAATGAGTTCTTTAACATAGCCTACGCAAAAAACTTTTTCTAAAACAGTATCTGAGATCGAGCTTACCATCGAAGTCTTTCATTGCGTCCCCTCTAGAATTGGAGCACACGAAAGGATAGGTAAGGCATGGAGTTTGATCAACTTTCGGATTATACAACCCGCCTTTAAAGGTGATGAATTTGAATGAAAAATGATAATATGACTGATCGTTCCATAAAAATAAAAATAAAACATAAAACAGGATATAGCAAAATTTAAACGCGTATAGATAATTTCTCTTTACATTTCCCCCAAACTATATTGTATTAATTCTGATCAAGACACAATTTCCTTCAAAAACCCTCTCATAAACGAAGATGGGACCTTTGTAATTTTATTATGACCATTATAATTTTACATAATAAAATTGTGTCGCCCGTGCCGATCATGTAGTGCCGCCTGTGCCTATCGTGTCTCCCGTGCAGCCGTGTCAATCATACCGCTCCTCATATGCTGATCGTGCTTCCTTTGATCAATGATAATTCCTGCACCGATTTGATGATTTACGGTGCAATACAATATCATGTTGCCCGTGTCAATCGTGTCATGCCGATTGTGTTATGTCGCCTGCGTCGATCACGCTTCCTTTAATCTATGGTGATTCTAGCGTCTGATCTCATTTTCATATAATTTTAATATGATCTCGTGGGATGACATGTTAGAATTTAATGGGATATTTATATATTTAAATGGATATATATGGTCATTGAATATAATAAGTTAATATTATGTGATTTAAGGTTATTTAAGATTTTGACTTAAGGACATTTTTGTTATGAATAATAAATTGTGGATATCTTGCAGTATTTATAATTTGATGAGGGGCCAAATTAGAAATAAGCATAATTTATTATTAAAGCGGTTATGGTCCCCAAAAGGAAGAAAATATTTAAAGGGGAACCAAGTCGTGACTTAAGAATATCTAAGAAAATATCACGCTTTCTCTCTCTCTGAATTTTGAACGATCCCAAAAACAGTTAAATTGGACCCCAACACAGTTAGTAGTTACTTTATTGGTTATTCTGAATGATCAAAGAGCTATAAATTTTATGATCCCAATTTAAAGTCTATTTTCAAGACAGGTACAACTGTGTTCTTTGAGGATGTTGAGTTTGGGGGAAAGAATCAAATAAAGGATTTTGTCTTTGAGGAAGAGTCAACTTCTAATTTGGTTAACGAGGAGTTGACTCCTATTCCAATTTGTATGGATAGTGATCCAGATTCTCGTCTAGTCATTGAAAACATTGGAATAATTCCAGTAAATCAAGACGATGTTGATCTCCCAGAGGTACAAACTCAACAACCTCAAGAAGAAAGTATTATTGAGGAACAAGTGACATTGCGGCGATCTACAAGAGTAAGGAGAAGTACTATGTCTGATGAATATGTATTTCTTCAAGAACATGAGGATAATCTTGGAATTATGGAAGATGATCCAATCAACTTTCATCAAGCCATAAATAGTTCTAATTCAGTAAAGTGGATTGATGCAATGAATGAAGAGTATAAATCTATGCAAGACAATAAAGTTTAAGAACTTGTCCCATTAATAGAAGGGATGAAACCTATTGGTTGTAAATATATTTTTAAAACCAAACGGGATTCTAAAGGTAATGTGGAAAAGTATAAAGCTCGTCTTGTGGCAAAAGGTTTTACTCAAAAGTACAAGATTGACTATAAAGAGACTTTTTCTCTAGTTTTAACTAAAAACTCTTTTAGAACAATCATGGCACTTGTTGCACATTTTGATATGGAGCTACATCAGATGGATATAAAGACATCATTTCTCAATGGAGAAATTGATGAAACAATTTATATGGTGCAACCAGAAAACTTTGTATTAGGAGATTCAAAGAATATGGTTTGCAAATTAAAGAAATCCATCTATGGGCTTAAACAAGCGTCTCATTAGTGGTACCATAAATTTCATGAGGTAATTCTCTCATTTGGCGTTGGAGGGAATTTAATTGATGATTGTGTGTATCATAAATTCAGTGGGAGTAAACATATATATCTAATTTTATATGTTGATGATATTTTGCTTGCCTCAAATGATATAGGCTTATTGCACCAAACTATGACTTTTCTGTCGAGAAATTTCGAGATAAAAGATCTTAACGAGGCATCATTTGTATTAGGGATCCAAATACATCGAGATCGTTCTCGAGGAATTATTGGATTGTCACAAATGAGCTATATCGATAAAGTACTTAAGAGATATGACATGCAAGATAGTAAATTAGGAAACACCCCAGTCGCTAAGGGAGACAAATTTAGTCTTCAACAATACCCTAAAGGAAATTTGGAAATTCAAGAAATGCAAAAGATTCCATATGCTTTGGCAGTTGGAAGTCTAATGTATGCTCAGGTTTGTACGCGTCCAGACATTGCGTACATAGTTGGCGTATTATGAAGATATTTGAGCAACTCAGGTTTGGATCACTGGAAGGCAGCTAAAAGTGTTATGAGATATCTAAAGATAACTAGAATATATATGCTCACATATCGGAGGTCGGATAATTTTGAAATCATTGGGTATTCTAACTCTGATTTTGCGGGATGCCAAGATAGTTTAAGATCCACTTTAGGCTATGTATTCTTGTTGGCTGGTGGAGCGATCTCTTGGAAGAGTTCCAAACAGGGACTTACAACTTCCTCCACCATGGAAGTAGAGTTTGTAGCATGTTATGAAGCATCAAATCAAGCAATATGGCTAAAAAATTTTATCATTGAGTTACGTATTTTGGAAGGGATTGAAAGACCCCTTAAGTTATTTTGTGACAATAATTTAGCTGTATTATATTATAACAACAATAGAAGCTCCACAAAGTCAAAACACATTGACATCAAGTTCTTAGTTGTGAATGAAAGGGTACAAAGTGGTGAAATTTCCATATAACACTTGGGGTACAAACTCTATGGTAGCTGACCCTCTGAAAAAGGATTTGCCACCTAATGTCTTTCATGAACACACTACTAACATGGGTGTTTTAGAGATGGATGATCTCTAGGTTAAATGAGAGTATGTAAATTCAGTTGTCTTTCAGTTTGTTTTATGAATATTTATGTAATTTAGTTTCTGATCAGATAAAGTATTATTCAGTTTATTGCATTTTGTACACTAAAGTTAAAGTATGATTTCAATAAAGTTAAGGTAGGACCAGTTGAAAATTGACATGAATAGATCACCTTGTATGTAATTTTTTATGCCACAAATTCATGATTGATCTATTTCATTTTATCATACTAATATTTGTGACCATTAAAGGTTTAGTTGTGATTGATACAACGAAGACCGCCTTGATCCTATGTTAATATGACTAATGGACGAGATTGTTAATGTTCTCAGAATCAATGATAATATTGTGCACAATAAGGGTATATTATTCATTTTTAATATATATATATATATATATCCAGTGGGAGATTGTTAGAATTTAATGGGACATTTATATATTTAAATGGATATATATGGCCATTGAATATAATAAGTCAATATTATGTGATCTAAGGTTATTTAAGATTTTGACTTAAAGACATTTTTGTCATGAATAATAAATTTGAATACCTTGCGATATTTTTAATTTGACGAGGGGACAAATTAGAAATAAGCATAATTTATTATTAAAGCAGTTATGGTCCCCAAAAGGCAGAAAATATATAAAGGAGAATAAATTCGTGACTTAAAGATATCTAAGAAAATATCACGCTTTCTCTCTCTCTGAATCCCCATCATCGGAGAACTAAAGAATTAAGATTAATGCTTTTGGAAGACCATTTCCTAAATCATCATGTCAAAGGATTCAAATATGTATTCCGCTATTGTCTTTTATATATCATGAAAAAGGGTATGGATTTAGGGCATTATAGATTATGATTTAAGTTTTAGTGGGAGATTATAAAATCTCCAACATGATATAGTAATAATCTTGAGCACATATTGTCCCATAACTTTTTGGAGTTTATCCTTAAAGCTTGGGAACATTTTTAACACATATTTGGTTGAACACTTTTTGGAGTCCATCCCTAAATTCAACGACCTATTTGGACACTTAATTAATTAGACAAGTATTTTTGAAGCTCAACTCGAAAAACCTAATTTCATAACATAATCAAACACATATTTTGGGATCAGACTACCGAAGTTTAACTCGAATAGTCATGCACCCTCTTCATCTGTCAATTATTTATCACCAAGACTCCGTAACATTAATATTCATGTTTTTATATAGAACATAGTATCCATAACTTTTGAGTATAAAAGGTTTATAAGATAATTTTAAAAAATCATAAGTAACTATATAATGAAACTCATCATGATTTGTAGAATTAACATGATACAATATTTAAAATAAACCTGAATAAAAATATATAGCATTGTGTGGGTTTAAAAATAGGATCTTAAAAATACTTGCCTTAGTATGCTCATAATTGATGATAGGTGGTTGAACTTCTAAATTTGGAGATAGGGATTCTCTTGAATGTTTGATATGAGAAATATGGAGTGAAGAATTAATGAATCAAATGTTAACATTAAATAGGAAGAAGTAGAAGCTTGTAGATTGATTAATGTCATAGTGTGGTGGCAATGTAGAATCTTGCTTAGTGTCATAATGTGGTGGAAATATAAAATCTTCTTAATGTCATAATGTGGTGACAATATAGAATATATATATATATAATAATGCTTAATTTTAAAGTGTTCGGATTGTCGGGTCGAGAGATGTGGTTAATTTGGATATGTATGTGAGAGTAAACTGATATTTGAGTCGGGTCGTGGGTTGATCCGCCCACCCATAAACTTACAAAATTAAATAAAAAATGTGATATAAATAGGTTTTGAACTTGCAACCTCATAATATAAATTTAACATTTTAACCAACTAGATTAATACCACTTTATATTTTAAAAATCAACTTCAAAATTGATGAACGTATAACATTTCTAATAATATAAATTCAACATCTTAAATAACTAAATTAATAATATTTTAAATTCGTTTATACAATTTATTATATATATATAACATAATATATATAATTGTTAGTCATATCAATTATATATTCATACATAAATTTATAAAAAGAAATCAACAATCTTCAGTGGTGTAATAGTTAAGTGTTCATTCTACATAATAAAGATCGAGAGTTTGAATCTTACCCAATGCAAATTTATAATAATTATAAATAGTGATTAAATAATATGTTGGTTAGTTGACGGAAGTGAGTGAAAATAATATTATTGTTTGTCAAAAATGAATTGATAAAGCTCGGTAAAGAGGAGATGATTGGGTAATATATAATATGTTTGTTAACGGAAGTGAGTTTGTAAGTGGGTAAAAATAAGATTATTGGTTAACCGAAGTGAGTTGATAAAACTCGATAAAGAAGAGATAGTTGACTAATAAGTAATATGTTGCTTGATTGACAGTGAAGATAAAATTGTTATTTTATTTTTAACCATACAAATATATGGAAATCTCGCTAGTTTTATTTAGTGTCATATCTAAACCATATAACTCAAGTAGTTTACAAGAAAATTAATCATATAACTCAAGTAGTTTAAAGTATATTGTGTAAAATATGGAATTCGACATGAGAAAATAGTGCCTGGAACTCCACAACACAATGGTGTGGCTGAGAGAATGAATCGCACCATTGTAAAAAAGGTGAGATGCATGCCGATGATGACAAAGTTGCCAAAACAGTTTTGAGCAGAAGCAGTTCGCACAACTTACTATCTCATAAACAGGTCACCCTCTATTCCTTTGAAGTTTGAAATACCAGAGAGAGTATGGTCTAAGAAGAATATTTCATACTCGCATCTAAGGGTGTTTGGATGCAAAGCATATGTGCATATTTCAAAGGAGCAAAGATCTAAGTTGGATGATAAAGCAATTCCATGTATTTTCCTTGGATATGGAAATGAAGAATTTGGGTACAGATTATGGGACCCTGAAAAGAAAAGAATTGTTATATGTAGATATGTTGTGTTCTTCGAGGGCCAGAATGGGATAAATCTATAAATCAACGAGAAATTAGAGAGAGTTGATGAGTCCATAGAACTCATACCAATTCCTTCACATGTACAATCAACAATAAAAAATTAAGATAAACATAATGAAGAAGTCACTAAGGAAACCTCTGGCATGAATGCTAGTAATGATGATGAGACTATTTATGATGTTTCTGAGCAGGGGGAGCAACATCATCAAGAGGAGCCATAAGATCCGCCATTAAGAAGGTCTGAAAGAGAGCACCAACCTTCTAAAAGATACCCTTCTTCAGAGTATATACTATTTTACAGAAGAAGGAGAGCCACAAAGTTTTCAGGAGGCACAAGTTCATAAAGACAAAGCTAAGTGGCAGAATGCAATGAAAGATGAGAAGAAGTCATTGCAAGAGATGGGCACATATGAGCTGGTGGAACTTCCTAAAGGCTGAAAGGCATTGAGAAATAAATGAGTGTTCAAGCTAAAGAGAGATGAAAATGGAGAAATTATGAAGTACAAAGCTCGACTTGTTGTAAAGGGTTTTGGACAGAAACAGTGCATCGACTTTGAGGAGATTTTCTCACCAATGGTAAAGATGACTTCCATTCGTACAATGTTAGGTCTAGTAGCTAACTTAGACCTTGAGCTTGAGCAACTTGATGTAAAAACTGCATTTCTTCATGGTAAATTGGAAGAAGAGATCTATATGGTGCAACTAGAGGGATTTGAAGTGAAAGAAAAGGAGAACATGGTTTACAAATTAAAGAAGAGTCTATACGGTTTGAAACAAGCTCCGAGACAGTGATACAAGAAATTTGACTCCTCTATGATGAGTCATGGGTACCAGAGAACCAATGCAGATTCGTGTGTTTACTTTAAAAGATTTTCTAATGGAAAGTTTCTAATCCTTTTACTTTATGTTGATTATATGTTGATTGTAGGACATGCTGTTTAGATAATAGCCATGTTGAAGAAGGAGATGTCCAAGACATTTGACATGAAAGACATGGGTCAAGCACGTCAAATATTGGGAATGCAGATTACTCGTGACAGAAAGGCTAAGAGACTTTGATTATCACAAGAGAAGTACATTAAAAGGGTGCTTGAAAGATTCAACATGTAAGGAGCAAAGGAAGTAAGTTGTTCACTTCCTAGCCATTTTAAATTGAGCAAGAAGATGTGTCCATCAACATAGAAAGAAAATGATGAAATGTCAAGTGTTCCATACTCCTCAGCTGTAGGGAGTTTGATGTATGCAATGGTTTTCACTAGACCAGATATAGCGCATGCAGTCGGTGTGGTATGTAGGTTCCTCTCTAATCCAGGAAAACAACATTGGGAAACAGTGAAGTGGATTCTTAGATATCTAAGAGGTACTTCCAATTTGTGATTGAGTTTTGGAAATTGTGAAGTTGTGTTCGAAGGTTACACAGATGCTGATATGGCTGGAGATCTAGATCATAGAAAATCCACTTCGGGTTATGTATTTACTTTTGTAGGGGGAGCCATGTCATGGCAATCCAAGTTGCAGAAATGTGTGGCTTTATCAACAACAGAAGCAGAATACATTGCAACAACTGAAGCTGGTAAGGAGTTATTGTAGATGATTAGATTTCTCCTAGAGCTTGGTATGCAACAAGAAGATGCAATTATTTTTTGTGATAGTCAGAGTGCCATAGATTTGAGCAAGAATGCTACATATCATTCCAGAACTAAGCATATTGATGTGAGGTTTCATTGGTTAAGAGATGTAATAGAAAACCAACAGATGAAGCTGAAGAAAATCCACACGGATAAGAACCCATCAGACATGTTTACGAAGATTGTTCCAAAAGAAAAGCTTGAGCTCTGTTATCGGTTTGTCGGTATGAATACCAAGTGATGACTTGAAGATCGGTATGCCTCTCTCCGTGGGTTGGAGGGGGAGATTGTTGGGCCTTTGGGTCCAGCCTAATCAGGCATTCAATTAAACAAGCAAAACCTAAGAATGTGGCTCATTCTATCACTTCTAGAGAGAGAAGACATTCTGCAAAAAAGAAGAAACAAAGAAGAAGAAATAGAGGAAGAAGAAGAGAAGGAGACAGTAGATCTCTTACATTTTCACCTTCAGGTTCCAATTTCTTGTTGTCTTATATCTAGACTAGCTTAAGTCTGAATGAAATTGGTTTTCTCTGTTTGTGTACCTCAACTTAGGGTTTAAAATTGAGAAAAACATTTGTATTTGATTCTTGTTTATAGTGAAATTTGCTGGTTGGCCCCGTGGTTTTTTACCCTCCAGGTTGAGAGGGTTTTCCACGTAAATCTGGTGTTGTTTTGTTCTATGCTTGATCTTATGTTTTAGACTTGGATAACCTGTGCAATTACCCATCTCACATTGCTAGATTACAGTATAAAAGTAATTTTCGTTTCAAAATTCTCTACATACCAATCGGTATTAACTATGTTATACCCATTAATATTATAACCAATCAATATTATTAGCTTTACACCGATTGGTATCATAACTAATCGCTAGAGATTGTCGCTATTTACCTTTTTTATTGATGATTTTAGCTTTGATTATTTGTCCTATATGTTCATAATGTGTATCAAGTTCGTATAGTTACTTGGTAATTGACTATCATAATTTATAAATCAAGCTTAAAATTGATTTCTCAAATATTAACCTAGAACCATGATCCTCCGTTCACCGACATTCTTGAGCTTCGACTCACATTTAATTAATAAAAATTGAAACTAATGACCTGAACAAAGGTAGTTTGTGTGTTGTTAATTTTGTTTGAGTAATTAGCAAGATATTTAATTTTGGCATAGGTTAGGAAACATGGAAGAATTAAAAGGAATATGTTCTTAACTTGGTAAAAAAAATGTAACATCAGGAATGTGTGATAAGATATTCAGTTAGTAATGGCTTATATGCCAGTTGGTCTAATATTAGTCCATGTATTGAGAGAGAAAACAAACTAACAAATGCAAGGCTAAAAAATAACTTGTAAACTGACCCTTGGTTTCTCAACTCACCCTAGGTTTATTCACAAAAGCTGTTTTTAAAAGCTGAAGTGAGATCCAGATTGTTGACTAAGACTGGTTTGTTTCTGAAATTTGATAATTTTAATTTTTTTTTACCATTTAAAATGTCTAAAATAATTTATAAAATCTCAAAACAAATAAAATAGCATGAAATTCGTTAAGGGATTTTAATTTCAAGTTGTCTAAAACTAACAATATAGACACACTTTTAGGAATAAAATAAATATAGTCCCTGTTACATCATTAGACGTATCAAAATAAAGTGTAATATTTTTCCACGTTTTGAAATGTCACTCTTTTTGTAGTGGAGGCCGTCCATCTCAACGTGTGTAGGTCATATCATTAATATCATTTCTCACGCGTCATCAAGCATCGAGCCTAAAAGAATTTCTAAAATTTTTCTTTCTTAATTTCTTTCGGAGCAAACTAACTTATGACTCTTAAATGAGCCAAAAAATCGATAAATTTGTTTTAAAATAAAACTCAAGTCTAAGCTTATCATTTCAATTCATTATCCCATTCGAGATTCGAAAAAAATGCAATGAGCTAAAAAGACTTTGATACGAGTGAGTTTTTTTTTTTAAAAAAACGTCGCAACCGATTACAAAAATAACGTGTTACACCATGTCTCCGTGCGCAAAAAAATTCTTACTTTAATTACCTGATTCGTAATTTCTTGAATTGACTAATAAAATTGTTTTTAAAAGATTTTGTAATGGGTCATTGCATTTTTATTTAATACTAATTTGTTATTAATTCCATATTAAATAGATACTAAATTAAAATTTTATAAGATCATATAATTAAATAAAAAATATTACATCTAAACAATTCCTTATAAGAAACAAATAAATAAAATCAGATTTCAAACTAACCCTTACATATTTCCTTTTGCTGCCCAATAATTAGAAAAGGCCTTGAAAACTTTTCAGTCTATTTTAAACAAAAGAAAAGATGAAGGGCTGAAGAGGAGAATAAAAGAAAGAAGAAAAAAATGAAATGAAAAAAAAATGGCAGAGGAATAATTGAGAGGAGATTAAATTCCAGCTTACAGTTTTAATTTAGATTAATCTCCAAGTTGCGTTCTCATGAAGAAATCCAAGTAATATAACATTCAAAGAAAAAAACTTTATTAAATGAAATCAAAATATTAGAAAAAAACTTCAAAGAATATTATTCTAATTCTTTTTCAAACAAATACAACATTTCATACTCAAAAACAAATTATGGTAAGAGTACTTTTACATAACAATTAAAAAGAAATACCCTTAAAGGGTTATTACAAGTTACAACATCCCTATCAATTTGATCAACAATTATCTTTCACACAACTCTATGATTGAAATATCTCTTTTCTCAACTTATTTGTCACCTCATAATAAATATAACATTCAAATTCAATACTTGTAGAAAATATGCATCAATAACCGTTCATATTCTGAGTTGCTGGCACCATCATAACCGCTTGTTGTTGTTGCCTCGCCACATTTCCAATCCATCCTGCCCAACATTCGAAATGTAAAAATCTTTCCATTCAACAATTCAATAGAGAGAAAAAGAAGAAAAAAAATTAGTTAATACCGATAGATGGGTCGAGTCCCCTTTGTTCAAGCTCCCTATAAGCTTGACAAAGTGCACATGGTTCACATAGGAAATGGGTGATCCAATCGGGTGCAGGACTTTCTATGAGTCCATATTTGTTCCTCAGTTTAGTTCGATATGAACATGACATAATACAGGGTATCCCAATGAAAGCCCCTACTAGACCATAAATAAGTCCACTTGTAGCACATGCTGCACCACACAATTCAAACTTTTCGATTATAACATGTAATTATATCATGTAAGTTTATATATTACATCGTTATTATCTTAACAATCAAATCATTTATTTCATCAACTAAAATACTTTACTTTTAACTTTATTAAATTTAAATTTTAAAAAATAAAAAATAATAATTCAACCAATTAAAAAACCTAATAACTTAGATAAATACTACACATTTTATCAAACTAGTATACAAAAATAAAATATTCCGTATTCTCCGTAGCTAACTTTTATAAGGATTCTCTTTTAACTCTAAATTTTAACGTACTTTTATTTTTTATTTAAATAAGAAGTTAGAAGTTAGTGACACCCACAATTATTATTTTTAATTCCATTTAAACCATTTTAAGTGGGAAATAATCCCTTCCAAATCCGATTCAATTCGAATTTTCAGCTATTTCTCAATATGTTTAACTTACAAGTTTGACCATTGTCGATGATCTCTGCAATTTGTCCGAAAGTGAGGCAGGGAAAGCACAATGTGACAACAGCTGAAACATATATTAAACAATCATTAATAAACCTTAACAATCTTATTATTAAACAAGTCTTTTCAAGAGAGATTGATATATTTTACTTACCGTTCATTGGATCGTTCATGCAATCGAACAATCCAGATGTCCATTCCTCATTATATGAAGCTGGTACATTAATGGGAATTCCACTTGCCACAGGAATTTGTTGATTAAATTGAGCAAAATTAGTATTCATCTGCGGTTGTTGTTGCTGTTGTTGATATTGATTGTACTGTTGTTGGGTATTCTCTTCAGGTAGTGGATATTGCACCGGCGGGGGATCATTAGCCTCAAATTGTCCCTTAGTCGGCGTCGGAGGGAACTGTACTGGTGGTGGAGAAGGCGAAGGATATGCTGGAGGTGGAGTTTGTGGATAGTAGTTGCCTTGTGGAGGGTATGCCTCCGGTTTATTAACCGGAGGGTACGCCTCCGGTTTATTAACCGGAGGATAGGCCTCCGGTTGATTAACTTGCGGTGGAGGATAGGTCTCCGGTTGATTAACCGGAGGTGGAGGATAAGCCGCAGGTTGATTAACCGGAGGTGAAGGGTAGGCCTCAGGTTGACCAACCGGCAGCGAAGGATAGGCCGGCGCTGCCGGTTGATTAACTAGAGGTGGTGCGTTATTTTGTTGATCATTGTTGTAAGGGGAAGGCGGAGCAGCAGACTCGATCCGTCCCATGTTAGAATCTTAAAGAAAAAAGTTGGTTCGATTTGTTGATTAATAGGAAGAGAGATTGATAAGTTGTGTATGGGAGAAATGTTATTATATAAGTTGTAACTCACTCTAGCCAGCTACTTGACAGGGATAAATATGTCAACGGTATAATTCTACACTATGAAATTATAAATTAAATTGGACTTTCTATCTGTTATTATTAAAATTAAATTAAAATAAAGTAATTATCACCACCACTGATTGTTTAAAATAAAAAAACGTTGACCTTAAAAGTTATGTGTGTGTAATGCCATTCCATGTACAGATTGGAAATGACAGCTAGATATATGATGGAATTAAGCCTCATGTCTAGCTAGTTTGATTAAACTTATTCAATAAATATTCAAATATGCTTAAAAATCAAAATATCACAATTATATTTTAAAACGTTTTGAGTTGAAACGGAGTCATGATAGTGAAGTATAATTATAGTTATCCTTGAAACGTTTTGAGTTAAAACGGAGCCATGATAGTGAAGTATAATGATAGTTATCCTTAATTGAAATCACCTTAATGTATCCGGAAGCTAACGAATACGAAGAAATCGGAACTCTATCCGGAAATATATCCCAAAAAAACCTAAGGTGACAAGAAATAAGGAAAAAAGAACAAGGGTAAAGACAAAAAAGACAAGTCTGAGGAAATCAACACATATCGTCTTGTTTTATAAGTTGATTGATTGCTAGTTTCAATCCTTATTCACTTTTGTACTTTGATTTCATGTTCGTGTGCGTTTCTTAGACCAACTGTGGATTCTTCATGCCCATCGTATGTTGATTTTGAGCAAATTATTGTAAGATCAATTTCAGTTTTTGTACTCATTTTACCATTTTCGAGTCTTTTTAATTAATGGTTTAAATCATTTCTAAAAAAAATTAAATAAATAAATATTCAAATAACTTTGATAATATACAATTTATTTGAATTGATAAGATGGGGTGGATGGTTGATACGATTAATTGTTTCAAATTAGCATTTTATTTTTAACAGTTAAATGTATTATATTTTATTTATAAGTGAGTTATTACATAATTACTAGTTGTTTGCATGGTAAATCAAATCAATGTAACTCTTAAAAAAAATTACTTGTTTAGTTTGAGTTTATTTAAAATATATTGAGGGTGTTTAATTTGAATGTAGAGTATTTTTTTAAACCTTAAAAATTAGTAATATATAATAATAAAACATTTTTTTATATAAAAGTATCTTAATAATTTATTTATAAATTGAATAATTGATTGATAAGAGATAAAATAATTATTGATTATGGTTTAATTAAAAAAAAACTGAACAAACTCTTACGAATAACTTGTTTAATATTGAGTTTTGTTTATTTTTTTTAATTAAAAATCCTTTTTTTTTAATTATACAATTATTTAATTTATCAACTAAATTATTAAAATATTATTTATTTATTTTGATAAATTTTAAATAAATAAAAATATAATAATAAATATTAATTAAAAATTCAAATAACATACCTTTTAATCCAACAAAAAAAAATTCTCAAACTATAATTATTTGCAAAGAAAAATTAATAAAAGTTAAAGAAAAACAGTAATTTTATTTTATCAAACTAAAGTGTTTTATAATTATAAACCCATTTGGGATGATCTGTCTCCGGGTCAACCCTTGACTTTAATAATAAGAATCATTTGAGTTTACTAATTGTTTGATTTTATTGTCACATTATTTTTTTAGTTTTTTAAAATTATTTTACATTTAATATGTGGTAAATATAATCCATATTTTTATTCAAATTGAAATATACCATAAATGAGATTCAATATAGCTGAAGATGTTTGAATTGACAACAAAATTTATTTTAGTTAATTTAAATAATTCCTTTTTTTTACAACTCTACAAAAACAAGTATTTATTTAAATTAAGTTAATCTGATAATTATATTAAATATCACAACATGGGTTAAATTCGACTGCTAAATATAATTTAACTGATAAACTGTTTAACTTAATTCAATAATATAATTAAAAGAGCTTTAACAATAATGTCAATCACCTAAGTTAATTAATTTATGTTATTATAAGGTATAATAGGAAAATGCATATTGATATTTTTATTTAATTTATTTAAAAGTTATTTTTGAAATATGTAACTCAGATGACACTAATTAACTATTCAAAATTTAATATTTAACTTAATTTTTAAAAACAATATTCAAAATCACTACTAAATTTTGAACAAAAAAGAACAAAATTATTCCATGATTTGTTTTTATTTTTTATTTTTTTATAACATGATCACATTCTTACCATTTGAGTTAACCACTAAATTAACCATTTTCATTTAACTATATATATTTAATATTTAAAATTTATTAAGATAATTCAAATAAATAAATAAATCTATTTAAAATTCTATTTTCATTATAAAAAATATTACTAAAAAGAAGAAATGTTTTGAATTGAATTCTTATTTCAACTTGGAGTGTATTGTCTTAATTTCCTTAACAAATAAATAAAAAAATATTTAGTTTTATTTATATATTTATTTTTAAAAAAGTAATATATAAATAGAAGACAAAAAAATTCTGGCAGCTATAATAATAATAGACTTCCGGACTCTTTTGTCCGTTTATGTCACAAGTTGATGCTAATAAAGTTGATGCTAATAATAGTAATAATAATAATAATAATAATAATAGACTTTTAGTTTAAATATATTATATATACACAAATTTAATGTAGAAAAATAAAGGTATATATAAATATATTATCATAGGACATACTGTGTATTTGATAACTTAATCATTCATTTTATTATTTTTATTTTTTTTCAAATTATTTAGTTTAACTTATAAACGTAATCAAATGGGCCTTATTTTAGATTTCGTGTCCTAATAAAACGCGTCTTCAACGTGCATGGTACAATTGGAATAATAGTCCAAGTCAACGGTCTACTCTTTCGTCCCATTACTCTTAGCCTTATTAGGCAATATTATTATTCCCTATAAATATTATTTTTTTAAAGGATATTCCTTTTAAATTATGAACAAAATATTTTTAAAAAATTTATTTATATTATTATTTTATTTATTAAAAGTAAAGAGAAAAAACCTAAAAAAATAAAAGTCTTATTTATGACCGAGTATCAAACATTACTTTAAATTAATCATTTTTTTTTTAATATTCTAATATCAAACCATCTTAAATAATTCTCTCTTCTAGTCTAGCTGAAACAAAATGGGGATATTCTACGTTTTTTTAAGTTCTGGATTTCACCTCTTTTGACGACAAATTTCAATTTTTTTTTTTGCATTTCGTTAGGTGTATTTAAAGACTATGCACTTAAAATGTGGAGAATAATCGTAAACTGGTTACGTTTTTATAAAAAATCAGCTTCAAGTAAATGTGGTAACTATACTTGTGATCTAAATTTTAATAATTTTTTTTTAATAAAAACATGATTTTTTTGAATTTTTATTATAAATTATTAAAAATTATATTTAAAATTTAAATTTAATAAAAATAAAATTAAGACATTTTAATTAACAAATTAATAATTTGATGATTAATATATTATTAAGATAATTGAAATAATTTTTTAAGCTTAAAAAATAAGATCAAACCAGCTCTAAAATTAAAAGGCCATCAATATCCTTGGTGGTGTTTGTTTTTTTATCTTGGATATTTGATTATTTTAAAATTATATATTATATTTTATTTTAAAAAAATTAACCTACATTATTTTTTTATTTTTAAAATTAAATAATTAATTATTTAAATTCAATTTTTGTTATTAAAATTCTGATTTATTATTAAATACATTCTATATTTAGTTATATATATATATATTTATAAATTGAAATTATTATTTTTATATAATATAATATAATAAATACTATCATCATTTAATCATTTTATTTCATTTAAATTTGTTGTGACTAATTAAAATTTGAGAAAAAAAATTAGTTATGGTCTCAGTATCTTAACTAGAAATAATATTTGTGTATTTTGTTGTAAAAAAATTATAATAATACAATTATAGTACTTGTCTCATTTATTTAAAATTTCAATTTCCCAAAAATACAATAATAATTATTAATAATTACTCCTAAATAAATCTGATGCAATATATATATATATATATATATATATATATATATATATATATATATATATATATATATATATATATATATATATAATAAAGTACCTAAAATAAAAAAAAAATTATATATATATATAAAATATGATCACTTGTATATTGGGATTTAACGTTTCCATTAATTATGTGTCAAATGGATGGTATGGTAAATATAATAATATATTTATATTTAGTAAATCAATTGGAGAACTTGCACATTACATGTACAGGTGTACTTTAACTTGTCAACTTCATCATTAATAATCTAATTATTTTACAAGATAAGTTTGAGGTGAATATTTATTATTATTTGTTCAATCTATTAAATTACTTAATTAATAATTAAAATATTAAAATTAATCTTAAAAACTCAAAATATTTTTTTTATCAAATAATATTAAAAAAATAACTTCAATGTTGGTTATTTGAAGGATTTAATAATTTTTTTGTTTAATAAAGAAGTATGTTATTTAGATTTTAATTAGTTGATATAATATTTTTATTTAAATTTTAAATTTTATAAAAATAAATAAAAATATTTTCATTGATAAATTGAATAGTTGAATTATTAAAAAAAGTATGATAAAATATATAAATTTTAAAGGATTATTACATGTTATAACTTATAACAACTGTATCAATTTAATTTGAGTAATATTTATATTTTACACAACTCTATTATTGCTCTCTCACTTTTCTTATTTATCATCTTACATAACAATTTGATTAATTTAAATTAAATAAAAAGAACATTCTATTTATTTTTAAATGTTTATCTTAGATTTATTCTTAATACATATATATATATATATATATATATATATATGTTTTACTGTTTCATGTAAAAATATTCAAACAACTAATAATATTTAAACCTCTTTTAATCTGCTTCCTGATCATCCTTTGATTTATCTTTTCCCTTTATCATTTATTAATTAATTTATTATTTTTTAATATAGAAAATAAACCTCACTCCACGTCTTATCATTAATTAATAATAGTTTACAAGATTGTTTATTATTTAATTAATCAAATAATTTACTTTTCATAAATATAATTAATCTAAATAATTTATTTTATAATATATAAATTTATAACAATAATCAATAAG
Organism: Impatiens glandulifera; assembly: GCF_907164915.1. Taxonomy (NCBI): domain Eukaryota; kingdom Viridiplantae; phylum Streptophyta; class Magnoliopsida; order Ericales; family Balsaminaceae; genus Impatiens; species Impatiens glandulifera. Next base: position 21,983,796 of record NC_061865.1, read on the forward strand.
AGGCTCCATAATCCCCGAATCACCACGTTGGACCCTCAATCGGTTTACAAATTTGATGGTTGTCCTGTCCACTAAATTTAAAACCATAAAATTACAAAAAAATAAATTAGAAATAATATATATATATATATATATATATATATATATATATATATAATTTGAACTTGTATCATATCTATTATAAATACAATATTTTAACCACTAAGCTAATAAATATTCTTATTTCAAATTTAACAAAAACATTTATAAGAAAAATATACCATTAACATATGCATCATTGCATTTATATAGTTTTTATTTTTTAATTAACTTTTTATACATTATATTTTTGTAAAATTAATTAAAAGATTATTATAAAAAGAACTAGTAAAATACTGTATTTTCTTATACTAGTTATACAAATTTGATCAATTATATATGAAATACTTAATATATATAACTTCTAAAAGTTATATTTAAATTAAATATGTAACTTAATACAAATTAATTATAAATACTAAAATTTTAATTATAGATATTTGAATGAAAAAGGAGGGACGTGGAGAGAAAAAATGAAAAAATAAATGATTTGTCACTATATTATTGGTTAAAAAAATAAAAAAGTGTAAGAGAGAAAAAAAAAACATAATATTTTAAATTTTTTCATTCAAATATCTCTTCCAAATTTCCTGCCCTTACCATTTTTCTTATTAAAATTACGCTAAATTTTGAACATGTATAAGAATAACTTCTTCATTGATCAAAACATTCATTAGACATCTTAAATTGATATTTTTAAATTATCAAGTCAATTCAATTAGAAAATATCTTACAACAAAATTTTTGATACGTCGATCGTGTTAATTTTCATTAGAGAATAAACCTGGTAACAAAATAAATGATATTTTATCTTATGTTTCTAAATTTTTTGTATTATTGAAATTACAACTTATTAGTTTGAATTAATATAAGTATTGATTTATTATAATAAGATGTGAAAAGGATCTAGGAGGATGAAGACAAAATTTTAACATCTAAAATATTAGTTAATAAGAAACAAATGTATCAAATAGGGAGAATATATATGACTACTTTATTTAGTAAGCTAATGATGAGACCGGTTTAACAAATTTAAGTTCTTTAAGATGAGTCATATTATGTTTTAAAAAAACAATTATTAAGAAACTTTTAATTTATTATTTTTCTAATTCTTATATAATTGATAATCTCATTCAAGCTTAATCATAATAAGATGGTTAATTATTAACTTACTAATGTTCTTAATAATTAAATAAATGTTTATGAATGGAAAGCACAAACTTTTCTTCAATATTGTACAAATATGCAATGTCTTTTTGTCACAAATAAAGAGATGACCTTTCAAAAATAATAATTCACTCCTTGTTTCATTACATTAATTTAAGTCAGATAATACTTTAATATAATTTATTTAAAAAATAAAAATAAATGTAAAACAAATATTCGATATATATTTAGATTTCGTGTCCGAATAAAACGCGTCTTCACGTGGTACAATTGGCCGAAATCAAAGTTGTTTTTATATACAATATTCAATAGTCAAAGTCAATGGTCCACTCAGGCCCCATTACACTTAGGCCATATTAATATGTTTGAAAGTATATTAATCACATTTCAAAATATTTTGGGTTAAACAAACCATTGTTATTAAATTTATTAAAATATATTTAAAAAATTATTTCATCTAAATTAATATTTTACGATAATAATAAAAATAATAGATTTAAGTAAATTAAAAAACAAATCCCCAAAACCTAACTCACCAAACCAAACCAAACCAAACCAAACCAGGGACAATTCTTAATAAATTATTAACAAAAATAAAATAAAATAATAATTTATCTATAAACTTGACAACTCTCGAGTTTATTAATAAACTAAATAAATGTTGTCAAGAGAGTAGGAAGAGTGTTCTTAAAATCGGCAGTAAACAATTATTATAAGTTAATAATCATTTGAAATGTAATATTTTAATAATTGAATTATTAGAAAAATAATTTTTTTAATAATATAATTTATTATCTTTAAACAACATATTAATCTATCTACTTATAAAATAATTTATTTTTTTCTAAAATAATTTATTTTTTTCTAAAATAATTTTTTTGAAAGTAAAAAACATATTTTAAATATTTAAATTGTTTGACAATTGATATAAGAATGTTAAAAAATTTCAAATTATATTAAAATAATATAAATTAAAATATATTAAAATAAGTTAACGTGAGATATTAGTTAATTGAATTTATAAAATTAAATTATTATATATAACAACACAATTTATTTTAAAGCTAGGAAACTTTTTTACCAATGCTAATCACTATAATAACATATTTTCTAACTTTGATCAAAATCTTCAAAATAATATATATATATATATATACATATAAATATATATATATATTTATTTATTTTATTTAAAACTAATATATTACACATACTTTATTTTATAAGTTTAGAGGATAAACAAATTATATTTAAAGATAATTGTATTGCCAAAGTTTCATATAAAGGCGTTTTCGAATTTATAGTTTTCTCCTCCTAATTTACTTCTTTTTCGAATCTCATATATTTAAAATTGTCATGTTTTAATTTTTTTTAGAGTTGTCACTTAATTTATTACTCAAAGAAATTAAGATTTTTTTTTACGTGTTCAAACGTATTTATAGATTATGTTCTTAGTTCGGTACTTGGATACACGTGAAAAAGATCAATATCGTTATGTATCATGTGTCCGTTACATAACAATCTCTATTTTAAACTTTTGGTCATTTAAAATATGATTATCTTGCACCTTATTTATTTATTACATCTTAAAACATACCTTTAATAGTGAATTCAAACATAAATATGTGTTTAGTTTTGTATCAATTATTCTTAAAAATGTTGTTATCATATATCCTAAATAAGGATGACAACGGATACCCTACCCGTCGGGTAGTAAGTACACATCCCGAACCCAATTTTTATTTACTATTCGATCCCAACCACGAACCCGACATATATCTCTATTTGTGTCATCATCCTCAACGGGTACCCCATTACCCGATTAAATATTTATAAGACTTTAGATGTTGAAAAATAAAAATATAACTTTAATATTAATGATATAAAAAAATAAAAACTTTACTTACTAATATTTATGTTGTAGTGATCGAAGACTATAACAATATTATTGTTATTATAATTGAAGAAAACTAGACAGAATAATGTTGAAGAAACTAGAAAGAATAATGTTGAAAAACTAGAGAATGATGTTAAAATAAAGAAAAAGAGAAATAATATTTTTAGAGAGAATGATGTTGAAGATTAAGAATGAGAAGAGAGAAATGACATTTTATATAGATAATGATGTTAAAGATTAAGAATGAATAGATGAAAATAATAACTATATTTATCCATTGAGACAATTTCTTAATTTTATTCCCACCTAAAAATATGTTGCGTGTATCTATGATCTTATAAATTGTCTCATATATATTTTTATTTTACTTTTAATCCACATCATTGGTACATTCAACATCACTCCTTTTAATTCCCATTATTGGAAATTCCATCAATCAGAACATTAATTCAGTCATCGGTGATGCATCAAGCATCAATAACTTCTTCGACGACCGTAGTGTTATTACTGTGTATCTGCATCTGAATCTTAATCGGCCCTTTGTACTGACCCTCTCCTCTAATGGCATTTAAGACCTTCTCGAACACAACCACATCAAAACTCTTCTTTTTTGTCGCTAACTTAACTACTAACCCTCCAATTCTGGAGCCCGCCATAATTCTCAACTTCTTCCACTTCTAGTCGAATTTCCTATTGGACAAAAAATAAAAACAGGGCATTCAATTTCGGGAGAGCAAGAGAGAGCTTAAACTTGAATTGGGTTGATATCTCCATATTATTGATGATTCATTTTTTCTTATGTCAACATTGGGGTACGAACAGTCTCATCGAGACATCGTCTCCATTTCCTGCCACTAATGATTGTTTAATTTCCTCTATCTGATGGTTTGTTTTGGATTTGATTAATCAATACTTTATCAAACTCTAAACTATAACATCTTGGTATCAGAGCCAGACAATCCTACAATGGTGGAAACCGGACAACAGTTAGAGATAGATGCACTTCGTGCTTCCATCGAAACTTTAACTGTCTCCTTTCTCGATGTGAACACTAGAATGGATCGTAGGTTCGACACTATAAAAACTCGTATGATGACCACTAGAGAACAAGTTTGTATTCTTGGCCAATAAAACCGCCCTAGAGGGCACAAGGGTAATGGCCGTCAGAACCCTCCATGCGATATAAACATTTGAAATATTCCTCTAACCTGGTTCACTAAGTTTGACTTTCCTCGATTTGATGGAACCGAAGTGGAGGGTTGGCTCATATCTGCTGAATAATTTTTCTAGGTTGAGAAGATAGAGGATGAAGACAAGACATACATTGCTCCCATCCACTTTACGGACAATGCTAAAATGGTGTATGGTTCCTACTTTCAACAATGCAATCATAGGGAAATCTTGACGTGAGAGGTGTTCAGGAGGGATCTCCTAGCACATTTTGGTCCCTATGTATGATACCCCCATGAGACAACTTATGCACCTACGATAGGATGAAGAATCAATCCTGTAATACAATCAACAATATATAAATATTTCCTAGAAATTGCTTAACCTTCTCGGGGAGTACGCGATAGAATGTTTCCTAGAGGGTCTAAACGAAGAGATTGTAGATGCTGTCAAACTCAGAAATAGGCCTTGTCAATGGATAAAGCCCAAAAATCAATATACAAATCCCTGTGGAGTAAAGGGAACCTGCGGAGCTTCCCATTTACTGCCCAAACCAACTAGGCCAAGTACCAACCGGACTTCCTTTTCGGGCATTCCTCATGCATTTTCTTTCGGCGAGAATCAAGGCTCGATAAAACAATCAGATCTTGTTGTATTTGATGAGAAAAGAAAGAAATGTTTTTGTTACAAATGTGATTAGAAATGGGAATCAAACCATAAGTGTAAAGCAAAATGGTTCATGATCTCGGTTAATGATCAAGAAGCCTTACCAAATGTCCGGGAATTGGTTCAAGAAGCAGTTGTTGATGATCTTATATTGTTGTAGCACAGTCTAGTGGAAGAACTTGTCATTTCCCTGCATGCCTTAACTGGTGCTAAGAATTTCCAAACTCTCCAGATCTGGGGAGAGAATAGGAGTCTACTAGTGGTGATCCTTATCGACACATGCATCAATCATAACTTCATTATCAGTAGAATTATGAGGAATATAGGCCACAAGGCCATGACAACCCAAGTGTTTTCGGTAAGAGTGGAAGATGGTTCAACCCTATTTTGTTCCAGCGTTTGCTAAAACCAGAAATGGTCCATGAAAGGTAAGGATTACCAAGCAGATACAAAAGTTCTTACCATGATCGGTTATGATATGGTGTTGGGCATATAGTGACTAATCACTTTGGGCACTTCAGCTTGGAATTTCAAAAATCTTACATTTTCTTTTGAAAGGAAGGGTACGACCATTACCTTACAAGGAATACCTCAGACACAAATTAACCTTATGTAGGGTCACTAGTTGGAGAAATTGTTAAGGAAGGGCATCATGGCTGCCATGGTACAAGTAAAAACAAAGTATGAAGTCCAGTTCTTTGCACTTACCACAAGGGCCTATAAGAGGTTTCTAAATATCTCCAGGGGTTGCTCGATGAATTTAGCACCCTATTCTAAGAAATAGAGGGTTTACCACCAACAAGAGAGCACGATCATCGGATCCCATTAAAGGAAGGAACTGAAGTTGTGTACTCCAGTATCCGCTTTGATTCATGCAGCTACTATGGTAACAACTGGCGTTTTCATGATATCAAGGTGCTCCCCTTTATTTGAATACCCACCTACGGCTTTGATTGTTATTACTTTTGTAGGAGCTATGACGTCATTCCTTGCGGCAACTACTGGAATATTACAGAACGATCTAAAGAGGGTCATAGCTTATTCAACTTGCAGCCAATTAGGCTATATGATCTTTGCTTGCGGCATCTCTAACTATTCGGTTAGCGTCTTTCACTTAATGAATCACGCCTTTTTCAAAGCATTACTATTCCTGAGTGCAGGTTCGGTTCTCACACCCCTACCGTTACCTAGCCCTACAGAAGTCAGAAATTGAGAACTTAATCAACGATATACTGGATAAGGGAATAATTAAAAGAGTCACAGTTCATTCGTTGCTCCTGTGGTGTTGATTAGAAAGACTTATCTTGGAGGATGTGTATCGATTATAGGTGGTTGAACTCAACCAACATTAAAGATAAGTTTCCTATTTTGATGATAAAAGAACTGATGAAGGAGCTGCATGGATCCAATTTTTTTTCCAAATTGGTTTTGAAATCTTGTTTTCACCAAATACGGATGTACCCGGGCCATAAGAATGCGTTTCGAACCCATGAGGACCTATATGAGTTTTTGGTAATGCCATTTGGCTTGACAAATGCATCTTCCACTTTCCGAAGTTTGATGAATGACATGTTGAAACCATTTCTAAGGAAATCCGTAATGGTATTCTTTGACGATATTCTGGTTTATAGTCCAAATTGGAAGGAGCACATATTCCATCTGAAACAAGTATTACTCACCTTATAGCAACATCAATTAGTTTTAAATAAAGGAAAGTGCAGTTTTAACTATAGTCAAATTGCATACCTGGGGCACATTTTGGATGACAAAGGGATACATGCGGATCCAGACAAATTGGAATCAATGAGTGCATGACCCGTTCCACGATCAGCAAAGCAACTAAATGGATTCTTAGGCTTAACCGAGTATTATCGTAGATTCATCAAACAATATGGTTGAATTACTCGACCACTCACTTCCATGCCGAAAAAGGGACAATTTAATTAGAATAAAGATGTAGATGACACATTTTAATTGTTGAAGCAAATGATGATATCCCTTCCATATCTGGCGCTGCTCAATTTTTAGATTCCATTTGTTGTAGAGACGGACGCAAGACGAACATGCATTGGTGCGGTTTTGATGCATGAAGGTCACCCAATAGCATTTATAAACAAAGCTATTGAATCTGGGAAGCTTCCATAATTGACTTATGAAAATGAACTGATGTCCTTAATATTAGAGAACCTACCTCAGATATAAACCATTTGTAGTGAAAATATATCATAAAGCTCTGAAGAACCTTCTAGAACAAAGTGTGCAGACTCCTGTACAAGAAAAATGTTTTACAAATTGATAGGTTATGATTTCATAGTGCAATACAAAAAATGAAAAGAGAACCTGGTAGCAGATGCGTTATCCAGACGAGATATAAGAGTTCAATGCACATGAATTTTTGTATATCATACAACTGTGCAAAAACAATTACAAGAAACTTATGTAACAAATCTAAATATGGTCAGGCTTGTTCAATAAATAAGTTCAGAACATAATTCTCACCCAGATTTCACTTATATCGATGGTACATTGAGAAAAAGAGGGAAATTGATAGTTGGACGAAACTCTGAATTAATGACCACATTGATAGCTGCAACACATTCTGGAGTAGAAGAGGGGCATTCAGGCTTACTGGTCACACAAAAGAAATTACAGTTAATATACTTTTGGTCAAGAATGACTAAGGATGTGCGGGAGTTTGTTCGAACCTACGATACATGTCAAAAGAATAAGTTAGACAATATGGCATATAAAGGCACGTTACAACCATTAACAATCTCAAATTGTTATTGGGAACCTTTTCTTTAGATTTTAAAGAAAATCTCCCAAAAACATAAGGAAAATTTGTCATTTTCCTTGGTGGTGGACAGACTGTCCAAGATGACACATTTCATTAGTCTGTGACACTTATTTTCAGCCAAAACAATCGTTGAAGGTTTTGTCAGCAACGTTTCTAAACTTCATGGGATACCCCTATCTATAGTTAGTGATTGAGATAAGGTTTTCCTTAGCACCTTTTGGCGAGAATTTCTGAAGATACAATGTGTGCAACAATATTTGTCCACAACATATCATCCTCAAGTAGACAACCAAACATAAATCGCAAATAAATGTTTATGCATTTACCTACGATGTATGGCTGGACAATTCTCCAAGGATTGGGTTCTTTGGTTGCCAATGGCTGAATGGTGGTATAACACCAACTTCCATTCAACCATCCAAACTTCATCATTTGAAGCTGTCTACGGGTATTCTCAATCAATCTCATATGTCGCTGGAGATTCAAGAGTTAAAGAAGTGGATATTACTTTCTCTACACGAGAAGCAACTCTCCTATTACTGAAGTTTCACCTACAAAAGAGCACAAAACCTAATGAAATAAGTGCAAGATAAAAAAAGAATAAATGTGATATTAGAGGTAGGAGTTTGGGTCCTGTTAAAACTGCATCACTATAGATAATTATCTATTCCACAAGTTGTCTCTTTAATATTTTGGACCATTCAAAGTGCTAGAAAGGACTAGGGATGTGACCTATAAATTGAAGCTAAGAGCTTGTGCAAGAAAAATACCTCATTTAAAGAGTTTCCAAGGCACTTCTACTGTCATTGTGTGTTAGATAAATTCAGACCGGTTCAAATAAACCTAACTTAAACAAACTTCCCATGCAGGAACAAGGAACCGGACCGGATGAACAAGAGAACTGACTGAAGAAACCTAACCGGTCTAGCTACCAAACCGATCAAGAGTATTCGGAACGTGACCGCACAAAGGAAGGATCGACCAAAGCTCAAAACCGAAACCATCAAACAGCCGATCATCCACAAGACAAGAATAACCGGAAGAAGTCCGGTTACATCAATACCAAAAGACATTCAGCCAAGTCAAATGACCGACCAGTACAAAAAGACAATTTGGGTATCTGTTGAGAATGATACCAAAGGAACAGACTGAATACTTCCATATCCATGCAAGTCTGAGGAAAGACTGTAGGCTGCAGAAAACAGTACTACCGGATCCTTCCACTTCGGGATAAGCCAGAAAGGAAATCTTCAAAGTACAGACAACTGTCCAAACAGACAGTGCCTACATCAAGTAAAAGACAAACCCGACAGGTTTGCCTTACAGACCGGCAGGTCTGAGACATGATACCAGGTCTGAGATTGACCATCAGGTCTGAGGAGACGACCGCAGGTCTGAACCTCTAAGACACTGAATCACTGCACCTCTGATCAGCCAATCGGATTCAAGGCAGTGAAATATGACCGTTGGCATATTTCACCTATAAAAGGAGGCAGTTGCAGAAGAGTAAAATGCGGGACATACATTGGGATAACGAGAGCTAAGAGCATTTATTACAAGTGATAACAGTGTGCTATTCTAGAAAGCCTAAGTGTTGAAAGTTAAAGTGTGTTCTACAATTTCGGTGTAAATTGTAAGAGTGTTATCGAGCAGAAAATAAGTCTCGATCGGCTTGTACTTGTATTCCTTAGTGAATATCCTTCTCGTGGTTTCGAGAGGAAGGGGTGACGTAGGAGTTTTATCTCCGAACATCCATAAAATCTTTTGTGTTATTTACTTTCTGCCGGCTTCATTATATAACCGACTAACTTAACCATACCGCTCCAAACCGACTTTATACTAACCATACCGAATATCCAGATTACCGAAACCGACCGTGCCTATCATACAAGCGTACCGCTTCAACCTGAAAGCAAACCTCTTCCGCGCTTGAACCTAGTTCAAGGGTTTGTGACAGGTTGTGTAGTATTGAAACCCCGGTATTAATCTCTAACCGGATTAACTACCACCCTACGAGTGAGAACTGCTAACCGGTCCAACCCCCGGTCCACCAGTGGCGACCTAGATCCTAACAATTGGTATCAGAGCAGGAGGTTTCAATACTCAAGCAAACATGTATCAGGATAGGCCTCCAATGCTAGAAGGTGATGACTTTGCCAACTGGAAGGCACGCATGCACCTGCACCTAGTCACCTTGGATGATGAAATGGAATCCATTCTAACCGAAGGACCGATATTCATTGATAAAGATAGAAAAGAATGGACGGCTGAAGATAGGAGAAGGAACAATCTGGACAACCATGCAAGAAACCGGATCTCCAACAGCGTAGACAGAAACACATACTGCAAGATCAGAGATTGCAAAACTGCGAAGGAGACATGGAACACGGTCATCCAGATCTTTGAAGGAAATGAAAGAACAAGGGAAAACAAAATAATTATGGCCACACAGAAGTTCGAAAGTATCAAAATGAAACCAGGAGAAACTATGAAGGAATACAGTGACCGGTTCACTGGTGTGTTAGATGAACTAGCAACTCTGGGCAAGAAGTATGACAACAAAGAGGTCATTATGAAGGCTTTGAGATCTCTTCCAAGTGCCTGGGATATAAAGACAATGGTAATGAGGGAATCAAAGAGCCTACGTAAGATGAAACTATACGATGTATTCGAAGATCTAAAGGCATACGAATTCGAAATGAAATCTAGAACCGAAGAGGAAGTCTCGGCCTCAACATCAACCAGAGCACTAATCACATCTACAGAACCGGCTGTACCTGCTCCTGTACCCACACCGGCACCGATACCGGCTCCTGCACCCGTACCTATCAGAACAGCCGAACAGTTTACTGAGGACGCCATGGCTATGCTCGCACAGAAGTTTGGGAGGTTCATGAAAAGGAGCCAACCGACAAACAACTACTATGGTGACAAATCCAATATAAGATGCTATAACTGTAACTGTTTGGGACACTTTAAGTGGGAATGCAGGAAACCAAGGAGGGATACCCAGAAACCGGACTATCAAAATGACAGAAACAATTATCAACAAGCCGGTGAAGGAAGTGAGGTACCGAAAGCACTAATAGCCGACGATGGAGGAAGTCTATGGGCTCGCAGTGACAGCGACGATGAACTCACATGTCTCATGGCCAATGAGGAACAGGTATTTGACTCCCCTTGTGAGGAATTTACTAAAGATGAGTTATACAATGCATTGAATGACATAGTAGAAGAATATAAGAACCTATTGACCATGTTACCTAAACACCTCAACATCAAGCCTGACTCCATAACACCTATTCCAATAAAACCAGAGGTACCCATCATAACCGAACCGGAGGTCATACAATCTGATGATACCCATACTATAGAAACCGAGTTAGACCTTAAGACCGAACAACCTAGTGAACCGACTAGAGAACTAACCGAGGAAGAGAATGCCCAATTTCAATATACGATGGCCGCCTATAAGAGATCTAGCGATATAGTAAAGAATATGAATAAACACTACATGCATCCTCGTTGTAAGCGTGGTCTAGGATACACAGAGAATAGCTCTAAAGACCGAAAACCCATAGAGAAAGCAAGGCTTACAAAAGGAAACCTTCCTTTTATAAAATTTCTTAAGAGCACCTGGACAGCTGAAGAAGAGGAAACCGCATATTATAGGGAAGAGAAGCTAAAATACGATTATGTTGGCCCAACCGATTCATGGCTTGACCTTGAGAAAAGAAAAGCCGAAATCCTCAAATATAAGAAAGACTTTCCTGAACCACGTAGGTCAAACTACAGATCACCGAACCAAAGACCATCATCGTTTAGGACATTTGAAGGAAAACCGAAATACACCAGACCAAGTGTAAAAAGGACAGTTAAAACCCTAGCAAAGAAGACCGTCCGGTTTATTAAAGTTTGGGTACCTAAGGGACTAACCGCATGTGGACCCAAGTAAATGTGGGTACCAAACAGTTGTAAATATGTACATTTTGCAGGATCCAAAGAAACGGCTAGGAAACTCCGAATGGTTCTTGGACAGCGGTTGCTCCAGGCACATGACCGGAAATAGCAATTTGCTAATCGACATCAGATCAGTAACCGGTGCTCTAATTACCTTCGGTGACAACTCAAAAGGTAAAACTGTGGGCAAGGGTAAGATTGTCCATGGTAATCTAACTATTGATAATGTACTTCTAGTTGAAAACCTACGTTTTAATCTACTTAGTATTAGTCAGATGTGTGATGCCGGATACACGGTAGAATTCCTTAAACATGCATGCTTAGTTAAGGACTCTCAAGGTATTGTACTACTAACCGGAAATAGGATAGGTAACATCTATAAGGTAGACTGGAAAACAAGAATAGAATATCGTATATGTATGATAGCTAAGACTGATCAAACCTGGCTATGGCACAAGAGACTAAACCATCTAAACATGAAAACCTTAAACTACATTCGCGGTAAAAAGCTAGTTGAAGGTATTCCTGATATAGTATTTAACCAGGATAAGGTCTGTTCAGCATGCCAAATGGGTAAACAAACTAGGTCATCTTTTAAGAGTAATGGAAATATTCAATCTAGCCGATGCCTAGATCTTCTTCACATGGATTTATTTGGACCGATTCAGGTCATTAGCCTAGGAGGTATGCTTTACACCATGGTAGTTATTGATGACTATTCTAGATATACATGGGTAATATTTCTGCCATCTAAACGTGAAACTGTATCAAACCTGATCACACTTCTTAAGCGGTTGCAAAATGAAAAATCAACTCGTATCAATAGCATTCGAAGTGATCGAGGTACCGAATTTACTAATAGTACATTAACTGCATATCTTGATGAATCCGGCATTAGACACGAGTTGTCTAGTGCTAGGACTCCTCAACAAAATGGCCTGTCCGAGAGAAGAAACCGGACTCTCAAGGAAGCCGCACGGTCCATGATAGCCGACTCCGGCATTGCTCAGAAATTTTGGGCTGAGACTATCAACACTGCATGCCATACACAAAACCGGTCTTTGATAAACAGATTTCACAACAAAACACCATATGAGATTTATTTTAACAGAGTTCCCAAACTCAAGTACCTCAGGATTTTCGGTTGCAAATGTTACATTCATATAAATGGTAAAACCCAACTCACCGCTTTTGATGCAAAGACCGATACCGGCATCATGCTAGGATACTCGGCAGTAAGTAAAGCATATAGAGTATATAATAATAGAACTGCAACCATGGAGGAAACAATTCACGTTGTTTTCGATGAATCGGTTGAAAGCAATACTGCTTCATGCTTTGATCTACACAACAGACTGGAAAATAACGATATTCATTCTGATAGTGAAGATGAGACTCCGGTCTTCAGGCGGTTTGTCCATGACCTAATGGGTAACATTGATACCCAGCCGGATCAAGCTGTTCCACAATAGGAAGCTGACACTTCGGTCCAATCCGAGGGAGTCGGTCGGTCTGACAATCTCGTTCAGCCTACCGACAAGTCTAGCCTTGATCAAACAAACGGTAACTTGGTAGACACTCCTGAACTGAATCTCAGAAGAAACAGTAAACATCCTCCTGAGCAAATTATAGGTGACCCTTCAGAACCTGTTCGAACTAGGAGTCAACTTCTGGAAGGATATTTTAACTCAGCTTTCATATCCCAGATTGAACCGAAAAGAATAGATGAAGCATTGTCAGATCCGGATTAGATCCTGGAAATGCAAGAAGAGCTAAACCAGTTCGAGAGTAGTAAAGTCTGGTACTTAGTTCCCAGACCGAAAGATCAATCGGTCATAGGAACAAGATGGGTATTCAGAAACAAACTCAATGAGGACGGTTTGGTCACGAGGAACAAAGCCAGATTAGTGGCTCAAGGTTACAAACAGGAAGAATGCATTGACTTTGAAGAGTCATTTGCTCCTGTAGCCAGGATTGAAGCCATTAGGATTTTTCTTGCATTTGCTGCTTTCAAAAACTTCAAAGTCTTTCAAATGGATGTTAAAAGTGCATTCCTGAACGGTGATCTACGTGAAGAAGTGTACGTTGAACAGCCACCCGGTTTCAAAAATGCTGCATTTCCAAACCATGTATACCGGCTGAACAAAGCTTTATACGGTCTAAAGCAAGCACCCAGAGCCTGGTATGATACGCTAACCGTATTTCTATTAGAACATGATTTCACCATCGGTTCAGTGGATAAGACATTGTTTAAGTTTGAAAAGAAGGAACATATCCTACTTGTTCAAATTTATGTAGATGATATTATTTTCGGTTCCACCGATCCAAAGCTTTGTGACAAGTTCTCAAAAATGATGACTGATAAATTTGAAATGAGTATGATGGGAGAATTAAGTTTCTTCATAGGTCTTCAGGTTAAACAACTCAAGGAAGGAACATTTATCAGTCAACCTAAATATACCAAGGAGCTGCTAAAGAAATTCGGTATGGACACTTGCTCCTCGGCGGCTACTCCAATGAGTTCATCAGTTAAGCTGGACAGGGATGACGAGGGCCAATCGGTAGACCAGATTGCATACCGGGGCATGATCGGTTCCCTACTGTACCTGACAGCGAGTAGACCGGACATCCTGTTTGTTGTTGGTGTTTGTGGGAGATTTCAAGCAAACCCAAAGCAATCCCATTACACAGCCGCAAAGAGGATACTGAAGTATCTGAAAGGCACTCCTGATGTCGGTCTGTGGTACCCAAAGGACTCATCCTTTAATCTAACAAGCTACTCAGACGCAGATTATGCAGGGTGCAAGATCGACAGGAAAAGCACCAGTGGAACATGTCAGTTCCTAGGTGACCGACTGGTGTCATGGCACAGCAAGAAACAGACATCGGTGGCTACATCAACCGCGGAGGCTGAATACTTGGCGGCCAGAAGTTGCTGTTCTCAACTCCTCTGGATCCAACAGCAGCTGAAGGACTTCGGTATCATAGCCGAAGAATCCCCGATCTTCTGTGACAACACAAGTGCCATTGCGATTACCTACAACCCGGTTCTCCACTCCAGAACCAAGCACATCGACATAAGGCATCATTTTATTCGGGAGCATGTCACGCTGAAGCATATCCGGCTGGAATACGTACCGACCGATCAACAAGTAGCCGACATCTTCACGAAGCCGCTGCAGGAAGCTAAGTTTTCTCAATTCAGGCTTACTCTCGGCTTAACCGACATTAGCCAAATCCTTCCAAAGGATGCTTAAAGGGAAACCGGTTCAAGCAGACAAACCGGTAACTCTTCCTAAGCTGTCGAACTTCGAATCTTCGGGATGTCTGTGGAAGAACCGCCCAGTCTATCAGATGGAGTAAACCGACCGGCTACTTGGTGCATGCACCAAATAACCGCATCGGGATGAACAACTAATACCTGACCGGTTCGGAAGCAGGTTACCCTAGATTATTTGAATTTAAACAGAAGAGGAATAGTTATCAGAGGTTAAGGATATCTGCTCTGCATCATTACTCTTTCAAAGTAACATGGTCGCGCCTAAAAAGACGTGAAGATCTTTTGATATCTTTCACGGTTCAGGCCTATGACCGACACCTAGACTGCAAACTTGCCTATTTCATGCAAAATCTCTTATCCTGCAGTTAATACATGTCATCCCATTTAATGCCTGGACAATAGGATAACCCCTAAACTAGTATTTAAGTGAAGCAAACGCTCACCTCAACACTCACAAGTCACAAGAACATCCTCTCACTAAGGCAACCTAACTATGTCTCAATTCCCAAACATCCTCCAAGTCGATTTTGAATCCTGCTCTGGTACCGAACACTATGAGGTGTATCGGATGATCAAGAAACTGGAAGATACTGGCCTCCAGTATTTTCTGGATGACAAGCAAACTATCTACCCTGAATCCGTCTTGGAATTTTACTATAATGCCAGGGTATTCCGGGGCACACCCCACTTTGATACCCACATCCAATCAAAGGTTGGGGGTATAATCTTCGACTTCACCGAGCAGGACTTCGCTCGGTGCTTCGGTCTGCCCAAGCAAGGGATCACAGACCTCAATCCTCCGGCCGATATTAAGGCAGAGGTCTCCCTCTCCCTTGCCCGGTCGGATGAGCCTGTTGATGATCATGGCTCTAAGTCTCTCTTGAGGGCTGAGTATCAGCTCCTCAACGATGTAATAGGAAGGGGCATCTTTGGAAGAGATGTCACCAACACCTATTGCGCGGCGAATTTCAACATGATGGCGGCCATCATCACCAGCACGCCGGTCAACTGGTCCCGGGTGCTATTCGACACCCTCATCTGGATGGTCAACATCCGGTCGGTCGGTCTTATTCCCCAAATAAGCACCCTTCTGGTGGAACTTGGTGTTCCAACCTGTCCTGGCGAGGGTTTGAACCAGGCCCAGGTACTAACCAGAGGGACGACCGATTCATTCTATGATCGGTTTGAGAGAGAATGGAGGAGGAGGAACTTCAACCTCCCTCAAGAATTCAATCCCCGCGCCCGCTAAGTTACTCCTTCCTACATCCGGTCGTTTTGCAGCATGTACCGGATGTATCCTTAACCAACTCAAGTTTGATCATATCGGCTTCATCCATATCTATTTCGGCTTTATTTGTTTTCTTCATCGTTCATGTATGCCATGTTTCGGCATTGTCTCTACTATTTTCAGTTTCTATCTAATTAATATCGGTTATGTGTTGAATGCATTTAATGAGATAATCCCAATTAATGAGATAGCTCCCAACTACCCGCACAATCAATATCCAACCGAACAGGTTACTTCCCAACTACCACTTACCTTGGGCTTTGCAATTTGCCACTTCCCCATGCGCCTTGAAAAGGTAAAGATTCCTTTCCTTAATAAAACAAAACTGACCATCAATGCTCAGATTTTCCCTCCAAAACCGATCCTATATAAGGAGCCATCCTCAACTCATTTCATCACATCCGAAAGCACAAGATCACATTTGATACTCTTGAATCCCGTTTCTCTCTCTCTATACTGAAACCATGCCGAGCAGAACTCTGGGAAACTTTCTATGCATCAATTTCGAATCTTGCACGGACATAAGGGATTGCACTACTAAGGAGAAATTCATGTATGACTCTCTTGCTGAAACCGGTCTTCAACCGTTTCTTGAAGAAGCCGGTCCTATTCTTCTAGACGATGTCAAGGCCTTCTTTCGAAGCGCCTGCATCAGGGAGAAGTATATCGTCTCTACTGTTAGAGACCACACGTTCTGGATCGACGAGGATGAATTTGCCTCACTCTTCGGTCTACCCGCTGAAGGTTTCTCTGACTTTCCGACTATTCAGGACCGTGCGGGATTTGAAACCGCGCAATATCTATCGGCCAACCCCTCTCCGGTAGAAAATTTTGGGCCAAAAACCCGACTTGCTAGTCACGGTCAGCTACTGCTAGAAATCGTGACCCGGTCAATTCTGTGTCAATCACCTAATCAACGGTATTCCAAGAATACCTATAACATCATGACCAACATTCTTTGCAAATCGGCCATCAACTAGTCATCGGTCATATGGGAAAATTTAAAGAATATGGTGCTGACCAAGAAAGGTCTCGGGTATGCACCGCATATCAGCAAGTTGATTCTTGGGTACCGACCAGAGTTCGGACCGGGCACACCGGCTTCTTCTTCAAACATCCTCGACAGTGATTCGGCAAGAGAACGACTCTGGCGAATGTCTTTTGAATAGGCTATACTTTACATTGTTTCTGTATGCCTATATCTGTACCGAATCTTATAATCGGTTTCCTTTCTTTGCTATCTTTTGAATTTTAATATCATTTCCGTCTAAATGACCGTGTCTTCTCAATTCTTTGAACATTTATCTAAGTCACCGGTTCACATCTTCAACCTATAACCGCGTTCCTTTTCCGGTCACATGAAATCTGACTAATTTGCTAAACACTCTAAAATTAAACTTAGAAACCGCTCATTCAATAGGCTTCTAGAGGAAGAGTGCGTCATCAATGACATACGCAAGGGATTTTGGAGGGAAATCTCCCGCTCAAACTTGCCGCCCACCTTTCCTTGTTTACCGCCCATAGTTTGGCGACTTTTCACTTTGGAGGGAAAATTCCCGCCCATTAATGATGGGACGGTTGGGCTTCCAAACCGCGTCTATAAAAGGGACCTTCGGTCATTTTCTTTCATTCTCACGCGAATTCACTTTATCTCTCTAAGCTTTCTAAACTCTTTGAAGCGGTTTTCTCTCATTCTCAAACTCTTTAACATGGGTCGTGATTCGGCATTGTTTAAACTCTACTCTCAGGTGGATTTCGAGGAAATCCGGCTGAATGGTACGACCGAGGCAAAGGAAGTTATTGACCGGCTAGTTAAAACCGGTCTGGGATATTTCCTCGACGGTCCCCATATTATTTATAAAGATGCGGTCGAAGAGTTGTTCAACACCGCAACCATCGCTTACGACAAGATCATCGCGACAGTTTGCGGTTCCCAAATCGAGATCAACGAAGCATTGGTGGCCGAAAGCTTGCATCTCCCAACAACTGGCCAGGATGCAACGACAGAAATAGAACATGACACCTTTGAGGCGGCTTGCCATATTTTATCGGCAACCACTGAGCCGATCACAACATCCGGGACTAAACAAATGCTGAGGCCGGAGTATATCCCGGTATGTGACATTTTCGCCAGGGCGATTCTGGCGAGGGGAGGAAACTTCAGCAACCTTACCAAAGACAAAATCAAGATGTTGATCGGTCTGATGGAAGGAAAAGAGGTCAACTGGGCAAGATCAGTGTTCGGCAACCTCATGGACATGGTGAAACCGGATTCAACCCGGTCGTGGGGATACGCCGTGCCCCTCGGTAAGATCTTTCTCCACTTGAATCTCAACGTCGGTCCCGGTGTTGCGGTAGCAAAACGTTGCCTCATTAGATCGAGGCAATTCCTTACAAGAACGCAGTCGGCCTCCAGTTCCACAGGTGGCCGAAAGAAGAGAGCCGCAAAGAAAGATGCCCCGGCAAAAGCAAAGACCAGAGGAAAGGGGAAAGAAAAGATAACCTTCGTAGACCCACCACAACAAACAGAAGATGAGTGGGCCTCTGGGGAAACCGACACGGAAAGGACCATTGATAGAACGGTCAATGACGACGATCAGTCGGCTCGGAGTCCAAATGATGCCGAACCAAACACCAACCCTGAGACCACCGAGGGTGAAGAAGGGGTTGATAAAGGAGCCAATGATGAAGGCTACAACACGAAGAGGGAAGAGGCCGAGGCCGATAGATTAGCCCAGAAAATCTTTCAGGGCATTGACAAGCGAGGCGAGGACGTTATAAAGTTATATTTGGAGTGGCATGAGCACCGGTTCAGTACAACATATAAAGAAATCCTACTAGGCTTCACGCAAAAGGAATGCATCGACAGATTGGAGGTAGTAGAGGACCTGATGTTGCGCCTCACAAAATCCAACACAATTCAAGAGGTACAAAGCCGAACCTGTCTCCTGATACCGAGGATCCAACTTCGGAAACTAAGAAAGCGCATCCGGAAAATTAAGGAAGAGTACATCGAGACGGGATCAGTGGACACCGTAGCGCCGCGGGTGTTAACAAGGCTTGCAAAAGGCAAAATGGAAATACGTCAAGAAATCGAGCGGCTGGAAGCAATATGCAACCGAAAGCAAGTACCGGTCTATACTGCTCCGGTAATCGAAAAATTTCCAGTTAACTGTCCAACACCTCCAAGGGAGGTGGAGGTACCGATATTAGAGGTGGAGGTACCGTTTTTAGAGGTTGAGGTACCGATATTGGAGGTTGAGGTACCGATATTAGAAGTTGAGGTACCGACCTTAGAGGATGCGGCACAATTAGAACCTCCAAATGAAAATGCTGCACCGACAAATTCCAGTGAGAGAATCGATCTAGATCCCACCGAGCACTCGCCTCCTCCACCACCGGAAGTCACCGCTTCGGACCCTCCTAAAGAATGGGCTGCTAAAGAATGGGTGGAGGACCGACTTCAGAAGCTTGAAGCATCCATATCGGAACGGATCGATGACCGCGTACAAGAACACGACGTGTCCAAGCTTCAACCATTCAAGGATAGATGCAACAACATAATTGATTCGGCCCTAAAGTTCACCGACGTGACAAAGCAGCTTCTGGATTAACATCAAGCACGACTCTCAGAACTCGGCGCCGGACTGTGGGAAGAAGCGGGTGAGCGCGAAAAATGTGTTCAGCGAACCGCAACTCTGAAGGATATGACCTCCGACTTAAAGAAGGATTTCGAACGGGTCGACACGACAATTAACCGGGTCTCAGAACTCGAAAAGACAAACGAGAATCTCGTGGCCGAAGTAAAAGCACTTACCGAACAGATGGCCGAAATTCTAAAGGCTAAGGAGAACGCGGACGCCGCGGCTATAGAGGCTGATGCTCAAGTGGCTAAAAGGGTCCAGGATGCGCTGGACGCCGAAGTCAGCAAAGATAAAGAGGCGCCGCGATCGTCTCAACTAACCGAAGCGGAAGTGGAAGCCGCGCGAATTCAAAGAGGAGAGACCCTGTTCCCAGGGTTTGCTGATAAAGTGGCCAACCGAGCTGCGGAGGATGCCGCACGGTTGGAAAGGGAAGCACGGAGGCTGGAAGCCTATGCAAAGGAAAACGAGAAGAAGAAGAAGGCGGCCGCCTCCGCTTCAGCACCGAAAAAGAGACAGAGGGAGGCTCCTAAGAAAGTTCAGATAACCGAGATGTTCAATGAAATCTCTGAACCGGTCACTACGGGTACTTCGCAGCAAGCCGACCTAGTCGAGGACGAAGTCGAAGAACAGCTGCGGTCCCGGTCTAAAAGGCAACGATCCTCCCAACAGACCAGGCAACAACAACCGAAGAAAAAGAAGAGTGCCTATGACTTCACAGACTCTGAATAGGGACTATCCTTTTTTTTCTTATTGGTCTTAGTGTGTCTATATGTTTTGTCTTTTCCGGTCATCTATAAATATATATAAAGTTATTTTTGAATCCGGCCTTCTTTTGCAATTTCTACATGATTTTGATAATTTTAAATAAAATAATCAAAAAGGGAGAAATTGTTAGATAAATGATAAAGACTCTTCCAAAACTTTTCTTCCAAAATTTTTCGAAAAATTCTCTAAGTCTTTTTCAAAAACCGGCCTACGGTTGCAAACTTACATGATTTTGATAATTTTAAATAAAATAATCAAAAAGGGAGAAATTGTTAGATAAATTCAGACCGGTTCAAATAAACCTAACTTAAACAAACTTCCCATGCAGGAACAAGGAACCGGACCGGATGAACAAGAGAACTGACTGAAGAAACCTAACCGGTCTAGCTACCAAACCGATCAAGAGTATTCGGAACGTGACCGCACAAAGGAAGGATCGGCCAAAGCTCAAAACCGGAACCATCAAACAGCCGATCATCCACAAGACAAGAATAACCGGAAGAAGTCCGGTTACATCAATACCAAAAGACATTCAGCCAAGTCAAATGACCGACCAGTACAAAAAGACAATTTGGGTATCTGTTGAGAATGATACCAAAGGAACAGACTGAATACTTCCATATCTATGCAAGTCTGAGGAAAGACTGTAGGCTGCATAAAACAGTACTACCGGATCCTTCCACTTCGGGATAAGCCAGAAAGGAAATCTTCAAAGTACAGACAACTGTCCAAACAGACAGTGCCTACATCAAGTAAAAGACAAACCCGGCAGGTTTGCCTTACAGACCGGCAGGTCTGAGACAGGATACCAGGTCTGAGATTGACCATCAGGTCTGAGGAGACGACCGCAGGTCTGAACCTCTGAGACACTGAATCACTGCACCTCTGATCAGCCAATCGGATTCAAGGCAGTGAAATATGACCGTTGGCATATTTCACCTATAAAAGGAGGCAGTTGCAGAAGAGTAAAATGCGGGACATACATTGGGATAACGAGAGCTAAGAGCATTTATTACAAGTGATAACAGTGTGCTATTCTAGAAAGCCTAAGTGTTGAAAGTTAAAGTGTGTTCTACAATTTCGGTGTAAATTGTAAGAGTGTTATCGAGCAGAAAATAAGTCTCGATCGGCTTGTACTTGTATTCCTTAGTGAATATCCTCCTCGCGGTTTCGAGAGGAAGGGGTGACGTAGGAGTTTTATCTCCGAACATCCATAAAATCTTTTGTGTTATTTACTTTCTGCCGGCTTCATTATATAACCGACTAACTTAACCATACCGCTCCAAACCGACTTTATACTAACCATACCGAATATCCAGATTACCGAAACCGACCCACCATCTCCAAATCTTCATCATTCGAAACCGACCGTGCCTATCATACAAGCGTACCGCTTCAACCTGAAAGCAAACCTCTTCCGCGCTTGAACCTAGTTCAAGGGTTTGTGACAGGTTGTGTAGTATTGAAACCCCGGTATTAATCTCTAACCGGATTAACTACCACCCTACGAGTGAGAACCGCTAACCGGTCCAACCCCCGGTCCACCAGCGGCGACCTAGATCCTAACATTGTGGAAATCCCCAAGACAAGAAATCTGACAAAAAAAGCAACATGGTAGGGGAAAGAGAGGTCATATTCCGGAACAAAAAACAAACACAAATTTTGGTTGAATGGGATGGAATAGGTCCTGAAGAGAAAACAAGGGAAGACTTTAAAACAATAAATATTCAATTCCCTAAACTGTTCCAACATGGAAACAAACCAAAGTAAGAACTATTCATCATGGACGTTGAATGTTTTAAGGGTAAGACATTATCTTGGGACAGCATATCCGATTTCCGTTAAAACTTGTCCGTACAATGGGTATTCTACTAGTAGTCTTAATTTCATTTTCAAGTACATAAACAAAAATTAACCATGGTGATCCGTCTTACTTATTTATCTAAATTTTATTAGTAAGTACATAAACAAAATTAATATTGGTAATCATATTTAAATTTTATTAATATCTCATCTTAATAAGGCATTTATTCAACAAATAAGATAATAGGTGAAAAAATAAAAAAGATTTTATTTTTTCTCTCTCTTCAACTTTTTACTTTTTTAGTCATGGCATGACGTGACACCACGTCATTTCCTCTCTCATCCCACCATCTACCCTCCTCAAATTTGGAAAACCATTTCACATGAAAATCAACTCTCAAACCTTTTCAATTTTTTTTCATCAAACCATTTTTATTTTAGATGTTCGGCTTCATTCTTTATCATACAAGACCAATCATTACCATATTTGCATTAAATTATCTATGCACAAAGACTACTCGGCTCCATTGCAAATCTACTATATGATGTTGATAGAAGAAACTTATTAAAAGAAATAAGATCTTGAATATCTAGACCTCCTTGATTTTTAAAAATTTAACATTATCCTAACTAATTAGATGACAAAATGATAAATAAAATATCCCCATAGAACACTGCCACACTCTTGAGGATAATAAATAACGACATCATATATGTGGGTGTAGATGAAAACACACTCTTAATGAGATTACCCGACCCCCTTAATTATGTGATTATTTTATTTTTCCATCTAGATAGTTTACATTCTATTTTAGTGATAATCGGGTCACAAGAGACATTGAATCATAATTTAGCCCCTAATGACATACCAAGATATATTGACGGAAGACCATTAATTGTAAAACCCAACACATTTGACAACCTCATTATTTTCTATTTGAAACAGAATTTGAAAAATAGATGTCTGATTTATTAAGATTAACTCGAAGACTGAAACATGCACCGAATATCAATAAAATATCCCAAAGTTATTTAAAATTCCTATAGGTAGCCTGAACTATGAATAGCGTGTCATCAATAAAAGAACAAATATGATATGACAAAAGAATATCTTATTAACCCACAACTCATTTCACGAATAAGTCTCGAGTTTTCTACGAAAGCCATCATTTTTAGAGAGTTTCGATAACGATGATGAACAAAAAAGGAGAGTGGATCACCATGTATGATCCTTTAAAGCTTTAAAAAAATCCTTGAGAACTCCCATTAACAATGAAAAAAAACTTAACCGTCTAGAAACAAAATATAATCCAACCAATCAATTTCGCACACATTCCCATTTTATCCAGTAATAAGAAAGTCACGGAATAATGCTGATAATAATACTAACATATATTCACGTCAATGCTTGCAAAATCTTTTGTAATAAAATTTATTTCTCTATTGTAACAAATAATATATAAATAAGGCTGTGATTATTGCAAATTAAAATTAAAAGTAACTGGGATAATATTGATAAACAAATCTGTAATAAACATTGCATTAATACAAATAAATAATATATTTTATAATATATTACTGCAAACCATATTACAATTTTATATAATAGTTTTGTAATTATTTTTTGAAATATTCGTAATATTATAACATTAAGTTATGCATTAACTATTATATATAATCTTTTCGCAATCAGTTCTACAATGTTATGAAATGTTATTATTGCAAACTACATTGCATATATATTTATTAGTTTTAAGATTGTGTACGGTATGTATGGTATGTATGTATGTATTTGAAGATAAAAATCATCTTATAACATAAAATATTACACTATTTATAGTACATATTAAATGACTTTAAAAATATAAAAAGTTTTACAATTAATTATACTTTAACCACTTATACAATAAATAAATATCTTTTATAAAAGAATTTTAAAATTCAATCATATTAAACAAAATTATATTTTATTATGATACATATAAAATAATAAATTAATACTTTATCGATTAAATAATATTTTGATAATATAATAACTTTTAACTATCTAACTAAGTTTTTAGCTCATAGAATGTATATATTTAAGTTGGTGACTCAATTTTAATTTTAATTTTTATTAGGGACAGTTGTATTTTATTTATTTTTATTTTTATTTTTTTATTGTTATTTTGCTTAAACAATCCTTATCTAAAAAAAATATTATTTTATATTACTCTCTATTAACAACATCACTATCCTTTTATATTATTTTTAATTTCTTCTATAAAACATTCAAACCATTATTTTTTTTAATTATATTAATCTTATTAACTTTTTTTATTGGTATACTTCTATTTTCTAAATATTTTAAAATTTCTTAAAAAATTTAAATAAAATTTGAAGTGAGTTCATTTATTTATTTAATAAATAATAAAAAGTTAATGTAAAAACTTATATATATATATATATATACCATTTTTTACTTTGAAAATTTTCAAACATCCAATATTTTAATATAATAGATAATAATTTATATTTAAAAAATATAAATATATCTATAATTATATATATATATATATAAATATATTTAAAATTATTTAATGAATGGAAAATAATTATTAATAAAGGGTTGCAAATGAATTAATGTAAAGAAGAAGAAAAATCATTAGAGAAACATAAAGATTTATGAATACAACATAAAAAAAATTACATCAAATTTAAATTCATTTTATAAATAGTTTAAATATATTTATAGTTATATATATAATCATATATATCAATCTATCTATATATTAAATTGTATATTTATATATAATACATATAAATTTAAATTATCTAAAAACCCATATTATTTTAATATATAAATATATATTTTCATTTATAAAAGTAAATAGATCCTTTATTATTAATCAATAATTATTTCTCGAATAATCCTCAATTAATATTTATTTTATTATAATTTTATTCTCCACTTAAATTTTAAATATTTAAATGTATCATTTAAACCCTCCTCTACATACTCTTTCTCTATATATAAATTAAAATAATAGAAAAAAATGATAAGTGAAAATATATAAAAAAAAATAAAGAGAAAATTAATTATCACTATAGAGAGAAAAAAGAAATAAATTTTAAAACCAAATTAGTACGAAGAAATCGAATTAATAAATTATTAAAAAATAAGATAGATTATTATAAATTCTTAATTATTTATTATAATTTAATTATTAATTACTTATGATCAGAAAAAAAAATATAATTTAAAAAATGAAAAAGAGAAAAAATTTAAATTGATATAGAAGGGAGAAAAAAAGAGGAATAAATATAAAAATGGATTAATGCAAAAAATAAATAAATAAATTATTAAAAAAAGGGAAAGTGAAAGATTCTTATAAATAATTCATTATTTTTAATAATTAATGACCTATTATAATAAAAAATATATATATATATAAGAAAGTGAAAAAATAAAATTAATATAAGAAAAAAAATAATAGTAAATAATATTAAAAATAAATTAATGTAAAAAAAAGGGAATTAAATTATTAAGGAGAGAGATGGAAAAAAAATATTCTAATTAAATATTTTAAAATTAAAATAGTGTTTAGTTGTTCATTACCTCTATGCCTATTAAAATAAATATTTTAATATCCCATTCCATAAAAGTTTATGACATAATAAAAATTTAAATCCTCTCTCTTAATACATTATTATCATAACTAATAAGAACCCGAAACACTACCACCTTTACTAACCACAATGAAGAGCAGATTTGATCCTCCGAATCCTTTGAGACATCAAGTTGTTTATGTATTGAATCAACTCCATCGAGAGGTTCATATTCCCCGGACTATTCTTCGTCAGTATTTGGAACGCAACTGTCATCGTACATGAATCCTCCTCGCATCCTCTTCTTCTGATATTTGGGATGATGGAAAATCCATTCGGAAGTATCTCCACCGAGCTTGAATCCTGGCCGCTCATCACCACCTGCATCACCGGTAAGTTCACCATCCCATACACCAACATGGATCCCGACTCGTCTGATTGTGTCTCTTGCACTATAGGCACAACCTTTTGATTATTTCTATCAATTAAAACCTAACAAACAAACAATCAAACAACAATAAACATAGAATTAATTAAATAAATGAATATTTAATGTGATTGTCGATGGTAGACTAAATACCGTCGTGCGAAGAAAAGAGACGCGGTTGAGTTCGTCGTCATTGCTCTTGTTGATTCGAGCCAACTCTTGTATTGGCATGGTGTATTGTACCTCCTCCCAATCTCCCCTTCTATGTTTATTGCTTAGGAAATCAAACAGACATCGATGGGAAAGAGGCATCCAGACCGAATTTGTGGCACACAGCACCACCCCAGTTGGCTCACCTGGATTATCGATGTTATTGTTATTGCGTATAGTCAGCCTGGTTTCCCCAGCTTGGACTAGCTTCCATTGGTGCACAGTCGAGCATAAACCGAAACCAAAGCTACGCACCATTCTATGAGCCATACTAACCATGCTTCTCTTAGTGGAATGACTAACCATCCCTGAGAAAAGAACTAAACACTGATCAAGTGAGATAAAGAGGGAAGCCCCATGCAACAAATAATTTATATAATAACACTAATAAAAACTAATAAGAACAAGAGTTATTTCACTCTAAGGAGACCCATGAGGAAATGAATACAAATATTACCACTAGTTTGATCTTGAGTGGAGGCTGGAGGAGACGAGATTATTGCCAAGCATAGGCATTGTCTTTGAAGTGAGGCAAGCCACCTTTGAGCACCAAAAGACGGACTACAACTCATGACTCCTAACGGATGAATAACCTCGTTCTCTTCGTAATCCAAATGCTCCACCCAGGTGACCTGAAAAACATCCCTCACAAAAATCAATAATAAGAAAACATAAACTACTAATTATCTATTATATGTGGTAACATTTTAATAATATACTTACCCTAGAAAAATTATTGGGCATTTCTTGCAAAACACATCCAGAAGGGAACCTCCTACAATTAACAATTGAGCTAGTTTCATGGGAAAGTTCAATCGACACGTCCACCATTCCCCACACTCCCTCTGCAATCTGTCTGCAGAATCGAATAAACTTCACTTTCCAAACAGGAACAATAGGAGATAGCGCTTGTAGCTCAGCGTCCATCTACAAAAAGAAGAAAAAAAAAACAATTAATCATATATAATTTTCATTAATGCTTGATAAAACGCTGTAATAACAAAATTACCACTTGTAAGATTCTGTTGCCTGCCTGGATTATGATATCTATGATAGAAGTCTTACCAATAATGCATGGAAATAAATCTGTCCATTGATTCTACTCGACCACAAGAAACCAAATGGTTAAATTATTTGATATATAGATAAATGGTTTTTAAGAACTAGTATATAGAAAGATAGAACCATAACAACTAGTATATACATACTTACTTCATCCATTAAGGAATTAAGGATGGACGAGCTTTTGGCCGCAACAATGCCGGATGCCCTAGTGGCATATCGAGTAGAATTTTTGTCGGGCTTTGTTTCTAAACAAGGAGGGAACGATTTGATGTACTCTTCTAGGTTTAGAGTTTCCACGACGACACCTCCTCCTCCTTCTTCGCATCCGGTCTGTGTCCATAGAGGACTGTTTATGCTAACTAGTTTAGCCAATTCCTCCATTGCTTTTTCAGCGAGCTTGAGAAATGGTGAATTTTCTAACTGGTTTTGGCTCACGTCTCCTGCTAAGGAAATTGTTGGCATAACAGGAGGAAGAGGAGCTGGTACTTGTCCAATGGGAGCTGAGTTTGATAGGTCAAAAGACATTATTGGCCTTCCAAGGCATCTTTGTGCTAGCCCTGTCATCTTGCTTAATTCCTCGGTCAGACGGTGGATCTCGTGTCTCAGACGGTGTTCCTCCACAGAGTTGTGATCAGATGGATTCCTTGATCTGTTGCACTTGGTGCAAAGAGAAGTTTTTAACAACTCTTTCAACTTAAGGTTTTCAAGTTGAATATTTGTCTTATTTTGTTTGAAAAGATTATTTTCATGACGTTCTAAACGTGCCTGTAAAAAATAAATTATTATATACTTTTAATGCCAAGAATAATTAAATATTATATATAGGAAGTTATCATCCCAACACACAGTTATATCAATTTTATATTATTATTTACCTTCAAATGAGACCGTTTGTTTTGAAACCAAATTTGGATTTGTCTACTATTCAGTGATATTCTTGTACCCAGCTCGCTTCTTTGTTGTTCATTAGGATGTTGATTTATTCTAAACAAACTAAATATTGGATAAAATCATTTATCAACATTAAATGGAGAAAAATAGAAGAAGAGAAAGTAAAAGTGATTTTTACTTATCAAGTTCTTTAAGTTGAAAAGGAGTATTTCTTTGATATGATCTAGTTCTCCTCCTCATAGGTATTACGCCATTCTCATTTGAATTGCTCCCTTCATTATTATTATTATCATTCTCTAATTCTTCAACTCTTTCCATTTCATGTAAGCCCTTGACCAATGATCTCAGAATTCTGTAACAAAATTTATATTCAACCTCAGTTAAACACATACACAAATACTAAAATGTGAAACCCAAGCTAGTTCTGTATCAAAATTTAGATCCAACTAATCAATCATTGATCAGAACCAAGTTGAAATAAAAACCCTAAAACACACACTAAATAAAATGTGATACCCTAGTTTTATGATGTTGAAAATTCCTGTGTCTAGATGTCAATAATCAAGAAAATGAAAAAAAAGAAGAAAGAGGAAGATGACCTATTTTTCAGCTGATATACATAAAAACACAAGGAAATGTTAACTTACATCGGAGGAAGAAGACCCTTCTAATCTTCTTCTGGGTAAAGAGTAGTGAATGATCTTCTTCTTCTCTTCAATGTTTTTTTTTTGTTATATATATAAGGTAGAAGACTTTATAATTTTTATCGAACTCAAGTTGACTATCTATCTCATTAGAGTAATATTTTTGCTTTTATCTACCTACCTAGACATTTTTCTTTCGTAGAATTTATAGATATATAATACTTTGTATAACTAAAAAATATATATTAAAGTGCAGTTGACCATTATTGTAGGGTGATTAGGTATGGAAATAATAAAAAATGAGAAAAGAAATAACTTTTTCTTCTTTACAGTTTTTACTTTTAAAAAGTTTATTATCTTTTCATATTCACCAAATAAAAATCAAGTTCAATTTTTATTTAGATAACTTTTTGAAAATATATTATAAAATAATATATATATTTTAAAGGCTCTTTAAACTTTCAGAAAGATTTTGTAGTGTATGGTTCTTTATTGATAAAACCACAATGAGGTGATGAGTTCAAATTTTAAATTTGGTTGAATATGATTTCATGAACTTTGTATCCACTTTTAAAAGTTGACCGTTTATTTGATTGTGAATGTTTAAGTACAATATTCTAGCTAATATTCTAGCTAGTATATACGCTTTAATAAGATCAATACTAATTTATGTTGTTTGTCGTGTTATCAATAATGATTTCATGTACTTTGTATCCACTTTTAAAAGTAACACTTTATTTGAGTGTGGATGTTTAAGTGACAATATTCTAACTAGTATATACGCTTTAATGAGATCGATACCAATTTATGTTATTTGTCGTCTTATCAATAATAATTTTGAAAGTTTTAGTGGAATAATATATGTTTTAACTTTTGTATTTTAAATATTTTATTTCTTTGTTTATCGTGTCTTTCAAACAAATTACTTATTATTCATGTTATTAATGACTTAACATTTTATCCTTAACTTTCAAACAATAATTTTACAATATTATTAATCCTTCTGAGTTTTGTGTAAAATTTATTTTGATACAATTCATCAATAAATTTACTTGAAGCAATTTGAGTAGATACTTGAATAGTATTATATTTGAAAGATTGTAAACTAATTTATAAAGACTAAATAATGTATGATTAGAGTAATTTATTTTTATAGATGTGTGAACAACGATCTTTTTTATTATTAGTAAACAATCTTTTAAGAAAATTTATTAGTTTCTCTTTCGCCAAGAAAAAATTATAGGTTGAATGAGTAATATTGTTCTCACTTATTATTGTTGACAACTTATTATATTCTAATAATTATTTTTTATTTACTTGACAACTTATAAGTCAATTCTTATAATTCTTTTAAATGTTTTTTTGTTTAGTTTGTGAACTCTTAGTAAAAGAATAGACTATATATAGATAGACCTTTGTAGGTAATAAAGTTTATTTTATAAATTAATTATAAAAAATCATTTGTATGAATATAAATAAAATGGATTATATACTTGTTCCATTTTTTTTTTAAATGAATTATATTTTTATTTAATTTCATTAAAATCATTAAATATCATTATGGAACATATAACAACTTTAGAATTTAATATATATTTTTAATTAATTATAATGAATTAAAATACACATTTAATTTAATAAGGAAATATCATCAAATGTCATAATGAGAATATTTGTTAGATTTTTATTTAATTCAAAATTTTAATGTACATTTTAATTATAATATTAAATAAAATAATTTACATTTTAATATATATTTGTATTTTATTATATGAGTTTAATTCTTACATTCTTTGACTTAGTTCATAAATCTAACATTTTATCTTAAAAGCGAATTAAAATATATGAATTTTAAAAATTAAATCTTAAAAGTGAATTAAAATATATGAATTTTAAAAATTAAATATTCTTCCTTTTACAATATATCAAATTTATCATGACATTAAAATAATAAAATAATTTATATAATTTTTCCTTAATTCATTTTTTTTTAAAAAAATCTTTTATAACACACTTATTTAGACATATAAACTATTAGAAACTCACTTACAATTTAAAATTAGTTTAACAAAGTCTTGCTTAGGGCTGTGCAAAAAATCCGGAAATCCGGTAACCTAACCGATAGTTAACCAGTTTCATTTTAACGGTTTATTGGTTAACCAGTTCTAGCGGTTCCGATTAATCGGTTTTTAACTGGTTAAACGATTCGGTTTTCAGTTTCCCTATTTTTCTAATGGTTTAACCGGTAAATCGGCAATAATTTAATTATATATTTTTTATATTTTATAATTTGTATGAGTTATTTTATAAATAATTTTTATAGAATAATTTTTAAAAAACATTATAATCGATATAAAATTTTACAAAAATAAATTAAAAACAAATTGAAATAATTTCATTAAAATATGTAAAATTGTTTTTATAACGATACGATAGCGTGAAATTATAAATTAACAAAATCAAAATAGTTAAGCAAATTAAAACTTGATGTCTTCAAAGTTCAACCTTCACTTCATGTTTTAACTTTCTCTTTAACACGTTCAACACGGAAACACCTAAAATCAAAGTTATAAATTATAATTTACCGATTTCACTTCATGTTCTATCGGTTGAGAAGGGAATTCAATCATATTCGCTTATACTTGGTTGGTCAAAGACTAATCGACATAATAAATTTGAATTTTCACAAGAAACATATAAAAACCTAACAGAATAGCTATAAAATATATTATATTGTTACAATAAAATTATATATTATAATATATTCCTAAATATATCAATAAAATATATTATTATAATATAATATATTTATATAATATAATAATATAATAAATTATAATAAAGACAAGAAAGGATAGAGAATAATAAAATAGAAAAGTGCAAACAATAATTTAAAAAAATAAATTTTATAAATTTATTACTTAATTTAAAAAAAATGAATTATCTGTTCCTGGTTAAACCCGGTTAACCGGCCAGAACCGACCAAAACCGGTAGAACTAGAACCTATAAAACCGATACCATTAACAGCCGGTTAACCGATTTGTAAAATAAAAGCTAAAACTGATATTAACCGGAACCGTTTAACCGGTTAACCGGTTAACTGATCGGTTGAACACCCCTAGTCTTACTCAGCCATAAAAAATAATTAATCTTATATTTATATAATATTAAAATTTAAATCAATTCAAATTTAAATTTTATTTCATTAAATTTTATAAATTATTTAAAAAAAAATTAATAACTTAATTGTTGCAATTAAAAACCAGAAAAATGAGCACAATATATTTTATTTTATTTTATATATACAGTATATATAGAATATGTTTTAATTGTTCTTTTTAAAGATTTACTAGCCAAATAATTCATTAAGTACAATTTCTTCTTATTTTTTATTTTTTTTCTTGTCAATTTTTGTTGTTTATGCTTAAACGATTTTTTTTTATTTTTACTATAAATGAAATATTTATAAAAAATAAAATAAAAAATCTTCATCCTTTCTCAACAAAATTTATAAATTTTCTTAATTTCTTAATATAGTTGGATGCCCAAATTGGTTACCTAGTTGGTTAATAATTCAATATAATTTTGATTGAGATTCTTTCCAAATTAATATAATATTTTATTATTTTTTTAACTAAAATTTATTTAAACATAAAAATCAAGTTTTATTTGAAAATGAAAATTTCCCGATCATTGCCATGTTTGGACATTTTTCATGTTCGAATACAGCAGAACTGAAAATTCAAATTTTATTTGAACATGAAAATGTTCCAAACCATGTTTGAGACATTTTTATTATGGAATGCATTATAATTGAAATTTTTGTTTTATTTGTACATGAAAATGTCCCGAACACGACCACACTAAATCATGTTCGGAATAAACCTAACTAGATTAATGGGCCGTGTCCGGGATAAATATAACTTAAAACAGACCATGTTCAGAATAAACCTAACTAAATTAGTAGCAAATCATGACTAGGAATACTAAATCGTGTTCAAGATAAACCTAACTAAATCAATGGGCCATGTTCGGGATAAACCTAACTAAGTCAACGAGTCTTATTCAAAATAAATCTAACTTGAAGTATACCATGTTCGAGATAAACATAACTAAATTAGTAGCAAATCATGACTAGAAATATTAAATCATGTTCGGAATAAACCTAACTAAATCAATGAGTTATGTTCATGATAAACCTAACTAAAAGTAGACAATGTTTGGTATAAACCTAACTAAATAAGTAGAAGATCATGACTATGAATACTAAATCATATTCTAATTAAACCTAACTAAATGAGTAACGATACTAAATAATTTTCGGGAACTTACTTTTGAATGTTTTCGACAGACTTGGATGTAGTTACATGAACGATATCCTCCTGAAAAGTAAAAGAAACGAAGAGACGACAAAAACATACGGTTAGGGTTTTCAACAGCAAACAATATTATTTTTGCGATAGAAAAATAGGGTTAAGGTTTTCGAACTTTAAGACTTACCGGTTTTGACAAAGAGACGAACGTCGATCTAGGTTCGAGAACTTATAAGCAAAAGAGATGTGGAAGAAGAAATCGTAGAAAATGCTGAAAAATTAAAATTGCCAAAGAAAAAAGATTTCTGAAAATGAAGAAATGTGTCTAAAGAAGAAGCCAAAGAAGAGGCGGGGGAAAGAATACGAAAAAAATTAAGACGTTTTTTTGATTAAAACCTATTTGAGGTGTGATTAAATATTAGAATAAGAAAATTACCAATTTTACGTTGATTTCATTGCCTTCTTTAATTATGTTTATAAGTGAAAATAAATGGTTAAATTATTTGATCACATATAAATGGTAATTTATGAAATGATGAATGTACATATATATACTCACTTCATCCTTCAAGATCCTCTAGGCATAAAGGATCGTAAAGCTGTTGGTGGCATGTCAGTAGTGGCATACTAGGTAGAATTGTTGTATGGTATAATTTCTAAACAATGAGGGAACAATTTGACGTACTCTCCGAGGTTTAGAGATTCCACGACTTCTCCTTCTTCATCTATAATTTGTATCCAAAGAGAATCGTTTACATTAACTAAAATAGTCAATTCATTTTTCACTTTCTTCGCTATATTGAGAAAGGTAAGTTTCTAAACGATTTGTGGTATTTACTATGACTTTTTCCAATCGGAGCCGAGTTTAATAGGTCAAAAGGCGTTATTTGCCTCCCAAGGCATCTGTTATGATCGAGATCGCGAAGGGAGATTAGGGTCTCACAAAGGTGAATGCTTACACACTCTTCGGTTGATAATAACACTGTTAGAGGTTAATGTCGATCTCTATTCTACACTAGTTGTCACAAACTCTTGAACCGAGTTCAAGTGCAAAAGTGTTTGTTTCAACTTGAAGCAACGAATAATTAGTTTGAATGATACAAAAAGTAAAGAACACAAGACAAAATGATTGTTTATGGATGTTCGGAGTAAACTCTCCTATGTCACCCCTTTTTCTCGACCTCGAGAAGCATTTTTTCTCAACCTTGAGAAGAATATTCACTAGAAGACTTTGGTTTGAATACAACGCTTATACAAACCCAGTCGGACAACCATGAATTAAACACTACTTGTTTTTGAACTCCTAGTACACAAAACTTGTTGAATAGATACTATTTATTCAACTTACAAACAATCACACAGATGTAAGAATTAATACAATACTTTGTATGAACTGTCTCTCACAGAAAAATTACTAAGGCAAATGCTTGAATATATATATATATATATATATATATATATATATATATATATATATATATATATATATATATTTGTAGAGAGATTAATTAGTCAGAGAGACTAGATAATCAAGTCTCTTTATGTTCTTCCTTTTATCTTCTTATATATTCAAAACACATCAACGGTCATATTTGCTCCAACGGACACCGGTTCTCTTTTAATTTGCTTGGCTTCAGAATGATACAATGGAGAAGATCTTCTTTGATCCTGTATATGCTTTGATGAGAGAAAACTAAAATTTATTTAATGGAACTTGTTGGACTAGGAACGTTCATTGTAGAGAATCTATATATATAATGATGCTTAATTTTTAAAGTGTCTGGATTGTCGGATCGAGAGCTGTGGTTAATTTGGATATATATGTGAGAGTACATGGATACTTGGGTCGGATTGTGGGTTGACCCCCCATAAACTTAAAACGGTTAAAATTAAAATTAAAAATGCTATAGGTATGGTTCGAACTTGCAACATAACAAAACAAGAACAACCTTTTAACCAACTAAGCTAATAACACTTTATATTTTAAAATTCAACACCAAATTTGATGAACGTGAGACGTTTTAACAATATAAGTTCAACTTTTTAACTAATTAATATATTTATATATAATGATGCTTAATTTTTAAAGTGTCCGGATTGCCGGATCGAGAGCTGTAGTTAATTTGGAATACATATGAGAGTAAATGAATACGTAGGTCAGATTATGGGTTGACCCGCCCATAAACATTTTTACTGTAATATTTTTTTCACGTTTTTTATATTCTTACTCGTACAAATGCACGTGATACATGCTAGTTTGAATAATCTTGGTATATGTGGCAGTCTTAGCCGCGTCGCCCATCCCAAATTGGTGAAATGCTGCTTTGCCAGACTGCTCATATAATGAATGCTCAATTTGGAGCTAAGATTGATCAGTAGCAGAAAGAATTTATTTAGATGCGTTCTAGATATTTTCCAAAATAACATAATATTCTCCAATCAACTGTCACTTTCTCAATTCCAGTATTCAAATCATCAACCAACATATCAATTATTGATGCTGTATTCAATTATTGTCATGTGATATATATGGCTTCCATGTATGAATGAATGATATTTCATTGTTATCATCCTGTATCTCTAACTTTATAAAGTGCAGGTTCTCTTTGGACTTGAATATGCTCATGCATGCAATACAGCATATAATAAGAAAATCATTGACAGATGTTCTGTTTCAGCTGAACAATTTATCTTCTATTTCAATGTCTATTGGCCGGTGGTTATCTTCATATTCATATGATCAATCAAATGAAACAACTGATATGCGCAGCTGAAAAGAAGGTCTTCTGCACTCTTGCAATGGCACGACCAAACCCAGCAAAGCTTGCCAACTTTCCCAAGGTAAATGATTCATCCTTTCCAGCTTTGAATCAGCCATCACATATAGCCTAATGCCTGTATCCTAAAGATGGTGCTTGAAGTGGCCCAGCATTTGGGTGAGGACGATAGATAGCTACGGATGGTGCGTACTGAAGGTCTTCTGTGAGGACTAAAAGTACTTAACACTGGTTCAGCAATCACCGTAAGTTACATTCTTAATCCGTATCGAATGCTGATCTACTATAATTTATGAATCTTCACAATAAAACTTATTTTGTACATGGTTGCTCAAATTCCGCTCCTATTTGCTAATTCTATATACATCTGTGTTGAATTCCGCTCCATTGTTGTATATTTCTGGTGATGCTGTTAAGAACGATTTATCGTTCTTTTATGTGGATTTAACTCTATCTAATTGTCTGAAGATGTGAGCTAGCACAACTAATTTATTGCCTTTCTTGAATGTTTTTTTTTACTTCTAAAAGAATCAGATGAATAATACATTAAATCTATTAAGGAACCTAAGTATTTTGACCTTAAATCTTGTTTTTGATAACATAAACCAAGTTCTCTCCCTCACGGTAGATAATTGATGTTTAGTTATGCAGAGCAGCATACCAATGATTGACAGTTATTGAAAATGAAGCCGTCCCCATTCACAAAAAAATAATGGAGCCGTCCTTATTTTGCGAATCTTATGTGCTCTCTTAATGACGAAGCTCGTGAACAAGTACATTTTAAAACCAGGTTGAAACATCTCTATGAAGCCCAAATCTTCAACGTGTATCAGTTTCCTCCCACCGATCAAAGCTTATAATTAAAATATTTACTGTTAAATCATGAACTCAAGGCCGATCATTTTTACTGATAAGGTTGGATCCTTGTAAAGTCATGATCATTTTACAGAATCAAGAAAACCTTCACACCCTTTGAAATTTTATTTATGAGTTATGAATGTTAATCATTGTTGTTGAAAAATTGATCAATTCACATTGTTTTAACTAATGTTCTTATTGAAAGGGTTCTATTATCAACTAGGGGTGAGCAAATGGGTAAAACCAATTCGTTTTGTCCGATCCGTATTAAATCCAAACTAAGTTTATCCAATCCGTAATTCAAACCATTTTACTAATTAGTACGGATCGGATACGGATTGGATTGAAAATGGTTTGGATAATCCAAATTAAAAATATTTATATATATATCAACTTGAAATAATTCAACAGTTTATTTTTTATTTTTTTTTTAAATTCGAATTTTTTATTATTATTAAATTTGAATATGAAAAAAAAAATAAAAAAAAATAAAAATAAATATCGATGTCAAGTAATGAGAAGTAAAATTATATTATATTAAGATAAAATTTAATTTAAAGAAAATTAATTAAAAAATATATTTTTATTTAGACAGTTTGTATAATTTGGATAATCCTAATCCAATCCGATTTAATTCAATCTGATCTCAATCCGATCCGATCTCAGTCTAATCCAAAATATCCAATTCGAATTAGTATTTAGGATTCGGATTGGATTGAATTTCGGATTAAACCACCCAATGCTCACCCCTATTATCAACTGAGCTTATCCAAGATATAAGAGATTTAGGCTACAAGTTAAATGAAGATTTGCTCTAGGCTTTAATAGGTATGGGTTAGCTCATTATTAGTCTAACAACCAGATTACAATGTAGTTATCGATGTACTTATGAAATCCAATTAAATAGATTTAGCTTATGTGAAATTCTGACAAATGCAAGCCTGATAGGTTCACATACCATCCTCATTCATGGAACTTGCAAAACTGGTGTTGTAGATGAATCACTTCGTTTGGTTAAAAAAATGGAGGGTTCCAAATGTATTTACATACACAATTCTAATAAATGAAATGTTTTCCATAGTTGAGAAAATGAATGAGAATGTAAATCCAAACGAGGCCACTTATAAGTCTATGTTGATGGGATTCTTGAATGTTTGCATGTAATTCCATGGCTAGAAAATGAATATAATTCCACATTCAACATGGTAATGACTTGTTTGATCAAAAATTTGGATCTTGATGAATTATCTGATATATCAGTTGATTGAGGTCTGGAATTGAATTTTAATACTTATATTAAACTTATCAAAGAAGTTAACTTTCACTTAACTCAGATATGCTGAAGCTTTGAAAGAGATGTACGAAAGGGGAATATTGTTAAATCTTATCACTTTTAACTATCTAATTAACTATTATTGCAAATTGGTGAAATTAACTAAGCCAAGCAAATGTTACATTCTCTACTGAAGAATGATTTTTGTCCTCATATTTTCATTTTCACTTTGATAATCGAAGGCCTTAACCGAATATATCAGATTGACGATGAGGTTTGATTGTTTTAAGTGAATGGTCGATTGTGACATCTCCCCTAATTCCATTAAGTATAACATCTTAATTCGTTTTTTGTGCAATTATCGATGTTTACAAATCTCTAAAACTTTTAAAAAAGATGAGGGCATATGAAGTTTCTTCAAATGTGTTCTATGATAAC
Source organism: Impatiens glandulifera (assembly GCF_907164915.1). Taxonomy (NCBI): domain Eukaryota; kingdom Viridiplantae; phylum Streptophyta; class Magnoliopsida; order Ericales; family Balsaminaceae; genus Impatiens; species Impatiens glandulifera. Next base: position 22,022,796 of record NC_061865.1, read on the forward strand.
TATATTTGTTATATAATAGTCAAATTGTTTTATTTATTGTGTTTTTATTAAGTTACTCTGTGATTTAGGGAGATTGGAAAAAATAAATATTATGTTATTTATATTTTGAAAAATGATTGAGAGCACGACTTTGAGGGAGCGACTCGTATAGCGAAAGTGACCTCACTGTTATACGAAAATGACCTCGCTGTTATACGAAAGAGACATCACTGTTATACTAATGATAAAATTCAGACGTTGTTGAAACTGGTATTTGTCAATACCATGTTGAGCTCTTTTTGGTAGTAGAACTAACATCACATGTTAATTTCGATTAGCTATGTCCCTTTTAATATACATGAATATTATGTTATTATCAAAAATTCATATTATTTTATATATTATAATTCAACTGAATGAAAACACCTTCATTTGCAAATATTTTACATTTGTTATAGGTCTTTCAAAAGTTAATGAAAGGTTCAAATAAAGGAGATTGCTCAACATTTGACCCAAAATAAAACAACTTGCAACAAACTTGTCAATTGACTAAATGTTCATAATGGTTACATTTTCTAAACGACAAATACATTTCTCTATGTTTAAAAATGATATATCCTTAATGTCTCTCGGTTTAAATTACCATATCGCAATTTGTCAAAGTTTTTATGTTATACTATATATTTAGGCATTAAATCTAAATGCAAATGCAACCCTAAACAAAAAACCTAGGAATATGCTTAGTGAAATATTATTGATTTTTGTTGAATGTTTGTTGCATTTCACCTTATGATCTCTATGTTTTTGTACTAATTTAAGATAAAAAAAATATTCAAGTTCATGGATCTCTCTTTTTTATTTTACCCAATATTTTTTATATTCATAATATAGACAATAATATTATTGATTTTATAATAATAATAATAATTATTGACCAAACAATAATATATTTAACTTCTACATTAATATATATAAAATTAAATTCTTTCAATCTACATTTATATATTATATATAAATAATAAATACGAAGGATTTGTAATTATTTGTTTATATATATTTTAATTTTATAAAATTATTATGAAAGAAAAATAAATAAATCAAAATATTATGAAAGTAAAAGATCTTATCCATTTTATTTTAGTTATTTTTTTATAAAATTAATAATATTTTTAAATATATAAACTAAAATATATAGGTATAAAATTACATGTTGAAATATTTATTAATTTGGACATAATTTATTTAATTCAAATATTTATATTAAAAATATAAATATAGTTGTATAACCACCAAATAAATGCTTACAATTATGCTAAAGAATAAATCGAGAAAAGAATAAATCAAGAAAGAATATATATATATATATATATATATATATATATATATATATATATATATATATATATATATATATTATATTTTGTTGATAAATAAAAAAAAATAAAAAACAGGAAGTAAAGAAAAACTACAAGATGTAAAATTTTAAGACCAAAGTCCAATTCAATTATTTTGAATTCATTTATAATTATCCTCATCTTTATTTTCAACTTCATCTACTTTTATTTTGATTTTTGTAACTTAATTAATCGATTTTTAATTAAATATTCATCCAAATATGAAATATGGATGTGAAGATTTGTGTTTACTCTGAACCTAAATTAATGTAAGGAAAATATGTTATCAAATTTAAGATCTTAAATTTGAATATGAAATATTATTATAAAAAATTTAAGATGTTTATGTACTATCACCTCTTAAAATTTTAAGATGTTTATGTACTATCACCTCAATATATAGACAAAATTGACTAATGTCTTATTTTATTTTTTATTAAGTAATCTTAACCTAAGTTCTTTGATAAATAATTTACTATTAAGATTGTAATCTCAATCCAATTAAAGGGTTATAACTTTAATATATGAAATAGTTATCATTGTCGATTTAAATGAAAAAATTAATTAAGATGAGGCATTTTATTTTGTTAATCTTGTCTATTCATGACGAAAATGATGATAATTTGAATGGATAAAATACATTAATGATCTTGAAATTAAGATAATTTAAACGGATCAAACGAATTCTTAATCAAATTTTACATATAAAAAATTACAAATAGAGACATATATAATAAGCATATTCAATATATCTTGAAATGTTGATAAACTCAATAAAACATGTTCTTGAAACTTATTAAGAACAATGAATATCAATATAGACTATAACATATATTTACTACACACAAATCTATAATAGAATGATGGATGGATGGATCTTCAATTGGTTTCACATGATCAATTGAGACAGGGCAATTAAATCATATAGGTTGGACATTCTATCATACAAGGACTGTCACTCCAATGTTGACCATTTATGTTAATGTCGTTGATACCGTTCGTACTAGTAGAATAATATCTTCAAAATTTTGAGGCTCATGGCTAGTAGTAAAAGAGATGGAGTTACCGTTGTAAGATCCTGCAAACGACATAGAATCAAGGGTCGTGATTTTATTCTCCAATGTTCCACCTTCCGACCATATATGTTTCATATCAAAATCATCTTCAGTATATTTATCCAACGTTGATCTTGCAATGGCATCAAGGGACATCATCTCCTCATCCGTGTTGAAGAAGGATTGATCAAGGGTGTTGATTTTTTCATCTTCCAACGCCTCAAATTCGGACCACATACGTTCAATATCAAAATCATCTTCAAAAAAGTTTGACTGCACCGAACCTGTCATGGAGTGAAGGGTCGTCATCTCCTCTTCCGAGTTCAATAAGGGCAAAGATTGATTCTTGGATGATAATTGGTTGGCAATCAACTCTATTTTTCTGCAATTTGATTCGAGAATATTTTCAAAGACTACTGAGACAACCCGTCAAGTAGAGATCCAATTCTAGCTTTAGACAATCCAGATTTAGATATTTGAACATGATCTATTGCTGCAATAGTAGTGGAGATCTTCTTCTTCCTCTTTGAAACTTCTTTTTTGTAGCGTTCAAGAATGGACTTAACTTGATTTAAATTATCCAAGACTCTATTATTCCATTTTCTTCCAAACAGAGAAAACACAGATCAATGTCGCAGAGGGAGGAGAGCTCCATGCTCTTCTTCTTAATGTTGGTCATCTTCATTGTCAATTGTTGTTTCTTCTTATTGCGTTTGATCGTATTCTATTTTGCAACTTTTTTCATCATTATTGTAGGATTAATGAAGTTGTCTTAAAAATAAAGAGAAAAAATGGGATTTATTTGAGTTGTTAATTGCTGGTAATTAGAATAAATAAATGAATGAATATGTTTGGTAATATATATATTTGGCTGATTTTAAGTTTGTTGGGTTAAGAGAATTTGTGTTATTTTTTGAAAAGAGAGGAAAAATATATTTTATGTTGGGCCTAATTGGTAGACGTGCGATTTTGTAATTAGATTTGTGATTTTGCAGTTATGTATTAGAGATTTGGGAGATCTTGTTACCGTTGGGATTCGGATTTTGTAGTTGATCGATTTCTTATTCTTGTTATGGTTGGGATTTTGTTGTTTGAGATAAAGGAGAGAATGTGATTTGTTTCACTTGTTAATTACTTGTAATTAAAGTAATTAGGTTTGGTAATATAGTTGGCTAATTTTAAGTTTGTTACGTTATTAGGGTCAAGAGAATTTGTGTTATACTTTTGAAAAGAGAGATAAATAGAATGGGTAAATAGAATGGGTTAGGGATTAGGGTATTATTTAGATTATGTTAGTTTATTTATAGTATATTTTATTTTGTTTAAGTATTAAAATATTTATATATAATTAATAAGAATAATTAATAATTAAATATTTTTGAGAAATTGAAATTCATATCTAATTATAATAAATTAATAAAATTTATAATAACTTTTTATATTATAAACCTATTTAAATAAAAAAATTATATATTTTAATTAATAATATTTTATAAATTTAATTATATATATAGATATATATTAAAATGATTAATTTAATTACAAATTTCATTATTATATTATAAAATAAAATTGTTTGATTGTATTATTATTATTTTAACAATTATAAATAGAATATATATATATATATAAATTAAAAATATTAATTTATTAAAAAACATTAAACATAAATCATAATTTTACAATTTTTTATTTAATTCTATAAAATTGTAACTTTGTCATTAATTAAAGTCTTAATCTTTTACTTAAATTGTTAAGTACATTTTAATTTAAATTCTTTTATGAGGAATTTAGGTAACTTAAATAAATCAAGAAAGATAATATATATATATATATATATATATATATATATATATATGCTCAAAAGTAACTTAATATTATAAAAGGCTAAAAATTATTTATGTTAAAACGTAACTTAATTTCTCATAAATTCTTATTTCTAATATATATTTAATATTTAAATTTATTATTTTATAATAAAATAAAAAGTAATACACTAATTTGAAAATATATATTTTTTTTGAATTTTTTAAAAAAATTAATAATTTTAATTTGTATTTATATTTTTTAAATTTTAATTTATTTATAGTATCTTTTATTTTGTTTAAGTATTAAAATATTTATATATAATTAATAAGAATAATTAATAATTAAATATTTTTGAGAAATTGAAATTCATATATAGTTATAATAAATTATTAAAATATATATTGACTTTTTATATTATAAACCTATTTAAATAAAAAAGTTATATATTTTAAATAACAATATATTATAAATTTAATTATATATATACTAAAATGATTAATCTTATTACAAATTTCATTATTATATTATAAAATAAAATTGTTTGATTGTATTATTATTATTTTAACAATTATAAATAGAATATATATAAAAATTAAAATTGTTAATTTATTAAAAAAAAATAAACATAAATCATAATCTTACATTTTTTTTATTTAAATTTATAAAATTGTAACTTTGTTATTAATTAAAGTCTTAATCATTTACTTCTTAAGTTGTTAGGTACATTTTAATTTAAATTCTTTTAGTATGCCCATATTTCAGAATATCATCCAAGTTTGATTCCTTCTTGAACTGCAGGAAATAGAGATCATATATATTTGTAAAAATTTTAACTAGTCCCTTCTGCTCTCATTGTTTCATTAAGGCTTCTTTGGTGACTGAGAATGATACTTTATTCTTCCCTATGTAGTTTTCAACCAATACATTTTCCCATTCTTTAACAAATTTTTCTTCCACTTCAGTTGACAGTTTAAATTCAAAAGGAGAATTGAGTACCTCCACTTTTGTTTTAACATTGCCCAAGTAGATTTTTCCTTTATAAGCATGATCCTCTGTTTTTTTTCCTGTGTTATTTTTCCAGACCTCGTTTACTCTCTAACTGGAATTGCCCCTGATAGTATAGGTCTTAGATTTAGGGGACTTCATCAGCTCCCTCATTGTTTCAACTGACCAGTTTACTATCTTTTCATACTCTTCCTTCTGTAGTAAATTCCAGTCCTTAAGATAGTGTACATTCAATTGGACGGTTGTTTGATGTATTTTTTCTTTGTTGAGCATAATCTCTCATTTCTTTGCGTGCATCAGGAGCTTTGTGATTTGATTTTTCAGTCCAAAGAGATTTGCTATTTCATTGTAACCAACCTTCCAAATTCTTTTTTCGTCCCCTATTTTCTTGCTACATTTTCTTTAGAATTTTTATCAGTAATTGGTTACTGACTTTTGTTGCATTCATGTTTTTCCTGAATAATTTTTCGGGAATCCTATCAATTTCAATTTCAGCTGTCTCCATTAAACCTTCCATAAAATTTTTTTTGATTACTTTATTCTTATTGATTTTCTTTCTTTCCATTTTAATGAAGAATAAGAAACAACAACAAAACAGAGCAATTATAGAACATGATACACCAGAAACACTAGCTATTGAATAACAGGGTAAAACAGAAACCCTAACTTTCCAATCAAGTTTTGCAACTGAATGAACGACCAAGTTATTAGAGTTACCGTGTCGTTCGTGCCGATTGAGACGATCGTGCCGAAAGCAACCCAAAGCGACTAGCAACCGCGAACACCACAAGTGAACTGCGACTTTGATATTTTGTCGATCGTGTCGATTATTCCGTTTGTGCCAATTGTGTCGTTCGTACCGATCGTGCCGTTCGTGATGAGAGAATTGACTGAAATTTCCCGAGCTTTTCTCTCTCTTACTTGTTTTTTCACTATAAGAGTTCAAAAGTCATTGTTATTGATTTAAATAAAAAAGGTAAGATTATGATTTTTTTCACGTATATTTATGATGAAGATGATATAAGTGGAATGAATTCTTAATCTTGAAATTAAGAAAATTGAAAATGTATAAAATGAATTCTAGATCTTAAAATCAAGTTAATTGAATGAATTCTTTATTAATCGTTTATTTGATTTGGTAGTGTTTATTTTAAAATTTTTCTTAAGGTGATTTTGAATTTTCTTTATTCATTAAGGAGATATATATCTTGTTAAATGAGTTATGTTTTTAAATTGGGCAAAATCAATGAGGTTGTGTTGTTTCAAAGTTAGATGCGGTTATACTATAAATTAGAATAATGATATTTAATTAATTAAAAGTTATTTTCTTGTTTTTAGAGACTCTCATTTTAATCATTCTATGCGTGTAGTTCATTAATTGATCAACTATTGAAGAAAATTTGAAAATGGACTTTGAATTGCTGCCATTACCTTTTTTCATACTTTTGTTAGTTTTTTCCTCCTAAATGACCCTTCATCTCGCCTTGAGCCAAACAAACGAAAACCCCTAATTTTGGGTTTCCTAAAAATTATGAAAGTAAAAGATCTTATCCATTTTATTCTAGTTATTTTTCTTAAATTAATAATATTTTTAAATATATAAACTAAAATATATAGGTATAAAATTTAAATGTTGAAATATTTATTAATTTGAACCTAATTTATTTAATTCAAATATTTATATTTATATTAAAAATATAAATATAGTTGTGTAACCACCAAATAAATTCTTACAATTATGCTAAAGAATAAATCGAAAATAATATATATATATATATTTTGTTGATATATAAAAAAAATAAAAATTAGGAAATAAAGAAAGATGGTAGTCCATTTCAAGATCAAGAATTACTTTTAGTCCATTTAAATTATTTTGAATCTATTTACAATTATCCGAATCTTTATTTTCAGCTTCATCTACCTTTTATTTTGATTTTTTAATTTAATTAATCCATTTTTAATTAAATATTCATGCAAATATAAATGTGAATATATGTGTTTACTCGAATCCTAAACTAATGTAAGAAAAGTATGTTATTAATTTAAGGTTTTTCATGGATATGAAACATTATTATAAAATTTTTAAGATGTTTATGAATTATCACTATGAACAATCTAATGTCTTTGTTAATGAATAGACAAGAATGACTAGATGTGTTATTTTATTTTTTTATTAAGTAATCTTTACTTAAGTTCTTTGATAAATAATTTATTATTAATATTGTAATTTCAATTCAATTAAAGGGTTATAAATTTAATATATGTAAAAGTTATCGTTGTCGATTCAAAAAAAAGAGTAAGATGAGATATTTTATTTTCTTAATCTTGTCTATACAGGACGAAGATGGTGATAATTGGAATTGATCAAATAATCTTCTTGAAATTAAGATAATTGAAATGGTTCAAATGAATTTTTGATCTAATTTTGCATATAAAATATTGTAAATCGAGACGTATATAATAAACATATTCAATATATCTTGAAATGTTGATAAACTCAATAAGGAGACGTATATAATAAAATATTAGGCTATAACATATATTTAATACACTCAAATTTATAATAGAATGATGGATGGATGTAGTTGGTCTCACGTGATCATTCGACACAGGGACAATTAAATCATATAGGTTGGACATTCTATCATACAAGGACTGTCACTCCAATGTCTCGCATGTTGACCACTTATGTTAATGTCGTTGATACCGTTCGTACTGGTGGAATAACCAACTTCAAATTTCTGAGAGGCTCATGCCTAGTAGTAAAAGAGATAGAGGTACCGTTGGAAGATCCTTCAAACGACATAGAATCAAGGGTCGTGATTTCCTCCTCCGAGTTGAACAAGAAGGGAAATGATTTATCAATGGCCATGATCTCCTCCTCCTCTAGTGTTCCACCTTCCGACCATATATGTTTCATATCAAAGTCATCTTCAGTGTATTTTTCCAACATGGATCTTGCAATGGCATCAAGGGCCATCATCTCCTCATCCGTGTTGAAGAAGGATTGATCAAGGGTGTTGATTTTTTCATCTTCCAACGCCTTAAATTCGGACAACATACGTTCAATATCAAAATCATCTTCAAAAAAGTTTGACTGCACCGGACCTGTCATGGAGTGAAGGGTCGTCATCTCCTCTTCCGAGTTCAATAAGGGCAAAGATTGATTCTTGGATGATAATTGGTTGGCAATCAACTCTATTTTTTCTACAATTTGATTCGAGAATATTTTCAAAGACTTCTGAGACAACCCATCAAGTAGAGATCCGATTCTAGCTTTAGAGAATCCGATTATCCGGCCAAGACTCTATTCTTCCATTTTCGTCCAAACTGAGAAAACATACGTCGATGTCGTAGAGGGAGGAGAGCTCCATGCTCTTCTTCTTAATGTTGGCCATCTTCATTGTCAATTGTTGTTTCTTCTTATCGCACTTGATCGTATTCTCTCTCGCACCTTCTTTCACCATTGTTGTACTTGAAGGATTAATGAAGTTGTCTTAAAAAAAGAGAGAAAATGGGATTTGTTTGAGTTGTTAATTGCTGGTAATTAGAGCAAATAAACCAATGAATAAGTTTGGTAATATATATAGGTGGCTGATTTTAAATTTGTTACCGTTATTAGGGTTAAGAGAATTTGTGTTATGTTTTTGAAAAGAGAGGAAAAATATATTTTCTGTTGTTAGATGGGTTATGGATTTGGGTTGATTTTGCAGTTAGATGTGTTAGGTATTTGGGCCAAGTTGGTAGATTGTGAGATTTTGTAGAGATTTGGGCGGATTTTGTATTTAGATTATGTTAGGGATTTAAAAGTAATTATTATTATGTTTGATATATTAGGATTTTGTATTTGGATTAAGTTAGATAGGGATTTAAAAGTAATTATTATTATGTTTGATATATTAGGATTTTTTATTTAGATTAAGTTAGTTAAGGATTTAAAAGTAATTTATGTTTGATATATTAGGATTTTGTAGTTAGATTAGATTTTAAAGTGATTATGTTACCGTTGGGATTCGGATTTATTTTGTAGTTGATCGATTTCTTTGATATAATCTTTTTTTCTCCTCGAATTTGGGCGGACTTTGTATTTAGATTCTGTTAGGGATTTAAAATTAATTATTATTATGTTTGATATATTAGGATTTTGTATTTAGATTAAGTTAGTTAGGGATTTAAAAGTAATTATTATTATGTTTGATATATTAGGAATTTGTATTTAGATTATTAAGTTAGTTAGGGATTTAAAAGTAATTATTATGTTTGATGATATATTAGGATTTTGTAGTTAGATTAGATTTTAAAGTGATTATGTTACCGTTGGGATTCAGATCTATTTTGTAGTTGATCGATTTCTTTGATATAATCTTTTTTTCTCCTCGGATCCGTTCTTCTTCGATCCGTTCTTCTTCGATCCGTTCTTAGATCGATCGATCGATCAACTTCACCATATTCAACAACAACTTGCGCTTCTCCCAAGGGATTCCTTCCTACTCAATCGTTGTTGTGTTGTTGGATTGCTCCAACCAAGTCTGATGGATGGATGGATCTCAAATGGAAAGATCACCGACGACGAGTTCACTGGCGCTGCTGGATCTATCGGAAAGGTCTGTCTGTCAGGTGTCATTGGTGCTGTTGTAGACGCCGCGAGTTTACCTGAATAGTGATTTGCTGAGCCCTTTTTTGTTGAGAATAATTTCTTTATTCTTAGCTTGCATCAACATCCTTAAAATTTGGTTTCTCAGCCCTTTGAGGTTTGCCCTCTCATTAAAACCAACCCTCCATTTGCCTTTTACCTTCTCTTCGATTTCCCCTGCTTTCTTGTTTACTACATTATTCTAACATTTATTTTCAACCCTGATTTCTTCCAGACTAGCACTATTTTCCTTTTTTTTCCTCTGTAGTTTCCTTCTTCTTGTTGGTCACCTTTATTTATTTTGCTTTCTTTTTTTTCTCTGTGACTTACTAGTTTTATCGGATTGATTCTGATTCCCAAAAGAATCAACAACAAATTCATTTGAAAAAGTTTGTTTATTTGGGCAATCAGTATGTGTTGGATAAAATAAGACCGGTTCAAATAAATCTAACTTAAATAAACTTTCCATGCAGGAACAAGGAACCGGACCGGATGAACAAGAGAACCGACTAAAGAAACCTAACCGGTCAAGCTATCAAACCGATCAAGAGTATTCGGAACGTGACCGCACAAAGAAAGGATCGGCCAAAGCTCAAAACCGGAATCATCAAACAGCCGATCATCCACAAGACAAGAATAACCGGAAGAAGTCCGGTTACATCACTACCAAAAAACATTCGGCTAAGTCAAGCGGTCGACCAGTACAAGAAGACAATTTGGGTATCTGTTGAGAATGATACCAAAGGAACAGACTGAATACTTCCATATCCATGCAAGTCTGAGGAAAGACTGTAGGCTGCAGAAAACAGTACTACCGGATCCTTCTACTTCGGGATAAGCCAGAAAGGAAATCTTTCAAGTACAGACAACTGTCCAACAGACAGTGCCTACATCAAGTAAAAGACAAACCCGACAGGTTTGTCTTACAAACCGGAAGAACAGACCGGCAGGTCTGAGACAGAATACCAGGTCTGAGGTTGACCATCAGGTCTGAGGAAACGACCGCAGGTCTGAACCTCTGAAACACTGAATCACTGCACCTCCGCTCAGCCAATCAGATTCAAGGAAGTGAAATATGACCGTTGGCATATTTCACCTATAAAAGGAGGCAGTTGCAGAAGAGTAAATGCGGCACATTAAGAGACACTCAGTGAGATAAGTGAAACGTTAAGAGCATTTACTACAAGTGATAAAACTGTGTTATTCTAAGAAAGCCTAAGTGCTAAATACAAAGTGTGTGTTACAATTTCGGTGTGAATTGTAAGAGTATTATCGAGCAGGAAATAAGTCTCGATCGAATTGTACTTGTATTCCTTAGTGAATATCCCTCTCGCGGTTTCGAGAGGAAGGTGTGACGTAGGAGTTTTATCTCCGAACATCCATAAAATCTGTCTTGTTATTTACTTTCTGCCGGCTTCATTACCTAACCGACTAACTTAACCACACCGCTCTAAACCGACTCTATACTAACCATACCGAATTTCCAGACTACCGAAGCCGACCCACCATTTCCAAATCTCCATCATCCGAAACCGGCCTAGTTCATCAAACAAGTGTGTTGCTTCAACCTGAAAGCAAACCTCTTCCGCGCTTGAACCTAGTTCAAGGGTTTGTGACAGGTTGTGTAGTATTGAAACCCCTGGTGTTAATCTCTAATCGGATTAACCACCACCTTACGAGTAAGAAACGCTAACCGGTCCAACCCCCGGTTCACCAGCGGCGATCTAGATCCTAACAATTGGTATCAGAGCAGTTGGTATTCAATACTCAAGCAAGCATGTTTCAAGATAGGCCTCCAATGCTAGAAGGTGAAGACTTTGCCAACTGGAAGGCACGGATGTACCTATACCTAATCACTTTGGACGATGAGATGGAGTCCATTCTGACCGAAGGACCGATAGTTATCAATAAGGACAGAAAGGAATGGACGGCTGAAGATAGAAGGAGAAACAACCTGGACAACCATGCAAGAAACCGGATCTCTAACAGCGTGGACAGAAACACATATTGCAAGATTAGAGATTGTAAAACTGGAAAGGAGACATGGGACACCGTTATCCAGATCTTTGAAGGAAATGAAAGAACAAAAGAGAACAAGATAATGGTGGCCACCCAGAAGTTTGAAAGTTTGAAAATGAAACCAGGAGAGACAATGAAGGAATACAGTGACCGGTTCACTAGTGTATTAGATGAGCTTGCAACACTTGGAAAGAGGTATGACAATAAAGAGGTCATTATGAAAGCTTTGAGATCCCTTCCAAGTGCGTGGGATATAAAGACAATGGTAATGAGGGAGTCAAACTGCCTAAACAAGATGAAGCTGCACGATGTCTTCGAAGATCTAAAGGCATATGAGTTTGAAATGAGGTCCAGAACTGAAGAAGAAGTCTCGGCCTCAACCTCAACCAGAGCATTGATTACACCTATAGAACCGGTTGCTCCTGCTCCAGCACCTATCAGAACAGCCGAACAGTTTACTGAAGATGCCATGGCTATGCTCGCACAGAAGTTTGGAAGGTTTATGAAAAGGAGCCAACCAACAAACTACAACTACGGCGACAAATCCAATGTAAGATGTTATAATTGTAATTGTTTGGGTCATTTTAAATGGGAATGCAGGAAACCAAGGAGGGATACTCGGAAACCGGATAACCAAGACAGCCGGAACAACTACCAACAAACCGGTGAAGGAAGTGAGGTACCGAAAGCACTAATAGCCGACGATGGAGGAAGTCTGTGGGCTCGCAGCGATAGTGATGATGAACTCACTTGCCTCATGGCAAATGAGGAACAGGTATTTGACTCTCCTTGCGACGAATTTACTAAAGATGAACTATACAATGCACTAAACGACATGGTAGAAGAATATAGGAACCTACTAGCCATGTTGCCTAAGCACCTAACCATTAAGACCGACCCTATAATACCCATTCCGACAGACCCAGAGGTACCTATCATAACCGAACCTCCGGTTGTAAAACCTGATGATACCCATACTTTAGAGACCGAGTCAGATCCCAAGACCGAACAATCTAGTGAACCGACTAGCGAACTAACCAAGGAAGAAAATGCCCGACTTCAATATAAGATGGCCGCATATAAGAGGTCTAGTGATATAGTAAAGAACATGAATAAACACTACAGGCATCCTCGCTGTAAGCGTGGCCTAGGATACACGGAGAATAGCTCCAAAGACCGAAAACCCATAGATAAAGCAGGGCTTGTAAGAGGAAACCTTCCCTTTGTAAAATTTCTTAAAAGCTCCTGGACCGCTGAAGAAGAAGAGACCGCATACTATAGGGAAGAAAAGCTAAAATACGACTATGTTGGTCCAACCGAATCTTGGCTTGACCCTGTGAAAAGAAAAGCCGAAATCCTCAAACATATGAAAGACTTTCCTGAACCGCGTAGGTCAAATTATAGATCATCAAACCGAAGACCATCATCATTTAAGAACTCTGTAGAAAAACCGAGATACACGAGACCAAGTGTCAAAAAGACAGTTAAAACCCTAGCAAGGAAAACCGTCCGGTTTATCAAGGTTTGGATACCTAAGGGACTAATCGCATGTGGACCCAAGTAAATGTGGGTACCAAGTAGTTGTAAATATGTACATTTTGCAGGATCCAAAGAAATGGCTAGGAAACTCTAAATGGTTCTTGGACAGCGGTTGCTCCAGGCACATGACCGGAAATAGCAATCTGTTAACCGATATCAGAACAGCAACCGATGCTCTAATCACCTTCGGTGACAACTCAAAAGGTAGAACTATGGGCAAGGGTAAGATTGTCCATGGTAACCTAACTATTGATAATGTACTTTTAGTTGAAAACCTAAGCTTTAACCTGCTCAGCATTAGTCAAATGTGTGATGCTGGATATACTGTAGAATTTCTTAAACATGCATGCTTAGTCAAGAACTCATAAGGCATTATACTGCTAACCGGAAATAGAATAGGTAACATCTACAAGGTAGACTGGAAAACTAAAGTAGAATATCCTATATGCATGATAGTTAAGACCGATCAAACCTGGTTGTGGCATAAGAGACTAAACCACCTAAACATGAAAACTTTAAACTACATTCGCGGTAAAAAGCTAGTTGAAGGTATTCATGATATAGTATTTAACCAGGATAAGGTTTGTTCAGCATGCCAAATGGGTAAACAAACTAGGTCATCTTTTAAGAGTAAAGGAAACATTCAATCTAGCCGATGCTTAGACCTCCTTCATATGGACTTGTTTGGATCAATCCAGGTCGTTAGCCTAGGAGGCATGCTGTATACCATGGTAGTTATTGATGACTATTCTAGATATACATGGGTAATATTTCTACCATCTAAACGAGAAACCGCACCTAACTTGATCACACTTCTTAAACGATTGCAAAATGAAAAATCAATTCGCATTAATAGCATTCGAAGTGATAGAGGTACCGAATTCACTAATAGTACATTAACTGCATATCTTGATGAATCCGACATTAGACACGAGTTGTCTAGTGCTAGGACTCCTCAACAAAATGGCCTGGCCGAGAGAAGAAACCGGACTCTCAAGGAAGCCACACGGCCATGATAGCCGATTCCGGCATTGCTCAGAAATTTTGGGCTGAGGCTATCAACACTGCATGTTATACACAAAACCGGTCCTTGATAAACAAGTTTCACAACAAAACACCTTATGGGGTTTATTTTAACAGAGTTCCCAAACTTAAATACCTCAAGATTTTCGGTTGTAAGTGTTATATACATATAAATGGCAAAAACCCTCTCTCCGTTTTTGATGCAAAAACTGATACCGGAATTATGCTAGGTTACTCGGCAGTAAGTAAAGCATATATAGAGTGTATAATAATAGAACTGCAACCATGGAGGAAACACTTCACGTTGTTTTCGATGAATCGGTTGAAAGTAATACTGCATCATGCTTTGATCTACACAACAGATTGGAAAATAATAATATCCACTCTGACAGTGAAGATGAGACTCCGGTCTTCAAGCGGTTTGTCCATGACCAAATGGGTAATATTGAAACCCAACCGGATCAAGCTGTTCCACAACAGGAAGCTGACACTTCGGTCCAATCCGAGGAAGTCGGTCGGTCTGATAATCCTGTTCAGCCTACCGACATGTCTGGCCTTGATCAAGTAAACGGTAACTTGGTAGACATTCCTGAGCTGAATCTCAGAAGAAACAGTAAACATCCTCCTGAGCAAATTAATGGTGACCCTTCAAAACCTGTTCGAACTAGGCGTCAACATCTGGAGGAATATTTTAATTCCGCTTTTATATCCCAGATTGAACCAAAAAGAATAGATGAAGCATTGTCAGATCCGGATTCGATCTTGGGAATGCAAGAAGAGCTAAACCAGTTCGAGAGTAGTAATGTCTGGTACCTAGTTCCCAAACCGAAAGATCAATCGGTCATAGGAACAAGATGGGTATTCAGAAACAAACTCAATGAGGACGGTTTGGTCACGAGGAACAAAGCCAGATTAGTGGCTCAAGGTTACAAACAGGAAGAAGGCATTGATTTTGAAGAATCATTTGCCCCTGTAGCCAGGATCGAAGCCATTAGGATTTTTCTAGCCTTTGCGGCTTTCAAAAACTTTAAGGTTTTTCAAATGGATGTTAAAAGTGCATTTCTGAACGGTGATCTACGTGAAGAAGTGTATGTTGAACAACCACCCGGCTTCAAAAGCGCTGCATTTCCAAACCATGTATACCGGCTAAATAAAGCTTTATACGGTCTAAAGCAAGCACCTAGAGCCTAGTATGATACCCTAACCGCATTTCTATTAAAACATGATTTCACCATCGGTTCGGTGGATAAAACATTGTTTAAATTTGAAAAGAAGGAACATATTCTACTTGTTCAAATCTATGTAGATGACATCATTTTCGGTTCCACCGACCCTAAATTATGTGATAAGTTTTCAAAAATGATGACTGACAAGTTTGAAATGAGTATGATGGGAGAATTAAGTTTCTTCCTAGGTCTTCAGGTTAAACAACTTAAAAAAGGAACATTCATCAGTCAACCTAAGTACACCAAGGAGCTACTGAAGAAATTCGGGATGGACACCTGCTCCTCGGCGGCTACTCCAATGAGCTCATCAATTAAACTGGACAGAGATGATGAGGGCCAATCGGTAGACCAGATTGCATACCGGGGCATGATCGGTTCCCTACTGTACCTAACAGCGAGTAGACCGGACATCCTGTTTGCAGTTGGTGTTTGTGGGAGATTCCAAGCAAATCCAAAGCAATCCCACTACACAGCCGCAAAGAGGATACTGAAGTATCTAAAGGGCACACCTGACGTCGGTCTATGGTACCCAAAGGACTCGTCCTTTAATCTAACAAGTTACTCAGACGCAGATTATGCAGGGTGTAAGATTGACAGAAAAAGCACCAGCGGAACATGTCAGTTCCTTGGTGACCGACTGGTGTCATGGCACAGCAAGAAACAGACATCGGTGGCCACATCAACCGCGGAAGCTGAATACTTGGCGGCCGGAAGTTGCTGTTCTCAACTCCTCTAGATCCAACAACAGCTGAAGGATTTCGGTGTCATAGCCGAAGAGTCCCCGATCTTCTGTGACAACACGAGTGCCATCGCAATCACCTACAACCTGGTTCTCCACTCCAGAACCAAGCATATCGACATAAGGCATCACTTCATCCGGGAGCATGTCACGCTGAAGCATATCCGGCTGGAATACGTACCGACCGATCAACAAGTAGCTGATATCTTCACAAAGCCGCTACAGGAAGCTAAGTTTTCTCAATTCAGGCTTACTCTCGGCTTAACCGACATTAGCCAAATCCTTCCAACGGATGCTTAAAGGGAAACCGGTTCAGACAGACAAAACCGGTAACTCCTCCTAAACTGTTGAACTTCGAATCTTCGGGGTGTCTGTGGAAGAACCGCCCAGTTTATCAGATAGAGTAAACCGACCGGCTACTTGGTGCATGCACCAAATAACCGCATCGGGATGAACAACTGATAACTGACCGGTTCGGAAGCAGGCTACCCTAGATTATTTGAATTTCAAACAGAAGAGGAATAGTTATCAGGAATTAATGATATCTGTTCTGCAACATTACCCTTTCAAAGTAAAACAGGTCGCGCCTAAAAAGACGTGAAGATCTTTTGATATCTTTCACAGTCCAGGCCTATGACCGACAACCTAGTCTGAAAAACATGCCTATTTCATGCAATAACGTATACCCTGCGGTCAATAGACATTATCTCTTTCAATACCTGGATAATAGGGTAGCCCCCAAACTAGTATTTAAGGGAAACACACATTCACTAAACCATTCACAAGACAAAACAAATCCTCTCACTAAGGCAACCCAATCATGTCTCAGTTCCCAAACATTCTTCAAATCGATTTTGAATCTTGCTCCAGTACCGAACACTATGAAGTGTATCGGATGATCAAGGCTCTGGAAGATACTGGCCTCCAGTATTTTCTGGACGATAAGCAAACTGTCTACTCTGAATCTATCTTGGAGTTTTACTATAATGCCAGAGTATTCAGGGGTACTCATCACTTTGATACCCACATTCAATCCAAGGTTGGGGGTATAATCTTCGATTTCACCGAGCAAGACTTCGCTCGGTGCTTCGGTCTGCCCAAACAAGGGATCATAGACCTCAACCCACCGACCGACATTAAAGTTGAAGTCTCCCTGTCTCTTGCCCGGTCGGATGAGCCTGTTGATGACCATGGCTCTAAGTCACTCCTGAGGGCTGAATATCAGCTCCTCAATGATGTAATAGGTATGGCATCTTTGGTAGGGACGTCACCAACACCTACTGCGCAGCAACTTTCAACATGATGGCGGCCATTGTCACCGGCACGCCGGTCAACTGGTCCCGGGTGCTTTTCGACATCCTCATCTGGATGGTAGGCATCCGGTCGGTCGGTCTCATTCCCCAAATAAGCAGCCTTCTCGTGGAACTTGGTGTTCCAACTTGTCCCGGCGAGGGTTTGAACCAAGCCCAGGTGCTAACCAGAGAGACAACCGATTCATTCTATGATCGGTTTGAGAGAGCCTGGAGGAGGAGGAACTTCAATTCCCCCCGTGAAGTCAATCGCCGCGCACCTTAAGTCACTCCTTCTTGCATCCGGTCGTTTTGCAGTATGTACCGGGTGTATCTCTATCCAACTCATGTTTGATCGTTTCGGTTTCATCCGTGTTCCCCTTCGGCCTCGGTTATGTTTCGTTTGACTGCATGTTTCCCCTCATTATTATTTCGGCACTGTTCTATGTTATTTTCGGTCATATCTAATTAATCCAGGTTATGTTTCAATGCATCCCTAATTAATGAGATAATTCCCAACCAACTGAATATTTAATATCTAACTAATCTGGTTACTTTCCAACTAACAACCACCTCGGGCTTCACAATCTGCCGCTTCCCCATGCGTCTTGAAAAGGTAAAGATTCTTTTCCTTAATAAAACAAAACTGACCATCAATGCTAAGATTTTCCCTCCAAAACCGATTCTATATAAGGAGCCATTCTCTACTCATTTTACCACATCCGAAAGCACAAGATCACATATGATATTCTTGAATCCCGTCTCTCTCAATACCGAAATCATGCCGAGCAGAACTCTGGGAAATTTCCTAAGCATTGATTTCAACTCCTGCACGGGCGAGAGGGACTGTACTACTGAGCAGAAACTCATGTATCACTCTCTCGCTGAAACCGGTCTTCAACCCTTTCTTGAAGAGGCCGGTCCTATTCTCCTAGACGATGTCAAGGCCTTCTTTCGAAGCGCCTGCATCAGGGGAAAGTATATCGTCTCTACGGTCAGAGACCATACGTTCTGGATCGATGAGGTTGAATTTGCCTCACTATTCGGTCTACCCACTGAAGGTTTCTCTAACTTTCCGACTATTCAGGACCTTGCGTGATTTGAAACCGCGCAATACCTGTCGGCCACCCATGCTCCGGTGGAACACTTTGGGCCAAAAACCCAGCTTGCTATTCACGGTCAGCTACTGCTCGAAATCGTGACCCGGTCAATTCTGTGTCAATCTCCAAATCAACGGTATTCTAGGAATAACTACAACCTTATGACTCACATTCTTTGCGAATCGGCCATCAACTGGTCAACGGTCATATGGGAAAAGCTAAAGAATATGGTGCTGACCAAGAAAGGTCTCGGGTATGCACCGCATATCAGCAAGCTGATTCTTGGGTACCGACCAGAGTTCGGACCGGGCACACCGACTTCTTCCTCAAACATCCTTGACAAGGATTCTGTAATAGACCGAATCTGTAGAATGTCTTTTCAATAGGCTGTACTTTACATTATTTCTGTATGTCTATCTCTGTACCGAATCCTATGCCGGTTTCCTTTCTCTACTACTTCATGAATTTTAATATCATTTCAGTTTAAATGACCGGGTCTTCTTAACTCTTTGAACATTTATCTAAGTAACCAGTTAACATCTTCAAACTATAACCGCGTTATTATCCGGTCACATAAACTCTGTTTAAAATAATCTGTTAACTCTGATCACTCAAAATAACCAGTCAGACTTCGAAACCGCATCATCAATCGGTTTCAAGAAGAAGAGTGCGTCATCAATGACATTAGCAAAGGTTTTTGGAGGGAAATTTCCCGCCGAAAATCACCGCCCCTATGTTTACCGCCCTTTGTTTGGCGCCCATTATCTCCCGCCCACGGTTTGTCGCTCATCTCAATTCGGAGGGAAAATTCCCGCCTTTTATTGATGGTACGGTTGGGCTTCCAAACCGCATCTATAAAAGGGACCTTCGGTCATTTTGTTTCATTCTCACGCGAATCTACTTTCTCTCTCTAAGCTCTCTAACTCTTTTGAAGCGGTTCTCTCTCTCACATTCTCAAATTCTTAAACATGGGGCGAGATTCGGCTTTGTTCAGACTCTACTCTCAGGTGGATTTCGAGGAAATCCGGTTGAATGGTACGCCCGAGGCGAAGGAAGTTATTGATCGGCTAATTAAAACCGGTCTGGAATACTTCCTCGGCGGTCCCCATATTATATACAAAGATGCGGTCGAAGAGTTCTTCAAAACCGCAAACGTCGCCTACGACAAGATCACCGCGACTGTATGCGGTTCACAAATAGAGCTCACCGAAGCATTGGTGGCCGAGAGCCTGCATCTTCCAACAACCGGCCAGGATGCAACAGCAGAAATAGAGCAGGACACCTTTGAGGCGGCTTGATACATTCTATCGGCAACCAATGAGCCGATCAAAACATCCGGGAGTAAACAAATGTTGAAGCCGGAGTTAATCCCGGTATGTGACATCTTCGCAAGGGCGATTCTGGCGAGGGGAGGAAACTTCAGCAACCTCACCAAAGACAAAATCAAGATGTTGATCGGTCTGATGGAGGGAAAAGAGGTCAACTGGGCAAGATCGGTGTTCAGTAACCTAATGGACATGGTGAAACCGGATTCAAACCGGTCGTGGGGATACGCCGTGCCACTCGGTAAGATCTTCCTCCATCTAAATCTCGACGTCGGTCCCGGCGTTGCTGTAGCAGAACGCTGCCTCATCAGATCAAGGCAATTCCTTGAAAGGACGCAGCCGGCCCCCAGTTCCACAGGTGGCCAAAAGAAGAAAACCGCCAAGAAAGCTGCCTCAGCCAAAGCAAAGGCCGAAGGGAAAGGCAAAGAAAAGATAACCTTCTCAGAACCACCTCAGCACACAAAAGATGAGGAGTGGGCCTCTGAGAGAACAGACACCGAAAAGACGGAGGATGATAGAACGGTCCTCAATGAAGACGGCTCGGCCCAGAGTCCTAAGGATGCCACACCAAACACCAACCCTGAGACCACCGAGGGTGGAGAAGAGGTTGATAAAGAAGCCGATGATGAAGAAGACAACACAGAGAGGGAGGAGGCCGAAGAAGTAGAGGCCGATAGGATAACTGGGAAACTCATTCAAAGCATCAGAAGAAAAGCCGAGTCGGTTGAAGAACTATACCTGGAGTGGCACGAGCACCGGTTTGATACACCGTATAGACAAATCCTACCGGGCCACACAGATGAGCAATGCATGAACATACTGGAGGACCTGATGATGAACATTACGAACTCCAACACACTCCAGGAGGTACAACACCGAACTTGTCTCCTGTTACCGAAGGTTCAACTTCGGAAACTAACGACCAAAATCCGGAAAATTACGGAGGAGCTCAACAAGATGGAATCGGTGGGCACCCTAGCACCGCGGGTGTTAGCAAGGCTTGAAAAAGCCAAAGGGGAACTAACTCAAGAAGTCGAGCGGCTGGAAGCCATATGCAGCCGAATGCAAGTACCGGTCTATACTGCTCCCGAGATCGAAAGGTTTCCGGTCAACTGTTCAACTCCTCCAAAAGAGAATGCGGCACCGATAGAGTCCAGTGAAAGAGCCGATCCAAATCTCACTGAGCAATCACCTCCTCCACCACCGGAAGTCACCGCTTCAGACTTCACTAAAGAATGGGTTGAAGACCGCATTAAAGAGTTCGACGAGACCGCGGTTCAGCCGTTCAAAGATAGATTCGGCAGGATAGTTGATTCGGCCCTAAAATTCACCGACGCCACAAGGAATCTACTGGAAAGCCATCAAGAACGGTTCTCAGACCTCGGCAAAGGTCTGTGGGACGTGGCAGTTCAGCAAGATAAATGTGTTCAGCGAACCACAATTCTGGAGGATGTGACCTCCGAGTTAAAGAAAGACCTCGACCGGCTTGAGAGAGATACCGATCAACGGCTGAATGCGATGAGTGAGGATCTGATCGGCACGACACTTAACTGGGTCTCCGAACTCGAGAAGATAAATGGGAGTCTCGTGGCCGAAGTGAAGGCGCTTTCCGAACAAATGGCCGAAGTTCTAAGGGCTAAGGTGAACGCGGACGCCGCGGCTGTAGCGGCTGATGCTCAAGTAGCTAAGAGGGTCTAGGATGCGCTGGATGCCGAAGCAGGAAAAGATAAAGAGGCACCGCGCCCAACTCAGCTGACCGAAGCGGAAAAGGAAGCCGCGCGAATTAAAAGAGGAGATGCCCTGTTCCCAGGGTTTGCCGAAAAAGTAGCCACTCTAGCAGCAGAGGATGCTGAACGGTTGGAAAGGGAGGCACGGAGGCTGGAAGGCTATGCAAAGGAAAACGAGAAGAAGAAGGCGGCTGCCTCCGCCTCAGCGCCGAAAAAGCGGAAGAGGGAAGCTCCTAAAAAGGAGGCCCTTAAGAAGGTTCAGATTGCAGAGCTGCTCAGAGAGGTCTCTAAACCGATCATCCCAAGTACATCGGAGCAGGACGACCAAATCGAAGATGAAGTCGAAGCACAACTGCGGTCTCGGTCTACAAGACGACGATCTTCCGAACCGACCGGTCGACAGCAACCGAAGAAGAAGAGCATATATGACCTCACGGACTCTGAATAGGGACTACCTTTCCTCTTATTGCCTTAGTACTTTTATATATATTTTGTCTCTTTCGGTTACCTATATATATAAAGTTACTTTTTGAAACCGGCCATCTTTTGCATTTCTACTTAGTTTAGATAATTTTAAATAAAATAATAAAAAAGGGAGAAATTGATAAGATAAAAGATAAAGACTCTTTTAAAGACTCTTCCAAAATTTTTCTCAAACATTTTTCGAAAAATTCTCCCAAGTCAGTTTCAAAAATCCGGCCAAACAAAACAACCGGCCTACGGTTGCAAACTTACATGATTTTGATAATTTTAAATAAAATAATCAAAAAGGGAGAAATTGTTAGATAAAATAAGACCGGTTCAAATAAATCTAACTTAAATAAACTTTCCATGCAGGAACAAGGAACCGGACCGGATGAACAAGAGAACCGACTAAAGAAACCTAACCGGTCAAGCTATCAAACCGATCAAGAGTATTCGGAACGTGACCGCACAAAGAAATGATCGGCCAAAGCTCAAAACCGGAATCATCAAATAGCCGATCATCCACAAGACAAGAATAACCGGAAGAAGTCCGGTTACATCACTACCAAAAGACATTCGGCTAAGTCAAGCGGCCGACCAGTACAAGAAGACAATTTGGGTATCTGTTGAGAATGATACCAAAGGAACAGACTGAATACTTCCATATCCATACAAGTCTGAGGAAAGACTGTAGGCTGCAGAAAACAGTACTACCGGATCCTTCTACTTCGGAATAAGCCAGAAAGGAAATCTTCCAAGTACAGACAACTGTCCAACAGACAGTGCCTACATCAAGTAAAAGACAAACCCGGCAGGTTTGTCTTACAAACCGGAAGAACAGACCGGCAGGTCTGAGACAGAATACCAGGTCTGAGGTTGACCATCAGGTCTGAGGAAACGACCGCAGGTCTGAACTTCTGAAACACTGAATCACTGCACCTCCGCTCAGCCAATCAGATTCAAGGAAGTGAAATATGACCGTTGGCATATTTCACCTATAAAAGGAGGCAGTTGCAGAAGAGTAAATGCGGCACATTAAGAGATACTCAGTGAGATAAGTGAAACGTTAAGAGCATTTACTACAAGTGATAAAACTGTGTTATTCTAGGAAAGCCTAAGTGCTAAATACAAAGTGTGTGTTACAATTTCGGTGTGAATTGTAAGAGTATTATCGAGCAGGAAATAAGTCTCGATCGAATTGTACTTGTATTCCTTAGTGAATATCCCTCTCGCGGTTTCGAGAGGAATGGGTGACGTAGGAGTTTTATCTCCGAACATCCATAAAATCTGTCTTGTTATTTACTTTCTGCCGACTTCATTACCTAACCGACTAACTTAACCACACCGCTCTAAACCGACTCTATACTAACCATACCGAATTTCCAGACTACCGAAGCCGACCCACCATTTCCAAATCTCCATCATCCGAAACCGGCCTAGTTCATCAAACAAGTGTGTTGCTTCAACCTGAAAGCAAACCTCTTCCGCGCTTGAACCTAGTTCAAGGGTTTGTGACAGGTTGTGTAGTATTGAAACCCCCGGTGTTAATCTCTAACCGGATTAACCACCACCTTACGAGTAAGAAACGCTAACCGGTCCAACCCCCGGTTCACCAGCGGCGATCTAGATCCTAACAGTATGTATTTCATTTTTGCTCTTATTTCCGTTGACATTCATCTTAACAGAATTATCGAATGTTATAGTGGAAGAAGGCATACTTGGAGTTTTTCCAGAGTTGATATTTATGCTCTTGCTCACGAATTTAGGGGTGTCATCTTTTCCTTCTTTAACTAGAGTGTCTTTGTTTTTATGAGACGTAATGGAGTATGTGCCCCTATTTCCTTCTTGTTGGTTATCTGCATCCTAGACTTTCTTTGGGTGAGTGGAGCAGGAATTTGTTACCTCAGGTGCCTATTTAAGAGAATTGGTCAGGCTTAAGCCAAAGGTTAACAAAGAAGAAAGATTCCCTATTGCAGAAGCTTTCATGTTTCCTGATTCGAAATGACAAAAACAGACGGATTTAAACAACGGCGTTTATCGCGATGCGCGATTAGAACGGTTAAAACCCTAGCGGCGCTTGTGAATGATCCAACCGTGTTTCCGCGATACTGTCAATCGTGCCGTTCGTGGCGATCGTGTCGTTTGTACCGATATTGACTTCAATTTTGCGGTATTGACTGTGCCTCTCGTGCCATGGCGAATGCAACGAAGTGCGATCTGTACGATTGGGACCGTAGTAGCGCTTGCGAAACAGGGGATTCTGTGACTATATCAATCGTGCCATTTTTACGAATTGTGTCGTTCGTGACGATCATGCCGTTCGTGACGATCGTACCGTCGATTGTGTTGTGTCAACCGTGTTGATCGTGCCGTCGATTGTGATGGGTCAACTGTGTCGATCGTGCCGATTGTGATAATAATAATTATTATTATTAACCAAACAATAATATATTTAACTTCTACATTAATATATATATATAATTAAATTGTTTAATCTACATTTATATATTATATATAAATAATAAATACGAAGGATTTGTAATTATTTGTTTATATATATTTTAATTTTATAAAATTATTAGGAAAGAAAAATAAATAAATCAAAATATTATGAAATTAAAAGATCTTATCCATTTTATTCTAGTTATTTTTTATAAAATTAATAATATTTTTAAATATATAAACTAAAATATATAGGTATAAAATTACATGTTGAAATATTTATTAATTTGGACCTAATTTATTTAATTCAAATATTTATATTAAAAATATAAATATAGTTGTATAACCACCAAATAAATGCTTACAATTATGCTACAGAATAAATCGAGAATATATATATATATTTTTTTGTTGATAAATAAAAAAAATAAAAATTAGGAAGTAAAGAAAGACTACAAGATGTACAATTTTAAGACCAAGAATTATTTGTAGCCCATTTTAATTATTTTGAATTCATTGATAATTATCCTCATCTTTATTTTCAACTTCATCTACCTTTCATTTTAATTTTTGTAACTCATTTAATCTATTTTTGATTAAATGTTCATCTAAATATGAATGTGAAGATTTGTGTGAAAATATGTTATCAATTTAAGGTCTTTCATAGATATGAAATATTATTATAAAGATTTAAAGATGTTTATGCACTATCACCTCTTAAACAATCTAATGTCTTTGTCAATATATAGACAAGATTGACCAGATGTCTTATTTTATTTTTTATTAAGTAATCTTAACCTAAGTTCTTTGATAAATAATTTACTATTAAGATTGTAATCTCAATCCAATTAAAGGGTTATAACTTTAATATATGAAAAAGTTATCGTTGTCGATTTAAATGAAAAATTAATTAAGATGAGGCATTTTGTTTTGTTAATCTTGTCTATACATGACGAAAATGATGATAATTTGAATGGATCAAATACATTCATGATCTTGAAATTAAGATAATTGAAATGGTTCAAACGAATTCTTAATCAAATTTTACATATAAAAAATTACAAATCGAGACGTATATAATAAGCATATTCAATATATCTTGAAATGTTGATAAACTCAATAAAAATGTTCTAAAAACTTATTAAGAACAATGAATATCAATATAGAACTATAACATATATTTACTACACACAAATCTATAATAGAATGATGGATGGATGGATGAATCTGCAGTTTGTTTCACTTGAACGGCATAGAATATCCTGCAAACGGCATAGAATCAAGGGTCGTGATTTCCTCCTCCGAGTTGAACAAGGAGGGAAATGATTTATCAGGGGCCATGATCTCCTTCTCCAATGTTCCACCTTCGGACCATATATGTTTCATATCAAAATCATCTTTAGTGAATTTTTCCAACATGGATTTTGCAATGGCATCAAGGGCCATCATCTCCTCATCCGTGTCGAAGAAGGATTGATCAAGGGTGTTGATTTTTTCATCTTCCAACGCCTCAAATTCGGACAACATACGTTCAATATCAAAATCATCTTCAAAAAAGTTTGACTACACCAGACGTGTCATGGAGTGAAGGGTCGTCATCTCCTCTTCCGAGTTTAATAAGGGCAAAGATTGATTCTTGGATGATAATTGGTTGTCAATCAACTCTATTTTTTCTGCAATTTGATTCGAGAATATTTTCAAAAACTTCTGAGACAACCCATCAAGTAGAGATCCGATTCTAGCTTTAGAGAATCCAGATGTTTGAACATGATCTGTTGCTGCAGTAGTAGTGGACATCTTCATCTTCCTCTTTGAAACTTCTTTTTTGTAGCGTTCAAGAATGGGCTTAACTTGATTTAAATTATCCGGCCAAGACTCTATTCTTCCATTTTCTTCCAAACTGAGAAAACATACGTCGATGTCGTAGAGGGAGGAGAGCTCCATGCTCTTCTTCTTAATACTGGCCATCTTCATTGTCAATTGCTGTTTCTTCTTATCGCACTTGATCGTATTCTCTTTCGCACCTTCTTTCACCATTGTTGTACTTGAAGGATTAATGAAGTTGTCTTAAAAAAAAAGAGAAAATGGGATTTGTTTGAGTTGTTAATTACTGGTAATTAGAGCAAATAAACCAATGAATAGGTTTGGTAATATATATATAGGTGGCTGATTTTAAATTTGTTACCGTTATTAGGGTTAAGAGAATTTGTGTTATGTTTTTGAAAAGAGAGGGAAAATATATTTTGTGTTGTTAGATGGGTTAGGGATTTGGGTTGATTTTGCAGTTAGATGTGTTAGGTATTTGGGTCAAGTTGGTAGATTGTGGGATTTTGTGGTTAGATTGTGGGATTTTGTAGAGATTTGGGGGGATTTTGTATTTAGATTAAGTTAGTTAGAGATTTAAAAGTAATTAATATTATGTTTGATATATTAGGATTTTGTATTTAGATTAAGTTAGTTAGGGATTTAAAAGTAATTTATGTTTGATGATATATTAGGATTTTGTAGTTAGATTATATTTTAAAGTGATTATGTTACCGTTGTGGATTCGGATTTTCTTATTCTTTTTTTTCTCCTCGGAGCTCTTGTTCTTCTTCGATCGATCCGTTTGGATCGATCTGCTTCACCATCTTCAACAACAACAACAACTTGCGCTTCTCCCAAGGGATTCCTTCCTACTCAATCGTTGTTGTGTTGTTGGATTGCTCCAACCAAGTCTGATGGATGGATGGATGGATCTCAAATGGAAAGATCACCGACGACGCTGCTGGATCTATCTATCTATCTATCTATCGGAAAGGTCTGTCTGTCTGTCAGGTGTCATTGGTGCTGTTGTAGACGCCGCGAGGTTTGACTTGACGGAGGTAGGTCAAGGATCACTTGATTGCTATGGATGGATGGATTTGAAGGATCACTCGATTGCTATGGATGGTACCGAACAAGGACAGAAAGTACTTTTAACACTGGCTGGTTCTCCAATCACAATCACCACCACCGTAAGTTACATTCTTAATTAATCTGTATCGAATGAATGCTGATCTACTATAATTAATTTATGAATCACCCACTCCCTAGTTTACCTTCTCGGAGATTGTTATCGTCTCTCCTCCTCCTCCGTTCATCATCTAGATCCGTTCTTAGATCGTTCTTAGTTTACCATCTTCAGGATACAGACCTTATATGAATGAGGTGGTTTTGAAGTTACAAGAAGAAGAAGACATGCTTTAGTTAGTTAGTTCTAGTGTTTTCTCTTAAGAGTCCAATTGTGAATAATACTTATTTAGACTGTGTTTTTTGATACTTCAGGAACCCTTCCAGCTTTAATTTCTTCTTTTTTTGGATACTTATCTAATCATGCCCCCTTACAACTTCAAAACCCGCCTGGTAAAATATGAATAGCTTTTCTGGTTTGATCTTCTAATGTGAAATTGTTGGAATTACCGGAAGCCATTTTTAGAAGGTGGATATTATCATGCATCAAGTATGTATATACTAATGATTCATATAGTTTGTTGACCAGTTGATGCACATTTGCAATGGCACGACCAAACCCAGCAAAGCTTGCGAGGTAAATGATTCATCCTTTCCAGCTTTGAATCAGCCATCACATATAGCCTAGTGCCTGTATCCTGAAGATGGTGCTTGAATTGGCCCAGCATTTGGGTGAGGACGATTGCTACGGATGGTGCATACTGAAGGTCTTGTGCGAGGAACGAAAGTACTTAACACTGGTTCTCAAATCACCGTAAGTTACATTCTTAATCCGTATCGAATGCTGATCTACTATAATTTATGAATCGTCACAATAAAACTTATTTTGTACATGGTTGCTCAAATTCCGCTCCTATTTGCTAATTCTATATACATCTGTGTTGAATTCCGCTCCATTGTTGTATATTTCTGGTGATGCTGTTAAGAACGGTTTACCGTTCCTTTATGGGGATTTAGGCTTGGAAATATGGATCTATCTAATTGTCTGAAGATGTAAGCTAGCACAACTATTTTATTGGCTTTCTTGAATCTTCTTTTTATTTTTACTTCTAAAAGAATAAGATGAACAATACATTCAATCTATTAAGGACCCTAGATATTTTGACCTTAAATCTTGCCTTTGATAACATCCATCAAGTTCTCTCCCTCCCGGCAGATAATTGATGTTTAGTTGTGCAGAACAGCATAACAATGATTGACAGTTATTGATAATGGAGTCGTGCCTATATTTGCGAATTTTATGTGCTCTCCTAATGACGAAACTCGTGATCAACTCCATAAAGCCCGAATCTTCAACGTCTATCAGTTTTCACCCACCGACCAAAGCTTCTAATTAAAAATTTTACTGTTAAATCATGAACTCAAGGCTAATCATTTTTACTAATAAGCTTGGATCCTAATAAAGTCCTGATCATTTTACAGAATCAAGAAAACCCTCCACACCTTTTGACATTTTATTTGTGGGTTATGAATGTTAGTCCATTGTTGTTATAAAATTGATCAATTCACATTGTTTTAACCAATGTTATTATTGAAAGGGGTTCTATTGTCAGTTGAGTTTATCCAAGATATAAGAGATTTAGGCTATAGGTAAAATGAAGATTTGCTCTTGGCTTTAACACGTAATTGGGTTAGCTCAGTATTAGTATTATACAATGTAGTTATCGATGCACTTGTGATATCCAATTAATTAGATTTAGCTTATTTGAAATTCTGACAAATGCAAGCCGAATTCCTCATTCATTGAACTTGCAAAACTGGTGTTGTAGATGAATCACTTCATTTGGTTAAACAAATGGAGGGTTCCAAATGTATTTACATACACAATTTTAATAAATGAAGTGTTTTCTGTAGTTGAGAAAATGAAAGAGAATGTAAATCCAAACGAGGCCACTTATAGGTCTATGTTGATGGGGGCATTTTGTGTTCTTGTACAAGAAGCCCAGGTTGCCAACGTTGTTGAATGTTTGCATGTAATTCCTTGGCTAGTAAAGATAATGCCATGTAATTCCATGGCTAGAAAATGAAGATAATGCCACATTTAACATGGTAATGACTTGTTTGATCAAAAAATTTTATCTTCATGAAGTATTTGGAATTTAATTTTAATACATATATTAAACTTATCAAAGAAGGTAACCTTCACTTAACTCAGATATGTTGAAGCTTTGAAAGAGATGCGAAAGGGGAATATCGTTAAATCTCATCACTTTCAACTCTCTAATTAACTGTTATGGCAAATTGTTGAAATCAACTAAGCCAAACAAATGTTACCATTACTATTGAAAAATGATTTTCGTTCTCATATTTTCACTTTCACTTCGATAATCAAAGGCCTTTAACGGCCTTAACCGAATATATCAGATATATGATGGAAATGGTCGATTGTGACTGTTCCCCTAATTCCATTAAGTATAACATCTTAATTCGTTCTTTGCGCAATTGTCGATGTTTACAAATCTCTGAAACTTTTAAAAAAATGAGGCACATGAAGTTTCTTCAGATGTGTTCTCTTTCTTCTTCAATGTTATATGAGATAAATAAGGTTTTAAACGTGATGAAAATGCTATGGTATCTATGTTTGTTATATAATAGTCATATTATTTTATTTATTGTATTTTTAGTAAGTGACTATGATTTTGAGAAATTGGACAAAATAAATATTATACTATTTTTATTTTATGTCCTAATTTGAGATAAAAAAAAATTAAATTTATGTAATTTTAATGTGACTTTTTAATTTTACAAAATATTTTTATATAAATAATAATATATTAATGTTTTATAACTTTTATATTATTTTAAGCCAAACACTAATATATTTAACTTATACATTACATATAATTTACTGTCTACAATAATTTATAATATAGAGATAATTTTATTATTGAGCTTTGTTTAATTATCTAGTTAGGTAGAGAAGTAGATATATTTTATTTTTACTTTTTCTATTATTATAAGAAAAATAATATATATATATATATATATATATATATATATATATATATATATATTTTTAACTAACTTTATAATAATATAAGGTGATCAGTTTAAAATATTTATTTATATTTTAATTAATTATTCATATTATATTTTAAAAAATAATTAATTATTTGTAACTGTATTGTTTTCTTAATTTTATTAACATGTGTATTTTTTAACTAAATTTGTTTAAATTAAAATTTATTTATATATTTTGTATTAAATTAATTTTTATTTTTAACAATTATTAATTAATATCATTATTTATGACACAATATTTTATGTTAAAAAACTTAATAATTATAATAATATTTTAAACTAATATGATAAATATTTAACAAACTATTACTAATCATCTCTACATTTATAAAAATAAATTCTTTCAATCTTCATTTATATATTATATATAAATAATTACACAATTTTAAAATTTAAAATTACTTATTATTATAATATATATATATATATTTACCTATCAATATTTTATATAAATATTTATTTAACTCTTATTTTATAAATATATAATATTACTTATGTTTAAAAAATTTAAATTAATATTTTTTTTGAAAAATAAATATTTTAGAAAAATAAATAAATTTAAAAGATGATATTAATAATTTACATATGTGTGTTTTTATATGAGAATATGCATGATAATAGATTTATCATGAAATATATGTTTTCTTAAAACTAGTTTATAAATGATGATAGAACAATAACATCAACAATTCTATAAACAACGGAAAAGTCCTTAGGCCCCGTAGCATAGCACATATCGAATAATATATGGCAATATGCGGGGATTTGAGGTGGCTCGAGATTCAATGCGTCTCAACTTTGGTTTATTGTCAGACATCTGTTTAAAATAAAATATTTATATATAATGTTTTTAATGGTATCTGACAACTTTTAAAATCAATTATGTAAACATAATTAATTTTGTTCAAATTTTAATGATTTAGGGATTTATGGTAATCAAAAATGATTTATTGAAATCTGGTTTAAATTAATAAAAATAATTAATTTTAAAAAAATATTATTTATTTGAAAATAAAGTTGTTAAATGATTTTAGAAAAATCAGTAAAATGTACGTATCTAAACGCACTTTATACTAGAGTTTCCAAAGAGGGTTTGTTATTTGATTACGCTCGGAAAGGACTTCCGCAATATGTCCTCCACGCCCGTTAAAATCATTTGTATTTTTTTAAAAGTCTAGCTATCAAAATATTTATTTATAACATTACTTCCTTTAATTAGTAATCTAGGGTCCTAAACAAGGATAAGTTTATATTACGTAAATAATTATACAAAATTATTTAAAAGTGCATACATGTGATTGCAGTTGCATAAGATTGAGTACAAACAAGATCTAAAAAATATTAGAATTTAAAAATAAATTCCAAACGGGGCCTTAGTCAAAATATTTGTTTGGGAAATATCCCGAAAATAGTTTGAAATCATTTTCTGATCTCTCGTGATTATTTAAAAATAGATTGAGTTCCAAAATTACAAAAATAATTTTGGGTTTTGAAAAGTGGAACCAAACAGGCTTAGGACTCGAGTCCTAGGGCTTTGGTCTGTTTTTATCTGTTGAAGATCGGATGGGCTCGATCTAGACCGAAGGTGCTATAGAGGATTAGAGGGTTCGTGAGGCTTGGTCCTAAACTCAGATTGTTCGGTCCTAGGTTTGAGAGTCTCATCCCATATCTAGATTTCTCGGTCGTGGGTCCTAGGAGGCTCGTCCCAGGTCAGACCTCTCGGTCATAGGTGAAAATCCTCGGTCAAATTTATCGGTCTTTGCTCAAGAACACCGGTCCTAGGGCTCGGTCCTAACTCAAGAACACTTGTCCTAGGTCTCGGTCCTTACTCAGAATCATCGGTCATGGGTCTTAGTCCTATGTTAGTTTTCTCGGTTCTCGGTCTCAATCAGGACCAATAATCATCGGTCCTCGATCGTATATGACTCTGTCCAAGAACACCAAATATTCTTCATTTAGTTCAAAAGTTGCAGTTGTAACTTTTAAAACAGATCATGAAAACATGATTTGTAAGTTGCTATCAACTCCATTGAATGTAGGGATCATAACCCCTAATCCTAAACTCAATCAATCGAACTCTAAATCGATTGTTTTTTCAAAATAATTTTTAGGGAAAATTTTGGGATGTTTTGAATTAGGCCATGTCTTGTTCCAACAACTTTGAAATGATGTTTACAATCGATCATTACCAAAACAAGAACATTAATAAGCTCTGTAACAACTTTTCAAACTAAAATTTAATCTTTATTTTTCTAAAATTTCAGATCAATCAAACATAATCGGATTGTATGTAATATCATTTGAAAACTATCCTAATATGTTTACAAACATGTTAGGAAACTATTTGAATCAAAATTCAAAAGAAAAAGCTCAATAATACGAAATTCAAAATTTCCAGATTTTCAAATTAAATTTGAGTTTTTTTTATTGTGGTTGAATTGATGAAATCTCTTTCGACGGAAAACTTATAAATCTAGGGATTGGTTTCAACTATAGGAAGCACGAAATTGAACCCTAAATAAATCAACCCGATCAAACTTAAAAAATTCTAATTTTGAATCACAACTTGAATTACAGTAGGCCTGGAAGATTACCAACGATTGGAGAACACTCCAATGATCTTTATGGAGCTTTCCAAAGCTCTGGATTGAAGTTCAGAACGATAGAGCAGTTTCTTCTAAAACCAGTCGTCGGAGCTTCTTCAAAGTTCTTCAAGCAGGCTGTATTTAGTGGATTATGTTCAATGGATTGGAAGAAGAACACATAAGGAGTATTTATACTCAATCTAAGACGGTTTCAAAGTCAAATTCATATCGAATTTAGCTTCTGAAACATTATCCTTCACCAACCTAGTTCAAGGGTGGATAAGGATAAAAGATGGGGAAGATGGAGCTTCTGGAAAGTCGTCATCGTCGAGCGTGTTACTCTAGCCTCGCGAAGAGATGAACAAAACGTCGTCATTTTGTTTAAATAAATGTGTCGTTGGCGTTCCGTCCATCGCCAGACATTCCGTCTAGCGTTCGGGCATATGGGCTAACGGGGTTAGCGTCCCGTTAGTTGATCCAGTGTGGACTTGGGCGCGTGCTTCCTTTGTCACAACCGGATGCGTGACTTCTTTCTGGGCACTGTATGAAAATTCAGCGCTGATCTGATGGATACAAATCATGTTCCAGTCGACTCCCTTATTTTCAGCCACACTAGATTATCAGTTTTTATTTTTAATAAAAGGGTTATTTGAAATCAATATTTTTAATATTTTTTCACTAAATTAATACACAAATATTTTTGACAACATAATAAAAATTATGTTCATTTATTTTTTTTGGGGGTATTTTGGGATATTTATTTAATTATTTTAAGTCATAAATTACAAATAACTTATGTCTAAAATTATAATTAAATTATTTCAACTTTTTTTTTTACTAATTTGGGTAAAATAAATACAATATCTTAATCTCAAATTATTTTTATTTTTATTTATTTTTTTAATTAGGGTTTAATTAAACCTATTTTGCTTTTAATTTCTCCTTTTGATTTTTTAAAAAAATTCAGAAAATTATTTTAAAATTATTAATAATATTATAAATTGATGTATATTTCATGCTTTTATATATATTGTTAATAATATTAATAAACAAGTACTAATACATATATTCATCGTTGAATGGTAGACAAATTAGAAAAAATAAGCTCTTCAAATATGAATTGTTTGTATTTTTCCTTAAAAGTGTACATAATTTTTAAACAAGTTTTTTTAAACAAAAAAAACTTATATATATGTTAAGTTTACTGATTAAATATCAAAATTCAAATAGAACTAGAAAAATTGACAAATGTTTTATAATAAAAATATCTCAAACAATATTAAATCATTATCCCTCTTAAAAAAAATCAAGAAAAATAATATATGTATATATATAAATCTGCTCAAAAGTAATTTAATATTATAAAAAGCTCAAAATTACTTACGTTCAAAAGTGACTTAATTTCTTATAAATTCTTATTTTCAATATATATTTAATATTTTAACTTAATTATTTTATAATAAAATAAAAAGTAATACACTAATTTGAAAAAATAATTTTTTTGAATTTTTTAATAAGATTAAATATTTAAATTTATTTATAAAATATTTTATTTTGAGTAAGTATTAAAATATTTAATAAATAAATATATAATTAATGAGAATAATAATAATTAAATATTTTGAGAAATTGAAAATTCATATATAGTTATAATATATTATTAAAATATATAATGACTTTTTATATTATAAACTTATTTAAATAAAAATATTATATATTTTAAATAACAATATTATAAATTTAATTATATATATATATATATATATTAAAATGATTAATCTTATTACAAATTTCATTATAATATTACAAAATAAAATTGTTTGATTGTATTATTATTAGTTTAACAATTATAAATAGAATATATATAAAAATTAAAATTATTAAATTTAAAAAGTTAAAAATAAATCATAATTTTACTTTTTTTAAATCAAT
Organism: Impatiens glandulifera; assembly: GCF_907164915.1. Classification (NCBI taxonomy): domain Eukaryota; kingdom Viridiplantae; phylum Streptophyta; class Magnoliopsida; order Ericales; family Balsaminaceae; genus Impatiens; species Impatiens glandulifera. The sequence continues at coordinate 22,058,094 of NC_061865.1, forward strand.
AACTATGACTTTATTATTAATTAAACTAGGAAAATTATCGCACACGGATAAGAATAAAAACAAAATAAATTAAAAAATTTATAATAATATATATTTAATGTTTAAAATTCTTAATAAATCATGAATAATATATTAAAATAAAAAACAAAACACTTTCATTCCACATTTTATTCAATTCGATAAAACAACTTATTTTTTCACATGTTTCATCACATATTTTTTCCGAATGAATATCTCATCTCGTGACTTTACACTTTACACTTTGTCAATCAAATATTTGATTCATATTTTTTAATAATAAGCATCGTGACCTCACACTTTTGTCAAATAAATATTTGATTCATATATGTTTAACCACTTTTAAATGATACCGGTCTATTATCATTCGGCAAACCACATCTCAATCCCACTTGGTTAAAGGTTGTACTTGTTTTGTTAGGTTGCAAGTTCGAAACATACAAATAAAATTTTAAATTTTATTTTTAACCGTTTTAAGTTTATGGGCGGGTCAACCCACAATCCGACCCAAGTATCCATTTACTCTCACATAAATATCCAAATTAACCACAGCTCTCGACCCGGCAATCCAGATACTTTAAAAATTAAGTATTATATATATAGATTCTTAATCCTTTAATTAAGTTGTTAAGTACATTTTAATTTAAATTCATTTATAAACCATATAATGGATTATGATTTTAAGTCATTGTTATTGATTTAAATAAAAAAAAAGGTAAGATTATGATTTTTTTCAGTCAATCTTGTCTATTCATATATTTATGATGAAGATGATACAAGTGGAATGAATTCTTAATCTTGAAATTAAGAAAATTGAAAGTATAAAATGAATTCTAAATTTTAAAATCAAGATAATTGAAATGGATAAATTTTTTATCTTGAAATCAAGATAGTTGGAAAGGATCACATGAATTCTTTATTAATCGCTTATTTGATTTGGTAGTTTTTTTTCCTTCAGGTGATTTTGAATTTTCTTATTTATGAATGAGATATATATCTTGTTAAATGAGTCATGTTATTAAATTGTGCAAAATCAATGAGGTTGTGTAGTTTGAAAGTTAGATGCGGTTATACTATCAATTAGTAAAATAATATTTAGTTAATTAAAAGTTATTTTCTTGTTTTAAAGACTCTAAATTAATCATTTTCACCTAATTGATCCTATAATGAACAAAGACATTTAGCGCCAATGATAGAAAATTCGAAAATAGACTTTGAATTGCAACATTGATATTTTTTTCCTGCTTTTGTTCGTATTTTCCTCCTAGACGACCTTTCATCGCGCCTTGGGCTAAACAAACGAAAAACCCTAATTTTGGGTTTCTTAAAGATTTGACGAAGAATCATTGATGGGGAAATGATCACGATCTTCCTTAATTATTTCAATTTTTGAATGACCCCGGATCGTCCAAGGAGACAACTAATCAAATTGCCTCCCAAAAGTGGCAGAATCCCTCGCTACTCTTTTTGATTTTCTATTATCATATTCATTCAAAATACAACGTTAAAAAAAAGTCACTCACTCACTCATTCTTCGGGAAATTTGATGAAATGGCCCATATAATAGCCTTAATTTCAAAAAAGGCCCGCGCCTGATAATGTTTGTAAAATGAGCCTTTTTGCTCTGCGAAATGTCTGTCTTGCCCCTGTGACTGTACTTACGCGAATTACACTTACGCGGATTACACTTACGCGGATTACACTTATGCAAATTACACTTACACGGATTACACTTACGCAAATTACACTTACGCGAAATATGTAATATGCGTACATTGAAAGACGCATATTACATATACGCGCATTATGTAATATGCGTCTTTCATACTATATAAAGCGCCTAATTTTGACCCTCATTTTAAATCTCCAATTTTTAGGGTTCCGACTCTCTCTCAAACCCTATCCCCTCTGATCCTGCTGCTCCGCTAAGGTAAGACATTCTCGTCTCAATTCATTCTTATGTATTCTAAGTTATGAATATTATCCAAGTGATATTATGTTGGATGCAGGATCTAGGGTTTTAAAGAAATCTTACAAGTTTATCTATGTAAAGATGATGACAATCAACAACACATGGGTTTGTACTTCATTGATCTATGGAAGCAGAAGTTAAACGTTTCGATGGATATGTAAATTGAAGAGGAGAATCCGACAGAGTTTAACACTCTCAACATCGGTAGAGGAAACTTGCGGACTGGTAAAAAGGAAACGTTTTGTTTTAATGATTTTGAATCTGAAATAGAGAAACGAGTAAATCAAGTATCTATTTGAATTCAATTAGGGTTTTAAAGGAGTAATTCATATCATTCCTTTTACTACTACTTGATTTTTGTAGGTAAAGGAAGATTGAAAGATCTATAGATGCAAAAGGATAATCGTTTTTGTGCATATTGTGGCTCTCTAGACCCGAAGTGGGCGTATGTTTCTTACTTAGTATTCGATATTTTAAAAATGTTGATAGAGTTGTGATAAGAATTAAGAGGGTTGGTTGTTTCTACTTTCAGGTCAGTTACACAACAAGAAGTCAAGCAACAATTTGCAGTCTAGTTCATCTCATTCCGTAGTCATTCTTTATCCAAATATTTACATCTTTTTTGTGTGGTTAATTCTGTTCATACTAAATAAATAATTATGAATTCATGATGGATGGCTGACTGACAGGAAGGAATGGTGAAATTTATAGGAATGCTCAAGATAAAAGTGGTTAAAGGCACAAATTTAGCTGTCAGAGATATGTTGTCGAGTGATCCTTATGTTGTTCTTACTCTCGGGCAGCAGGTGAGTGAGTTGAGTCCAGTCCCGGTTTTTGTATATTTTGAAAATGTTAATATGATCAACTTTATATAGAAAGCACAAACAACTGTTATGAGGAGTAATCTTAATCTTATATGTAATGAGGAGCTGATGCTTTTAGTGCCCCAGAATTATGAGCCGGTGAAATTGGTAAAAAAAAGGAAGATTGCTTTGTGTTTTTAACAATTTTCGAAGATAAATGAAATTATACATGCATGCAGGAAGTGTATGACTATGATACATTTTCTGCTGATGACATAATGGGTGAGGCAGATATTGATATACAATGGATGATAAGTTCGGCAATGGTATACGGGGATGCTATAATGTTTGGAAACATGAAAATTGGGAAATGGATAAAGGCGGATGATAATGCCCTCATAGAAGACATCACTGTGAATATAGTCGATGGAAGGGTGAAGGAGGAAGTGAGTCTTAAGCTACAGAATCTGGAATCGGAGAGATTGATCTAGAACTAGAATGGATTCCTCTTGAGCAATAATCATCTTAGTTAATCTTAAATATAACTAACTCTCTTACTTGTAATCAATAATAATAAGCTTTTTTCCAAAAAAAATAATAATAAGCTCTCAATTCTCATTGAAGCCATTTTGTATAGAGAATTCTAGTTTTGTAAATCATTTACAGTTTTTTCCAGATCCTAAAATTCTTCACCTGTTTCTCCATCAAGCTTTCTCTCTTGATGAAGCCAAATTTTCTTATTTTGTAACACATTATTTTACCTAAATTTATATATAGAGTTTCATGGGAATAGATGTGACTGACTTATAAAAATCACTTTCTATATTTGTTACAAATTTTATTACAGTCTGAGATTCTAAATTTTGGGTTGGGTTTTGTTATGTATGGTTTCCTGTTTAATCGGACTAAGTTTATTGTCATAAAGTTTTATTTTTTGTATTAATACAATTAGTCATGGATAAATCGTTCTCAATTGTGTCAACAATACTGCCTAAAGTGTCCGAATAATTTAACAAAACAATACCCAACCATGTTTAAACCGTCATCTGAAAATGACGAAGTTAATCTTTGATGAACTTAAATAGTCAGCTAAACCCTAAACCCTAAACCATCTCTCAACGGAATATATATAGAAACCATGAAATGGCTCTCTTATGTTCTTCTAATGGTGGTAGGATATAATCGATGATACGAGTTATTTGGTCCTCTTATTAATATGCTGCAAACTGCTGAGTTTGATATGAAGAAAGAAGCTGCATGGGAAATCTCAAATGCCACTTCAGGTGGTAGTCATGTAGGTTAATTAGATGTTCGCAGCGGAATAATTTATATATCTAATCTAAACATCTAATCATATGATCATGCATAATTGATAGAATCATGATATATAGTTTATAGAAATATACCTTTGATGCGTGAACCAGATCAGATCTGGTAGTAAATGAGATCCCAACGGTCACTTTCTTCTCTCACCGTGGGATTGGTTGATCCAGCATCACGCCGGTGCAGGAAGGTTACTTGCACGTTTCACCTTCCTCAACACTTGGCAAGCATGCAGGGATTCCTCAAGTAAACATGACGTTGTCGGTTGCCAGATTCGGACACGTGTCAGGCATGCACCTTCCGGTTGTCAACATCGGATCATTAAATCATCATTGCTTTCCTCGCATGCTTCTGATCGGATCTTATCTTCTTTTATCCCTTCGAGACACGTCTATTTCGTCATATTGCGTCACTCCTGCAGATTTGAGGTGTCCGGTTTGTTTCTTACAAAATATAGTCCGGCTGGAATGTGATCTTTGTCTTTGCTAGTCGGTCTCTTGAGAGAGTTAAAACTGGTTCCTCTGATCTTGACTTGATTACTTGGAACTGGATTTTTTTGAAGTGTTTCAACAGCCGGTTCATGAGGCTCCAGCCGGTTTATACGATTTGATCTGTTCCTGGAATGTGAACTTTGTTTTTGCTAGCCGGTCTCTTGAGAGAGTTAAAACCGGTTCCTCTGATCTTGACTTGATTACTTGGAACTGGATTTCTTTGAAGTGTTTCAACAGCCGGTTCATGAGGCTCCAGCCGGTTTATACGATTTGATTTGTTCCTGCACATAGAAGTTAAAAATTGTTTAGTTTTTCTAGCCAGTTCCAAAAATTAACTTTACTTAATTTTTCTTATCAATTTCTCCCTTTTTGATTATTTAGAATAAATATTCAAAACTTGTAATGTATGGCCGGTTTGAAAATTAACTTTCTTAATTTTTCTTATCAATTTCTCCCTTTTTGATTATTTAGAATAAATATTCAAAACTTGTAATGTATGGCCGGTTTTAAAAAAAAAATCTGTTTAGCAATTTCTCCCTTTTTGATTATTTTCTGTTTAAGAAAATTTTCAAAACATGTGTTGAGTTTTCAAAGAATATGTAAAGACTTATAAATTCAAACCATGATAAAACGACTGAGTTCTGAAACCAAATCAAACATAAATTGTTCTTAAGGAAAGAAAAGGAAACTAAGGCTTGGATGGTCCCCCCTTTTCAAGTTCTTTTTCCAGTTCTTTTTCCAATCGCCTCCTTTCTTCTTCCTCCCTTGCCTTCCATTCCCTGGCTCTTCTTGCAGCGTCAATTTTCCATCCGTCAACTATACTTGATATGCCGAGAGTTCTTTTGCCGAATCCAAAACCGGTACAGACTGGTTTTGGTGGTCGAGATGTTTGAGCAACGATCGGTCTGGAGCCTGGGGTTGAGGTTGAGGTTTCGACCGCTTTCTTCTTACGTCGGTTGAGTTCTTCGATGTCCTCTTCTTCTTCTTCATCAAGAGGTTGCTCGTTCAGCCCGACTGGTTCGGTCATTCTTTGATTGTTTTGTTCTGCCCGCTTCATCACCTCTGCAACCGCCTTTCTCTTGTTTTTATTCCTTGTCTTCATAGCGTGTGAGGGTTGAGCCGGTATTTGTTCTTGGATAGCTGCCTGTTCTTCCTCATTACACTGTTGGGCGAGCGCATGGTCTTTGTCTTCAAATTCCTTCCTTAACCGTTCCCTTTCCCTTTCTTCGTCTTGTAGTTTCTTTGCGGTTTCGGCGTCAGAATTGATTTGCTCTTGAGTTTTGCTCACTTGGAGTTTGGACAACTCCCCAATTTGAGCAGCCATGGCCTACAACATATCGACTAAGGGAGCGGTTGCGGTTTGAATGGATTCTGCGATCAATGATTTGACGGAAGTTTGCACAGCTTCATCTATCATGAATCTGATCGAGTTTTGAACGGTGTTGGCCATTTCGGTTTGAACGGATCCCCGGATGGTATTCGACAGATTGGCTTCAGCCGTTGCAATCTTCTCATTGGTTGCGATGCTGTAGTTCCCAAGGCACGACTCAAGTGTATCGATCACCACCTGCTTTACCTACTCAAGTTCCGGAGCCTTATCAGTTTGAGGAGGATCTCGTCCCCGGTTTTCTACTGTCCTGGATGTCTCCCCGGCAGCAAAGAAGGGTTTTCTTTGATATAAATCGGCATTGATTAATTGATGTCTGCAGTTGTTTCTCCATTGTGCATTGAGCCGGTCAAGATTTTTAAGGATCTTTTCCCGTACTGGATGAAACCGTTCAGTCATTCTTACTTCAATCGGAGTTAACGCTGCTCCTTCTGCTTCCTTTAATGCATCTTCTACTGCTTGTAACCGAGCGTATTCGAGAATTACCGCGGTTTTTCTGAATGCGGGTTGGATAAGGTTGGTGTTTGCCAGCTTGAGGGCCGATTCTTCTAATTCTAAGAGTTTCTCCCAGTGTTTGTTACCGATCATCTCCGGGATCATATCTGACAACTCTGTCTCACAACGAAGCTGTACCCATAAGAGGTATGGTGATATCAGCTCACTAGCATCTCTGTTCATGTCCCAAATGAGTCCCTCAAACATCTCCTCCTCTTCTTCTGCGGAAAAAGTGACATTGGCCTCGGTTATAATCTCGGGTTGGGAGCCGGTTTGTAGAACACCTTTTCCCTTTACCGTCGAATCTTCAAATAAAACCTCTTTGCCCTTGTTAACCTGAACTGGGCCTTCAGGTATGATTGTTGAAGTAGTTGGCCCATCTTGGGCCGATTGGATCGTTGTATCATTTGGAGCAGACTTGTTCCCTGCTGAACCGGTTGGTTCCTGTTCTTCAGTATTACCCTCCTGAGCCGGAGGGGTGTTGTTCACGGTTTTGGCCGTTTCTTCGACCGGTTGAATTTCACTTTGATCGGGTATCTCACCCTGATCAGCTGACTTAAGACGACTTGACACATCGTCTTCGGTTTCCCTAGCAATATTTTGGACTACGTCCACAATGACTTCCGAGGTATTTAAGCCTACGTCGGCTATTACCTCGTCGATCTTCTTGCTTGGGGATTTGGAGTTTTCAGAGTGAATACTTACCTCTGCTGCCTCCTTTGATGCTGACTCGGTTTCATGGCTCCTCGAGGGTTCTGTTTGCCTTGATGGTGGAGAGTCAACATTGATGGGACGAACGGTGTTGATGGGAATGGGCTGGAAGACGTTTCTGGTTCTCTTTGGTGAATTGTCTGAGGAAAGGGTTTTCTCGTAGTCAGCCAGTTTGTTGGAGCTCTTCTTTGCGGGAGACTTCTTCCTTCCCTTCTTATTCTGTGAGGCTTCGGCTTGAACCGCCTTCCTCTTCGGTTTTTCTTGTTTTGAACTTTCTTCAGCCGGAACGGAAGAACTGGTCCCTTTTGAAGACTTCGTTCTGGAAGACTTCGGCTTAACCGCTTTGTTAGTCTTCTCACTCATTGACTCGGAGTTGAGAATGTTGTTGGGTGGGAGCGGTTCACCTTAGAATTTTGACGATCTACATTGCGAATGCCTGAACCCGGCCATCCTTCTGTATCACCATTTCACAGAACTCTTCGAAAATGACGGCTCCCCAATCTATCTTGTCACCGCGGACAATAGCCATCATCATCTTAAGCTTAAGTTTGATCAGGTTATCGAAGTTACCTCCTCTACCCTGAATCGAACGAGAGATGATGTTCAGTAACCACTTGAACTCCGGTTTCAGTTTGTTCTTCCGGCTTGAGTGAATCACCAGATCCTGATCGTTAGCCAATATCACCAACCGGACCGCATTAGATTCTGCAGCGGTTAGGTCGGTCTTAAAGTCCAAGCCGGTGTTAGGCAAACCGAGGGCTTCAGAGAAAAGCTCCTTCGTGATGTTCACCTCTTTGCCGTTGACAATGGCGGAGACTTTCCTCTTCGTCAAAGTCGTCGTCGCCAAAAACTCCATAACTGCTGTCGGATACACGACGAACGGACCAGACAAGAACGCCTCCAGTCCCGAATCTCTTAGAGATTGAAGCACAGCCTTGTCGATGTCGTTGAAATCGACCTACAATATCCATTGAAAGGGTGCTTTACCTAGAGCCATGATAAATTTGTGAAGGAAAGGTGAAGAACAGCGATGAAAGGAAGTTGGAGAGCCTTTTGAAGATTTGAGAGTTTTTAGAGAGAGAAAACGTATGTTGAAAGTGAACTGATCTGAACTTATATAGGAAGCGGTTTCGAACGGTTGGAAGGTGAACCGTCACTTGATAGTGTTTTGGCGTCAATTTTCCCTCCAAAAGTGACTGCAGTAACTTTCGGCGGTAAATGCGGAGAAAACAATGGGCGGTAAATTTTGTGCGGTAAAACCGTGGGCGGTAAATTTTTCAAACTTTTTATTTTTGCTTGAGATTCCGATTTACTGGAAGCGTTGTGTTACGACTTGTTTCGTAAGGTGTGTTTTGGGTTCAAGAATCACGTTCTTGATCTATAAGACCGGTGAAATTCTACAATCAAAGGACAGCGGAAGGTTTTCAATAGAGAATTTGGGGGGAGGGAATAGAAGAATCAAGGGTGCGAAGAGAAATACTGTTGGTCTACACCAAACAGTCCATAGTAATAATAATAGACGAATAGGGCTGAAGCTCATATCTTCATTATTCTATTCACGGGTCCTTGGGGAAGAAAGATCAGCCTTATATAGGTGATGTCTTGTCCCATAATATTCGATTACAACAACTTTAAAAGAATAACAGAATTCGGTTTGTAAAATAGAAAAAGAAAGCAAAACAAAATAATAAAACAACAAAACAGAAATCTGGCCCATGTGCACCATAGGACCGAGACCGGGTGCCGAGAAAGGTTGTTGGAATTTATTCTAGGACCGAGGCCTTGATTTTAGACCCTAACATTATCTTCCCCTTCGAAATTCGTCGCCGTCGACGAAATAAGACCGTGGTTTGCCGAGTCTGCCGAGCCTCTAATGCGCATGCTCAATATTTCAAAAAATTCGGTCGGACTTCAGCAAGTCCCGCAAGTGTCGGAGTTTAGGACCGCATTTCTTAGAAGCCTTCGGTCTTCCTGCTCCACGACCGGTCCTTCCTTCGGCCCAGCACGCCAAGTGCAGCAAAAGGGCCATTTTTCTTCCAGGCATACTCTAGAATGTCTTCAAACAACCAAGCCCAGTCCTTTATCCAGATCAGCAACACATGCGCAACAACATAGCCATGTCTTCCGACTACCTTCCTGGCTGGTGTTCGGTTGTTGGGTTGCTGGGTTAGCCCTTTGATTATTTTTTGGAAATTTTCAGCAACGTCTTCCAAAACAAGTGAAACAGTTTGGCATTCGTTTTTGCTCTTTATTTGTACCGTGTCAGCAACATAATGATTTTCAAATGCCTTTTCTAGCTGGCTGCCTTGTATTATGTTGACCCGCGACCGAGGGGCACCTTGCTGGACCGAGAAAGTGTGCAAGATAATGACACGTTCATCCCTTGTCTCAAGCACCAAAGGTGGGACATAAAAAACTGATTCTTGGACGGGTTCTTGAACGCTTTCTTGGACTTCTTGATGATCAGCCGGGGCCATGAACAATCTGGATTTGCACCTATGATTGGGGTCCCATTTTGTGCTCGGCCAGACCGTGTTAACAATGTATGATTTGGACAGCAGCGGCGGTTTGGCGTTGTACAAGGGCATGCGACCGAATCGCAGCAAGAGATCTTTCTTGAATTTATGCCACGTCAATGCTTCCATATGGTTGCGATTCCGCAAATATGATTCATGCCACGTTCTTGCCTCTTTTGAGAAGTGAGTGCGGACAATGTCCAGTTTTGTGGCATCATTCGTCTTGCTCTCCCTAAATATTTGCTCGGCAAATAAGATCCAGCCCTCCAAATCAGTCCCATCAAATTCAGGAATATCAATATTTGTGAGCCGGGTTGGAGGAAGGTAGCAAGAAGCAATATTATAGGGTCGGGTGCGAGGATTTTGGCCATTATTAAACGCACCTTTTTCAATGGCTGTCAAGCTTTTTCCAGCAGCATACCTTCTGTCCATATTTTGCTGAAAAGCATTGTGCAAGGCAGCCTGTTCGGTCATATTTTGTTGCAGGGCAGCATTCATGGAGGCATATTATTGGGTCAGCCCTTCGAGTAGGGTCTTAAGATCATCCATCTTTGCTGCTATCTGGTTTCTTTCATTTGAGAATCGTCTTGCTCTGATACCAAGAATGTTACGACTTGTTTCGTAAGATGAGTTTATGAGTTCAAGAATCACGTTCTTAATCTATAAGACCGGTGAAATTCTACAATCAAAGGGCAGCGGAAGGTTTTCAATAGAGAATTTGGGGGGAGGGAATAGAAGAATCAAGGGTGCGAAGAGAAATACTGTTGGTCTACACAAAACAGTCCATAGTAAATAATAATAGACGAATAGGGCTGAAGTTCATATCTTCATTATTCTATTCATGGGTCCTTGGGGAAGAAGGATCAGCCTTATATAGGTGATGTCTTGTCCCATAATATTCGGTTACAACAACTTTAAAAGAATAACAGAATTCGGTTTGTAAAATAGAAAAAGAAAGCAAAACAAAATAATAAAACAACAAAACAGAAATCAGGCCCATGTGCACCATAGGACCGAGACCGGGTGCCGAGAAAGGTTGCTGGAATTTATTCTAGGACCGAGACCTTGATTTTAGACCCTAACACGTTGTTAACTGGAAGTTTCGTTTAACATGAAGTCTTATGTTTATTAAACGTAAAACCGGAAAGGAGGATATGGAAAGAAAAACCGGAGACTTTAAAATTAGAAAGTTTTATAAATAAGTCTGAAAGATGACGTTAAGCGGTTTTTGGTCGTACAGCAAAATGACCAAAAACCGGAAAGAAAGACAAACAACTTAGTTTAGATCGACCCAATCCCCTTCCACCATTCTATCAAGCCACTTGTTCACGGTGTTGTCGGGTGTCCGTTCCTCAATCCTCGATATCCATCTATCTAGCATGGATAGAGTCATAGTGTTGGCCGGTCTGACAGGAACACCGGGTCCAAGGTTGCGGCGCTGAGCCTTCAGAAATCGAGTAACTTGGGGAGCGAAACCGGTCCTTCCCCTTGAAGCGGTTATGAGCTGCTTCAAATTGTTGAAGAGGTAGGTAGTCCAGTTGATTGATGAGTTGCGGATGATGGCTATCATGATGTCGAAAGCCTCCCGGTTGTAGTTCTGGTTTGGCATTCGGCCCATGATAGACCGCTGAACCAAGTTGTGAAAGACTTGGTAGTTAGAAGCAAATCTTTCTTTCTTCCCGTGGTCTTTGACCGGTACGATGGAAGAGGAGAAGATATGGGTGAAGTCTTCCTTAGCCGGAAAGAATGGTGTTGGAAAGTCAGAGAAACCTTCGGTTGGAAGGTGGAAGAAGGCGGCAAATTGATCTTCGGTAAGCCGAAGAAATTGTCCGTCAATGATGGTCCAAATGCTACCATCGTCTAGAATATGTCCATTGTTGAAAAACTCGCACACTTCCTCTACGAGGATGGTGTTTGAGCCTTCAAGGAATCCCTAAAGCCCCGATTCTATATCGGTTGGAAGATGTAGTCCTAATACCGACTATCTTTTACTTCTTCGAAGTTGACGATGAGAGTGTTTCTTAGCTCAGCAGACATTTTTGAGGAAGAATGAGAATGAGAAATCGAAAGGAGTTCTTTTTGAATTTTCAAGCTTTAGAGAGTAAAGTGAAGGAGGCGTGTGTTTGAAGATGCAGGATTGAGTCCCTTTTTATAGCTTGAGCGGTTGGATGCATTAAATGAGGATATTTTAAAAAATCAGACCGTTTATGTCTGGTCATTAATGTTTTGTAAGTTATCAAGAGAATAAAAGCATGTCTAGTCAAATCGGATCAGGCATGCTTCTTGAAAAATGGAGATTTCTGTTTCCAAGAGTGATTCGATTTGATTTGATACGGCGCATTAAATGTTGATCATTTATGATTTTAGATTTTAGACTAAAATGGAAGGAAATGATCTTCATTAATTCAAGGTACCAAACCGGTAGTACAACAAAATTACCGGTTTGGGAAAGAGAAAGAAAGATAGATAAGTTAAACATTTGATGACTCGGCGGCTTGATTCCTCTTTGCCTTAGCTGCTTCCCATCGGTCGATCAGCTCTTGTACTCTCTCCTTAGTGAGCACATGTTTTGGATGGAGGGTTACGAAGGGTCCGGAGTTGATGTCCAGACTAGCACAGAAACCGCTTAGCTGAGGAGCGTAGCCGTTTTTGTTTGAAAGGAGCATCTTCTTCAGGTTGCTGAAGATGATCCAGGACCAATTAACCGGTGTCCCAACCGTAACAACGATCATCATCTCGAAAAGCCTTTGGGTGTAGTAATAGCTTTTCTCTCTGCCCAAGATGGACTTTCCCAGAATATCACAAAGAAGATGGTACTTGTGAGATAATTGGCTTTTAGCATCCCAGGGTCTAACCGGGATGTCAGAATTGGAGAACCGATGACACATTTTTTCCATGGTCACCGGAGAGTAGGTTAAATCGGTTACCCCTTCAGTGGGCAAACCGCAGTATTCAGCGAAATCCGTCTCGCTGAATAAAAATGACTGACCGTAAACTTGTGCAACGATTATGTCTCGATGCACCTCCTTTGCGGTCTGGAAGAATTCTTCGACTACTAGGTAGTCGAGAATGAATCTGTTTTCTAGAAATCCTCTTAGCCCGCTACTTTCAACGGCTAAGAACATTTCTCTAACCTCATGATCTTCATATTGGTAGATTGAGTTGAAATCAGCCAATAGAATTTTCTTTTCTAGAGAGTTGGAGTTCATGTTCTTGAAATAGTTTAAGCTCAAGACTGTTTTTGTGAATAGTGAACTTTGTGAAGATAGCCAGGGGTTCGGCTAGATTAGTAGGTTAAGCATGCTCGATGATGTCATCAATTAGTTAATAGGCTTTAACTTGTTGAAGTGTATAATGTTTATTTCCAAAGCAAAACTAATTATTACCAAGATATTCATGATGACAAAAATCTATTGACAAGATGTGAGTCTCCCTCTCTTGATGATGAACACATGTCGTCATCTCGATTGCGGTAGACTGTTTTTATTTATTACAGGCTTCATTTCTCAAGGTATGCATGAAAACTCAGTTAGTTATCCCAGATTAACCGGAAAAGTTCATTCCATCAAAACTAGAGTGCATTTGTATTGAGCGGTTTTCCATGACCGGTTTTAGTTGGATATTTTGTTCCGATTGTGAAGAAATGTTGAGTCATGTCAACATTTGTTCAACTTTGGATTGAGTATATCCACTTCTACCAGGTCATTTCAACCATGTAGTAAGTATACACGTGATTTGACGTCATGAAGTAATCAGGCATAACCGGAGACTTCCTCCCGGTTAGTATTCTTGAATTTTCAATGGCCTATTTGAATATGGTTTGAGAAGCGATAGCTTCTCCCTGAACACATATCCTGGTTTTTCATTATTTGTTTAAGCAATATGCATGCATGATCATGATATAAGTTGCTTAACATCAGTAATTCCCAAAATATTTCTAAAGTGAGAAAACTTAGCTTCCTATAGCGGTTTTGTGAATATGTCCGCTACTTGTTGCTCGGTCGAGACGTATTCCAACTGGATATGTTTCTCCTGAACGTGCTCCCGTTGAAATGGTGTCTTATATCAATGTGCTTTGTTCTTGAGTGCAACACGGGATTGTATGTAATCGCTATAGCGCTGGTGTTGTCACAGAATATTGGAGATTCCTTGGCTTCTATACCGAAATCCCTTAGTTATTGTTGGATCCAGAGGAGTTGTGCACAACAACTTCCGGCTGCTATATACTCTGCCTCTGCGGTTGATGTTGCAACTGAGGTCTGTTTCTTACTGCTCCAGGTGACTAACCGGTCACCTAGGAACTGGCAGGTTCCACTTGTACTCTTTCTATCAATCTTGCATCCTGCGTAATCGGCGTCTGAGTAGCTTATGAGGTTGAAACTTGAGTCTTTTGGATACCAAAGTCCCACTTCTTGAGTCCCTTCAGATATTTTAAAACTCTTTTGGCCGCAGTATAATGTGATTGCTTTGGATTGGCTTGGAATCTTCCGCATACCCCGACCGCAAACAAAATGTCAGGTCGGCTGGCTGTTAGATAAAGCAATGATCCAATCATTCCTCGATATGTTATGATGTCAACGGCTTGACCATCCTCATCTTTGTCTAGTTTTACGGAAGGACTCATTGGCGTAGCCGCTTCAACGCATGTATCTATTCCAAATTTCTTCAATAGTTCGGATGTATACTTCGGTTGGCTTATGAAGGTTCCGGCTTCAATCTGCTTAACCTGAAGTCCTAGGAAGAAACTCAGTTCTCCCATCATACTCATTTGAAATTTGTCAGTCATCATCTTTGAAAATTTATCACATAATTTTGGATCGATTGATCCGAAAATAATATCATCGACATAAATTTGAACGAGTAATATCTGTTCCTTTCTCTCAAATTTAAAAAGTGTTTTGTCTACTAAACCTATTGTGAATTTGTGATCAAATAAGAATTGTGTTAATGTATCGTACCAAGCTCTTAGAGCCTGTTTCAAACCGTAAAGGGCTTTGTTCAACCGGTAAACATGGTTTTCGTGTTCTGGGTTTTTGAAACCTGGAGGTTGATTAACATATACCTCTTCATTTACTTTACCGTTTAGAAAAGCGCTTTTAACATCCATTTGAAAAACTTTGAAGTTTTTGAAAGCTGCATATGCTAAAAATATTTTGATGGCCTCGAGTCTAGCTACAGGGGCAAATGATTCTTCAAAATCAATGCCTTCTTCCTGTTTATAGCCTTGAGCCACTAACCGGGCTTTGTTCCTCGTAACTAAACCGTCTTCATTGAGTTTATTTCTGAATACCCATCGTGTTCCTATAACCGGTTTATTTTTCGATCTAGGGACTAGGTACTAGACTTTATTTCTCTCAAACTCGTTTAATTCCTATTGCATTGCCAGTATCCAATCGGGATCTGACAATGCTTCATCCACCTTTTTCGGCTCCATTTGTGATATGAAAGCTGAGTTTTCATAGTGTTCCAAATTTTGTTGCCTAGTTCGGACGGGTGAGGATATGTTACCTATTACTAGTTCAAGAGGATGATTTTTGTTCCTTCTGAGGTTTATCCGAGACGTGTCTGTCAAGCTTTCAGTTGGCTGATCAAGGTTAGACTGATCGGTAGGTTGAACAGAGTCAACTTTCTGCGGTAAAGAAGCTTGAGCAGACTGAGGTTCAGCATCAACCGCTTGGTCATTGACAAATCGTCTAAAAACCGGAACCTCGTCTTCATCATTAGAATATATATTAAAGTTTTCCATTCTGTTGTGAAGGTCGAAGGGTAATGCAGTGTTTCGTTCAACCGATTCATCGAAAACGACGTGGGCTGTTTTTTCAACTGTTAAAGTCCTAGTATTGTATATCCTGTAGGCTTTACTTACAGCTGAATATCCCAACATTATTCCCTCATCGGATTTAGCATCAAAGGCGGTCAAGTAATTCTTACCGTTATTGTGAACAAAACATTTGCTACCAAAGATTCGAAAATACCGTATGCTTGGAATTTGATCAAAGTATATTTCAAAAGGAGTTTTGGAAAAGCGTTTAGTTACTAAAGATCGGTTTTGTGTGTAGCATGCAGTGTTAATAGCTTCAGCCCAAAACTTTTGAGCAATACCCGAATCAGCTATCATTGACCTTGCGGCTTCCTTGAGAGTTCGGTTTCTTCTCTCAGCCAGGCCGTTTTGTTGAGGAGTTCTGGCACTAGACAACTCGTGTCTAATACCGGAATCATCAAGAAAAGTTGTTAAATTGCTGTTTATAAACTCAGTTCCTCTATCACTTCTGATTTTGTTTACTCGAATAGATTTTTCATTTTGTATTCTCAAAATTAATTTGATCAGGTTTGGAGTTGCTTAATTTTTAGAAGCTAGAAATGTTACCCAAGTAAATTTAGAATAGTCATCAATAACTACCATAATATAATGCATTCCTCCTAAACTGGTTACTTTAACCGGACCAAACAAATTCATATGCAAAAGTTCTAAACACCGTTCAGATTGATAGTTTCCTTTACTTTTGAAAGATGACTTTATTTGTTTGCCCATTTGACATGCAGCACATACTTTGTCTTTTGAGAACTTAACACTTGGAAAACCGTGAACTAGTTCTTTGGAACATATGAAGTTAATTGTTTTGAAATTCAAATGGTTTAGCCGTTTATGCCAAAGTCAGTTTGGATCATTTCCGGCTATCATGCACACGGGTTTTTCAAAATAAGTTTTCCAATTAACTTTGTAAATATTTCCCATTCGGTTACCAGTTAAAAGGATATCATTTTCCTGATTCTTAACTAAACCTGCATTTTTATGAAATTCAACTTTGTAACCCACATCACACATTTGACTTATATTCAATAAATTAAAACGCAGTTCTTCTACCAGTAATACATTATTTATGGATAGGTTACCATGGACAATCTTACCCTTGCCCACGGTTTTACCTTTCGAGTTGTCACCGAAAGTTATGATTGCTCCGGTTTCATACTTGATGTCGGTTAGTAGCTCATTGTTGCCGGTCATATGTCTTGAACATCCACTGTCCAGATACCATTCTGATTTCTTTAACCGGTTGCTTCTCCTAACCTGCAAAAGAAATTATTTACACCTTTTTGGTACCCACATTCAGTTGGGTCCATGGTTGATTAGTCCCTTTAGGATCCAGACTTGAATAAGTCGGATCACTTTCCCGGTATCTGTTTTTATAATGTTTGACTTAACTTCTTGACCGTTGTTCAAGAATGCCTTATGTTGTGGTGAGTTTCTTTGAGACGGAGATCTGTTTGTTCTGTTTGGTTTCCGGTTGGCTTTCCTTCTCTCAGGATGAAGCCAGTTTTCCGATTCAGTCGGACTTACATATTTAAGTTCTTCTTCCGGTTTTAAGTCATTTTCGGTTGTTGAAATCTTGACAAATCTTATGAATGGAAGATTGTCTTTCGTGAGTTTCATCCCGTTAGGTTGTTTTGATTTGTTTTGTTTATTTGGTTCGTAACCGATACCAAATCTACATTTAGGATGTCTTTTATAATTACACATTTGTTTTACGGCTTGACGAGATCTCTCCCACACAGCCGTAACATACAGTGCTCGTTCATCGGTTTCAGTTACCGGTTGAACTGTCTCCTTATTGTCTAAGGATAGTTCATCCGGTTCATACACTGCGGTTTCACATGTTTTAACAGTGGTACTATTTGACTCTACGGTTTTAGGTTGTACCGGAGTCGGTATGTATGCAGATATGTTTCTGAACTCAGCGACCATTTCGTTGAGTGCATAAATCAAATCTTCCTTAGTAGACTCATCAGAAGAGAAATCAAATACCTCTTCGTCGTTTGCCATGAAACATGTTACCCTTTCTTCATTTTCTTCGTTGTCGGAGTACGCCCACTCGCTTCCACCGTTAGATGCGATGAGTGCTTTCTGAATCTCCTTCCCTTCGTCGACATGCTGGTCATTGTTTCTCTGATAATCGTTCCGTTGGTTATCATTTCTTCTGTAGTTGTTCCCTTGGTAGTTGTTACCCTGGTACCGGTTGCTTTGATAGTTGTTGCCTTGATGATTACCTTCCGGTTTTCTGTCGTCTCTCCTTGGTTTTCTACATTCTGACCTGAAATGTCCAAAACCTTCACAGTTATAACATCTTTTATTTGATTTATCTACATAATTATAATTAAAGCTGTTGTTAGATGGTGGCTGGCTCTTCTTCATGAATCTCCCAAATTTCTGAGCTAACATTGTCATCACATCTTCACTAATCTGATCAGCGTTTTTGACTAGAGCCGGAACGGTTGATACTTGGACCGCCGGTTCCACCGATGTAACCAAAGCTCTAGTTGCGGTTGACGTGGATGCTTCATCTTCGATCCGAGACTTAATCTCGAACTCGTAGGCTTTTAGGTCCTCAAACACATCATGCAACTTCATCTGCCCGAGGGTGCTTGATTCCCTCATCACCATGGTCTTGATATCCCATGTGCTCGGCAGTGATCTTAAGGCTTTGATGATTACTTCTCGGTTGTCATACTTCTTTCCGAGTGTTTGAAGCTCATTGACTACACTGGTGAACCGGTTACTAAATTCCTTCATGTTTTCCCCCGGTTTCATCCTGATGTTTTCATATTTATGTGTAGCCACCAAGATATTGTTCTCCTTTGTTCTTTCGTTTCCTTCATGGATCTGAATGATCGTTTCCCATGCTTCCTTTGCGTTATCGCAGTCTGATATCTTGTTCAAGGTGTTATCATCTATAGCCTTATAGATGTGCCTCATGCAATGGTTGTCCAGGTTACTCCGTCTTCGATCTTCATTTGTCCATTGGTCTGACTCCTTGTTGATCTTGATCGGTCCTTCTTTCAGGACTCGGCTCATTTCATCATCTAGAGTGATCAGATGTAAATACATTTGTTTCTTCCAACTGCTAAAAGTTTCACTGTTTAGCATTGGTGGCTTGTCGCTGTAGGTCATGCTTCCCATCTTCTTCCGTTGCTTGAGTGCTAAGAACCTTGCTCTGATACCACTTGTTAGGATCGGGAACGCCCTTGGAGGACCGGGGTATTTCCGGTTTCAGGAAGGGTGTCCGCTTACACAACACACAACACTTTGGTGATAGTCTGATTAGAGACTATAACCGTTCTCAGCACTTCACAAGCTGTCACAGACTCTTGAACCGGGTTCAAAGGCGGAAATGTCTGTTTCAGCCTGAAGCAACGTATGCGACTTAGATGATGTTTTAGAAGGAGTAGGTTTTAGAGATATGAGTGGACCGGTTTACGGAGTAAGATTGATTTTGGTTAGTTTAGTTGAGCAGGCAATAAATGACGGAAATAACACGAGACAAGATTTTTTATGGATGTTCGGAGCAAACCCTCCTACGTCACCCCTTCTTCTCAGGTTATGAGAAGGATCTCCACTAACTTTCAACGTTACAATAATTACAATGCCGGTCGAGCTCAACTCGCTACTTGCCGGTTAGACCAACTCACTCTTTGATGTAATACACAACACAGTACAAACACACACAGACAAAGCTTCCGGTTAATGACACACCAGTTTTGGATCGTAAGATTTTATCTCTCTAAGATTTTTGTAACTTATCACTTTCTTTCGTATATGTTCGTGTCATTAATGAGGTCGCTTCATCTTCCTTTTATAGTAATGAGATCCCAACGGTCACTTTCTTCTCTCACCGTGGGATTGGTTGATCCAGCATCACGCCGGTGCAGGAAGGTTACTTGCACGTTTCACCTTCCTCAACACTTGGCAAGCATGCAGGGATTCCTCAGGTAAACATGACGTTGCCGGTTGCCAGATTCGGACACGTGTCAGGCATGCACCTTCCGGTTGTCAACATCGGATCAGTAAATCATCATTGCTTTCCTCGCATGCTTCTGATCGGATCTTATCTTCTTTTATCCCTTCGAGACACGTATATTTCGTCATATTGCATCACTCCTGCAGATTTGAGGTGTCCGGTTTGTTTCTTACATAATATAGTCCGGCTGGAATGTGAACTTTGTCTTTGCTAGCCGGTCTCTTGAGAGAGTTAAAATCGGTTCCTCTGATCTTGACTTGATTACTTGGAACTGGATTTCTTTGAAGTGTTTCAACAGCCGGTTCATGAGGCTCCAGCCGGTTTATACGATTTGATCTATTCCTGGAATGTGAACTTTGTCTTTGCTAGCCGGTCTCTTGAGAGAGTTAAAACCGGTTCCTCTGATCTTGACTTGATTACTTGGAACTGGATTTTTTGAAGTGTTTCAACAGCCGGTTCATGAGCAATGTACTCAGCTTCTGTTGTAGAATCTGCTATAGTACCTTGCTTGGAGCTCTTCCAGCTCACAGCTCCTCCGTTAAGGATAAAGACATATCCCGATTGAGACTCCAAGCCAGCTCGGTTAGTCTGAAAGCTTGCATCAGAATAGCCTTGTACGATCAATTTTTTATCTCCCCTATATACTAAAAAATCATCCTATGTTCTTCTTAAGTACTTCATGATATTCTTAGCTGCACTCTAGTGTGCTTCTCCAGGACTTGATTGGTATCTGCTACACATGCTCAAAGTATATGCAACATCTGGACGTGTACATACCATGGAATACATGATAGATCCTATAGTAGAAGCATATGGGATTTTGTTCATCTTCTCAAGCTCAACAGGTGTTTTAGGACACTGCGTCTTGCTGAGATATACACCTTGTTGAATGGGTAAAAATCCCTTCATGGAATCTTGCATCTTGAATCTATTAAGAATCTTATCAATATAAGTTCCTTGACTTAATCCAAGAAGCCTCTTAGATCTATCTCTATAGATCTTAATTCCAAGTATGTACTCGGCCTTTTCTAAGTCTTTCATTGAGAAACATTTCTTCAACCATTCTTTTACGGACTCTAGCATCGGAATGTAATTCCCAATAAGTAGTATGTCATCCACATACAAGACTAAGAAGGCTGCCTTACTCCCACTAAACTTCTTATAAACACAAGGATCCTCTTCGCATCTAATGAATTCAAACTCTTTGATCTTTTCATCAAATCGAAAGTTCCAACTCCTAGATGCTTGCTTAAGTCCATAAATGGACTTCTTAATCTTGCATACCTTCCCCGCATGATTTGGATCTTCAAAACTTTCAGGTTGTGTCATATACACATCCTCTTCTAAAAAACCATTTAGAAAAGCGGTTTTGACATCCATTTTCCATATCTCATAGTCATAATATGCAGCAATAGCTAGGATTATCCTAATGGATCTAATCATGACAACTGGTGAAAATGTCTTGTCATAGTCTATACCATGAATTTGTCTAAAACCTTTGGCAACTAGTCTTGCCTTGTAAACAGATGCATTTCCATCCTTGTCATTTTTGAGTTTGAAAATCCATTTGCTTCCTATGGGTTTTACCCCATCTGGCAAATCTATCAAGTCCCATACTTGATTTTCAAACATCGAATCCATTTCAGACCTCATGGCGTCAAGCCATTTATTGGAGTCTGGACCCGTCACTGCTTGCTTATAGGTCGAAGGCTCACTATGTTCTAGCATAAGAACATCAAGGCTTACATTTAAGATGAAATCATCATAACGTCTTGGTTGTACCCTTGGCCTTTCCGATCTACGAGCGGGTTCAACTTGTTCAACAACTAAATCCGGAACATGATCTACAACTGTTTGTAGATCCTCTTGTTATGGTTCTTGGATGTTCTGAGGCCCTGAGCCTTCAAAAGTAATCATCTCTGCATCGACATCATCCATGTCATTTTGTTGTTGAGTTTGTTGCTCTTCATCATCTTGAACTGTTTCAAGATCAATATTTCTCCCACTTGACATGTTGGAAAGGAACTCTCTTTCTAAAAAGACACTATCCCTTGCAACAAATACATTTTGCTGAGTTGGATTGTAGAAGTAATATCCAAAACTTCCTTTTGGATACCCTATAAAAAAGCATTTATCTGATTTTGGGGCAAGCTTCTCTGTTTGTAAACGCTTTACATAAGCTTCACATCCCCATATTTTCAGAAAAGACAACTTTGGAACCTTTCCGATCCATATCTCATATGGAGTTTTGTTTACAGTTCTTGATGGAGTCCTATTTAGTGTAAGTACAGCGGTAGTGAGGGCATATCCCCAGAAGGATACCGGAAGATTAACAAAACTCATCATTGATCGGACCATGTCTAACAAAGTCATGTTTCTCCTTTCAGACACACCATTTAGCTGAGGTGTTCCTGGGGTAGACAACTGTGTGACTATCCCACAGTTTTTCAAATGATGATCAAATTCGTGGCTCAAGTACTCACCACCACGATCAGATCGAAGTGCTTTTATTTTCTTGCCACTTTGAGTCTCTACTTCGTTTTGAAATTCCTTGAACTTTTCAAAGGACTCTAATTTATGTGACATAAGGTAAATATACCCATATCTACTCATGTCATCAGTAAATTTGAAGAAGTATCTATAGCCACCTCTAGCTTCAGTGCTCATTGGACCACATACATCAGTATGTATTACGCCCAGTAGTTCAGTAGCCTTATCAAACGTTCCTTTGAAAGGTGACCTTGTCATCTTGTCCATCAGACATGATTCACATGTATCAATGGATTCAAAATCCATGTCTTTTAGAAGCCCATCTCTGTGGATCTTCTTCATGCGATTCGCACTAATGTGACCCAATCGACAATGCCATAGGTAGGCCTCACTCAAACTATTTAATTTTTGTCTTTTGTTATTTATGTTATACAATTCTGATTTGCAATACAAAGAGTCCATTACTCATTGGAGCAGTCGCATAGAAAATATCATTCTTAAAAACAGAAATATTTCCATTTTTAATGCTAAATTCAAAACCTTCAGAATGTAATACAGCAACCGAAACAAGGTTCTTAGTAATGCAAGGAACATAATAACAATTATTCAGTTCTAATATTAAACCAGAAGGTAAAGATAGACTTAAATCTCCTACGGTAAGTGCAGCAACACTTGCTCCATTTCCAACGCGCAGGTCTATCTCTCCTTTCTTCACTTGTCTTTTATTTCTAAGTCCCTGCACATATGAAATAATGTGAGCACCACATGCAGTATCTAATAACCAAGTAGGACCATTATTTAATGTGAGAACATCGGTTGTCATAATCTCAATAACATAAATACCTGAAGTGGAACTCACAGTCCCGTTCTTCTTGTCTTCTAGGTACTTGGGACAATTTCTTTTCCAGTGTCCCTTGGCCTTGCAGTAAAAACAATCATGATCAGCAGCCATCTTTGGCTTCTCACCACCCTTGGGTTTGGCAACTTGCTTGTCTTTCCCTTGGTTATTGTTCTTTTTCTTAGCCACCTTCTTAAACCCCTTCCCATTGTTGACATTTAGAACTTCCTTCTTCTTGTCATCAATAATATTGCCTTCAGCATTTTTAAGCATGTTATGGAGCTCATTCAGATCATGCTTTAGACCATTCATATGGTATTGCATTCTAAATGGTGCAAAACCATCATGTAAGGATCTAAGAATAATATCAATGGCCAACTCTTGGTCATATGGGGTCCCTAGATTTTCCATCCTCTTGAAAAGCCCAGTCAGACTAATCACATGAGGACTCACTAGTTTTCCCTTCACAAGCTTGCTATCAAGTATAGCCTTGTGAGTCTCATATCGCTCTATCCTTGCCTAATCCTGAAACAGCATTTTCAGTTCAGTTATGATAGTATAAGCATCAGAATGCAAAAACCTCTTTTGTAATTCAGGTTCCATTGCAGCTAGCATGAGGCAAATAACAGGTAATGCTTCAGTTTTCACCCGAGTTGATGTTGCCTTGTCCTCATCTGATGAGGTTCCGGTCACAGTAGGGATAAGGGTAGTTAGGACGTCCTCACGTCCCTCAGACCTGAGAATAATTCTCAGATTCCTTTCCCAATCAAGGAAGTTCGTTTCATTATGCTTGTTTTTCTCAACAATTGAGCGCAGAGAGAATTTCAAATTATCGTTCGACATATTCTACAGAATATAAATGACATACAAATCAGTTTATGTTTTGAAATTTGCAAAATACTTATAATTGAACAATTTAAAATAAGTGAATGCACATTTTATTCAAGTTTTTGTAGTCCCTTATGAATAAAATGATTCCAAGATCCCATTACAGACAATCCCCAACGTACTTTTGCACTGCCTTAGGTCTTGTGTGTTCAAGGTAAGTAACAATTACTAATTATAATTTCTTATAATTCTTGGTTGATGATCCACATCCAATGTAGGATTCATCCCCATGCCTCAAGATCCAAAACTTTGCATTTTGGTCTCTTGTTGGGTACAACCGTATCAAGGTTTATGAATCCCCGTATAGATTCATCCTCAGGAGCCTAAGGTTGAGGAAAGACAACCTCGCTTTTGCGAAACCTATCCAACCAAAACCATAAATTTCATAGGTCATGACACGGAAAGGCATTGCCCCAATTTTCTTTAGGAACTTAAGTTTTGATTGTCTTTTATTTATTAGTGAAAATTATTATAAATAAAAATAATGCAATGAAAATTGTGATCCTAGTATGGCCCCTAAGATGCAAAAAAAAAATATATATATATATATATATATATATATATATATAAAGAACTAAACTTCTTTGGTCTCCATGCTTGCACCCTTCATGGATTTCCATCCTTGAACTTCATGGTTCTTATTTGTATTACATAATTATTTATAATAATCTAATTATCAAAATAAATTACAAAATACATAACGATACGTAGATCGTGTTATAAGAAAACATAACGATGCTCAGGTCGTATTTCTGGGCCATACTAGAAAAATATTAATCTTTAATAAGTGGGATTTCCTAACTTTTAAAAAACAAATATATCATATTTATTTGATCCAAATATTTATATAATCCAATTAAAATAAATATTTCTTTTATTTTTTTAAAGATAGTTTTACATCTTAATCTATGTAAAATTATATCATCGATATAGATCCGCATCAAAATTAACAGTTAATTTATTGATCCTTTCAATATATGCAACCTTGCGCTCTGATACCACTGTAGGTTAATTAGATGTTCGCAGCGGAATAATTTATAGATCTAATCTAAACATCTAAACATATGATCATGCATAATTGATAAAATCATGATATATAGTTTATAAAAATATACATTTGATGCGTGAACCGGATCAGATCTGGTAGTAATGAATAATCGAGAGCCCCACGTGTTGCTCCTCTACTTGGTCCACACGAGCCCGACTAGATCTCTTTACTTTCAACTGCTAGGACGAAAAAAACAAAGGGGAAGCAATCCAATTGGTAGATTAAAAGATGATTTCTTCTTCTTGGAGTTCTCACTGTAATATAGTAAAAGCCGTTTTAAAAGAGTAACAATTCTCTCTCTATTCACTTCCGTTTTCTTGCAAATAAGTGATTCATTTTGTATTAAATAAAATTCCATAATTAACCATTAATTATACATTATTTTATTTCACAAATAAATAATATTTCTTATTATTAATTAATAATATCTAATATTTATTAATTATATATTATTTTATTTCACAATCTTAACTCCATAATTAACCATTAATTATATATTATTTTATTTCACAATATTAACTCCATAATTAACCATTAATTATATATTATTTTATTTCACAAATAAATAATATTTCTTATTATTAATACTATCTAATATGTATTAATTATATATTATTTTATTTCACAAATAAATAATATTTCTTATTATTAATAATACCTAATATGTATTAATAATTAACCATCTTTCTCGTTTGTCTAGTCGGTCAACTTTAAGTGTGTGACCTCATAGGACCCGATTATAATAGTTATAGGTTTAACCTCATTAATCGTAGTTGGTTTCTAGCAAAGCACTACGACTCCTAAAATAATCAGATTAAATTATATCTGTTAATTTGTCCTATCCAAGTTTAGTCATTGCACATTAAATTAAAGGACACAATTCCTTCAAGTCAAAATGGCTTTACTGTCATAATTGAATGAGCATTCCAAACTCTCAATGCTTAGAAATACTGTAAGGACTAGCCATAATCTTTTTTGACCAGGTGTATTAATTATATTTGCGTAAAATATAATGACAACACAAAAATTACACTCTTAGGCTTTTAACTACATAAAAAATACATCAAATTGTTTGTGAAATAACATAATGACGTTGTTGAAGCTGGTGTTTGTCAATGTCTTGTTGAGCTCTTTTTGATAGTAGAACTAACATCACAGGTAGGGTGAGCATAATATGGGTTTATCCAAACCCAACCCTAACCCAAACCCAAAATATTAATTTGGGTTGGTTAATATGGGTTGGGTTGAGTATGGGTTGTGTTGAGTATGAGTTGAGTTTAATTTGGGTTGGGTTAAGGTTACCCAAATTACCCAAATTATATAAATTTAGTTTAATTCTCTATTATTAATCCAATATAAACTAATCATCTTCCAACTTTAAGTCGAACACGTTTTTAACATGTTTAACATATTTTTCATACGTTTAACACGTTTTGCACACATCTAACACGTTTTTAATATTTCTAACACGTTTCACTTATAACATGTTTTCACACATTTAACATGTTTTTCACACGTTTAACACGTTTTTCACACGTTTAACACGTTTTTCATACGTTTAATACGTTTTTCACACGTTTTCACATTTTTGACACGTTTTCACGTTTTTGACATATTTAACACGTTTTCACGTTTTTGACACGTTTTTGACATGTTTAATACATTTTCACACTAATAACACGTTTTTCACGTTTTTGTCACGTTGAACACGTTTTTGACATGTTTAATATGTTTAACACGTTTTTGACAAGTTTAACACGTTTTTGACACGTTTAACACGTTTTTAACATATATAACACGTTAACACGTTTTTGATAAGTTTAACACGATTTTCACGTTTTTGGCACATTTAACACGTTTTAAACATATTTAACACGATTTTGATAAGTTTAACACGATTTTCACGTTTTTGGCACGTTTACCACGTTTTTGACATTTTAAAACGTTTTTGATATGTTTAACACGTTTTTTACACGTTTAACACGTTTTTAATATTTATATCACGTTTTTACACTTAAAACATGTTTTTCACATGTTTAACATGTTTTTATGTTTTTGGCACGTTTAACAAGTTTTTGACATGTTTAACACGTTTTCATACTAATAACACGTTTTTGTCATGTTTAACACGTTTTTGACATGTTTAATACATTTAACGCATTTTTGACAAATGTAACACGTTTTTTTTTGCGTTTTTGACACATTTAACACGTTTTTAACATAACTAACACGTTAACACGCTTTTGATAAGTTTAACACTGTTTTCACATTTTTGGTACGTTTAACACGTTTTTAACATTTTAACACGTTTTTGATATGTTTAACACGTTTTCACACGTTTTTCACACGTTTAACACATGTTTTACACATTTAATATGTTTTTCACGTTTTTGACATGTTAAACACGTTTTTGACATATTTGACACGTTTTTCACACATTAACACGTTTTTCATATTTTGGTACGTTTAATACGTTTTTGACATGTTTAACATGTTTTTCACATTATTAACACGTTTAACATGTTTATAACATTTTTAATACGTTTGTAACATGTTTAACACGTTTTTGGCACGTTTAACACGTTTTTGACATTTTAACACGTTTTACACATTTAATATATTTTTGACATGTTTAACATATTATTTTACACGTTAACACGTTTTGATAAGTTTTAACACGTTTTGTCACGTTTAACACGTTTTTGGCATTTTTGACACGTTTAATATGTTTTTCACATGTTTGACATTAAACGTGTGAAAACGTATTAAACGTGTCAAAAATGTGAAAAACATTTAAACGTGTCAAAACGTGTTAAACGTATCAAAATGTGCCAAAAATGAGGAAAACGTGTTAAACGTGCCAAAAAAGTGGAATATGTGTCAAAACGTGTTAAACGTGCCAAAAACGTGAAAAACGTGTGAAAATATATTAAACATGTTACAAACGTGTTAAATGTGTTCATAATGTGAAAAACTTGAAAAACATGTTAAACATGTCAAAACGTGTTAAACATGCCAAAAACGTGAAAATGTGTTAAAATGTGTTAAATGTGTCGTAATCGTGAAAAATGTGTCAAACATGTTAAAAACGTGTTAAACATGTCAAAACATGAAAATAGTGTCCAACGTGTCAAATGTGTTAAACGTGTTGAATGTGTGAAAAACGTATTAAACGTGTCGAAAACATATTAAACGTGTTGAAAACGTGAAAAACGTGTTAAACGTCTCAAAACATGGAAAACAGGTTAAACGTGTTAAACGTGCCAAAAATGTGAAAAACGTGTGAAACGTGTCAATAATGTGAAAAACGTATTAAACGTGTCGAAAACGTGTTAAACATGTCAAAACGTGTCTAAAACGTGTTAAACGTGTCAAAACGTGCCAAAAACGTGAAAAACGTGTGAAACGTGTCAAAAATGTGTTAAACGTCTCAAAACGTGGAAAACCTGTTAAGCATGTCAAAACATGTTAAACGTGTCAAAACGTGTTAAACGTGCCAAAAATGTGAAAAACGTGTGAAACGTGTCGATATTGTGAAAAACGTATTAAACGTGTCAAAAACTTGTTAAACGTGTCAAAAACGTGGAAAACGTGTTAAATGTGTCAAAATGTGCCAAAAACGTGAAAAACGTGTCAAAATGTGAAAAATATGTTAAACGTGTCAAAACGTGTTAAAACGTGTTAAACGTGTTAAAACGTGTTAAACGTGTAAAAAATGTGTCAAAATGTGTTAAACGTGTCGAAAACGTGAAAAAACGTGTCAAAACGTGTCAAACTTGTCAAAAACGTGTTAGACGTGTTAAAAACGTGTTCAACATGCCAAAAACATGAAAAACGTGTTCAACATGTCAAAAATGTATTAAACGTGCCAAAAACGTGTTAAACGTGTGAAAAACGTATTAAAAATGTCAAAAACGTGAAAATTGTATTAAACGAATAAAAATGTGTTAACTGAGTCAAATATATGTTAAATAAAAAAATAAAAATAAAATAATTTGGGTTACCCAACCCATACTCAACCCAACCCATACCCAACCCATATTAGTAAATAATATGGATTGAATTATGGGTTGAGTAAATTTAATTTGGTTTGAATATGGGTTGGGTAATACGGGTTGGGTTTACCCGTTTGCTCACCCCTAATCACAGGTTATTTCGATTAGCTATGCCCTTTTTAATATATATAAATATTATGTTATGATCAAAAATTCATATTATTTTATATCTTATAATTCAATTAAATGAAACACCTTCATTTGCAAATATTTTACCTGTGTTATAGGTCTTTCAAAAGTTAATAAAAGGTTCAAATAAAGGAGATTGCTCAACATTTGATCCAAAATAGAACAACTTGCTAAATGTTCATAATGGTTACATTTTCTAAACGACAAATGCATTTCTCTATGTTTAAAAATGATATATCCTTAATGTCTCTCGTTTTAAATTACCATATAGTAATTTGTCAAAATTTTTATGTTATACTATATATTTTGGTGTTAAATCTAAATGCAAATGCAACCCTAAACAAACAATCTAGGAAAATGCTTATGTGAAATATTATTGAGTTTTTGTTGAATATGTGTTGCATTTCACCTTATGATCTCTATATTTTTTTTTAACTAATTTAAGATAAAAAAAATATTCAAGTTCATGGATCTGTCTTTTTTATTTTACACAATATTTTTCTATTAATAATATAGGCAATAATATTATTAATTTTATTATAATTATTATTATTATTATTACTAACCAAACAAAATTATATTTAACTTCTACATTAATATGTATAAAATTAAATTCTTTCCATCTACATTTATATATTATATGTAAATAATAAATACGAAGGATTTGTAATTATTTGTTTATATGTATTTTAATTTTATAAAATTATTGTGAAAGAAAAATAAATAAATTAAAATATTATAAAAGTAAAAGATCTTATCCATTTTATTCTGGTTATTTTTTTTTTAAATTAAGAATATTTTTAAATATATAAACTAAAATATATAGGTATAAAATTACATGTTGAAATATTTATTAATTTGGACCTAAATTATTTAATTCAAATATTTATATTAAAAATAAAAATATAGTTGTATAACCACCAAATAAATTGTTTACAATTATGCTAAAGTGCTAAAGAATAAATAGAGAAAGAATATATATATATATATATTTATATATTGTTGATAAATAAAAAAAATAAAAATAGGAAGTAAAGAAAGACTACCTGATGTAAAATTTTAAGATTAAGAATTACTTGTAGTCCATTTTAATTATTTTGAATTCATTTATAATTATCCTCATCTTTATTTTCAACTTTATCTATCTTTTATTTTGATTTTTTTAACTCAATTAATCCATTTTTAATAATATATTCATCCAAATATGGATGTGAAGATTTGTGTTTACTCTGAACCTAAATTAATGTAAGGAAAATATGTTATCAATTTAAGGTCTTTCATAGACGTGAAATATTATTATTAAATTTTTAAGATGTTTATGCACTATCACCTCTTAAACAATTTAATGTCTTTATCAATAAATAGACAAGATTAACCAAATGTTTTATTTTATTTTTTATTAAGTAATTTTAACCTAAGTTCTTTGATAAATAATTTACTATTAAGATTGTAATCTCAATCCAATAAAAGGTTATAACTTTAATATATGAAAAAGTTATCGTTGTCGATTTAAATGAAAAATTAATTAAGATGAGGCATTTTATTTTGTTAATCTTGTCTATACATGACGAAAATGATGATAATTTGAATGGATCAAATACATTCATGATCTTGAAATTAAGATAATTGAAATGGTTCAAACGAATTCTTAATCAAATTTTACATATAAAAAATTACAAATCGAGACGTATATAATAAGCATATTCAATATATCTTGAAATGTTGATAAACTCAATAAAAATGTTCTAAAAACTTATTAAGAACAATGAATATCAATATAGAACTATAACATATATTTACTACACACAAATCTATAATAGAATGATGGATGGATGGATGAATCTGCAGTTGGTTTCACTTGAACGTCATAGAATATCCTGCAAACGGCATAGAATCAAGGGTCGTGATTTCCTCCTCCGAGTTGAACAAGGAGGGAAATGATTTATCAGGGGCCATGATCTCCTTCTCCAATGTTCCACCTTCGGACCATATATGTTTCATATCAAAATCATCTTCGGTGAATTTTTCTAACGTGGATCTTGCAATTTCATCTAGGGCCATCATCTCCTCATCCGTGTCGAAGAAGGATTGATCAAGGGTGTTGATTTTTTCATCTTCCAACGCCTCAAATTCGGACAACATACGTTCAATATCAAAATCATCTTCAAAAAAGTTTGACTGCACCGGACCTGTCATGGAGTGAAGGGTCGTCATCTCCTCTTCCGAGTTTAATAAGGGCAAAGATTGATTCTTGGATGATAATTGGTTGTCAATCAACTCTATTTTTTCTGCAATTTGATTCGAGAATATTTTCAAAGACTTCTGAGACAATCCATCAAGTAGAGATCCGATTCTAGCTTTAGAGAATCCAGATTTAGATGTTTGAACATGATCTGTTGCTGCAATAGTAGTGGACGTCTTCTTCTTCCTCTTTGAAACTTCTTTTTTGTAGCGTTCAAGAATGGGCTTAACTTGATTTAAATCATCCGGCCAAGACTCTATTCTTCCATTTTTTTCCAAACAGAGAAAACATACGTCGATGTCGCAGAGGGAGGAGAGCTCCATGCTCTTCTTCTTAATGCTGGCCATCTTCATTGTCAATTGCTGTTTCTTCTTATCGCACTTGATCGTATTCTCTTTCGCACCTTCTTTCACCATTGTTGTACTTGAAGGATTAATGAAGTTGCCTTAAAAAAAAGAGAGAAAATGGGATTTGTTTGAGTTGTTAATTGCTGGTAATTAGAGCAAATAAACCAATGAATAGGTTTGGTAATATATATATATATATAGGTGGCTGATTTTAAATGTGTTACCGTTATTAGGGTTAAGAGAAATTGTGTTATGTTTTTGAAAATATAATTTATGTTAGATGGGTTAGGGATTTGGGCTGATTTTGCAGTTATATGTGTCAGGTATTTGGGGCAAGTTGGTAGATTGTGGGATTTTGTAGAGATTTGGGCGGATTTTGTATTTAGATTATGTTAGGGATTTAAAAGTAATTATTATTATGTTTGATATATTAGGATTTTGTGTTTAGATTATTAAGTTAGTTAGGGATTTAAAAGTAATTATTATGTTTGATGATATATTAGGATTTTGTAGTTAGAATAGATTTTTAAGTGATTATGTTACCGTTGGGATTCGGATTTATTTTGTAGTTTAACATCTATTTATTGTGTATCATTAATGAGAGATTTTTTTTAAACATTATAAAAAAAAAATTAATAAATTTTAGAACATTTAATTAAATTGACTATTGAGGGACAAAAATAGATAATACAAAAGTATAATTTAAACTTGTTTTATGAAAAGTATAATCCTTAAATCTAAGCAACTAATTATTTTATGAAAAAAATAATCCTTAATTTTTAATTAAGCAGCTAATGCTGCCAGCCATTCTTCAATGCGAAGCAAACCCTAGCTCTTTTCGCTGATTATACTCTCTGTTCCGAAAATATAATGAAAGATCATCCGCAGTAGTAGTAGTAGTAGAAGAAGAAGAAAAAGCGAATCCTGATGTTATGAATCAGGTAGTTCCGCCTCTTAAATCCCGCTAATCATGTGCTAGCTAGCTAGCTAGCTGATATCATTCCTCCATTTGGATGGATCATGTCATTTCTTACCTCGGAAGATGAAGGAGATCAAGCGAAATTAACATTATACTTTTAATCCCTAGTTATCATAGTTTCTTTATTTTTAGTTTAAATTATCTGTAAGTGTTTGTTTTGAATTTGATTAAAAAGGTTGCTAGATATTATGATATCGATCAAAGATATCATGAGCTTAATTTCTTTAGGTGTTTGTTTTGATTAAAATGGTTGATTGATATTATGATATCGATCGAAGATATCATGAGCTTAATTTCTTTAGGTGTTTGTCTTCGATCAAATGATGGTATTCTTAAAGAGAATCTTATATGGTGAATCTTGTTGCTTTTCAGGATATGCAGAACAAGTTGAGAAATGGAAGTGCACTTCAGGATTCTGAAAAGCCAGGATCTGCATCACTTAGTTCTGCGGACAGAGTTGCTAACTTGATACTGAGAATTCTTATACCTGAGGTTACCCTGTGGCTGTGCTCAAGCTTTGATTTGTGCAGTTTGTTTGTACTTATTCTGTATGCAAAGATTCTTCCTGAACCTCTTTCAGCTAAAATCTTTTCCACTAATTGAAGCTTTGGAGAGAAAGGTCAGTCAGTAACAAGTAATCTTGCTCTTTCATTTACAATAATTGAATGAGATGTTCTCATTTTCAAAATCAAAATATACATAAAAAAGTTCATTTGTGTATACAAAAGTTTCAGTTTATTTCTTAGGACATGTGATCTCTTTTACCTGTAAACAAGGATGTTCTTTCATTTGTGTATGCAGTGGGTTATCACTAAAGAAACTTGACAAGAAACTAGAAAGAACTCTGCTACATTCATTTCAGAAGGTAACTTTCATATTCTAAAGTTCTTTATCTTAACCTATTGAGCCTATTTGAAAACTGACATTTCATCACAATCTTAGTCGTAATTACGATCCTATTGAAATATTTTCAAAGTTAAAATTGAAAGTGCAAATATAATAAATGTAGATATTTCAATGCTTGATAGGAAATTTTGTTTTTTTGGTTACTGGTGATTTTTTGTCATATATATAACTTAATATCTAAGTTTATGTTGAAACTGATCCTGTGACCTTGCTTCCAAAGGTTGTATCCCTAATTTATATACAAGTAAGTGACTAAGTCCTAGTAATATTTATTATATAATTTTATACAACTTTTCTCAAATTCCTAAATAAGTCTACTAATTAAATCTAAGTCCTAGTAATATTTATTTGTTATGGTCAAGGCTATTTTGTTTTATCAAATGTCATAATAAACTTTCAAGATTCAATATCGCCTTAATTTTATTAGTCCAGATTTGTTATCTATAATGTCAAATTAATGATATATTAAGAAGTAAATCTCACTGAAATATCATTTCAAAACGAAGAGTTATATAATTGATTTATAAAACAAATACTAAATAATTGAGGAATTATGAAAAAACTCAAACAAGAAAATTTAAACATTTCAATATTCAATTATTATAATTTAAAATAATTATTTTAATATCATTCAAACCATATAATATATATATTTATTCAATGAGCACACATTTGAAAATTTGAACTATCCTCAAGTTTTGATGCTTACGCTTACAAAAGATGTTCAAATTCATCTAAATCTAAATTTATAATTAGTTGATGAGCAAACATTAACAAAAATATATTTAACTTAAATATTTGAATCATTATATTTGGTACAATTTATAACTTTTACATGGCTATTTTTTATTGAACTTTGTTCAATTAAATTAATTCTCATATTAATTATTAAAGAAATTAGATAGTATTTTTGATTTTACTTTATATATTAATAAAATAAAAATAATATTTAAAATATTTTTTTATCTAACTCTATAATATAGAGTGAGTAGTTTACATATTTAATTATTTTTATTTCATTATTAATGTTATTTTAAAATATTTTTTAACTGTATTTTTTTTTATTAATTTTTATTTTCTTCACTGAACTTATTTAAATTATAATTATTTTTTAATTATCTTATATTAAATTCATTTTTATTTTAAAATAACAAACTAAGTTTAACCACTATTAATTCATAATTTTAAGACAATTGAATAGATCAAATGAATTATTGATCATACTATTTTGCTTATAATTTTTTTTTATGGGACCTATATAAACATAGCACTTAATAAATCGATATATTTAAATCGATTCAATATATCTTGAAATGTTGATAAACTCAATTAAAGAATGTTTTTGAAACACTGAATATCCATATATACTAACATATATTTACTATATAATTTTTTAAAATCTATAATAGGTTGATGTTGGCTAGTTTTACCTGATCAGGCATGGGATAATTCGACCATTTATGTTATTGTTTTTACCGTTCGTACTTGTAGAATCAATATTTTCAAATTTCTGCGGCTCATATATAGTGGTAAAAGAGATAGAGTTACCGTTGGAAGATCCTGCCATTTTCATGGAATTATGGGTATTGATTTTCTCCACTGAGTTAAACAAGAAGGGGAAGATTGATCATGGTCCATGTCCTCCTCTAATGTCCCACATTCAGACCATACATGTTCCATATCATAATCATCTTCAATGTATTTTTCCAGCGTGGATCCTGCAATGGCATCAAGGGCTATCATCTCCTCATCCGCGTTGAAGAATGATTGATCAAGTACGGTCATGATCTCCTCATCCTGCAATGTCTCAAATTCGGACCATATATGTTCGATATCAAAATCATCTTCTATAATTTTTTCATGTGTCGATCCTACCATGGAGTGAAGGGTCCTCGTCTCTTCTTCCGAGTTAAACAAGGGCAAATATTGATTCTTAGAAGATAATTGGTTGGTAATCAACTTTAGTCTTTCTACAATTTGGTTTGAGAATATATTTAAAGATTTTTTAGACAACCCATCAATAGAGATCCAATTCTATCTTTAGACAATCCAGAAGTCGATATTTGAACAAGATCTGCAGAAGTAGTGGAGACCTTATTCTTCTTTGAAATCTTTTTGACGATGGTTTTAGTTGATTTAGATTCTCATGCCATGTCTCTATTCTTCTATTTTCTTCCAAACAGAGGAACACACATCAATGTCGCACAGGAAGGAGAACTTCATGCTCTTCCAATATTAAGAAACAACAATTGAAAATTAAGATGACCAACATTAAGAAGAAGAGCATGGAGAGCATGGAGTTCTTCCCATGTGCGACATTGATGTGTGTTTCATTTGTTTGGAATAAAATGGAAGAATAGAGAAATGACCTGAGAATTCAAATCAACTGAAACCCATTATTCAACGATACAAAAAAGAAGTTTCAAAGAAGAAGAATATATACTATTGCAGATCATGTTCAAATATCAAAATCTCGATTGTCTAAAGTTATAATTGGATCTCTACTCGATGTGTTGTCTCATAAATCTTTGGAAATATTTTCGAACAAAATTGCAGAAAAAATGGAATTCATCACCCACCAATTATCGTACAAGAATCAATCTTTAACCTTATTGAACTTGGAAGAGGAGATGACGAGTTTTCACTCCATGATAGGTTCGGTGCAGTCAAAATTTATTGAAGATGATTTTGATTGAACGTATATGATCCGAATTTGAGACGTTGGACGATGGGAAGATCATAACCCTTAATCAATTCTTCTTCAACGTAGAGAAGGAGATGATGGCCCTTGATGCCATTGCAGGATCCACGCTGAAAAATACATCTGGATGATTATAACATGGAACATATATGGTCAAAATGTGGGACATTGAAGGAGGAGGAGAACATGGCCCTTGATAAATCATTTCCCTTCTTGTTCAACTTGGAGAAGGAAATCACGACCATAGATTCTATGTCATTGGCAGAATCGAAGTTATTGATTCTACAGGTACGAACGGTATCAACAACATCATCATAAATGGTCGACATGTGAGACATTGGAGTGACAGTCGTTGTATAATAGCATGTCCAACATGTATGATCTAATTGCCCCTACCTTGATTGATCATGTGAAATCAACTATAGATCCATTCATCCACCATTCTATTATAGATTTGAGAAAATTGTGTGTAGT
Organism: Impatiens glandulifera; assembly: GCF_907164915.1. NCBI lineage: Eukaryota > Viridiplantae > Streptophyta > Magnoliopsida > Ericales > Balsaminaceae > Impatiens > Impatiens glandulifera. Next base: position 22,094,701 of record NC_061865.1, read on the forward strand.
AAATATATGTTATAGCCTATATTGATATTTATTGTTCTTAGTAAGTTTCAAACACATTCTTTATTGAGTTTATCAACATTTCAAAATATATTGAATAAGTTTACTATATACGTCTTGATTTACAATTTTTTATATGCAAAATTAGATGAAGAATTCATTCGATCCATTCTAATTATCTTAATTTTAAAATCATGAATTTATTTGATCCATTCCAATTATCATCATCTTCGTCATGTATAGACAAGATTAACAAAATAAAATGTCTCATCTTACTTTTTTTTTATTTAAATCAAAAAAATTAACTTTTTTTTAATAGATTAAAGTAATAACCCTTTAATTAGATTAGATTACAATCAGTAAATTATTTATCAAAAAGAACTTAGGTTAAGATTACTTAATCAAAAAAATAAAAATGACATCTAGTCAATCTTGTCTATTCATGAAAAAGGCTTTAGGTAGTTTAAGAGGGAAATATGATGATATGACCCTAATAATGGGTTTAATTCGAAAAATGGCTTACGCTTCATAAACATTACAGAAATGGGATTTTTGCCATGCTAAAATGTTTATCTTGCCCTTGTGATTGCACTTACGCATAATCTATATATATATATATATAATGATGCTTAGTTTTCAAAGTGTCTAGTATGTCCGGTCGAGAGCTGTGGTTAATTTGGACATATATGTGAGAGTAAATGAATACTTGGGTCGGATTGTGGGTTGACCCGTCCATAAACTTAAAACGGTTAAAAATAAAACTAAAAATGCTATATGTATATTTCGAACTTGTAACCTAACAAAACAAGTACAACCCTTTAACCAACTAAGTTAATATGACTTTAAATTTTAAATTCAACACCAAATTTGATGAAAGCGGGACGTTTTAACAATATAAGTTTTATTTTTTAACTAACTAATATATATATATATATATAATGATGCTTAAGTTTTAAAGTGTCCGGATTGTCGGGTCGAGAGATGTGATTAATTTGGATATATATGTGACAGTAAATGAATATTTAAGTCGAATTGTGGGTTGACCCGCTTATAAATTTAAAATGGTTAAAAATAAAATTAAAAATGTTATAAGTATGTTTTAAATCTGCAACATAACAAAACAAGTACAACTTTTTAATAAACAAAGATATTTTAAAATCAACACCAAATTTAATGAACGCGGAACGTTTTAACAATATAAGTTTAATTTTTTTAACTAACTAATCTATATATATATATATAATGATGCTTAGCTTTCAAAGTGTCTGGATTTTCGGGTCGAGAGTTGTGGTTAATTTAGACATATATGTGAGAGTAATGGATACTTGGGTCAGATTGTAGGTTGACTCGTCCATAAACTTAAAACGGTTAAAAATAAAATTAAAAATGCTATATGTATATTTCGAATTTGCAACCTAACAAAACAAGTACAACCTTCAACCAACTAAGGTAATAAAAATATATATTTTAAATTCAACACCAAATTTGATGAACGCGACACGTTTTAACAATAAATTTTTAACTTTTTAACTAACTAATATATATATATATATATAATGATGCTTAATTTTCAAAGTGTCCGGATTGCAGATGTTGTTAATTTGGATATATACGTGAGAGTAAATGAATATTTGGGTCGGATTGTGGGTTGACCCGTTTATAAACTGAAAACAGTTAAAAATAAAAATAAAAATTGTTAAAATAATGGGTTAATATTGTATAGTATTTATATATTTAAGGTGTTATGTATTAAGACCCATATATATATTAAGGCTCAGATACATTATGTTTTAAGCCTCTTATCTTTATATATAGTCTCCATCTATTGGAGAGACTGTAATTATAGAAAACCATATTATTGAATCCTTTCATTTGTAACATGGTATCAGAGCTATGTAATTAGAGTTATGGTTTGTTTTCCGTTTTCCCCTTCCTCTCTAATTATTATTAGGTTTGTTCTTGAGGATTACTTGCATTTATTCACCTTTCAGTGGAGACACGGGTTTCTGGTATGGATGCTCCTCCACCTATAGCAGAGGTTCCTTTGACAGTTTTGGAGACGAGTGCTCTTCGCAACTTGCTAGCCAACTCTTCTACTTCTTCCACATCTTCTCATCCTGCCCATTCCGTTATGGCTTCTGCCTTAACAACCTCACAATCTTCTTCTAACTCTTGAATCATCGATTCAGGAGCCTTTGACCATATGACAAATTCTTCTATCTTGTTTAGCTTTTATTTATCTCAACAAAATATAGTTCGGGTTGCAGATGAATCCATTATACCTATTCTAGGAAAATGGTCTATTCAGTTTTTTTTTAAGTTACTTTTGAACTCTATCTTACATGTTCCATCATTCACTTCAAATTTGTTATATGTTAAACATATTACAGAGTCTCTAAATTGCTCTGTAACATTCTTCCCTTCTCACTGTGTTTTTCAAGACATAACAACTAGTTAGACGATTGGTATGGGTAAAGTTTGCAATGACTTATATGTCTTAGAGGATGTGCCTACTTCTTCACCGATGGTCCACCAAGTATCAACTAACTCTCCGTTAGAATTTTGCATTCATGGCATAGACGTTGTGGTCATCCCTCATTTGGTGTATTAGAACATTTTTTTCCTACTTTGTTGGGTCAAATTATTTTGACTATGTGTTGAAATAGTTTGACTATTGAATTTTGATGATGAAATGATTTATGCGCTTTGATTCAGGTGTATTGAAATCATATTTCATGAGGCTTGACTCTAATGAGGCTCATTAGACCGATTTGGCATTAGATGCACAGAATTAGACGTGTAGTCTAACTCGTGGAGTTAGATGTGCAGTCTAATGAATTTCGTAATTAGACGTACAGTCTAACTCGTGGAGTTAGACGTGCAGTCTAATAGATCTCGGAATTAGACGTGCAGTCTAACTCAGTGGAGTTAGACGTGCAGTCTAATGTATACGGAATTAGACGTGCAGTCTAACTTAGTGGAGTTAGACGTGCAGTCTAATGTATACGGAATTAGACGTACAGTCTAATTCATTGGAGTTAGATGTGCAGTGTAATGTATACGGAATTAGACGTGCAGTCTAACTCAGTGGAGTTAGACGTGCAGTCTAATGGTTTGTGGATAATTAGACGTGAAGTCTAATTAAGTGAAGGTTAGACGTGTAGTCTAACTCCTTCAGACAAGTCTGAAGTAGAACCGGAATTAGACGTGTAGTCTAACTTAGTAGAGTTAGACGTGCAGTCTAATGGTTAGTGAATAGTTAGACGTGAAGTCTAATTAGTGAGTGTTAGACGTATAGTCTAACTCCTTCAGATTAATCTAAAGTGATTGTAATTAGACATAAGTCTAATCCCATTAGACCAGGCAGTCTAATGGATTTTGTTCTTAGACGGGGATGTTTGATTTCATTAGACGAGGTCGTCTAACTGAAATACATCTAATGCTATGTTTAAGAAGTATGCTTGAAGCTAGCACTTGCCTACCCACGTGCTATAGCTGTACTCTACTCCTGCTCCACTTTCTAGTAAAGATTAGTACGACATCTATATGCAACCAACCAATGAATGCCACGTAAGAGAATTTTCCTCATATTACTTGTTTTGCAGGTACATCCCTGATGGAATATTCGACGCACTACCAGTTATTGTACGGCCACGATCCTTGTGCTCAGAACCTGTTGTGTACTATGGAGGTTTTCCAATGGAAGAGTGCCACGTATCATTCTAAAGATTCGACCGTTAGTCTCTACCCAGTATTTATCAAATCTCAAGGACAACGGACAATCAGTCTTGCTAATTCACAATCTCTCTATCATCTTGCTTGCTTGCTGGAATTAGAGAGAGAAATCAAGCCTTTGAATATTCAAACTGTGAAGCTGCTTTCCTAATTATACTGTGTGTGAATCAAGAGAGAGCTAGAATCAAAAACACCATTAGCTGAATGATATTCTTCATCTTGTAAATTGAACAGAGTGTGTTCTGTTCAATAGTGAGCTAAGTGTGTGCAAACTGTATTTGATTCGAATTGTATTATAGTGAATCATTCTAGTTGTTGGAAGAAGGGGTGACGTAGGAGAGTTTCTCCGAACATCCATAAACAAACTGCTGTGTTCTTTCATTTCTGTCATCTTTTCATTCTTCATCTTGAGCTTCAAACCCAAGTAAACAATTCCGCCTTGATTCTGTTTCAAGTGTTTACAAGAGTTTGCTTAGAATAGAAAGCGAATTAAATCTCTAACATGATTTCTTTCAAACCGTTTTTATAAGCCTTCATCAATAGCCAGACCCCCGTCTCTATCGATAAAGCTGATCCTATCAATTGGTATCAGAGCCCTGTTTCTATTCTCAAACATCAAAACCTGAAGCATGTCTATCATCAATGAAATTCTTATTCTGTCAAGGGACAACTGTGAATATTGGATGATGAGAATGCAAGCTCACTTGGTCGCTCTTGATTGTGATATGTGGAGCGTCATTACTGATGGCCCCATAAAGATTTCGAAGCCAAGAAGTGAGTGGACTACTGAAGATAAGATGACCAACAACCTGGATAATGTTGTTAGGAATATTCTGTATCAGTCGATCAACATGAACGTATTCTATGAAATCAAGTCATGTTCCTCTGCTAAAGAGATATGGGATAAGCTTAATCAGATCTACGGCAGAAGCATTCAAGCAAAGAAGGACTAGAAAGCTTTCATGTGCAGTGAAAATAAATTCAGATGGGCCGATAGTGATTCATAGGAGTCTCCTGCTGAAAAAGAGAATGAAGTTGTTACATGTCTGATGATAGATGACCAATCCAAGGTAAATGATATCTCTGCACCAGAATTTACAAACAAGGAGTTAACTAATGCACTCAATGAAATGGCCATTGAGTACAAGAAGTTAACTGATTCTTTTTATGAAATGAAAGTAAAATATGAAAACGTGCCAAAAATGTGAAAAACGTGCCAAAAATGTGAAAAACGTGTGAAACGTGTCAATAATGTTAAAAACGTATTAAACGTGTTAAACATGTCAAAATGTGTTAAACGTGTTAAACGTGTCAAAACGTGCCAAAAACGTGAAAAACGTGTGAAACGTGTCAAAAATGTGTTAAATGTCTCAAAACGTGGAAAACCTATTAAGAATGTCAAAACGTGTTAAACGTGTCAAAACGTGTTAAACGTGCCAAAAATGTGATAAACGTGTGAAACGTGTCGATATTGTGAAAAACGTATTAAACGTGTCAAAAATGTGTTAAACGTGTCAAAACGTGTCAAAAACGTGTTAAACGTGTCAAAATGTGTCAAAAACGTGGAAAACGTGTTAAATGTGTCAAAACGTGCCAAAAACGTGAAAAACGTGTCAAAATGTGAAAAATATGTTAAACGTGTCAAAACGTGTTAATCGTGTCAAAAATGTGTCAAAATGTGTTAAACGTGTCGAAAACGTGAAAAAACATGTCAAAACGTGTCAAACTTGTCAAAAACGTGTTAAACGTGTTAAAAACGTGTTCAACATGCCAAAAACATGAAAAACGTGTTCAACGTGTCAAAATGTGTTAAACGTGCCAAAAACGTGTTAAACGTGTCAAAAACGTGTTAAACGTGTGAAAAACGTATTAAAAATGTCAAAAACGTGAAAAATGTGTTAAACGAATAAAAATGTGTTAAATTAGTCAAATACATGTTAAATAAAAAAATAAAAATAAAATAATTTGGGTTACCCAACCCATACTCAACCCAACTCATACCCAACCCATATTAGTAAATAATATGGGTTGAATTATGGGTTTAGTAAATTTAATTTGGTTTGAATATGGGTTGGGTAATACGGGTTGGGTTTACCCGTTTGCTCACCCCTAATCACAGGTTATTTCGATTAGTTATGCCCATTTTAATATATATAAATATTATGTTATGATCAAAATTTCATATTATTTTATATCTTATAATTCAACTAAATGAAAACACCTTCATTTGCAAATATTTTACATGTGTTATAAGTGTTTCAAAAGTTAATGAAAGATTCAAATAAAGGAGATTGCTCAACATTTGATCCAAAATAGAACAACTTGGCTAAATGTTCATAATGGTTACATTTTCTAAACGGCAAATGCATTTCTCTATGTTTAAAAATGATATATCCTTAATGTCTCTCGTTTTAAATTACCATATAGTAATTTGTCAAAGTTTTTATGTTATACTATATATTTTGGTGTTAAATCTAAATGCAAATGCAACCCTAAACAAACAATCTAAGAAAATGCTTATGTGAAATATTATTGGGTTTTTGTTGAATATTTGTTGCATTTCACCCTATGATCTCTCTATATATTTTTTTAACTAATTTAAGATAAAGAAAATATTCAAGTTCATGGATCTGTCTTTTTTATTTTACACAATATTTTTCTATTCATAATATAGGCAATAATATTATTGATTTTATTATAATTATTATTATTATTACTAACCAAACAAAATTATATTTAACTTCTACATTAATATATATAAAATTAAATTCTTTCCATCTACATTTATATATTATATATAAATAATAAATACGAAAGATTTGTAATTATTTGTTTATATGTATTTTAATTTTATAAAATTATTGTGAAAGAAAAATAAATAAATCAAAATATTATAAAAGTAAAAGATCTTACCCATTTTATTCTGGTTATTTTTTTATAAAATTAATAATATATTTAAATATATAAACTAAAATATCGTATAAAATTACATGTTGAAATATTTATTAATTTCGACCTAAATTATTTAATTCAAATATTTATATTAAAAATAAAAATATAATTGTATAACCACCAAATAAATTGTTTACAATTATGCTAAAGAATAAATATATATATATATATATATATATATATATATTTTGTTGATAAATAAAAAAAATAAAAAAAACAGGAAGTAAAGAAAGACTACCTGATGTAAAATTTTAAGATTAAGAATTACTTGTAGTTCATTTCAATTATTTTGAATTCATTTATAATTATCCTCATCTTTATTTTCAAGTTTATCTATCTTTTATTTTGATGTTTTTAACTCAATTAATCCATTTTTAATAATATATTCATCCATATTTGGATGTGAAGATTTGTGTTTACTCTGAATCTAAATTAATGTTAGGAAAATATGTTATCAATTTAAGGTCTTTCATAGATGTGAAATATTATTATTAAATTTTTAAGATGTTTATGCTAATCACCTCTTAAACAATTTAATGTCTTTATCAATAAATAGACAAGATTTACCAAATGTCATATTTTATTTTTTATTAAGTAATCTTAACCTCTGTTCTTTGATAAATAATTTACTATTAAGATTGTAATCTCAATCCAATTAAAGGGTTATAACTTTAATATATGAAAAAGTTATCGTTGTCGATTTAAATAAAAAATAATAATTAAGATGAGGCATTTTATTTTGTTAATCTTGTCTATACATGACGAAAATGATGATAATTTGAATGGATCAAATACATTCATGATCTTGAAATTAAGATAATTGAAATGGTTCAAACGAATTCTTAATCAAATTTTACATATAAAAAATTACAAATCGAGACGTATATAATAAGCATATTCAATATATCTTGAAATGTTGATAAACTCAATAAAAATGTTCTAAAAACTTATTAAGAACAATGAATATCAATATAGAACTATAACATATATTTACTACACACAAATCTATAATAGAATGATGGATGGATGGATGAATCTGCAGTTGGTTTCACTTGAACGTCATAGAATATCCTGCAAACGGCATAGAATCAAGGGTCGTGATTTCCTCCTCCGAGTTGAACAAGGAGGGAAATGATTTATCAGGGGCCATGATCTCCTTCTCCAATGTTCCACCTTCGGACCATATATGTTTCATATCAAAATCATCTTCGGTGAATTTTTCTAACGTGGATCTTGCAATTTCATCTAGGGCCATCATCTCCTCATCCGTGTCGAAGAAGGATTGATCAAGGGTGTTGATTTTTTCATCTTCCAACGCCTCAAATTCGGACAACATACGTTCAATATCAAAATCATCTTCAAAAAAGTTTGACTGCACCGGACCTGTCATGGAGTGAAGGGTCGTCATCTCCTCTTCCGAGTTTAATAAGGGCAAAGATTGATTCTTGGATGATAATTGGTTGTCAATCAACTCTATTTTTTCTGCAATTTGATTCGAGAATATTTTCAAAGACTTCTGAGACAATCCATCAAGTAGAGATCCGATTCTAGCTTTAGAGAATCCAGATTTAGATGTTTGAACATGATCTGTTGCTGCAATAGTAGTGGACGTCTTCTTCTTCCTCTTTGAAACTTCTTTTTTGTAGCGTTCAAGAATGGGCTTAACTTGATTTAAATCATCCGGCCAAGACTCTATTCTTCCATTTTCTTCCAAACAGAGAAAACATACGTCGATGTCGCAGAGGGAGGAGAGCTCCATGCTCTTCTTCTTAATGCTGTCCATCTTCATTGTCAATTGCTGTTTCTTTTTATCGCACTTGATCGTATTCTCTTTCGCACCTTCTTTCACCATTGTTGTACTTGAAAGATTAATGAAGTTGTCTTAAAAAAAAGAGAGAAAATGGGATTTGTTTGAGTTGTTAATTGCTGGTAACTAGAGCAAATAAACGAATGAATAGGTTTGGTAATATATATATATATATATAGGTGGCTGATTTTAAATTTGTTACCGTTATTAGGGTTAAGAGAATTTGTGTTATGTTTTTGAAAATATAATTTATGTTAGATGGGTTAGGGATTTGGGCTGATTTTGCAGTTAGATGTGTCAGGTATTTGGGGCAAGTTGGTAGATTGTGGGATTTTGTAGAGATTTGGGCGGATTTTGTATTTAGATTATGTTAGGGATTTAAAAGTAATTATTATTATGTTTGATATATTAGGATTTTGTGTTTAGATTATTAAGTTGGTTAGGGATTTAAAAGTAATTATTATGTTTGATGATATATTAGGATTTTGTAGTTAGAATAGATTTTAAAGTGATTATGTTACCGTTGGGATTCGGATTTATTTTGTAGTTTAACATCTATTTATTGTGTATCATTAATGAGAGGTTTTTTTTAAACATTATAAAAAAAAATTAATAAATTTTAGAACATTTAATTAAATTGACTATTGAGGGACAAAAATAGATAATACAAAAGTATAATTTAAACTTGTTTTATGAAAAGTATAATCCTTAAATCTAAGCAACTAATTATTTTATGAAAAAAATAATCCTTAATTTTTAATTAAGCAGCTAATGCTGCCAGCCATTCTTCAATGCGAAGCAAACCCTAGCTCTTTTCGCTGATTATACTCTCTGTTCCGAAAATATAATGAAGAAGAAGAAGAAAGCGAATCCTGATGTTATGAATCAGGTAATTCCGCCTCTTAAATCCCGCTAATCATGTGCTAGCTAGCTAGCTGATATCATTCCTCCATTTGGATGGATCATGTCATTTCTTACCTCGGAAGATGAAGGAGATCAAGCGAAATTAACATTATACTTTTAATCCCTAGTTATCATAGTTTCTTTATTTTTAGTTTAAATTATCTGTAAGTGTTTGTTTTGATTAAAAAGGTTGCTAGATATTATGATATCGATCGAAGATATCATGAGCTTAATTTCTTTAGGTGTTTGTCTTCGATCAAATGATTCTCAAGAAAAAAACCAGTTCATATTAGTTTGTAGTATTCTTAAAGAGAATCTTATATGGTGAATCTTGTTGCTTTTCAGGATATGCAGAACAAGTTGAGAAATGGAAGTGCACTTCAGGATTCTGCATCACTTAGTTCTTCTGCGGACAGAGTTGCTAATTTGATACTGAGAATTCTTATACCTGAGGTTACCCTGTGGCTGTGCTCAAGCTTTGATTTGTGCAGTTTGTTTGTACTTATTCTGTATGCAAAGATTCTTCCAGAACCTCTTTCAGCTAAAATCTTTTCCACTAATTGAAGCTTTGGAGAGAAAGGTCAGTCAGTAACAAGTAATCTTGCTCTTTCATTTACAATAATTGAATGAGATGTTCTCATTTTCAAAATCAAAATATTCATAAAAAAGTTCATTTGTGTATACAAAAGTTTCAATCCAACCTAATCAAGGACAAAATGTTTGATTTTAGGTGATCATTCAAACGTTAACCTTGTTCTCAATTAAAGTTTCAATCCACCCAATTTCCTTCTGTCCTTGAGGAAATCATTCAGAAGTTAACTTTTGAAAGTCAATCATTCAAAAGTTTCAATCCACCTGCTTTTTCTTTTGTCTTGTTATTATATATTTTCAAATTTTGAGCCATTTGAAGAGCAGTTTCTGGTGTAGATTGGGTTCGACACTGACCAGGTCCACCTGTATATGTTTTTTCTAAATCGCAATCGCTTGTTAACCTAATTTTATTAGATTACAAAAGATCTTCTGGCAAAGTATGGTGCAGAGAAAGTTGTCGATACGCCAATTATAGAAAAGGAGTGAGAAGTTACTACATTGGTGTGAGAAATTCTCCAACACTTTTTGTTGAGAGTATTTACGAAAAGTAGTGACGTATTTGGCATCTTTTTTTCTCATTTAGTTAAAAGAAGTTTACTTTGTTGTCTGCTGGCACCATTTGTTTATGTTGTCAAGTGCAATGAAATGTTCTTCTTTGTGCATCTACTAATCATCTTTGGATTTCATTGCAGGCAATAGACCACTGACCACATAATTAATTGCAAAATTGAACTGCATGTCTGCTGGTCAAACAACCGTTCTATTGTGTTCAGAGGACCTAATGGCGCAGCTGCTGGAGTTGGTTCCCAGCACTCCCAAGTATGCTATGTTATTTCATCTATTTTTTTGAAAAATAGAAGTGACTTAAACTTCTTGGTAGTTACTTATATTCCCTTCCACTATCAATATCAGAATGGGTCAAATGTAATCCTTCTATTTCCTATCTTGCCCCTGGTTTCATTCCACCAATGATTTTCCCTTCATGGGGATTGAGATGTGTACGTTGGCCGAGAAACAAAAAATAAATCTGTAGAAATCAACATTTTTGGTAGGCATGCTTCATTTTTATGACTTGTGGTTAATGTTCTGGATTTTATATTGCAGGTTTGGCTGGAACATGTGCAACTTGAGTACTTGACAACAGATCCTATCAGTATGATGGGCTTCAGCTACTTGTAAAACTCACTCTGGCTTTTAGAGAACAGGAGTTTGAAAATTTGTCTTTCAGTTTATTCCTTTTTAAACTATTAGATTATTATTAAAAAGGTCTTGCCGTCTTGGCAATTATTATTAGTTTAAAAATTTTCAAATTACAATTGCATATTATCTATGCTAAATTAGATGCATTAATTGCTTGTGAAAGCGCGTGGAAACATTAATGGCGGCCCTAAGAGACATAACTGAAGAAATGTAAGCAAGAGCGTTATGTTTAAGTTTATTTCTTAGGACATGTGATCTCTTTTACCTGTTAACAAGGATGTTCTTCCATTTGTTTATGCAGTGGGTTATCACTAAAGAAGCTTGACAAGAAACTAGAAAGAACTCTGCTACATTCATATCAGAAGGTAACTTTCATATTCTAAAGTTCTTTATCCTAAAGTACATATTGAGCCTATTTGAAAACTGACATTTCATCACAATCTTAGTCGCAATTATGATCCTATTGAAATATTTCCAAAGTAAAAAGTGAAAGTGCAAATATAATAAATGTAGATTTTTCATTGCTCGATAGGAAATTTTGTTTTTTGGTTACTGAAGATTTTTTTGTCATATATGACTTAATATCTAAGTTTCTGTTGAAACTGATCCTGTGACCTTGCTTTCAAAGGTTGTATCTCTAATTTATATAAGTAAGTGACTAAGTCCTAGTAATATTTATTATATAATTTTATACAACTTTTCAAATTCCTAAATAAGTCTACTAATTAAATCTAAGTCCTAGTAATATTTATTTGTTATGGTTAAGGCAATTTTGTTTTATCAAATGTCATAATAAACTTTCAAGATTCAATATCGCCTTAATTTTATTAGTCCAGATTTGTTACCTATAATGTCAAATTAATGATATATTAAGAAGTAAATCTCACATAAATATTATTTCAAAATGAAGAGTTATATAATTGATTTATAAAACAAATACTAAATAATTGAGGAATTATGAAAAAACTCAAACAAGAAAATATTCAATTATTATAATTTAAATTAATTATTTTACTATCATTCAAACCTAATATTCGATGAGCATACATTTGAAAATTTGAACTATCCTCAAGTTTTGATGCAATGCTTATAAAAGATATTCAAATTCATCTAAATTTATAATTAGTTGATGAGCACACATTAACAAAAAAAAAATATATTTAACTTAAATATTTGTCTTTATATATTTGGTACAATTTATAACCTATACATTTTTTACAGTGCTATTTTCTTATTGAACTTTGTTCAATTAAATTAATTCTCATATTAATTATTAAAGAAATTAGATAGTAATTTCGATTTTACTTTATATATTAATAAAATAAAAATAATATTTAAAATATTTTTTTTACCTAATTCTATAATATAGGGTGATTAGTTTATTTTAAAATATTTTTTAACTGTATTTTTTAAAAAAAATTTATTTTCTTCACTGAATTTATTTAAATTATAATTATTTTTTAATTATCTTATATTAAAATTCATTTTTATTTTAAAATAACAATCTAAGTTTAACCACTATTAATTCATAATGGTAAGATAATTGAAATATATCAAATGAATTATTGATCATAATATTTTGCATATAATATATATATATTTTTTTTAAATAGGGACCTATATAAACATAGCACTTAATAAATTGATTCAATATATAATGTTGATAAACTCAATAAAGAATGTTTTTGAAACAATGAATATTCATATATACACTAACATATATGTACTACATAATTTTCTAAAATCTATAATAGGATTAAGGGTGTTCAATATTTGGTCTGAACCGAATATCTGACCGAATTCGAATTCACCGAATTCGAATAAATCGAATTTGAATTTCATTTTCGCTTTTCGAATCGAATTTCAAACCAATTCGAATTCAAATACGGTTTTCGAATTTGTTTTTGAGTTTGGGTTTTAACTCGAAAACTAAACTGAAAACCGAATTCATTTTTTATTATTTATTCTTCTAAACTTAAACTCGAAAACCAAACTGAAAATCGAATTCATTTTTTATTATTTATTCTTCTAAACTTAACTTAAGAATAAGTTCAAAATAATTAAACTAGAATATTTTGAATTAAGATTTATAAGAAAAGAAAAAAATGAAACAAAAACACTAATGGTCTAGTGGTAGAATAGTACTCTACCATTGTATAGACTCCGGGTTCAATTCTTGATTGGTACATTTTATTTTGAGTTTAAAATAAAAGAAAATTGAATTCGGTTTGAATTTGAATTATTTGAAGTTCAAACCGAATATAAAATTCGAATTCGGTTCGGTTTAATTAGAATTTATTTGAATTCGGTTCGGTTTTTGAATTGACGAGAAAAAACAAAAAATTCGATGAAACCGAATTGAGAAACTCGAATAACCCGAAACCGAACCGATGAACATCCTTAAATAGGATGATGATAGCTAGTTTACCTGATCAATTCAGGCAGAGGATAATTCGACAATTTCTGTTGATGTTGTTACCGTTCGTACTTGTAGAATTAATATTTTCAAATTTCTGCGGCTAATGTATAATAGTAAAAGAGACAGAGTTACGGTTAGAAGATCCTGCCATTTTCATGGAATCATGGGTATTGATTTCCTCCACCGAGTTAAACAAGAAAGTGAAAGATTGATCATGACCCATGACCTCCTCCTCTAATGTCCCACATTCAAACCACACATGTTCCATATCATAATCATCTTCAATGTATTTTTCCGTGGATCCTGCAATGTCATTAAGAGCTATCATCTCCTCCTTCGCGTTGAAGAATGATTGATCAAGTACTGTCATGATCTTCTCATCCTGCAATGTCTCAAATTCGAACCATATATGTTCGATATCAAAATCATCTTCTATATTTTTTTCTATATTTTTTCCTGTGTCGATCCTGCCATGGAGTGAAGGGTCCTCATCTCTTCTTCCGAGTTCAACAAGGGAAAAGATTGATTTTTAGAAGATAATTGGTTAGTAATCAACTCTAGTCTTTCTGCAATTTGGTTTGAGAATATTTTTAAAGATTTCTAAGATAACCCATCAAATAGAGATCCAATTCTATCTTTAGACAATCCAGAAGTCGATATTTGAACATGATCTGCAGAAGTAGCGAAGACTTTATTCTTCTTCTTTGAAATATCTTTTTTTAACGTTGGAGGATGAGTTTCAATTGATTTGGATTCTTAGGCCATGTCTCTATTCTTCAATTTTCTTCCAAACAGAGGAACACACATCAATGTCGCACAGGGAGGAGAACTCCATGCTCTTCCAACTTTAAGAAACAACAATTGAAAATTAAGATGACCAACATTAAGAAGAAGAGCATGGAGTTCTCCTCCCTGTGCGACATTGATGTGTGTTTTCTTTGTTTGGAAGAAAATGGAAAAATAGAGAAATGGCTTGAGAATCCAAATCAACTAAAACTCATTCTTCAACGATACAAAAAAGAAGAAGAAGATATACTATTGTAGATCATGTTCAAATATCGAAATCTGGATTGTCTAAAGCTAGAATTGGATCTCTACTCAATGTGTTGTCTCAGAAATCTTTGAAAATATTCTTGAACAAAATTACAGAAAAACTAGAGTTCATTACCAACCAATTATCGTACAAGAACCAATCTTTGACCTTATTGAACTCGGAAGAGGAGATGACGAACTTTCACTCCATGATAGGTTCGGTGCAGTCAAAATTTTATTGAAGATGATTTTGATTGAACGTATATGGTCCGAATTTGAGACGTTGGACGATGAAGAGATCATGACCCTTAATCAATCCTTCTTCTTCAACACAAAGAAGGAGATGATGGCCCTTGATGCCATTGCATGATCCACACTAAAAAATACATTGAAGATGATTATAATATGGAACATATATGGTCGAAATGTAGGAGATTAGAGGAGGAGGAGAACATGACTCTTGATCAATCATTTCCCTTCTTGTTCAACTCGGAGAAGGAAATCACGACCATAGATTCGATGTCATTGGCAGAATCTTCCAACAGTAACTATGTCTTTTTTACTACTAGGCATGAGTTTCAGAAATTTGAAGTTATTGATTCTACCGGTACGAACGGTATCAATGACATCAACATAAATGGTCGACATGTGAGACATTAGAGTGGCAGTCCTTAGCATGTCCAACCTGTATGATCTAATTGCCCCTACCTTGATTTATCATGTGAAATCAACTACAAATCCATTCATCTACCTTTCTATTATAGATTTGAGAAAATTGTGTGTAGTAAATATATGTTATAGCCTATATTGATATTCATTGTTCTTAGTAAGTTTTAAACACATTCTTTATTGAGTTTATCAACATTTCAAGATATATTGAATCAGTTTACTTTAAACGTCTCGATTTACAATTTTTTATATGCAAAATTAGATGAAGAATTCATTCGATCCATTCCAATTATCTTAATTTCAAAATCATGAATTTATTTGATCCATTCTAATTATCATCATCTTCGTCATGTATAGATAAGATTAACAAAATAAAATGTCTCATTTTACTTTTTTTTAATTTAAATTGACAACGATAACTTTTTTTAATAGATTAAAGTTATAACCCTTTAATTGGATTGAGATTACAATCAGAAAAAAAATAAAATAAGACATTTGGTCAATCTTGTCTATTCATGACAAAGGTTTTAGGTTGTTTAAGAGGGAAATTTGATGAAATGACCCTGATAATGGGTCTAATTCGAAAAATTCCCAGGTTTCATAAACCTTGCAAAAATAGGATTTTTGCCATACGAAATGTCCATCTTGCTCTTGTGATTGCACTTACGCGTAATCTATCTATATATATAACAATGCTTAGTTTTCAAAGTTTACGGATTGTCGGGTCGAGAGCTATGGTTAATTTAGACATATATGTGAGAGAAAATGGATACTTGGGTCGGATTCTGGGTTGACCCGTCCATAAACTTAAAACGGTTAAAAATAAAAATAAAAATGTTATATGTATGTTTCGAACTTGCAACATAACAAAATAAGTACGACCCTTTAACCAACTAAGTTAATAAGACTTTATATTTTAAATTTAATACCAAATTTGATGATCGCGGTAAATTTTAAAAATATAAGTTTTACTTTTTAACTAACTAATATATATATATATATATATATAATGATACTTAATTTTCAAAGTGTTCGGATTGCCGGGTCGAGAGATGTGGTTAATTTGGATATATATGTGAGAGTAAATGAATATTTGAGTCGAATTGTGGGTTGACCCGTTTTTAAATTTAAAACGATTAAAAATAAAATAAAAAATGCTATATGTATGTTTCAAACTTGCAACATAACAAATTAAGTACAACTCTTTAACCAACTAAGATAATAAGACTTTATATTTTAAATTTAACACCAAATTTGATTAACGCGATAGAGAACAGGAAAAAACTTGATAGGAATGCATAGGGAATGATGTGTCACTCTCTAAACGAATTGAAAATTTAATAAGTGAGAATTTTCAGATTTTCAGTCCAATTAAAAAGTGACACCTCATTCCCTATACATTCCTGTCAAGTTTTTTCTGCTTCCTATCATTACTCATATACATATATATAAAAGGTTAAAAATAAAAAAATGATACTATAAATTTTTTTCCTTAGTTTTTTTATATCATTATTCGTGCAAATGCACGGGCTACATGCTAGTATGTAATAAGTATTACACTTACGCGAATTACACTTATGCGTAATATGTAATAAGCGTATTACACATTACTCGTAAGTGTAATACGCGAAAACTCTAATAGATAAACATTTTTCTATCCCATGTCTTTTTTCTAAACAATCAAAAGAGAATATTACGGCTGACGGATCTGTCCGAGATCGAAGCGACTGAAACTTTCCGGCAAAGACGATAACCGTGAACATAGTCCCTCTCACATCGTCTCTTAGTTGAAGCGGTTCAAGATTGGCTGTACACCGATGGTGAAGATTCTTCTGCAACTGAATTTCATAAATATTTAGATTCATTGAAAGCTATTGGTGAACTCATATTTTCTAAGTTTATTCTTAAAAACACATGTTTAGTTTTTTTTTGAGTTTGTTTAAACGCAAAGTATGATGCTCATTAGAGGGAAAGACATGATTGCAGATATAATAAGCTTACACCACGACCAGTTGCATATAAGCTTGCTCGAAAGTATCTTAATGAGGTGCAATAGGTAATTTTATTTAGTTAACTATAAATGTGGGTGATCTGCTACTAGTATCCATCTAACTTTGGATCATCAAGATTTTGCTTGTATTTCACTTGGCAATAATAGTCTAACTTTTTTTTTTGTTTGCTACATTCCTATTATTCATTTTCTTTCTCATCGATTTTCAAACCCTAGGAACATCTCTACAAGTCTTATTATTATGATAAAAGTGTTAAAATAGTACTACAAGCTTTAAGACACCACAACAAAAATAATAGTTCTAAGACAAATTAATTTGAAAATAGTTATTAAGTCTTATTTGTAGTAGCAACAACATTGTGCACTTATTGTAGAAAATATCTTATAATAGTAACGAAATTAGTCATGTCCGATATCTTTAGCCGAGAGGGCCATGGAGCTTCCCTTTATCCAAATTGGGACACTAGACTAACGGAAGCCAGTCATGTTAGAATCAAGAACGCAGATAGAAGATGATCACAGTTTTAGACCTGCACGACCATGATATCGGACTTGCGGAACCAACTGCACTTAGAAGGTCAACAAAACTGCACATGCACTCGTAGGAACTTGCAGCTTGGTTAAAATGCTAGTAACCGCACAACCTCCGACTACAATCGTCAACCATAGTGTGGCAACCGACCGCAAACTGTAGCTAAAATCAGACTATAAATAGGCTTGCACCTGCACTAGAAAGCTTGTTGTCTGCACAATACCAACAACCGCACAGTCTGCAACTCGCAAAAGAACTAGTAACCACACCTGAACAGTCTTACATAGTACAACAACATCCGCCTCCACAAGTAGATGAAGAACTAGCACCTACAATGGACCACAAACATCAGGGTTGAACTGCGACTGCACCAGCAAAGTCTATGACCTGTTGGCTTTGACTGTTGGATCTTTCTAAGAACAACTATGAAGATATGAAACTTTGGAAAATAGATATTTGCTAAAGAGGAAAAAGTATTGAGAATCTTAAGTGTTGTATTATTAACCTTTACAAACAACTCTTATATAGTAGTAATTAACATAGAAACCCTAAATTACTTATACATACAGGTCCAAGCCCATTAATAATTAAATAAACTCTAATGGTATAAAATATAATAAGGGCCTATAATTTTCAATTTTTTGACAATCAATGCTTTAACTCACAATCTCCCTCGTAAGCTTGATTGGGTTCGAGATTCTTCACGCTGAACAGCTCTCGCATCTCTACAAATTTGACTCTTACTAGCGCCTTAGTGAGAATGTTTGCACGGTGCTCTTTAGTATCTACGAACTCTACAACGATCTGTCAATTCTCGATGCATTCACAGATGAAGTGGAACCAAGTGTCGATGTATTTGCTACGTCCATGAAACACCGGATTCTTCATTAATGCTATTACGGACTTGTTGTCGACATAGAGGATTACTGGCCTTGGGTTACATCCAAGCACCTCGCTCAACAAGTTTCTCAGCCAAAGTCCTTAACACGACGCTACAGTAGTTGCCATACACTCCACCTCCATGAAGATAAACAACAGTTCGTTGCTTTTGAGATTGTCAGGTGATTAGATTCCCGTTGAGATAAAACACCATGCCTCAAGTAATTTTTTTGCCGTTTGTGTCACCGGCTAAGTCGCTGTCAGTAAAACCAACGAGTTCTTCAACTTCTCGTCCTCTTCTTAATTGAATCTCATAGCTCGTCGTTCCCTTCACGTAACGAATAATGTGTTTTACTATCTGTTGGTGTAGAGTGGTAGGCTTCTCCATGTATTGACTCACTATGCCAACTGCATAAGAGATATCGGGTCAAGTGTGCGTCAAGTACTTGAGACACCCGATGATACTCCTATACTCCTTCAGATCCACTAAACTTCCTTCCACATCCTTTCTGAACTGCAACTTTGCTTCCATAGGATACTTGCTCGAGTTACAATCCTCCATTACAAACCGTTTCAATACATTCTTCGCATAAGCTTCCTGCTTCACCTCGATGATATCTTTCTTCTGGTCCACCTTAATACCAAGATAGTACGAGAGTAGTCCGAGATCACTCATCTCGAACTCCTTCATTATCTGTTTTTTAAAC
This sequence comes from Impatiens glandulifera, assembly GCF_907164915.1. Classification (NCBI taxonomy): domain Eukaryota; kingdom Viridiplantae; phylum Streptophyta; class Magnoliopsida; order Ericales; family Balsaminaceae; genus Impatiens; species Impatiens glandulifera. The sequence goes on from NC_061865.1 coordinate 22,114,135, forward strand.
TCTTCAACACCCTTGATGCTTGATCATGTTACAATCAAGTCGTCCACATATACGCCAACAATGAGTACTTCTTCTCTATGGTTTTTCGTGTACACAGCCTGCTCTTGAGAATACTTCATGAAGCCGAGACTCATCATTCTCTTGTTGAGGCAGGTGTTCCACATCCTTGGTGCTTGATTTAGTCCGTAAAGAGCCTTGTATAACTTGTTCTCTTTATTGTTGATGATGAAGCCTTCAGGTTGAGCGACATAGACTTCTTCTTCGATGTCATCATTGAGAAATGCTGATTTGACATCCAAGTGGCGAATCTCCCATCCACGGTGAGCTGCGATTGCAAGAATTGTCCTGATTGTGTCAAGTTTCGCCATCAGTGCAAATGTCTCCTCAAAGTCAACGCCTTGCTTCTACACATAGTCTTTTGCTACCAATCTCGCTTTGTGCTTGAGGATGTTGCATTCGCTATCTCTTTTCAACTTGAAAACGCTTGAGGATGTTGCATTCGCTATCTCTTTTCAACTTGAAAACCCACTTTAACCCGATGGTCTTGTGACCAGGTGGTAAGTCGGTGAGATCCCATGTCTTGTTCTTCTTGATAAATTCGAGCTCTTTGTTCATGGCCTCATTCCATGACTCTTAAACTATCGCCTCGTGATATGTTGTTGGCTGGTCGGTGGTGAGAAACAACAATTCATCAAGATCCATCTTTACCAGTGGTGCCTCCGCATAGACATCGGCGAGGGAACGAAGTTTGATGGGGCCAACTTCGGTTTTGGACTCACCCGAGCTCTCTTGATGACGATGGGAGTTTGGTGTACTTGTTGCGTTTTCCAACTCCGCTAGGTTGTCGTCATCTCGTAGGATTCTGAACTCCAAGGAGTTTTGTACGAGCTCGTTGTCGTCGTTGCACCACTCTCACTTCTTTTTCTCTTCGAACAAGGCATCTCTTCTCACACGGATTTTCCCACAAGTTGAATCAAGAAACCTATGTTCCTTGATTTCGTCTTCGACACCAAGGTACACCATGTCTTGACTTCGATCATCAAGCTTCTTGAGATGTGGTCTCGCTGTCTTGACATGTCCATTACACCCAAATACTCTCAAGTGCTCTAGATGAGGTCGCTTACCGGTCCATACCTGGTAAGGAGTGCAAGTTCCTAGCACCTTTGTCGAGAGAAATCTTGTATAACCAATTTTTCAATTTCTCCACCTTCATCAATAGAACACCATTTTGGTCAAACATATTTAGGAGAGAGCTAGCTAAGATTATCGTGTTGCCTTTTTCTGTCATCTGGTCGAGACTTATAATATTACTTTTCAATTTTGGAATGTAATATACCACAGTCAATATACGTTGATCTTCGTTCTTCCATTCAAACAAGATGGATCCTCGACCCTTGATCTCGACGAGTGAGCCGTCTCCGAACTTCACATTTCTTGTGATTTTCTCGTTGAGCTCATTGAACTTCTCTCGATGACCCGTCATATGATTTCTTGCTCCATTGTCAAGGTACTGCATGTCGGTGTAATTATACTCATCGCCACTTGCGAGGAGGTTCGCCATGACTTTCTCTTCATTAAGCACCACCACATCTGGTTCCTCTTTGGACGATTCTTGCTCGAGCTCTTCAAGGTTTGTCTCCTCATCTTTGGGAAAAGTGTTCGTCACTTCCTTGGCAAATATTAATGATGGCTCCTCATCATGGAAGCTAGTGAGGTTTGCTTCATCGCTGGGCCTTTGGTTAGGGCACTCAGATGCATAGTACCCATACTTTTGACAAGCGTAACACTTCACTGTGCTCTTGTCTTTGCAAGGCTTGGTTTCTTCTCGTCGAGATGAGCTTTCTCCATGACCTCGACCTTCATTTCTCACTTTTCCACGATCTCGGTTATCTCCACCATTACTGTTGCGACTCGACGATCTAGAAGAAAAATTGGCTTCGCCACTTTTCTTCATTCGTGACATCCATTCATCATGCATGAGCAATATGTGCTCCTCCTCTTGGTCTCCGTATCCGCGAAGTCTCTCCTCGTGGACTTTGAGACGACCTACGATCTCCTCGACGGTCATATTCTTGAGGTCACCAAATTGCTCGATCGCTGTAACAATCTGCATGTATGTTTGTGGTAAGGATCTAAGGAACTTCTTGACGACGGAGATCTCCTCCACCTTCTCTCCTAACGAGCGGATACTAGTCACGATGGATGTCAATTTCATGGCGAAATCATCCACTGATTCCCCATTCTTCATATGAATCGCTTCAAATTGTGTCTTCAAGGTTTGCATTTTTGCCTCCTTGACTCTCTCCACTCCAACATACATTGTCTTTAATGTCTCCCATGTTAGTTTGGCGGAATCTTTCTCAGCCACCATGAGAAGGATGTCCTTAGGGATTGCTTGATAGATGGCGGCGAGAGCCATTCTATCCATTCGTTCGTCGACATCTTCTAGCATCACGTTATCCCACACTCTTTGTGCTTGTAAGTTTACTTGAATAGTGATTTACTGAGCCCTTTCTTGGTTGAGAATCATTTCTCCATTCATAGCTTGCATCAGCATCCTTAAAGTTTGGTTTCTCAACCCTTTGAGGTTTGCCCTCTCATTAAAACCAACCTTCCATTTGCCTTTTACCTTCTCTTCGGTTTCCCCTATTTCCTCCGCTTTCTTGTTTACTGCATTATTCTGACATTTGTTTCCAACTCTGATTTCTTCCAGACCAGCACTATTTTCCTTTTGTTCCTATGTAATTTCCTTCTTCTTGTTGGTCGCCTCTATTTTATTTTGCTTTCTTTTTTTCCTCTATGACTTACCAGTTTTATCGGATTGATTCTGATTCCCAAAAGAATCAGCAACAAATTCATTTGAAAAAGTTTGTTTATTTGGACAATCAGTATGTATTTCATTTTTGCTCTTATCTCCGTTGACATTCATCTTAACAGAATTATCGAATGTTATAGTGGAAGAATGCATACCTGGAGCTTTTCCAGAGTTGACATTTATGCTCTTGCTCACGAATTTAGAGTTGTCATCTTTTCCTTCTTTAGCCAGAGTGTCTTTGTTTTTATGAGACGTAATGGGGTATGTGCCTTTATTTCCTTCCTATTGGTTATCTGCATCCTGAACTTTCTTTGGGTGAGTGGAGCAGAAATTTGATACCCCAGGTGCATGTTTAAGAGAATTGGTCAGGCTTGAGCCAAAGGTTGATAAAGAAGAATGATTCCCTATTACAGAAGCTTCATGTTTCTTGATTCGAAATGACAAAAACAGACAGATTCAAACAACGGGTTTATCGCGATGCGCGATTAAAAAGGTTAAAACCCTAGTGGTGCTTGTGAATGATCCAATCGGGTTTCCGCGATACTGTCGATCGTGTCGTTCGTGGCGATCGTGTCGTTTGTGCCGACCTTGACTTCGATTATGCGGTATTGACTGTGTCGCTCGTGCCGCGGAGAATACAACGAAGCACAATCTGTATTGAAACCCTAGTAGCGCTTGCGAAACATGGGATTATGTGGCTATGTCAATCGTGCCATTTTTGCGAATTGTGTCGTTCATGACGATCATACCGTTCGTGATGATCATACCGTTCGTGACGATCGTGCCATCGATTGTGTTGTGTCAACCGTGTTGATCGTGCCGTCGATTGTGATGTGTCAACCGTGCCGATCGTGATAATAATAATAATTATTATTAACCAAACAATAATATATTTAACTTCTACATTAATATATATAAAATTAAATTCTTTCAATCTACATTTATATATTATATATAAATAATAAATACGAAGGATTTGTAATTATTTGTTTATATATATTTTAATTATTTTAAATTCATTTATAATTATCCTCATATTTATTTTCAACTTTATCTACCTTTCATTTAAATTTTTGTAACTCAATTAATCCATTTTTAATTAAATGTTCATCTCCTCTTCCGAGTTCAATAAGGGCAAAGATTGATTCTTGGATGATAATTGGTTGGCAATCAACTCTATTTTTTCTGCAATTTGATTCGAGAATATTTTCAAAGACTTCTGAGACAATCCGTTAAGTAGAGGTCCGATTCTAGCTTTAGACGATCCAGATTTAGATGTTTGAACATGATCTGTTGCTGCAATAGTAGTGGACGTCTTCTTCTTCCTCTTTGAAACTTCTTTTTTGTAGCGTTCAAGAATGGGCTTAACTTGATTTAAATTATCCGGCCAAGACTCTATTCTTCCATTTTCTTCCAAACAGAGAAAACATACGTCGATGTCACAGAGGGAGGAGAGCTCCATGCTCTTCTTCTTAATGTTGGTCATCTTCATTGTCAATTGCTGTTTCTTCTTATCGCATTTGATCGTATTCTCTTTCGCACCTTCTTTCACCATTGTACTTGAAGGATTAATGAAGTTGTCTTAAAAAAGAGAGAAAATGGTATTTGTTTGAGTTGTTAATTGCTGTTAATTAGAGCAAATAAACCAATGAATAGGTTTGGTAATATATATATAGGTGGCTGATTTTAAATTTGTTACCGTTATTAGGGTTAAGAGAATTTGTGTTATGTTTTTGAAAAGAGAGTGAAAATATATTTTGTGTTGTTAGATGGGTTAGGGATTTGGGTTGATTTTGCAGTTAGATGTGTTAGGTATTTGGGCCAAGTTGGTAGATTGTGGGATTTTGTAGAGATTTGGGCGGATTAGGTTAGGGATTTAAAAGTAATTATTATATTTGATATATTAGGATTTTGTATTTAGATTAAGTTAGTTAGGGATTTAAAAGTAATTATTAGGATTTTGTAGTTAGATTAGATTTTAAAGTGATTATGTTACCGTTGGGGGGATTCGGATTTTGTTTGTAGTTGATCGATTTCTTCTTCTCATTATATAATGTTTAAAGGTATTGCAGTTCACGCATCTGTACGATCGTCATTCATAGTGGATGCCCATCTTGGTAGCATTTCCCTTTCGATCCACCACTGTAATTTCGTTGGGGAGAACGCTTTTCGGTTGAACTTCAACGATCATCCTAGTATATGTGAGATTTTTGTTTTCCTTAGTGATTTTGTCCATGTATAGCGGGTTTCCTAGAAGGCTAGCGAAATGGCTTAAGGCTTCTACGTTGTACATGTGGGGAGGGATATTTCGCAACTTGAACCAGATTTGCACTGTTTCTTTTGGAATATTGTCATAGCTCGTACCCTCATTCCATTTTTCGAGCTTCATGCATTCTTTCCCCACGTGTGTATGTCCCAACTCTAAAATTTTCTCAAGATTAGCCTCTTGATTGAATTTCAGGAAATACATGTCGTGACTGTTAGAGGTGATCTTCATTAGACCTTCTTTTTCCCATTGCTTCATGAGTTTTTCCTTGGTGGCATCAAAAGTGGCAGATTCTTTCCCAATATAATTACCCACTATCACCTGTTCCCATGATCGAACGCAATTTTCTTCCACGTCTGATGGTAGCTTGAACTCAAAGGGATTTTCGAGTTTTTCCACCTTTGATTTGAACTCACCCAGGAAAATTTGTCCGTTTTTTGGGATTTTGTTTTCACTTTATTTTGCTAAGTTTTGACCCTGCTTTGTGTTTGGATTCTTCTTCCAGACTTGACCAACCTGACAATTTGGGTTATTCTTCAGAGTATACACCTTTGTCTTGGTACATTTTGTCAACTCTTTCATTGTGTTGACGGACCAGCTAACAATAATGTCATACTCCTCTTTTTTTAGAAGGTTCCAATCTTGAAGGTAGTGCAAGTTTACTTAAATAGTGATTTGTTGAGACCTTTCTTTGTTGAGAATCATTTCTCCATTCATAGCTTGCATCAACATCCTTAAAGTTTGGTTTCTCAACCCTTTGAGGTTTGCCCTCTCATTAAAACCAACCTTCCATTTGCCTTTTGTCTTCTCTTCGGTTTCCCCTATTTCCTCTACTTTCTTGTTTACTGCATTATTCTGACATTTGTTTTCAACACTGATTTCTTCCAGACCAGCACTATTGAAACCCTAGTAGCGCTTGCGAAATAGAGGATTCTGTGACTATGTCAATCGTGCCATTTTTGCGAATTGTGTCGTTCATGACGATCGTACCGTTCGTGACGATCATGCCGTTCGTGACGATCGTGCTATCGATTGTGTTGTGTCAACCGTGTTGATCGTGCCGTCAATTGTGATGTGTCAACCGTGCCGATCGTGATGATAATAATTATTATTATTAACCAAACAATAATATATTTAACTTCTACATTAATATATATATAATTAAATTCTTTCAATCTACATTTATATATTATATATAAATAACAAATACGAAGGATTTGTAATTATTTGTTTATATATATTTTAATTATTTTAAATTCATTTATAATTATCCTCATATTTATTTTCAACTTTATCTACCTTTCATTTAAATTTTTGTAACTCAATTAATCCATTTTTAATTAAATGTTCATCCAAATATGGATGTGAAGATTTGTGTTTACTCTGAACCTAAATTAATGTAAGTAAAATATGTTATCAATTTAAGGTCTTTCATAGATATGAAATATTATTATAAAGATTTAAAGATGTTTATGCACTATCACCTCTTAAACAATCTAATGTCTTTGTCAATATATAGACAAGATTGACCAGATGTCTTATTTTATTTTTTATTAAGTAATTTTAACCTAAGTTCTTTTATAAATAATTTACTATTAAGATTGTAATCTCAATCCAATTAAAGGGTTATAACTTTAATATATGAAAAAGTTATCGTTGTCGATTTAAATGAAAAATTAATTAAGATGGGGCATTTTATTTTGTTAATCTTGTCTATACATGACGAAAATGATGATAATTTGAATGGATCAAATACATTCATGATCTTGAAATTAAGATAATTGAAATGGTTCAAACGAATTCTTAATCAAATTTTACATATAAAAAATTACAAATCTAGACGTATATAATAAGCATATTCAATATATCTTGAAATGTTGATAAACTCAATAAAAATGTTCTGGAATCTTATTAAGAACAATAAATATCAATATAGAACTATAACATATATTTACTACACACAAATCTATAATAGAATGATGGATGGATGGATCTGCAGTTGGTTTCACTTGAACGACATAGAGTATCCTGCAAACGGCATAGAATTAAGAGTCGTGATTTCCTCCTCCGAGTTTAACAAGAAGGGAAATGATTTATCATGGGCCATGATCTCTGTCTCCAATGTTCCACCTTCGGACCATATATGTTTCATATCAAAATCATCTTCAGTATATTTTTCTAACGTGGATCTTGCAATTTCATCAAGGGCTGTCATTTCCTCATCCGTGTTGAAGAAGGATTGATCAAGGGTCTTGGTTTCTTCATCCTCCAATGACTCAAATTCTGACCACATACGTTCAATATCAAAATCATCTTCAATAAATCTTGATTGCACCGAACCTGTCATGGAGTGAAGGGTCGTCATCTTCTCTTCCGAGTTCAATAAGGGTAAAGATTGATTCTTGGATGATAATTGGTTGGTAATCAACTCTAGTTTTTCTGCAATTTGGTTCGAGAATATTTTCAAAGATTTCTGAGACAACCCATCGAGTAGAGATCCAATTCTAGCTTTCGACAATCTAGATTTAGATATTTGAACATGATCTGTTGTTGCAATAGTAGTGGAGATCTTCTTATTACTCTTTGAAACTTCTTTTTTGTAGCGTTGAAGAATGAGCTTAACTTGATTTAAATTATCAGGCCAAGACTCTATTCTTCCATTTTCTTCTAAACTGAGAAAACATACGTCGATGTCGTAGAGGGAGGAGAACTCCATGCTCTTCTTCTTAATGCTGGCCATCTTCATTGTCAATTGCTGTTTCTTCTTATCGCACTTGATCGTATTCTCTTTCGCACCTTCTTTCACCATTGTTGTACTTGAAGGATTAATGAAGTTGTCTTAAAAAAAAGGAGAGAAAATGGGATTTGTTTGAGTTGTTAATTGCTGGTAATTAGAGCAAATAAATGGATGAATATGTTTGGTAATATATATAGTTGGCTGATTTTAAGTTTGTTACCGTTATTAGGGTTAAGAGAATTTGTGTTATTTTTTTGAAAAGAGAGGTAAAACAGAAACCCTAACTTTCCAATAAAGTTTTGCAACTAAATGAACGACCAAGTTATTAGAGTTACCGTGTCGTTCGTGCCGATTGTGTCGATTGAGACGATCGTTCCGAAAGCGACCCAAAGCGACTAGCAACCGCGAACAACACAAGTGAACCGCGACATTGATATTTTGTCGATCGTGTCGATCATTTCTTTTGTGTCAATTGTGTCGTTCGTGTCGATCGTGCCGTTCGTGATGAGAGAATTGGCTGATATCTCCCGAGCTTTTCTCTCTCTTACTTGTTTTTTCACTATAAGAGTTCAAAAGTCATTGTTATTGATTTAAATAAAAAAGGTAAGATTATAATTTTTTTTTCAATCTTGTCTATTCACATATTTATGATGAAGATGATATAAGTGGAATGAATTCTTAATTTTTTAATTAAGAAAATTGAAAATGTATAAAATGAATTCTAGATCTTAAAATCAAGTTAATTGAATGAATTCTTTATTAATCGTTTATTTGATTTGGTAGTGTTTATTTTCTTGTTTTTAGAGACTCTCATTTTAATCATTCTCTGCGTGTAGTTCATTAATTGATCATATATTGAACAAAGACCTTTAGTGCCAATGACAGAAAATTTGAAAATGGACTTTGAATTGCTGTCATGACCTTTTTTTTCATGCTTTTGTTAATTTTTTCCTCCTGAACGACCCTTCATCGCGCCTTGAGCCAAACAAACGAAAACCCCTAATTTTGGGTTTCCTAAAAATTATGAAAGTAAAAGATCTTATCCATTTTATTCTAGTTGTTTTTCTTAAATTAATAATATTTTTAAATATATAAACTAAAATATATACGTATAAAATTTAAATGTTGAAATATTTATTAATTTGGACCTAATTTATTTAATTCAAATATTTATATTTATATTAAAAATATAAATATAACCACCAAATAAATGCTTACAATTATGCTAAAGAATAAATCAAAAATAATATATATGAATCACCCTTCAAAGAAGGACAGAAAGTACTCTTAACACTCTGGTTGGTTCTCCAATCACAATCACCAAGTTACATCATTCTTAATCTACTATAATTAATTTATGAATCACCCTCCCTCCCTAGCTAGTTTACCTTCTCGTAGATTGTTATCGTCTCTCCTCCTCCGTTCATCATCTAGATCCGTTCTTAGATCGTTCTTAGTTTACCATCTTCAGGATACAGACCTTATATATATGAGGTGGTTTTGAAGTTACAAGAAGAAGAAGACATGATTTAGTTAGTTAGTTCTAGTGTTTTCTCTTAAGAGTCCAATTGTGAATAATACTTATTTAGACTGTGTTTTTGATACTTCAGGAACCCTTCCAGCTTTAATTTCTTCTTTTTTTGGATACTTATCTAATCATGCCCCCTTACAACTTCGTTTTTGATACTTTTTCAGGTGATAAACATGACTGACCGTAAAATATGAATAGCATTTTTCCTTGTTTGATCTTCTAATGTGAAATTGTTGGAATTACCGGAAGCCATTTTTAGATGGTGGATATTATCATGCATCAAGTATGTATATACTAATGATTCATATAATTTGTTGACCAGTTGATGCACATTTGCAATGGCACGACCAAACCCAGCAAAGCTTGCGAGGTAAATTATTCATCCTTTCCAGCTTTGAATCAGCCATCACATATAGCCTAGTGCCTGTATCCTGAAGATGGTGCTTGAAGTGGCCCAGCATTTGATGAGGACGATAGCTACGGATGGTGCGTATGTACTGGAGGTCTTGTGTGAGGACCAAAAGTACTTAACACTGGTTCTCAAATCACCGTAAGTTACATTCTTAATCCGTATCGAATGCTGATCTACTATAATTTATGAATCTTCACAATAAAACTTATTTTGTACATGGTTGCTCAAATTCCGCTCCTATTTGCTAATTCTATATACATCTGTGTTGATTTCCGCTCCATTGTTGTATATTTCTGGTGATGCTGTTAAGAACGGTTTACCGTTCCTTTATGGGGATTTAGGCTTGGAAATATGGCTCTATCTAATTGTCTGAAGATGTAAGCTAGCACAACTATTTTATTGGCTTTCTTGAATCTTCTTTTTATTTTTACTTCTAAAAGAATAAGATGAACAATACATTTAATCTATTAAGGACCCTAGATATTTTGACCTTAAATCTTGCCTTTGATAACATCCATCAAGTTCTCTCCCTCCCGGTAGATAATTGATGTTTAGTTGTGCAGAACAGCATAACAATGATTGACAGTTATTGATAATGGAGTCGTTCCCATTCACAAAAAAAAATAATGGAGCCGTCCCTATATTTGCGAATCTTATGTGCTCTTCTAATGACGAAACTCGTGATCAACTCCATAAAGCCCGAATCTTCAACGTCTATCAGTTTTCACCCACCGACCAAAGCTTATAATTAAAAATTTTACTGTTAAATCATGAACTCAAGGCTAATCATTTTTACTGATAAGCTTGGATCCTAATAAAGTCCTGATCATTTTACAGAATCAAGAAAACTCTCCACACCCTTTGACATTTTATTTGTGGGTTATGAATGTTAATCCATTGTTGTTAAAAAATTGATCAATTCACATTGTTTTAACCAATGTTATTATTGAAAGGGGTTCTATTGTCAGTTGAGTTTATCCAAGATATAAGAGATTTAGGCTACAGGTAAAATGAAGATTTGCTCTTGGCTTTAACACGTAATTGGGTTAGCTCAGTATTAGTATTATACAATGTAGTTATCGATGCACTTGTGATATCCAATTAATTAGATTTAGCTTATTTGAAATTCTGACAAATGCAAGCCTAATTCCTCATTCATTGAACTTGCAAAACTGGTGTTGTAGGTGAATCACTTCATTTGGTTAAACAAATGGAGGGTTCCAAATGTATTTACATACACAATTTTAATAAATGAAGTGTTTTCTGTAGTTGAGAAAATGAAAGAGAATGTAAATCCAAACGAGGCCACTTATAGGTCTATGTTGATGGGGGAATTTTGTGTTCTTGTACAAGCAGCCCTGGTTGCCAACGTTGTTGAATGTTTGCATGTAATTCCATGGCTAGAAAATGAAGATTATGCCACATTTAACATGGTAATGACTTGTTTAATCAAAATTTTGTATATTCATGACGTATCTGTAATTTAATTTTAATACTTATATTAAACTTATTAAAGAAGGTAACCTTCACTTAACTCAGATATGTTGAAACTCTGAAAGAGATGCGAAAAGGGAATCTCGTTAAATCTCATCACTTTCAACTCTCTAATTAACTGTTATTGCAAATTGTTGAAATCAACTAAGCCAAACAAATGTTACCATTACTATTGAAAAATGATTTTCGTTCTCATATTTTCACTTTCACTTCGATAATCAAAGGCCTTAACGGCCTTAACCGAATATATCAGATATATGATGGAAATGGTCGATTGTGACGATTCCCCTAATTCCATTAAGTATAACATCTTAATTCGTTCTTTGCACAATTGTCGATATTTACAAATCTCTGAAACTTTTAAAAAAATGAGGCACATGAAGTTTCTTCATATGTGTTCTCTTTCTTATTCAATGTTATATGAGATAAATAAGGTTTTAAACGTGATGAAAAATGTTATAGTATCTATGTTTGTTATATAATAGTCATATTATTTTATTTATTGTATTTTTAGTAAGTGACTATGATTTTGAGAAATTGGACAAAATAAATATTATACTATTTTTATTTTATGTCCTAATTTGAGATAAAAAAAAAATTAAGTTTATGTAATTTTAATGTGACTTTTTAATTTTACAAAATATTTTTATATAAATAATAATATATTAATGTTTTATAACTTTTATATTATTTTAAGCCAAACACTAATATATTTAACTTATACATTACATATAATTTACGGTCTAAAATAATTTATAATTTATAGAATGTGTATAGAGATAATTTTATTATTGAGCTTTGTTTAATTATCTAGTTAGGTAGAGAAGTAGATATATTTTATTTTTACTTTTTCTATTATTATAAGAAAAATAAAAAAATATATATATATTTTTAACTAACTTTATAATATAAGGTGATCAGTTTAAAATATTTATTTATATTTTAATTAATTATTCATGTTATATTTTAAAAAAATAATTAATTATTTGTAACTGTATTGTTTTCTTAATTTTTTTAACATGTGTATTTTTTTAACTAAATTTGTTTAAATTAAAATTTATTTATATATTTTGTATTAAATTAATTTTTATTTTTAACAATTATTAATTAATATCATTATTTATGACACAATATTTTATGTTAAAAAACTTAATAATTATAATAATATTTTAAACTAATATGATAAATATTTAACAAACTATTACTAGTCATCCCTACATTTATAAAAATAAATTCTTCCAATCTTCATTTATATATTATATATAAATAATTACACAATTTTAAAATTTAAAATTACTTATTATTATAATATATATATATATATATATATATATATATTTACCTATCAACATTTTATATAAATATTTATTTAATTCTTATTTTATAAATATATAATATTACTTATGTTTAAAAAATTTAAATTAATATTTTTAAAAAATAAATATTTTAGAAAAATAAATAAATTAAAAAGATGATATTAATAATTTACATATGTGTGTTTTTATATGAGAATATACATGATAATAGATTTGTCATGAAATATATGTTTTCTTAAAACTAGTTTATAAATGATGATAGAACAATAACATCAACAATCCTATAAACAACGGAAAAGTCCTTAGGTCCGTAGCATAGCAAGTGTCGAATAATATATGGCAATACGCGGGGATTTGAGGTGGCTCGAGATTCAATGCGTCTCAACTTTGGTTTATTGTCAGACATCTGTTTAAAATAAAATATTTATATATAATGTTTTTAATGGTATCTGACAACTTTTAAAATCAATTATGTAAACATAATTAATTTTGTTCAAATTTTAATAATTTAGGGATTTATGGTAATCAAAAACGATTTATTGAAATCTGGTTTAAATTAATAAAAATAATTAATTTAAAAAAATATTATTTATTTGAAAATAAAGTTGTTAAATGATTTTAGAAAAATCAGTAAAATGTACGTATCTAAACGCACTTTATACTAGAGTTTCCAAAGAGGGTTTGTTATTTGATTACGCTCGGAAAGGACTTCCGCAATATGTCCTCCACGCCCGTTAAAAACATTTGTATTTTTATAAAAGTCTAGCTATCAAAAGATTTTTTTATAACATTACTTCCTTTAATTAGTAATCTAGGGTCCTAAACAAGGATAAGTTTATATTACGTAAATAATTATACAAAATTATTTAAAAGTGCATACATGTGATTGCAGTTGCATAAGATTGAGTACAAACAAGATCTAAAAAATATTAGAATTTAAAAATAAGTTTGAAATCATTTTCTGATCTCTCGGGATTATTTTAAAATAGATTGAGTTCCAAAATTACAAAAATAATTTTGGGTTTTGAAAAGTGGAACCAAACAGGCTTAGGACTCGAGTCCTAGGGCTTTGGTCTGTTTTTATCGGTTGAAGATCGGATGGGCTCGATCTAGACTGAGGGTGCTATAGAGGATTAGAGGGTTCGGGAGGCTTGGTCCTGAACTCAGATTGTTCGGTCCTAGGTTTGAGAGTCTCATACCAGATCTAGATTTCTCGGCCGTGGGTCCTAGGAGGCTCGTCCCAGGTCAGACCTCTCAGTCCTAGGTGAAAATCCTCGGTCAAATTTATCGGTCTTTGCTCAAGAACACTGGTCCTAGGGCTCGGTCCTAACTCAAGAACACTAGTCCTAGGTCTCGGTCCTTACTCAGAATCATCGGTCATGGGTCTTAGTCCTATGTTAGTTTTCTCGGTTCTCGGTCTCAATCAGGACCAAGAATCCTCGGTCCTCGATCGTATAGGACTCTGTCCAAGAACACCAAATATTCTTCATTTGGTTCAAAAGTTGCAGTTGTAACTTTTAAAACAGATCATGAAAACATGATTTGTAAGTTGCTATCAACTCCATTGAATGTAGGGATCATAACCCCTAATCCTAAACTCAATCAATCGAAATCTAAATCGATTGTTTTTTCAAAATAATTTTTAGGGAAAATTTTGGGATGTTTTGAATTAGGCCATGTCTTGTTCCAACAACTTCGAAATGATGTTTACAATCGATCATGACCAAAACAAGAACATTAATAAGCTCTGTAACAACTTTTCAAACTAAAATTTAATCTTTATTTTTCTAAAATTTAAGATCAATCAAACATAATCGGGTTGTATGTAATATCATTTGAAAATTATCCTAATATGTTTACAAACATGTTAGGCAACTATTTGAATCAAAATTCAAAAGCAAAAGCTCAATAATACGAAATTCAAAATTTCCAGATTTTCAAATTAAATTTGAGTTTTTTTATTGTGGTTGAATTGATGAAATCTCTTTCGACGGAAAACTTATAAATCTAGGGATTGGTTTCAACTATAGGAAGCACGAAATTGAACCCTAAATAAATCAACCCGATCAAACTTAAAAAATTCTAATTTTGAATCACAACTTGAATTACAGTAGGCCTGGAAGATTACCAGCGATTGGAGAACACTCCAATGATCTTTATGGAGCTTTACAAAGCTCTGGATCGAAGTTTAGAACGATAGAATAGTTTCTTCTAAAACCAGTCGTTGGAGCTTCTTCAAAGTTCTTCAAGCAGGCTGTATTTAGTGGATTATGTTCGATGGATTGGAAGAAGAACACATAAGGAGTATTTATACTCAATCTAAGACGGTTTCAAAGTCAAATTCATATCGAATTTAGCTTCTGAAACATTATCCTTCGATTTATATTTTGTCTTCACCAACCTAGTTCAAGGGTGGATAAGGATAAAACATGGGGAAGATGGAGCTTCTGGAAAGTCGTCATCGTCGAGCGCGTTACTCTAGCCTCGTGAAGAGATGAACAAAACATCGTCATTTTGTTTAAATAAATGTGTCGTTGGTGTTCCGTCCATCGCTAGGCATTCCGTCTAGCGTTCAGGCATATGGGCTAACGGGGTTAGCGTCCCGTTAGTTGATCCAGTGTGGACCTGGGCGCGCGCTTCCTTTGTCACAACCGGATGCGTGACTTCTTTCTGGGCGCTGTACGAAAATCCAGCGCTGATCCGATGGATACAAATCATGTTCCAGTCGACTCCCTTATTTTCAGCCACACTAGATTATCAGTTTTTATTTTTAATAAAAGGGTTATTTGAAATCAATTTTTTTTAATATTTTTTCACTAAATTAATACACAAATATTTTTGTAAACATAATAAAAATTATGTTCATTTATTTTTTTTTGGGTATTTTGGGATATTTATTTAATTATTTTAAGTCATAAATTACAAATAACTTATGTCTAAAATTATAATTAAATTATTTCAACCTTTTTTTTTTTTACTAATTTGGGTAAAATAAATACAATATCTTAATCTCAAATTATTATTTTTTTTATTTATTTTTTTAATTAGGGTTTAATTAAACCTATTTTGCTTTTAACTTCTCCTTTTGATTTTTTAAAAAAATTCAGAATATTATTTTAAAATTATTAATAATATTATAAATTGAGGTATATTTCATGCTTTTATATATATTATTAATAATATTAATAAACAAGTACTAATACATATATTCATCGTTAAATGGTAGACAAATTGGAAAAAATAAGCTCTTCAAATATGAATTGTTTGTATTTTTCCTTAAAAGTGTACATAATAAAAAAACTTATATATTAAGTTTACTCATTAATTATCAAAATTAAAATAGAACTAGAAAAATTGACAAATGTTTTATAATAAAATTATCTCAAACAATATTAAATCATTATCACTCTTAAAAAAAATCAAGAAAAATAATATATGTATATATATAAATCTTCTCAAAAGTAATTTAATATTATAAAAAGCTCAAAATTAATTATGTTCAAAAGTGACTTAATTTCTTATAAATTCTTATTTTCAATATATATTTAATATTTTAACTTAATTATTTTATAATAAAATAAAAAGTAATACACTAATTTGAAAAAATAATTTTTTTTGAATTTTTTAATAAGATTAAATATTTAAATTTATTTATAATATATTTTATTTTGAGTAAGTATTAAAATATTTAATAAATAAATATATAATTAATGAGAATAATAATAATTAAATATTTTGAGAAATTGAAAATTCATATATAGTTATAATATATTATTAAAATATATAATGACTTTTTATATTATAAACTTATTTAAATAAAAAAATTATATATTTTAAATAACAATATTATAAATTTAATTATATATATATTAAAATGATTAATCTTATTACAAATTTCATTATAATATTACAAAATAAAATTGTTTGATTGTATTATTATTAGTTTAACAATTATAAATAGAATATATATAAAAATTAAAATTATTAAATTTAAAAAGTTAAAAATAAATCATAACTTTACTTTTTTTTTAATTAATAACTATGACTTTATTATTAATTAAACTAGGAAAATTATCGCACACGGATAAGAATAAAAACAAAATAAATTAAAAAATTTATAATAATATATATTTAATGTTTAAAATTCTTAATAAATCATGAATAATATATTAAAATAAAAAACAAAACACTTTCATTCCACATTTTATTCAATTCGATAAAACAACTTATTTTTTCACATGTTTCATCACATATTTTTTCCGAATGAATATCTCATCTCGTGACTTTACACTTTACACTTTGTCAATCAAATATTTGATTCATATTTTTTAATAATTAGCATCGTGACCTCACACTTTGGTCAAATAAATATTTGATTCATATATGTTTAACCACTTTCAAATGATACCGGTCTATTATCCTTCGGCAAACCACATCTCAATCACACTTGGTTAAAGGTTGTACTTGTTTTGTTAGGTTGCAAGTTCGAAACATACAAAGAGCATTTTAAATTTTATTTTTAACCGTTTTAAGTTTATGGGCGGGTCAACCCACAATCCGACCCAAGTATCCATTTACTCTCACATAAATATCCAAATTAACCACAGTTCTCGACCCGGCAATTCAGATACTTTAAAAATTAAGTATTACATATATATATTCTTAATCCTTTAATTAAGTTGTTAAGTACATTTTAATTTAAATTCATTTATAAACCATTTAATAGATTATGATTTTAAGTCATTGTTATTGATTTAAATAAAAAAAAAGGTAAGATTATGATTTTTTTCAGTCAATCTTGTCTATTCATATATTTATGATGAAGATGATACAAGTGGAATGAATTCTTAATCTTGAAATTAAAAAAATTGAAAGTATAAAATGAATTCTAAATTTTAAAATCAAGATAATTGAAATGGATAAATTTTTTTATCTTGAAATCAAGATAATTGGAAAGGATCACATGAATTCTTTATTAATCGCTTATTTGATTTGGTAGTTTTTTTTCTTCAGGTGATTTTGAATTTTTTTATTTATGAATGAGATATATATCTTGTTAAATGAGTCATGTTATTAAATTGTGCAAAATCAATGAGGTTGTGTAGTTTGAAAGTTAGATGCGGTTATATTATCAATTAGTAAAATAATATTTAGTTAATTAAAAGTTATTTTCTTGTTTTAAAGACTCTAAATTAATCATTTTCACCTAATTGATCCTATAATGAACAAAGACATTTAGCGCCAATGACAGAAAATTTGAAAATGGACTTTGAATTGCAACATTGATATTTTTTCCTGCTTTTGTTCGTATTTTCCTCCTAGACGACCTTTCATCGCACCTTGGGCTAAACAAACGAAAAACCCTAATTTTGGGTTTCTTAAAGATTTGACGAAGAATTATTGATAGGGAAATGATCACGGTCTTTCTTAATTATTTCAATTTTTGAATGACCCCGGATCGTCCAAGGAGACAACTGATCAAATTGCCTCCCAAAAGTGGCAGAATCCCTCGCTACTCTTTTTGATTTTTTACTATCATATTCATTCAAAATACAACGTTAAAAAAAAGTCACTCACTCACTCATTCTTCGGGAAATTTGATGAAATGGCCCATATAATAGCCTTAATTTCAAAAAAAGGCCCTCGCCTGATAATGTTTGTAAAATGGGCCTTTTTGCTCTGCGAAATGTCTGTCTTGCCCCTGTGACTGTACTTACGCGAATTACACTTACGCGAATTACACTTATGCGGATTACACTTATGCAAATTACACTTACACGGATTACACTTACGCAAATTACACTTACGCGAAATATGTAATATGCGTACATTGAAAGACGCATATTACATATACGCGCATTATGTAATATGTGTCTTCCATACTATATAAAGCGCCTAATTTTGACCCTCATTTTAAATCTCCAATTTTTAGGGTTTCGACTCTCTCTCAAACCCTATCCCCTCCGATCCTTCTGCTCCGCTAAGGTATGACATTCTCGTCTCAATTCATTCTTATGTATTCTAAGTTATGAATATTATCCAAGTGATATTATGTTGGATGCAGGATCTAAGGTTTTAAAGAAATCTTACAAGTTTATCTATGTAAAGATGATGACAATCAACAACACATGGGTTTGTACTTCATTGATCTATGGAAGCAGAAGTTAAACGTTTTGATGGATATGTAAATTGAAGAGGAGAATCCGACAGAGTTTAACACTCTCAACATCGGTAGAGGAAACTTGCGGACTGGTAAAAAGGAAACGTTTTGTTTTGATGATTTTGAATCTGAAACAGAGAAATGAGTAAATCAAGTATCTATTTGAATTCAATTAGGGTTTCAAAGGAGTAATTCATATCATTCCTTTTACTACTACTTGATTTTTGTAGGTAAAGGAAGATTGAAAGATCTATAGATGCAAAAGGATAATCGTTTTTGTGCATATTGTGGTTCTCTAGACCGAAGTGGGCGTATGTTTATTACTTAGTATTCGATATTTTAAAAATGTTGATAGAGTTGTGATAAGAATTAAGAGGGTTGGTTGTTTCTACTTTCAGGTCAGTTACGCAACAAGAAGTCAAGCAACAATTTGCAGTCTAGTTCATCTCATTCCGTAGTCATTCTCTATCCAAATATTTACATCTTTTTTGTGTGGTTAATTCTGTTCATACTAAATAAATAATAATGAGTTCATGATGGGTGGCTGACTGACAGGAAGGAATTGTGAAATTTATAGGAATGCTCAAGATAAAAGTGGTTAAAGGCACAAATTTAGCTGTCAGAGATATGATGTCGAGTAATCCTTATGTTGTTCTTACTCTCGGGCAGCAGGTGAGTGAGTTGAGTCCAGTCCCGGTTTTTGTATATTTTGAAAATATTATTATGATCAACTTTATATAGAAAGCACAAACAACTGTTATGAGGAGTAATCTTAATCCTATATGTAATGAGGAGCTGATGCTTTTAGTGCCCCAGAATTATGGGCCGGTGAAATTGGTAAAAAAAAAATGAAGATTTCTTTGTGTTTTTAACAATTTTCGAAAATAAATGAAATTATACATGCATGCAGGAAGTGTATGACTATGATACATTTTATGCTGATGACATAATGGGTGAGGCAGATATTGATATACAATGGATGATAAGTTCTGCAATGGTATACGGGGATGCTGTAATGTTTGGAAACATGAAAATTGGGAAATGGATAAAGGCGGATGATAATGCCCTCATAGAAGACATCACTGTGAATATAGTCGATGGAAGGGTGAAGGAGGAAGTGAGTCTTAAGCTATAGAATGTGGAATCAGAGAGATTGATCTAGAACTAGAATAGATTCCTCTTGAGCAATAATCATCTTAGTTAATCTTAAATATAACTAACTCTCTTATTTGTAATCAATAATAATAAGCTTTTTTCCAAAAAATAATAATAATAAGCTCTCAATTCTCATTGAAGCCATTTTGTATAGAGAATTCTAGTTTTGTAAATCATTTACAGTTTTTTCCAGATCCTAAAATTCTTCACCTGTTTCTCCATCAAGCTTTCTCTCTTGATGAAGCCAAATTTTCTTATTTTGTAACACATTATTTTACCTAAATTTATATATAGAGTTTCATGGGAATAGATGTGACTGACTTATAAAAATTACTTTCTATATTTATTACAAATTTTATTACAGTCTGTGATTCTAAATTTTGGGTTGGGTTTGTGTTTTGTTATGTATGGTTTCCTGTTTAATTGGACAAAGTTTATTTTCATAAAGTTATATTTTTTGTATTAATACAATTAGTCATGGATAAATCGTTCTCAATTGTGTCAACAATACTGCCTAAAGTGTCCGAATAATTTGACAAAACAATACCCAACCATGTTTAAACCGTCATCTGAAAATGACGAAGTTAATCTTTGATGAACTTAAATAGTCAGCTAAACCCTGAACCCTAAACCCTAAACCATCTCTCAACAGAATATATATAGAAACCATGAAATGGCTCTCTTATGTTCTTTTAATGGTGGTAGGATATAATCGATGATACGAGTTATTTGGTCCTCTTATTAATATGCTGCAAACTGCTGAGTTTGATATGAAGAAAGAAGCTGCATGGGAAATCTCAAATGCCACTTCAGGTGGTAGTCATGTAGGTTAATTAGATGTTCGCAGCGGAATAATTTATGAATCTAATCTAAACATCTAATCATATGATAATGCATAATTGATAAAATCATGATATATAGTTTATATAAATATACCTTTGATGCGTGAACCGGATCAGATCTGGTAGTAATGAATAATCGAGAGCCCCACGTGTTGCTCCTCTACTTGGTCCACACGAGCCCGACTAGATCTCTTTACTTTCGACTGCTAGGACGAAAAAGACAAAGGAGAAGCAATCCAATTGCTAGATTAAAAGATGATTTCTTCCTCTTGGAGTTCTCACCGTAATATAACAAAAGACGTTTTAAAAGTGGAACATTTCTCTCTCTATTCACTTTCGTTTTCTTGCAAATAAGTGAATCTTTTTGTATTAAATAAAATTCCATAATTAACCATTAATTATATATTATTTTATTTCACAAATAAATAATATTTCTTATTATTAATAATATCTAATATGTATTAATTATATATTATTTTATTTCACAATCTTAACTCCATAATTAACCATTAATTATATATTATTTTATTTCACAATCTTAACTCCATAATTAACCATTAATTATATATTATTTTATTTCACAAATAAATAATATTTATTATTATTAATAATATCTAATATGTATTAATTAAATATTATTTTATTTCACAAATAAATAATATTTCTTATTATTAATAATATCTAATATGTATTAATAATTAACCATCTTTCTCGTTTGTCTAGTCGGTCAACTCTAAGTGTGTGACCTCATAGGACCCGATTATAATAGTTATAGGTTTAACCCCATTAATCGTAGTTGGCTTTTAGCAAAGCACTACGACTCCTAAAGTAATCGGATTAAATTATATCTGTTAATTTGTCCTATCCACGTTTAGTCATTGCACATTAAATTAAAGGACACAATTCCTTCAATCTCACACTTGTCCTTAAACAAGTGTGCAATATAAGATACCTTTGTCTCTTAATGTCTTATTTGATGATATGGTAACATTCATACCTTTCTATCAAATATGTTTCTTAAACTCTGAGTTTGAACTGTCAATTAAACGGATGATTCATATTAATCCATCCGAGCATGGCCATGCATTTTCAGTTTTCGCTCTTCAAGTGGCCGAGACACCATTCCTGTTCAATGTATCACAGTATACATGAAGTAGGAGGACTTCTCCATTCTTGTATGACTACGGCTCCCACTCAATTTTTAGCAATCCCAACTACTGCCTTTAAAACTCCCTTTTACGGAAAGCGTTTAACAGTGTCAAAGAAATACCAATCATCAAGTGAGGCCACAACATACTCATGTTTGAGGAATCTACTAAACATGGTTTAACTTAAAACTCTACAATCTCTTTTGGAGAGTCTTAAGGTGGGTCAGTCTTACATGTATCATCCATACACATATATGTAATTGACTAGACATCTCCATGTCCTTATAGCCCATGAAACATGACGCTATCAATCAGCTTACAATAAAGTAACTTATAAAACCATCTATGTCCATTTGATGATTTCAAACTATAGACTTTTAATAATTCAAAACTTCATTTCACTTAATGGGGTTTCATTCACCGGAACATTTAAAGTGATCCCATTTATTAATAATGAATTATTTGGACATATTAATCAATTTCGATAAAAACAATATAAATAAGGATGAAATATCATATATCATAAAATCATCAAGTCAAACATAAAACTGGTGTCTAACACTCATAAATACATAATGAAATACAAAAGCAAACTCAAAGCCATTCTCCAATGTGCCTGAGACCCTTAGCCCTAGTGTGACTCTCATGCTTGGGCCTAGGCATAGGTTTGGTTAATGGATCTGCAATGTTGTCATCAGTATGCACCTTACACATCCTAATATCACTCATAGTGATGATGTGTCGAATAAGGTGATACTTTCTCATAACGTGTCTGGATTTGGAGCTCGAACTCGGTTCCTTTGCCTGAGCTATGGAACCATTGTTGTCACAATAGATGTCGATAGGCATTGAAATGCTAGGAACAACACTAAGTTCATCTAGGAACTTCCTAATCCAAACGGCCTCCTTTGCTGCTTCACTAACAGCAATGTACTCAGCCTCTGTTGTAGAATCTGCTATAGTACCTTGCTTGGAGCTCTTCCAGCTCACAGCTCCTCCGTTAAGGATAAAGACATAACCCGATTGAGACTCCAAGCCATCTCGGTCAGTTTGAAAGCTTGCATCAGTATAGCCTTGTACGATCAATTTTTCATCTCCCCCATATACTAAGAAATCATCCTTTGTTCTTCTTAAGTACTTCAGGATATTCTTAGCTGCACTCCAGTGTGTTTCTCCAGGACTTGATTGGTATCTGCTACACATGCTCAAAGCATATGCAACATCTGGACGTGTACATACCATGGCATACATGATAGATCCTATAGCAGAAGCATATGGGATCTTGTTCATCTTTTCAAGCTCAGCAGGTATTTTAGGACACTACGTCTTGATGAGATATACACCTTGTTGAATGGGTAAAAATCCCTTCTTGGAATCTTGCATCTTGAATCTATTAAGAATCTTATCAATATAAGTTCCTTGACTTAATCCAAGAAGCCTCTTAGATCTATCTCTATAGATCTTAATTCCAAGTATGTACTCGGCATTTCCTAAGTCTTTCATTGAGAAACATTTCTTCAGCCATTCTTTTACGGACTCTAGCATCGGAATGTCATTCCCAATAAGTAGTATGTCATCCACATACAAGACTAAGAAGGCTGCCTTACTCCCACTAAACTTCTTGTAAACACAAGGATCCTCTTCGCATCTAATGAGTTCAAACTCTTTGATCTTTTCATCAAATCGAAAGTTCCAACTCCTGGATGCTTGCTTAAGTCCATAAATGGACTTCTTAAGCTTGCATACATTCCCAGCATGATTTGGATCTTCAAAACGTTTAGGTTGTGTCATGTACACATCCTCTTCCAAAAAACCATTTAGAAAAGCGGTTTTGACATCCATTTGCCATATCTTATAGTCATAATATGTAGCAATAGATAGGATTATCCTAATGGATCTAATCATGACAACTGGTGAAAATGTCTCATCATAGTCTATACCATGAATTTGTCTAAAACCTTTGGCAACTAGTCTTGCCTTGTAAACAGATGCATTTCCATCCTTGTCATTTTTGAGTTTGAAAATTCATTTGCTTCCTATGGGTTTTACCCCATCTGGCAAATCTATCAAGTCCCATACTTGATTTTCAAACATCGAATCCATTTCAGACCCGTCACTGCTTGCTTATAGGTTGAAGGCTCACTATGTTCTAGCATAAGAACATCAAGGCTTACATTTAAGATGAAATCATCATAACGTCTTGGTTGTACCCTTGGCCTTTCCGATCTACGAGAGGGTTCAACTTGTTCAACAACTAAATCCGGAACATGATCTACAACTGTTTGTAGATCCTCTTGTTCTGGTTCTTGGATGTTCTGAGGCCCTGAGCCTTCAAAAGTAATCATCTCTACATCGACATCATCCATGTCATTTTGTTGTTGAGTTTGTTGCTCTTCATCATCTTGAACTGTTTCAAGATGAATATTTCTCCCACTTGACTTGTTGGAAATGAACTCTCTTTCTAAAAAGACATTATCCCTTGCAACAAACACCTTTTGCTGAGTTGGATTGTAGAAGTAATATCCAAAACTTCCTTTTAGATACCCTATAAAAAAGCATTTATCTGATTTTAGGGCAAGCTTCTCTGTTTGTAAACGCTTTACATAAGCTTCACATCCCCATATTTTCAGAAAAGACAAATTTGGAACCTTTCCAATCCATATCTCATATGGAGTTTTGTTTACAGTTCTTGACGCAGTCCTATTTAGTGTAAGTACAGCGGTAGTGAGGGCATATCCCCAGAAGGAGACCAGAAGATTAACAAAACTCATCATTGATCGGACCATATCTAACAAAGTCCTGTTTCTCCTTTCAGACACACCATTTAGCTGAGGTGTTCCTGGGGTAGACAACTGTGTGACTATCCCACAGTTTTTCAAATGATGATCAAATTTGTGGCTCAAGTACTCACCACCACGATCAGATCGAAGTGCTTTTATTTTCTTGCCACTTTGAGTCTCTACTTCGTTTTGAAATTCCTTGAACTTTTCAAAGGACTCTAATTTATGTGACATAAGGTAAATATACCCATATCTACTCATGTCATCATTAAATGTGATGAAGTATCTATAGCCACCTCTAGCTTCAGTGCTCATTGGACCACATACATCAGTATGTATTACGCCCAGTAGTCCAGTAGCCCTATCAAACGTTCCTTTGAAAGGTGACCTTGTCATCTTGTCCATTAGACATGATTCACATGTATCAATGGATTCAAAATCCATGTCTTTTAGAAGCCCATCTTTGTGGATCTTCTTCATGCGATTCGCACTAATGTGACCCAATCGACAATGCCATAGGTAGGCCTCACTCAAACTATTTAATTTTTGTCTTTTGTTATTTATGTTATACAATTCTGATTTGCAATACAAAGAGTCCATTACTCATTGGAGCAGTCGCATAGAAAATATCATTCTTAAAAACAGAAATATTTCCATTTTTAATGCTAAATTCAAAACCTTCAGAATTTAATACAGCAACCGAAACAAGGTTCTTAGTAATGCAAGGAACATAATAACAATTATTCAGTTCTAATATTAAACCAGAAGGTGAAGATAGACTTAAATCTCCTACGGTAAGTGCAGCAACACTTGCTCCATTTCCAACACGCAGGTCTATCTCTCATTTCTTCACTTGTCTTTTATTTCTAAGTCCCTGCACATATGAAATAATGTGAGCACCACATGCAGTATCTAATACCCAAGTAAGACCATTATTTAATGTGAGAACATCGGTTGTCATAATCTCAATAACATAAATATCTGAAGTGGAACTCACAGTCCCGTTCTTCTTGTCTTCTAGGTACTTGGGACAATTTCTTTTCCAATGTCCCTTGGCCTTGCAGTAAAAACAATCATGATCAACAGCCATCTTTGGCTTCTCACCACCCTTGGGTTTGGCAACTTGCTTGTCTTTCCCTTGGTTATTGTTTTTTTTTAGCCACCTTCTTAAACCCCTTCCCATTGTTGACATTTAGAACTTCATTCTTTTTGTCATCAATAATATTGCCTTCAGCATTTTTAAGCATGGTATGGAGCTCATTCAGATCATGCTTTAGACCATTCATATGGTATTGCATTCTAAAGGGTGCAAAACCATCATGTAAGGATCTAAGAATAATATCAGTGGCCAACTCTTGGTCATATGGGGTCCCTAGATTTTCCATCCTCTTGAAAAGCCCAGTCAGGCTAATCACATGAGGACTCACTGGTTTTCCCTTCACAAGCTTGCTATCAAGTATAGCCTTGTGAGTCTCATATCGCTCTATCCTTGCCTGATCCTGAAACAACGTTTTTAGTTCAGTTATGATAGTATAAGCATCAGAATGCAAAAACCTCTTTTGCAATTCAGGCTCCATTGCAGCTAGCATGAGGCAAGTAACAGGTAATGCTTCAGTTTTCACCCGAGTTGATGTTGCCTTGTCCTCATTTGATGAGGTTCCGGTCACAGTAGGGATAGGGGTAGTTAGGACGTCCTCACGTCCCTCAGACCTGAGAATAATTCACAGATTCTTTTCCCAATCAAGGAAGTTCGTTTCATTAAGCTTGTTTTTCTCAACAATTGAGCGCAGAGAGAATTTCAAATTATCGTTCGACATATTCTACAGAATATAAATGACATACAAATCAATTTATGTTTTGAAATTTGCAAAATACTTATAATTGAACAATTTAAAATAAGTGAATGCACATTTTATTCAAGTTTTTATAGTCCCTTATGAATAAAATGATTCCAAGATCTCATTACAGACAATCCCCAACGTACTTTTGCACTGCCTTAGGTCTTGTGTGTTCAAGGTAAGTAACAATTACTAATTATAATTTCTTATAATTCTTGGTTGATGATCGACATCCAATGTGGGATTCATCCCCATGCCTCAAGATCCAAAACTTTGCCTTTTGGTCTCTTGTTGGGTACAACCGTATCAAGGTTTATGAATCCCCGTATAGATTCATCCTCAGGAGCCTAAGGTTGAGGAAAGACACCCTCGCTTTTGCGAAACCTATCCAACCAAAACCATAAACTTCATGGGTCATGACACGGAAAGGCATTGCCCCAATTTTCTTTAGGAACTTAAGTTTTGATTGTCTTTTATTTATTAGTGAAAATTAATATAAATAAAAATAATGCAATGAAAATTGTGATCCTAGTATGGCCCCTAAGATGCAAAAAAAAAAATATATATATATATATATAAAGAACTAAACTTCTTTGGTCTCCATGCTTGCACCCTTTATGGATCTCCATCCTTGAACTTCATGGTTCTTATTTCTATTACATAATTATTCATAATAATCTAATTATCAAAATAAATTACAAAATACATAACGATGCTCAGGTCGTATTTCTGGGCCATACTAGAAAAATATTAATCTTTAATAAGTGGGATTTCCTAACTTTTAAAAAACAAATATATCATATTTATTTAATCCAAATATTTATATAATCCAATTAAAATAAATATTTCTTTTATTTTTTTAAAGATAGTTTTACATCTTAATCTATGTAAAATTATATCATCGATATAGATCCGCATCAAAATTAACAGTTAATTTATTGATCCTTTCAGTATATGCATACTTGCGCTCTGATACCACTGTAGGTTAATTAGATGTTCGCAGCGGAATAATTTATAGATCTAATCTAAACATCTAATCATATGATCATGCATAATTGATAAAATCATGATATATAGTTTATAAAAATATACCTTTGATGCGTGAACCGGATCAGATCTGGTAGTAATGAATAATCGAGAGCCCCACGTGTTGCTCCTCTACTTGGTCCACACGAGCCCGACTAGATCTCTTTACTTTCGACTGCTAGGACGAAAAAGACAAAGGGGAAGCAATCCAATTGCTAGATTAAAAGATGATTTCTTCCTCTTGGAGTTCTCACCGTAATATAGTAAAAGCCGTTTTAAAAGAGGAACAATTCTCTCTCTATTCACTTCCGTTTTCTTGCAAATAAGTTATTCATTTTGTATTAAATAAAATTACATAATTAACCATTAATTATATATTATTTTATTTCACAAATAAATAATATTTCTTATTATTAATTAATAATATCTAATATTTATTAATTATATATTATTTTATTTCACAATCTTTAACTCCATAATTAACCATTAATTATATATTATTTTATTTCATAATCTTAACTCTATAATTAACCATTAATTATACATTATTTTATTTCACAAATAAATAATATTTCTTATTATTAATAGTATCTAATATGTATTAATTATATATTATTTTATTTCACAAATAAATAATATTTTTTATTATTAATAATATTTAATATGTATTAATAATTAACCATCTTTCTCGTTTGTCTAGTCGGTCAACTTTAAGTGTGTGACCTCATAGGACCCGATTATAATAGTTATAGGTTTAACCCCATTAATCGTAGTTGGCTTCTAGCAAAGCACTACGACTCTTAAAATAATCAGATTAAATTATATCTGTTAATTTGTCCTATCCAAGTTTAGTCATTGCACACATTAAATTAAATGACACAATTCCTTCAAGTCATAATGGCTTTACTGTCATAATTGAATGAGCATTTCAAACTCTCAATGCTTAGAAATACTGTAGGGACTAGCCATAATCTTTTTTGACCAGGTGTATTAATTATATTTGCGTAAAATATAATGACAACACAAAAATTACACTCTTAGGCTTTTAACTACATAAAAAATAAATCAAATTGTTTGTGAAATAACATAATGACGTTGTTGAAGCTGGTGTTTGTCAATGTCTTGTTGAGCTCTTTTTGATAGTTGAACTAACATCACAGGTAGGGGTGAGCATAATATGGGTTTATTCAAACCCAACCCTAACCCAAACCCAAAATATTAATTTGGATTGGTTAATATGGGTTGGGTTGAGTATGGGTTGTGTTGAGTATGGGTTGAGTTTAATTTAGGTTGGGTTAAGGTTACCCAAATTACCCAAATTATATAAATTTAGTTTAATTCTCTATTATTAATCCAATATAAACTAATCATCTTCCAACTTTAAGTCGAACACGTTTTTAACATGTTTAACATATTTTTCATACGTTTAACACGTTTTGCACACATCTAACACGTTTTTAATATTTTTAACACGTTTCACTTATAACATGTTTTTCACACATTTAACATGTTTTTCACATGTTTAACACGTTTTTCAAACGTTTAACACGTTTTTCATACGTTTAATACGTTTTTCACACGTTTTCACATTTTTGACACGTTTTCACGTTTTTAACATATTTAACACGTTTTCGACATATTTAACATGTTTTCACGTTTTTAACACGTTTTTGACATGTTTTTGACATGTTTAATACATTTTCACACTAATAACACGTTTTTCACGTTTTTGTCACGTTGAACACGTTTTTGACATGTTTAATACGTTTAACACATTTTTGACAAGTTTAACACGTTTTTGACACGTTTAACACGTTTTTAACATATATAACATGTTAACACGTTTTTGATAAGTTTAGCACGATTTTCACGTTTTTGGCACGTTTAACACGTTTTAAACATATTTAACATGATTTTGATAAGTTTAACACGATTTTCACGTTTTTGGCACGTTTACCACGTTTTTGACATTTTAAAACGTTTTTGATATGTTTAACACGTTTTTCACACGTTTAACACGTTTTTAATATTTATATCACGTTTTTACACTTAAAACATGTTTTTCACATGTTTAACACGTTTTTATGTTTTTGGCACGTTTAACAAGTTTTTGACATGTTTAACACGTTTTCATACTAATAACACGTTTTTGTCATGTTTAACACGTTTTTGACATGTTTAATACATTTAACGCGTTTTTGACAAATGTAACACGTTTTTTTACGTTTTTGACACATTTAACACGTTTTTAACATAACTAACACGTTAACACACTTTTGATAAGTTTAACACGGTTTTCACATTTTTGGTACGTTTAACACGTTTTTAATATTTATATCACGTTTTTACACTTAAAACATGTTTTTCACATGTTTAACACGTTTTTATGTTTTTGGCACGTTTAACAAGTTTTTGACATGTTTAACACGTTTTCATACTAATAACACGTTTTTGTCATGTTTAACACGTTTTTGACATGTTTAATACATTTAACGCGTTTTTCACAAATGTAACACGTTTTTTACGTTTTTGACACATTTAACACGTTTTAAACATAACTAACACGTTAACACGCTTTTGAAAAGTTTAACACGGTTTTCACATTTTTGGTACGTTTAACACGTTTTTAACATTTTAACACCTTTTTGATATGTTTAACACGTTTTCACACGTTTTTCACACGTTTAACACATGTTTTACACATTTAATATTTTTTTCACGTTTTTGACATGTTAAACACGTTTTTGACATATTTGACACGTTTTTCACACATTAACACGTTTTTCACATTTTGGTACGTTTAATACGTTTTTGACATGTTTAACATGTTTTTCACATTATTAATACGTTTAACATGTTTGTAACATGTTTAATACGTTTGTAACATGTTTAACACGTTTTTGGCACGTTTAACACGTTTTTGACATTTTAACACGTTTTACACATTTAACATATTTTTGACATGTTTAACATATTATTTTGCACGTTAACACGTTTTGATAAGTTTTAACACGTTTTGTCACGTTTAATACGTTTTTGGTATTTTTGACACGTTTAATATGTTTTTCACATGTTTGACATTAAACATGTGAAAACGTATTAAACGTGTCAAAAATGTGAAAAACATTTAAACGTGTTAAACGTATCAAAATATGCCAAAAATGAGGAAAACGTGTTAAACGTGCCAAAAAAGTGGAATATGTGTCAAAACGTGTTAAACGTGCCAAAAACGTGAAAAACGTGTGAAAATATATTAAACATGTTACAAACGTGTTAAACATGTTACAAACGTGTTAAATGTGTTCATAATGTGAAAAACTTGAAAAACATGTCAAAACGTGTTAAACATGCCAAAAACGTGAAAATGTGTTAAATGTGTCGTAATCGTGAAAAATGTGTCAAACGTGTTAAACATGTCAAAACATGAAAATAGTGTCCAACGTGTCAAATGTGTTAAACGTGTTGAATGTGTGAAAAACGTATTAAATGTGTCGAAAACATATTAAACGTGTTGAAACGTGAAAACGTGTTAAACGTCTCAAAACGTGGAAAACAGGTAAACGCGTCAAAACGTGCCAAAAATGTGAAAAACGTGCCAAAAATGTGAAAAACGTGTGAAACGTGTCAATAATGTGAAAAACGTATTAAACGTGTTAAACATGTCAAAACGTGTTAAACGTGTTAAACGTGTCAAAACGTGCCAAAAACGTGAAAAACGTGTGAAACGTGTCAAAAATTTGTTAAACGTCTCAAAACGTGGAAAACCTATTAAGAATGTCAAAACGTGTTAAACGTGTCAAAACGTGTTAAACGTGCCAAAAATGTGATAAACGTGTGAAACGTGTCGATATTGTGAAAAACGTATTAAACGTGTTAAACGTGTCAAAACGTGTCAAAAACGTGTCAAAATGTGTCAAAAATGTGGAAAACGTGTTAAATGTGTCAAAACGTGCCAAAAACGTGAAAAACGTGTCAAAATGTGAAAAATATGTTAAACGTGTCAAAACGTGTTAATCGTGTCAAAAATGTGTCAAAATGTGTTAAACGTGTCGAAAACGTGAAAAAACATGTCAAAACGTGTCAAACTTGTCAAAAATGTGTTAAATGTGTTAAAAACGTGTTCAGCATGCCAAAAACATGAAAAATGTGTTCAACGTGTCAAAATGTGTTAAACGTGCCAAAAACGTGTTAAACGTGTTAAACGTGTGAAAAACGTATTAAAAATGTCAAAAACGTGAAAAATGTGTTAAACGAATAAAAATGTGTTAAATTAGTCAAATACATGTTAAATAAAAAAATAAAAATAAAATAATTTGGGTTACCCAACCCATACTCAACCCAACTCATACCCAACCCATATTAGTAAATAATATGGGTTGAATTATGGGTTGAGTAAATTTAATTTGGTTTGAATATGGGTTGGGTAATACGGGTTGGGTTTACCCGTTTGCTCACCCCTAATCACATGTTATTTCGATTAGTTATGCCCATTTTAATATATATAAATATTATGTTATGATCAAAAATTCATATTATTTTATATCTTATAATTCAACTAAATGAAAACACCTTCATTTGCAAATATTTTACATGTGTTATAGGTCTTTCAAAAGTTAATGAAAGGTTCAAATAAAGGAGATTGCTCAACATTTGATCCAAAATAGAACAACTTGGCTAAATGTTCATAATGGTTACATTTTCTAAACGACAAATGCATTTCTCTATGTTTAAAAATGATATATCCTTAATGTCTCTCGTTTTAAATTACCATATAGTAATTTGTCAAAGTTTTTATGTTATACTATATATTTTGGTGTTAAATCTAAATGCAAATGCAACCCTAAACAAACAATCTAAGAAAATGCTTATGTGAAATATTATTGGGTTTTTGTTGAATATTTGTTGCATTTCACCCTATGATCTCTCTATATATATTTTTTAACTAATTTAAGATAAAGAAAATATTCAAGTTCATGAATCTGTCTTTTTTATTTTACACAATATTTTTCTATTCATAATATAGACAATAATATTATTGATTTTTATTATAATTATTATTATTATTACTAACCAAACAAAATTATATTTAACTTCTACATTAATATATATAAAATTAAATTCTTTCCATCTACATTTATATATTATATATAAATAATAAATACGAAAGATTTGTAATTATTTGTTTATATGTATTTTAATTTTATAAAATTATTGTGAAAGAAAAATAAATAAATCAACATATTATAAAAGTAAAAGATCTTATCCATTTTATTCTGGTTATTTTTTTATAAAATTAATAATATTTTTAAATATATAAACTAAAATATCGTATAAAATTACATGTTGAAATATTTATTAATTTCGACCTAAATTATTTAATTCAAATATTTATATTAAAAATAAAAATATAATTGTATAACCACCAAATAAATTGTTTACAATTATGCTAAAGAATAAATATATATATATATATATATATATATATATATATATATATATATATATATATATATTTATTGTTGATAAATAAAAAAAATAAAAAAAATAAAAATCAGGAAGTAAAGAAAGACTACCTGATGTAAAATTTTAAGATTAAGAATTACTTGTAGTTCATTTCAATTATTTTGAATTCATTTATAATTATCCTCATCTTTATTTTCAAGTTTATCTATCTTTTATTTTGATTTTTTTAACTCAATTAATCCATTTTTAATAATATATTCATCCAAATATGGATGTGAAGATTTGTGTTTACTCTAAATCTAAATTAATGTTAGGAAAATATGTTATCAA
The DNA here is from genome assembly GCF_907164915.1 of Impatiens glandulifera. NCBI lineage: Eukaryota > Viridiplantae > Streptophyta > Magnoliopsida > Ericales > Balsaminaceae > Impatiens > Impatiens glandulifera. The sequence continues at coordinate 22,147,448 of NC_061865.1, forward strand.
TTTAAGGTCTTTCATAGATGTGAAATATTATTATTAAATTTTTAAGATGTTTATGCTAATCACCTCTTAAACAATTTAATGTCTTTATCAATAAATAGACAAGATTGACCAAATGTCTTATTTTATTTTTTATTAAGTAATCTTAACCTAAGTTCTTTGATAAATAATTTACTATTAAGATTGTAATCTCAATCCAATTAAAGGGTTATAACTTTAATATATGAAAAAGTTATCGTTGTCGATTTAAATAAAAAATAATAATTAAGATGAGGCATTTTATTTTGTTAATCTTGTCTATACATGACGAAAATGATGATAATTTGAATGGATCAAATACATTCATGATCTTGAAATTAAGATAATTGAAATGGTTCAAACGAATTCTTAATCAAATTTTACATATAAAAAATTACAAATCGAGACGTATATAATAAGCATATTCAATATATCTTGAAATGTTGATAAACTCAATAAAAATGCTCTGAAAACATATTAAGAACAATGAATATCAATATAGAACTATAACATATATTTACTACACACAAATCTATAATAGAATGATGGATGGATGGATGGATTTCACTTGAATGGCATAGAATATCCTGCAAACGGCATAGAATCAAGGGTCGTGATTTCCTCCTCCGAGTTTAACAAGAAGGGAAATGATTTATCAGGGGCCATAATCTCTTTCTTCAGTGTATTTTTCCAACATGGATCTTGCAATGGCATCAAGGGCCATCATCTCCTCATCCGTGTTGAAGAAGGATTGATCAAGGGTGTTGATTTTTTCATCTTCCAACACCAAAAAATTCGGACAACATACGTTCAATATCAAAATCATCTTCAAAAAAGTTTGAATGCACCGGATACCTGTCATGGAGTGAAGGGTCGTCATCTCCTCTTCCGAGTTCAATAAGGGCAAAGATTGATTCTTGTACGATAATTGGTTGGCAATCAACTCTATTTTTTCTACAATTTGATTCGAGAATATTTTCAAAGACTTCTGAGATAATCCATCAAGTAGAGATCCGATTCTAGCTTTAGAGAATCCAGATTTAGATGTTTGAACATGATCTGTTGCTACAATAGTAGTGGACGTCTTCTTCTTCCTCTTTGAAACTTCTTTTTTGTAGCGTTCAAGAATGGGCTTAACTTGATTTAAATCATCCGGCTAAGACTCTATTCTTCCATTTTCTTCCAAACAGAGAAAACATACGTCGATGTCGCAGAGGGAGGAGAGCTCCATGCTCTTCTTCTTAATGCTGGCCATCTTCATTGTCAATTGCTGTTTCTTTTTATCGCACTTGATTGTATTCTCTTTCGCACCTTCTTTCACCATTGTTGTACTTGAAGGATTAATGAAGTTGCCTTAAAAAAAAGAGAGAGAAAATGTGATTTGTTTGAGTTGTTAATTGCTGGTAATTAGAGCAAATAAACCAATGAATAGGTTTGGTAATATATATATATAGGTGGCTGATTTTAAATTTGTTACCGTTATTAGGGTTAAGAGAATTTGTGTTATGTTTTTGAAAATATAATTTATGTTAGATGGGTTAGGGATTTGGGCTGATTTTGCAGTTAGATGTGTCAGGTATTTGGGGTCAGGTATTTGGGGCAAGTTGGTAGATTGTGGGATTTTGTAGAGATTTGGGCGGATTTTGTATTTAGATTATGTTAGGGATTTAAAAGTAATTATTATTATGTTTGATATATTAGGATTTTGTGTTTAGATTATTAAGTTAGTTAGGGATTTAAAAGTAATTATTATGTTTGATGATATATTAGGATTTTGTAGTTAGAATAGATTTTAAAGTGATTATGTTACGGTTGGGATTCGGATTTATTTTGTAGTTTAACATCTATTTATTGTGTATCATAAATGAGAGTTTTTTTTTTAAACATTATAAAAAAAAAAATTAATAAATTTTAGAACATTTAATTAAATTGACTATTGAGGGACAAAAATAGATAATACAAAAGTATAATTTAAACTTGTTTTATGAAAAGTATAATCCTTAAATCTAAGCAACTAATTATTTTATGAAAAAAATAATCCTTAATTTTTAATTAAGCAGCTAATGCTGCCAGCCATTCTTCAATGCGAAGCAAACCCTAGCTCTTTTCGGTGATTATACTCTCTGTTCCGAAAATATAATGAAGAAGAAGAAGAAAGCGAATCCTGATGTTATGAATCAGGTAATTCCGCCTCTTAAATCCCGCTAATCATGTGCTAGCTAGCTAGCTGATATCATTCCTCCATTTGGATGGATCGTGTAATTTCTTACCTCGGAAGATGAAGGAGATCAAACGAAATTATCTGATATAACATAGTTTCTTTATTTTTAGTTTACATTATCTGTAAGTGTTTGTTTTGATTAAAAAGGTTGCTAGATATATTATGATATCGATCGAAGATATCATGAGCTTTATTTCTTTAGGTGTTTGTCTTCGATCAAATGATTCTCAAGAAAAAAACCAGTTCATATTAGTTTGTAGTATTCTTAAAGAGAATCTTATATGGTGAATCTTGTTGCTTTTCAGGATATGCAGAACAAGTTGAGAAATGGAAGTGCACTTCAGGATTCTGAAAAGCCAAGATCTGCATCACAGAGAATTCTTATACCTGAGGTTACCCTGTGGCTGTGCTCAAGCTTTGATTTGTGCAGTTTGTACTTATTCTGTATGCAAAGAATCTTCCAGAACCTCTTTCAGTTAAAATCTTTTCCACTAATTGAAGCTTTGGAGAGAAAGGTCAGTCAGTAACAAGTAATCTTGCTCTTTCATTTACAATAATTGAATGAGATGTTCTCATTTTCAAAATCAAAATATTCATAAAAAAGTTCATTTCTGTATACAAAAGTTTCAATCCAACCTAATCAAGGACAAAATGTTTGACTTTAGGTGATCATTCAAACGTTAACCTTGTTCTCAATTAAAGTTTCAATCCACCCAATTTCCTTCTGTCCTTGAGGAAATCATTCAGAAGTTAACTTTTGAAAGTCAATCATTCAAAAGTTCCAATCCACCTGCTTTTTCTTTTGTCTTGTTATTATATATTTTCAAATTTTGAGCCATTTGAAGAGCAGTTTCTGGTGTAGATTGGGTTCGACACTGACCAGGTCCACCTGTATATGTTTTTTCTAAATCGCAATCGCTTGTTAACTTAATTCTATTAGATTACAAAAGATCTTCTGGCAAAGTATGGTGCAGAGAAAGTTGTCGATACGCCAATTATAGAAAAGGAGTGAGAAGTTACTACATTGGTGTGAGAAATTCTCCAACACTTTTTGTTGAGAGTATTTACGAAAAGTAGTGACGTATTTGGCATCTTTTTTTCTCATTTAGTTAAAAGAAGTTTACTTTGTTGTCTGCTGGCACCATTTGTTTATGTTGTCAAGTGCAATGAAATGTTCTTCTTTGTGCATCTACTAATCATCTTTGGATTTCATTGCAGGCAATAGACCACTGACCACATAATTAATTGCAAAATAGAACTGCATGTCTGCTGGTCAAACATCCGTTCTATTGTGTTCAGAGGACCTAATGGCGCAGCTGCTGGAGTTGGTTCCCAGCACTCCCAAGTATGCTATGTTATTTCATCTATTTTTTTGAAAAATAGAAATCAACATTTTTGGTAGGCATGCTTCATTTTTATGACTTGTGGTTAATGTTCTGGATTTTATATTGCAGGTTTGGCTGGAACATGTGCAACTTGAGTACTTGACAACAGATCCTATCAGTATGATGGGCTTCAGCTACTTGTAAAACTCACTCTGGCTTTTAGAGAACAGGAGTTTGAAAATTTGTCTTTCAGTTTATTCCTTTTTAAACTATTAGATTATTATTAAAAAGGTCTTGCCGTCTTGGCAATTATTATTAGTTTAAAAATTTTCAAATTACAATTGCATATTATCTATGCTAAACTAGCTGCATTAATTGCTTGTGAAAGCGCGTGGAAACATCCATGGCGGCCCTAAGAGACATAACTGAGGAAATGTAAGCAAGAGCGTTATGTTTAAGTTTATTTCTTAGGACATGTGATCTCTTTTACCTGTTAACAAGGATGTTCTTCCATTTGCTTATGCAGTGGGTTATCACTAAAGAAGCTTGACAAGAAACTAGAAAGAACTCTGCTACATTCATATCAGAAGGTAACTTTCATATTCTAAAGTTCTTTATCCTAAAGTACATATTGAGCCTATTTGAAAACTGACATTTCATCACAATCTTAGTCGCAATTACGATCCTATTGAAATATTTCCAAAGTAAAAAGTGAAAGTGCAAATATAATAAATGTAGATTTTTCATTGCTCGATAGGAAATTTTGTTTTTTGGTTACTGAAGATTTTTTTGTCATATATGACTTAATATCTAAGTTTCTGTTGAAACTGATCCTGTGACCTTGCTTCCAAAGGTTGTATCTCTAATTTATATACAAGTAAGTGACTAAGTCCTAGTAATATTTATTATATAATTTTATACAACTTTTCAAATTCCTAAATAAGTCTACTAATTAAATCTAAGTCCTAGTAATATTTATTTGTTATGGTTAAGGCTATTTTGTTTTATCAAATGTCATAATAAACTTTCAAGATTCAATATTGCCTTAATTTTATTAGTCCAGATTTGTTACCTATAATGTCAAATTAATGATATATTAAGAAGTAAATCTCACATAAATATTATTTCAAAATGAAGAGTTATATAATTGATTTATAAAACAAATACTAAATAATTGAGGAATTATGAAAAAACTCAAACAAGAAAATATTCAATTATTATAATTTAAAATAATTATTTTACTATCATTCAAACCTAATATTCGATGAGCACACATTTGAAAATTTGAACTATCCTCAAGTTTTGATGCAACGCTTATAAAAGATATTCAAATTCATCTAAATTTATAATTAGTTGATGAGCACACATTAACAAAAAAAAATATATTTAACTTAAATATTTGTCTTTATATATTTGGTACAATTTATAACCTATACATTTTTTACGGTGCTATTTTTTATTGAACTTTGTTCAATTAAATTAATTCTCATATTAATTATTAAAGAAATTAAATAGTATTTTCGATTTTACTTTATATATTAATAAAATAAAAATAATATTTAAAATATTTTTTTTATCTAATTCTATAATATACGGTGATTAGTTTATTTTAAAATATTTTTTAACTGTATTTTTTTTTTAATTTTTATTTTCTTCACTGAATTTATTTAAATTATAATTATTTTATAATTATCTTATATTAAATTCATTTTTATTTTAAAATAACAATCTAAGTTTAACCACTATTAATTCATAATTGTAAGATAATTGAAATATGAGGAGTGATAGAGGGAGGGAATTTGGTGAGGGAATGACGTGGCATCACCTTCATTGGTTGGAAAATGTAAAAGTGGGAGGAAAGAGAGGAAAGAGAGAAAAGAGAGAAATTATTTGATTTTTTCAGCGAATAAGATTATGCCACGTCATTCCCTTACCAAATTTCCTCACCAAATTTCCTCACTAATCATTTCTCTTGAAATATATCAAAAGAATTATTGATCATAATACTTTGCATATAATTTTTATTTTATTTTAAATAGGGACCTATATAAACATAGCACTTAATAAATTGATTCAATATATAATGTTGATAAACTCAATAAAGAATGTTTTTGAAACAATGAATATTCATATATACACTAACATATATGTACTACATAATTTTCTAAAATCTATAATAGGATTAAGGATGTTCAATATTTGGTCTGAATCGAATATCCGACCGAATTCGAATTCACCGAATTCGAATAAATCGAATTCGAATTTCATTTTCGGTTTTCGAATCGAATTTCAAACCAATTCGAATTCAAATACGGTTTTCGAATTGGTTTTCGAGTTTGAGTTTCAACTCGAAAACAACTCAAACTCGAAAACCAAACTGAAAACTGAATTCATTTTTTATTATTTATTCTTCCAAACTTAAACTCGAAAACCAAACCGAAAACCGAATTCATTTTTTATTATTTATTCTTCCAAACTTAACTTAAGAATAAGTTCAAAATAATCAAATTAGAATATTTTGAATTAAGATTTATAAGAAAAGAAAAAAATGAAACAAAAACACTAGTGGTCTAGTGATAGAATAATACTTTACCATGGTATAGACCCTGGGTTCAATTCTTGATTGGTACATTTTATTTTGAGTTTAAAATAAAAGAAAATTGAATTCGGTTTGAATTTGAATTATTCGAAGTTCAAACCGAATATAAAATTCGAATTCGGTTTAATTAGAATTTATTCGAATTCGGTTCGGTTTTCGAATTGACGAAAAAAAAACAAAAAATTCGATGAAACCGAATTGAGAAACTCGAATAACTCGAAACCGAATTGATGAACATCCTTAAATAGGATGATGATAACTAGTTTACCTGATCAATTCAGGCAGAGGATAATTCGACAATTTCTGTTGATGTTGTTACCGTTCGTACTTGTAGAATTAATATTTTCAAATTTCTGCGGCTAATGTATAATAGTAAAAGAGACAGAGTTACGGTTGGAAGATCCTGCCATTTTCATGGAATCATGGGTATTGATTTCCTCCACCGAGTTAAATAAGAAGGTGAAAGATTGATCATGACCCATGACCTCCTCCTCTAATGTCCCACATTCAGACCACACATGTTCCATATCATAATCATCTTCAATGTATTTTTCCAGCGTGGATCCTGCAATGTCATTAAGAGCTATCATCTCCTCCTTCGCGTTGAAGAATGATTGATCAAGTACTGTCATGATCTTCTCATCCTGCAATGTCTCAAATTCGAACCATATATGTTCGATATCAAAATCATCTTCTATATTTTTTCCTGTGTCGATCCTGCCATGGAGTGAAGGGTCCTCATCTCTTCTTCCGAGTTCAACAAGGGCAAAGATTGATTCTTAGAAGATAATTGGTTAGTAATCAACTCTAGTCTTTCTGCAATTTGGTTTGAGAATATTTTTAAAGATTTCTAAGATAACTCATCAAATAGAGATCCAATTCTATCTTTAGACAATCCAGAAGTCGATATTTGAAAATGATCTGCAGAAGTAGCGGAGACTTTATTCTTCTTCTTTGAAATATCTTTTTTTAACGTTGGAGGATGAGTTTCAATTGATTTGAATTCTTAGGCCATGTCTCTATTCTTCAATTTTCTTCCAAACAGAGGAACACACATCAATGTTTGATGTCGCACAAGGAGGAGAACTCCATGCTCTTCCAACTTTAAGAAACAACAATTGAAAATTAAGATGACCAACATTAAGAAGAAGAGCATGGAGTTCTCCTCCCTGTGCGACATTGATGTGTGTTTTCTTTGTTTGGAAGAAAATGGAAAAATAGAAAAATGGCTTGAGAATCTAAATCAACTGAAACCCATTCTTCAACGATACAAAAAAGAAGTTTCAAAGAAGAAGAACAATATATACTATTGTAGATCATGTTCAAATATCGAAATTTGGATTGTCTAAAGCTAGAATTGGATCTCTACTCAATGTGTTGTCTCAGAAATCTTTGAAAATATTCTTGAACAAAATTGCAGAAAAACTAGAGTTCATTACCAACCAATTATCGTACAAGAACCAATCTTTGACCTTATTGAACTCGGAAGAGGAGATGACGAACTTTCACTCCATGATAGGTTCGGTGCAGTCAAAATTTTATTGAAGATGATTTTGATTGAACGTATATGGTCCGAATTTGAGACGTTGGACGATGAAGAGATCATGACCCTTAATTAATCCTTCTTCTTCAACACAAAGAAGGAGATGATGGCCCTTGATGCCATTGCATGATCCACACTAAAAAATACATTGAAGATGATGATAATATGGAACATATATGGTCGAAATGTAGGAGATTGGAGGAGGAGGAGAACATGACTCTTGATCAATCATTTCCCTTATTGTTCAACTCGGAGAAGGAAATCACGACCATAGATTCGATGTCATTGGCAGAATCTTCCAACAGTAACTCTGTCTTTTTTACTACTAGGCATAAGCTTCAGAAATTTGAAGTTATTGATTCTACTAGTACGAACGATATCAATGACATCAACATAAATGGTCGACATGTGAGACATTAGAGTGGCAGTCCTTAGCATGTCCAACCTGTATGATCTAATTGCCCGTACCTTGATTTATCATGTGAAATCAACTACAAACTACAAATCCATTCATCTACCTTTCTATTATAGATTTGAGAAAATTGTGTGTAGTAAATATATGTTATAGCCTATATTGATATTCATTGTTCTTAGTAAGTTTTAAACATATTCTTTATTGAGTTTATCAACATTTCAAGATATATTGAATCAGTTTACTTTATACGTCTCGATTTACAATTTTTTATATGCAAAATTAAATGAAGAATTCATTCGATCCATTCCAATTATCTTAATTTCAAAATCATGAATTTATTTGATCCATTCTAATTATCATCATCTTCGTCATGTATAGATAAGATTAACAAAATAAAATGTCTCATTTTACTTTTTTTTTTAATTTAAATTGACAACGATAACTTTTTTAAATAGATTAAAGTAATAACCCTTTAATTGGATTGAGATTACAATCAGAAAAAAATAAAATAAGACATTTGGTCAATCTTGTCTATTCATGACCAAGGCTTTAAGTTGTTTAAGAGGGAAATTTGATGAAATGACCCTGATAATGGGTCTAATTCGAAAAATTCCCACGTTTCATAAACCTTGCAAAAATAGGATTTTTGCCATACGAAATGTCCATCTTGCTCTTGTGATTGCACTTACGCGTAATCTATCTATATATATAACGATGCTTAATTTTCAAAGTTTACGGATTGTTGGGTTGAGAGCTATGGTTAATTTGGACATATATGTGAGAGAAAATTGATACTTAGGTCGGATTTTGGGTTGACCCGTCCATAAACTTAAAACGGTTAAAAATAAAAATAAAAATGTTATATGTATGTTTCGAACTTGCAACATAGCAAAATAAGTACGACCCTTTAACCAATTAAGTTAATAAGACTTTATATTTTAAATTTAATACCAAATTTGATGATCGCGGTAAATTTTAAAAATATAAGTTTTACTTTTTAACTAACTAATATATATATATATATAGTGATACTTAATTTTCAAAGTGTTCGGATTGCCGGGTCGAGAGATGTGGTTAATTTGGATATATATGTGAGAGTAAATGAATATTTGGGTCGAATTGTGGGTTGACCCGTTTATAAATTTAAAATGATTAAAAATAAAATTAAAAATGCTATATGTATGTTTCAAACTTGCAACATAACAAATCAAGTACAACTCTTTAACCAACTAAGATAATAAGACTTTATATTTTAAATTTAACACCAAATTTGATTAACGCGATAGAGAGCAGGAAAAAACTTGACAGAAATGCATAGGGAATGATGTGTCACTCTCTAAACGAATTGAAAATTTAATAAGTGAGAATTTTCAGATTTTCAGTCCAATTAAAAAGTGACACCTCATTCCCTATACATTCCTGTCAAGTTTTTCCTGCTCCCTATCATTACTCATATATATATATATAAAAGGTTAAAAATAAAAAAATGCTACTATAAATTTTTTTCCTTAGTTTTTTTATATCATTATTCGTGCAAATGCTCGGGCTACATGCTAGTATGTAATAAGTATTACAATTACGCGAATTACACTTATGCGTAATATGTAATAAGCGTATTACACATTACTCGTAAGTGTAATACGCACAAACTCTAATAGATAAATATTTTTCTATCCCATGTCTTTTTTTCTAAACAATCAAAAGAGAATATTACGGCTGACGGATCTGTCCGAGATCGAAGCGACTGAAACTTTCCGGCAAAGACGATAACCGTGAACATAGTCCCTCTCACATCGTCTCTTAGTTGAAGCGGTTCAAGATTGGCTGTACACCGATGGTGAAGATTCTTCTGCAACTGAATTTCATAAATATTTAGATTCATTGAAAGCTATTGGTGAACTCATATTTTCTAAGTTTGTTCTTAAAAACACATGTTTAGTTTTTTTTGAGTTTGTTTAAACGCAAAGTATGATGCTCATTAGAGGGAAAGACATGATTGCAGATATAATAAGCTTACTCCACGACCAGTTGCATATAAGCTTGCTCGAAAGTATCTTAACGAGGTGCAATAGGTAATTTTATTTAGTTAACTATAAATGTGGGTCATCTGCTACTAGTATCCATCTAACTTTGGATCATCAAGATTTTGCTTGTATTTCACTTGGCAATAATAGTCTAACTTTTTTTTTGTTTGCTACATTCCTATTATTCATTTTCTTTCTCATCGATTTTCAAACCCTAGGAACATCTCTACAAGTCTTATTATTATGATAAAAATGTTAAAATAGTACTACAAGCTTTAAGACACCACAACAAAAATAATAGTTCTAAGACAAATTAATTTGAAAATAGTTACTAAGTCTTATTTGTAGTAGCAACAACATTGTACACTTATTGTAGAAAATATCTTATAATAGTAACGAAATTAGTCATGTCCGATATCTTTAGCCGAGAGGGCCATGGAGCTTCCCTTTATCAAAATTGGGACACTAGACTAACGGGAGCCAGTCATGTTAGAATCAAGAACGCAGATAGAAGACGATCATAGTTTTAGACCTGCACGACCATGATATCGGACTTGCGGAACCAACTGCACTTAGAAGGTCAACAAAACTGCACATGCACTCGTAGGAACTTGCAGCTTGGTTAAAATGCTAGCAACCGCACAACCTCCGACTACAATCGTCAACCATAGTGTGGCAACCGACCGCAAACTGTAGCTAAAATCAGACTATAAGTAGGCTTGCACCTGCACTAGAAAGCTTGTTGTCTGCACAATACCAACAACCGCACAGCCTGCAGCCCGCAAAAGAACTAGTAACCACACCTGAACAGTCTTACATAGTACAACAACAGCCGCCTCCACAAGTAGATGAAGAACTAGCACCTACAATGGACCACAAACATCAGGGTTGAACTGCGACTGCACCAGCAAAGCCTATGACCTGTTGGCTTTGATTGTTGGATCTTTCTAAGAACAACTATGAAGATATGAAACTCTGGAAAATAGATATTTGCTAAAGAGGAAAAAGTATTGAGAATCTTAAGTGTTGTATTATTAACCTTTACAAACAACTTTTATATAGTAGTAATTAGCCTAGAAACCCTAAATTACTTATACATACAGGTCCAAGACCATTAATAATTAAATAAACTCTAATGGTATAAAATACAATAAAGGCCTACAACTTTCAATTTTTTGACAATCAATTCTTCGAGGTTTGTCTCCTCATCTTTGGGAAAAGTGTTCGTCACTTCCTTGGCAAATATTAATGATGGCTCCTCATCATGGAAGCTAGTGAGGTTTGATTCATCGCTGGGCCTTTGGTTAGGGCACTCAGATGCATAGTGCCCATACTTTTGACAAGCGTAACACTTCACTGTGCTCTTGTCTTTGCAAGGCTTGGTTTCTTCTCGTCGAGATGAGCTTTCTCCACGACCTCGACCTTCATCTCTCACTTTTCCACGACCTCGGTTATCTCCACCATTACCGTTGCGACTCGACGATCTAGAAGAAAAATTGGCTTCGCTACTTTTCTTCATTCGTGACATCCATTTATCATGCATGAGGAATATGTGCTCCTCCTCTTGGTCTCCGTATCCGCGAAGTCTCTCCTTGTGGACTTTGAGACGACCAACGATCTCCTCGACGGTCAGATTCTTGAGGTCACCAAATTGCTCGATCGCTGTAACGATCTGCATGTATGTTTGTGGTAAGGATCTAAGGAACTTCTTGACGACGAAGATCTCCTCCACCTTCTCTCCTAACGAGCGGATACCAGTCACGATGGATGTCAATTTCATGGCGAAATCATCCACTGATTCCCCATTCTTCATATGAATCGCTTCAAATTGTGTCTTCAAGGTTTGCATTTTTGCCTCCTTGACTCTCTCCACTCCAACATGCATTGTCTTTAATGTCTCCCACATTAGTTTGGCGGAATCTTTCTCAGCCACCATGAGAAGGACGTCCTTAGGGATTGCTTGATAGATGGCGGCGAGAGCCATTCTATCCATTCGTTCGTCGACATCTTCTAGCATCACGTTATCCCACACTCTTTGTGCTTGTATGTTTACCCGCATCTTCAATGCCCACACCGAGTAGTTACTCTTCGTGAGTAACGGATATGAGAGCGTCACGTTCCCTTCTCTTCCAATCTTCATTGTCACCACATCTCTGGTTGATCTTGTCGACAACATGTTCTTCAATCTAGTTCTGATACCTAATGTTGGCTTTGACTTTTGGATCTTTCTAAGAATAACTATGAAGATATGAAACTTTGGAAAATAGATATTTGCTAAAGAGAAAAAAGTCTTGAGAATCTTAAGTGTTGTATTATTAACCTTTACAAACAACCCTTATATATGAGTAATTAGCCTAGAAATCTTAAATTACTTATACATACATGCCCAAACCCATTAATAAGTAAATAAACAATAATGGTATAAAAGACAATAAAGGCCTACAACTTTCAATTTTTTGACAATCAATGCTTAAACTCACATGGCCTGCAGAATACACAACAGTCGCACAACCTACAACCTACAACAAACAACAAACATCAGGAATTAACTATGCATGCACCTATTCAAGAATTGACTACTCTAGCACCTGCACCAAGGTGCCAACACCTAAAACGGAACTCGACCAGCTGCAACAAGAGAGATCCACGTCTCTAGGAAGGGCAGTTGGACTAAAGGCATGCACCCCAAATATCTGTATCTGCACCTGCATTATACTCTTCATTCTCACAACATATATAATCTTCTTCCTGTCCATGAGAAAAATAAACAAATTTTTGATTAAGCAATGTGATCTTTTGAATAGGATAAACAGAATCATAACATGTCAAATCTAAAATAGAATACATTACAGTAGTGTTCTCCATGATCTTGAGAGAAACTCTTTATTTGCCAGATATCTAGATGCATTCTGCAAAAAAAGGTGTTAAAAGAAATAAAGCTCAAAATACAATAAGAATAATATGAAAAAGAAACAACAATGGACAAAGTTTGTGATATATAAATAATACATACATACAAATTGATGTTTCAGCAATATTTTGGGCACTTAATGCATCTAAAGCATGTAGTGACAAGAATAAGATCGGTGTTGTAAAATAATTTTATTCTATATTCGTGAGAGATTAAATTATAAAAGAAGATTGAAAAAAAAGATTTGCACCTGCACTAGAAAGCCTGCGGTCTTCACAATACCAGCAACCGCACGACCTGCAACATGCAAAAGATCCAGCAACCACACCTGCACAGTCTAACACAGTAGATCAGCAGACACTTCCAAAAGTAGATGAAGAACCAACACCTACAACAGACCAAAAATAGTATGGATGAATTGCAATTGCATCAGCAAAGCCTACGGTCTGCACAATACACAACAACTATACAACATGCAACCTACAACAAATAACAGACATCAAGGATGAACTACGCCTGCACCTATTCAACGAGGAACTATGTTAGGATCGGGGACGCCCTTGGAGGACCGGGGTGTTTCCGGTTTCAGGAAGGGTGGCCTCTTACAACACACACAACACTTTGGTGATAGTCCGGTTAGAGACTATGACCGTTCTCAGCACCTCGCAAACTGTCACAGACTCTTAAACCGGGTTCAAGGGCGGAAATGTCTGTTTCAGTCTGAAGCAACGTATGCGACTTAGATGATGTTTAGAAGGAGTTGGTTTTTAGAAATATGAGTGGATCGGTTTTTGATCTGAGGAGTATGTTTAGGTTGGTGATAGTTTGGTTTTTATAGTGAGTAAGCCGGAAATAAAGAAAATAACACAAGACAAGATTTTTTATGGATGTTCGGAGCAAACCCTCCTACGTCACCCCTTATTCTCAGGTTATGAGAAGGATCTCCACTAACTTTCAAAGTTACAACACTTATAATGCCGGTCGAGCCTAACTCGCTACTCGCCGGTTACACCAATTCACTCTTGATGTAATACACAACACAAACACAAACAAAACAAAGCTTCCGGTAAATGACACAACGGTTTTGGATCGCGCGTGAGATTTCTTTATCTCTCTAAGATTTCGTAACTAGTGTCGCCATTAATGAGGTCGCTTCGTCTTCCTTTTATAGTGAGAATGATCCCAACGGTCACTTTCTTCTCTCACTGTGGGATTGGTTAATCCAACGTCACGCCGGTGCAAGGAGGTTGCTTGCAAGTTTCACCTTCCTCAACACTTGACAGACATGCAGACACTCCTCATGTAAAGATGACGTTGCCGGTTTGCAGATTCGGACACGTGTCAGGCATGCACCTTCCGGCTGTCGAAGTCGGATCAGTAAATCATCATTGTTTTCCTCGCATGCTTCTGATCGGATCTTATCTTCTTTTATCTCTTCGAGACACGTCTATTTCGTCATATTACGTCATCTCTGCAGATTGTAGTTTCCGGTTGATTCTTACACAGTATAGTCCGACTGGAATGTAGACTTGTCTTTGCTAGCCGGTCTCTCTGAGAAAGTTTGAAACTGGTTCTTCTGATCTTGACTTGATCACTTGGAACTGGATTTTTTGAAGTATTCTTCAGCCGGTTTATTTCTTCTTCAGCCGGTTTTGTGCAATTCGATCTGTTCCTGCACATAGAAGTTAATAGTTGTTCAGTTTTTCTAGCCGGTTCCAAAAATTAACTTTACTTAATTTTTCTTATCAATTTCTCCCTTTTTGATTATTTAGAATAAATATTCAAAAATTGTAATGTATGGCCGGTTTGAAAATTAACTTACTTAATTTTTCTATCAATTTCTCCCTTTTTGATTATTTAGAATAAATATTCAAAACTCGTAATGTATGGCCGGTTTGAAAAATATGTTTAACAATTTCTCTCTTTTGATGTTTTTCTGTTTAAGAAATATTTCAAAACATGTTTTAATTTTTCAAAGGATATTTAGAAGAGATAATAACTTCAAAGTATGAGTAAATCGACTGAGTTCTGAAACAAATCAAACATAGATAAATTGTTCAAACGGAAGAAAATAAACTAAGGATTGGATGACCCCCCTTTTCATTTTCTTTTTCTTTCCGCCTCCTTTCTTCTTCCTCCCTTGCCTTCCATTCCCTGTCTCGTCGTTCAACGTCGAATTGCCAACCGGTCCATACACTTGAGATGCCGAGAGTTCATTTGCCGAATCCAAAACTGCCGCTTGCTGGTTTCGGTGGGCGAGACGTTTGAGCAACAATCGGTCTACTACTTGGGGTTGCGGTTGAAATTTCGACAGCTTTCTTCTTACGCCGGTTGAGTACTTCGATGTCCTCTTCTTCTTATTCGTCAAGAGGTTCTTCGTTTAGACCGACTGGTTGAATCTCTCTTTGACTGTTTCGTTCTGCCAGCTTCATTACCTCTACAACCGCTTTTCTCTTGTTCTTATTCCTTGTCTTCATAGAGTGCGAGGGTTGAGCCGGTGTGGATTCTTGTAGAGCTGCCTGTTCTTCCTCATTGCACTGCTTGGCCAACTCATGATCTTTTTTCTCAGTTTCCTTCCTTAACCGTTCCCTTTCCCTCTCTTCGTCTTGAAGTCTCTTTGCGGTTTCGGCATCAGAACTGATTTGCGCTTGAGTTTTGTTTACTTGAAGTTTGGACAGCTCCCCAATCTGAGCGGCCATAGCCTGCATCATATCTATCAAAGGGGCGGTTGCGGTTTGAATGGATTCTGCGATCAATGACTTGACTGAAGTTTGCAGGGTTTCATCTATCATTGACCTGATCGATGTTTGAGCGGTGTTGGCAAATTCGGTTTAAGCGGATCCCCAGATAGTGTTTGTCAGGTTGGTTTCAACTTTTGCAATCTTCTCATCGGTTGCAATGCTGTATTTCCCAAGACAAGAGATAAGTGTATCAACCACCACTTGCTTTACTTGCTCAAGATCCGGAGTCTTATCAGTTTGAGGAGGATCACTGCTCCGGTTTTCTGCTGTCATGGAGGACTCTCCGGTAGCAAAGAAAGGTTTGCTTTGATATAGGTCGGCATTAGTTAAGTACTGTCTGCAATCGTTCCTCCATTTTGCGTCGAGTCGGTCAACACTTAAAGAGAGTTTATCACGCACTGAGTGAAACCGCTCATCGCTTCTATTGGAGTCAATACTGCCCCTTCTGCCTCCCTCAAGGCATCTTTCACTGCATGCAGCCGAGCGTTTTCATGAATCACCAACGTCTTGGAGAATGCGGCTTGAATGACGTTGGTGCCTGCTAGCTTGAGAGCCTCTTCTTCCAGTTCCAATAGTTTTTCCCAATGTTTGTTACCGCTCATATCGGGAATCATGTCCGATAACTTTGTTGCACAGCGAAGCTGGACCCATAAGTGGTACGATGAGACCATTTCCTCAGCATCTTTGTTCATATCCAGAACAAGCTGTTCAAACATCTCCTTCTTTTCTTCTACTGAAATTGAAATCTCGGCTTCGGTTACCGTCGCAGGTTGTGGACTGGTAACACTTTGTCCCCTTACCGCAGAAACCTCATGAAGAACTTCTTTGCCTTTGTTAACCTGAGTTTGACCTTCAGGTGTGATTGTGGAAGCGGCTGGCCCGTCTTGGGCCGGTTGATGCGTTGTTTCGGTTGGAACGGACTTATTCCCCGCTGAACCGGATGGTTCTTTTTCTTCAGTATTTCCCTCCTGAGCCGAAGGAGTGGTGTTCACAGTTGTTGCCGTTTCTTCGACCGAATGTATTTCACTTTGACCGGGTATCTCAACCTGATCAGCTGGCTTAAGACGACTTGACACATCGTCTTCGGTTTCCTTAACATTATTTTGGACTACGTCCACAATGACCTCTGAAGTCTTTAAATCTACGTCGACCATTATCTCGTCGAGGTTCTTGTTAGGAGACTTGGAGTTTTCAGAGTGAATAATAACCTCTTCTTCCTCCTTCGATGTTGACTCGGTTTCTTGGCTCCCCGAGGGTTCGGCTTGCCTTGATGATGGAGAGTCGACATGGATGGGATGAACTGTGTTGATAGGAATGGGCTGAAAGATGTCTGCGGTTCTCTTTGGCGAATGATCCGAGGAAAGAGTTTTCTTGGAGTCAGCCGGCTTGTTGGAGCTCTTCTTTGTTGATTGCTTCTTCCTTCCCTTTTTTTTCTGGGAGGCCCCGGCTTGAACCGCCTTCCCCTTGGGATCTTCTTGTTTCGAACTTTCTTCAGCCGATGCGGATGAGCCTGTTCCTTTTGAGGACTTCGTTCTGGAAGACTTCGGCTTAGCCGCTTTGGCAGTCTTTTTGCTCATTTTCTCAGAATTAAGAATGTTAGCGGGTGGGAGCGGTTCACCTTCACCAAGTTCCACATTGAGGAACTTCAGAATTTTTACAATCTGCATCGCGAAGACTGAACCCGACCATCCTTCTTTATTATCATATCGCAGAACTGTTTGAAGATAACGGTTCCCCAATCTATCTTGTCACCGCGAACAATCGCCATCATCATTTTCAACTTGAGTTTGGTCAGGTTATCGAAGTTACCTCCTCTACCCTGAAGTGAGCGAGATATTATGTTCAACAACCATTTGAACTCCGGCTTGAGTTTGTTCTTCCGGCTTGAATGAGTTACCAGATCCTGGTCGTCAGCCGATAACACCAACCGGACCGCATTCGATTCTGCATCAGTTAGGCTTGTTTTGAAGTCTAGCCCGATATTTGGCAAACCGAGTGCTTCAGAGAATAGCTCCTCCGTGATGTTAACCGTTTTGCCGCTTACGGTGGCGGAGACCGTCCTCTTCGTTAGAGTCGCCGTCGCCAGAAACTCCATAACTTCCGTCGGGTGCACGATGAACGGACCAGACAGAAACGTTTCCAATCCCGCATCCCTTAGTGATTGAAGCACGACCTTGTTTTCCTCCGCGGCGTGTTCGTCGATGTCGTTGAAATCGACCTGCAACATGAATTGAAATGGTGCTTTACCTAGAGCCATGTTGATCTTGTGAGTGAAAAAGATGAAGAACAGCGATGAACGGAAGTTAGAGAGCTTTTTAAGATTTTGAGATTTTAGAGAGAGAAAGCTTATGTAGAAAATGAACTGTCTTGAACTTATATAGGAGGCGGTTTTGAACGGTTGGAAGATAAACCGTCACTCGGTTATATTTTTGGCGCCAACTTTCCCTCCAAAAGTTACTGCAGTAACTTTCGGCGGTAAATGCGGAGAAGACAATGGGCAGTAATTTTGTGCGGTAAAACCGTGGGCAGTAGGTTTTCAAACTTTTTATTTTTGCTTGAGATTTTGATTTACCGGAAGCTTGTTAACCGGAAGTTTCGTTTAACATGGAATCTTATGTTTATTCAAGTCAAAACCGGAAAGAAAGATATTGTGAATAACCGGAGACTTTAAAATTTAGAAAATTTTATAAATAAGTCCGAAGCAAAGATTAGTGAAGTGGTTTTCGGTCGTACAACGAAATGACCAGAAAACCGGAAAGAAAAACAGACAATTTAAACTAGCTCGATCCACTCCCCCTCGGTCATTCTGGCAAGCCATTTGGATACGGTGTTGTCGGGTGTCCGTTTCTCAATTCTCGATATCCATCTATCTAGCACGGATAGAGTTAGAGTGTTGGCCGATCCGACAGGAACACTGGGTCCAAGGTTGCGGCGATGATCCTTCAAGAATCGAGTGATTTGTGGAGCAAAACCGATCCTTCCCCTTGGAGCGGTGATGAACTGCTTCAGATTGTTGAAAAGGTAGGAAGCCCAATTGATGGGCGATTTACGGATAATGGCTATCATTATGTCGAAAGCCTCCCGGTTATAGTTTTGGTTTGGCATTCGGCCCATGATAGACCGCTGAACCAAGTCATGAAGGACTTGGAAATGAGGAGCGAGTTTTTCTTTCTTCCTGTGGTCGGCAACCGGTTCGATGGAAGAGGAAAAGATATGGGCGTAGTCTTCCTTAGCCGGAAAGAATGGCGTTGGGAAGTCAGAGAATCCTTCGGTTGGAAGGTTGAAGAAAACAGCAAAATGCTCTTCGGTAAGCCGAAGAAATTTCCCGTCAATGATGGTCCTTATACTACCATCATTAAGAATGTGCCCATTGTTAAAGAACTCGTACACCTCCTCTTCGAGGATGGTGTCTGAACCTTCAAGAAAATCTTAAAGCCCCGATTCTACGATCGGTTGGAAGATGCTGTTGTAGAACCGACCATCTTTTATATCTTGGAAGTTGACTATGATTGTGTTTCGTAGTTCAGCATTCATTTTGGAGATTAGAGTGAGAATGAGAATCGAACGGAGTTCTTTGAGCTTTCAAGCTTAGAGAGATAAAAATATTTGAAGCGTGTTTGAAGATGAAGGATTGAGCCTTTTTTATAGCGTGAGCGGTTGGGTGCATTAAATGAGAATATTTTGAAAAATCAGACCGTTATGTCTGGTCATAAATGCTTTGTCAATTTTTAAGAGGATAAAGGTATGTCTAGTCTAATCGGATCAGGCATGCTTCTTGAAAGCGAAGATTTCTGTTTTCAAGAGTGATTTGATTTGGTTTGATACGGCGCATATAATGTTGTTCATTTACTTTAGAATTTCTTTGATTTTTATTGAAAGGGAAAGAAATGATCTTCATTAATGGAAAGTACCGAACCGGTAGTACAACAAAATTACCGGTTTGGGAAAGGATAAAAGGAGATGAGAAAAATTTAAACATTGGATGACCCAGCCGCTTGATTCCTCTTGGCTTTAGCTGCTTCTCACCGGTCGATCAGCTCTTGGACTCTCTCCTTTGTGAGAACATGCTTTGGATGGAGAGTGACGAAGGGTCCGGAGTGGATATCCAAGCTAGCACAAAAACCGCTTAGCTGAGGAGCATAACCAGTTTTGTTTGAAAGAATCATCTTCTTCAGGTTGCTGAAGATGTTCCATGACCAATTTACCGGTGTCCCAACCGTAACGGCGATCATCATCTCGAAAAGCCTTTGGGTGTAGTAGTAGCCTTTCTCTCTGCCCAGAACAGACTTTCCCAGAATCTCACAAAGAAGCTGGTACTTGTGAGAAAGTTGGTTTTTAGTACCCTAGGGTCTAACCAGGATGTCAGAGTTGGAGAACCGATGACACATTTCTTCAATGGTCACCGGGGAGTAGGTTAAATCGGTTACCCCTTCAGTGGGCAAACTGCAGTATTCAGCGAAATCCGTCTCGCTGAATAGAAAGGACTGACCGTAAACCCGTACAACGATTATGTCTCGATGCACCTCTTTTGCGGTCTGGAAGAATTCATCGACTACTAGGTAGTCGAGGATGAATCTGTTTTCCAGAAATCCTTTTAGCCCGCTTCTTTCAACGGCTAAGAACATTTCTTTGACCTCGTGATCTTCGTATTGATAGATCGATTTGAAGTCAGCCAATAGAATCTTCTTTGCTAGTGGGTTGGAGTTCATGTTCTTGAGATAGTTTTAAGCTCAAGACAGTTTTTGTGAATAGTGAATTTTGTGAAGATTTGTGAGGATTTGAGGGTGGTTTATATAGCCAGGGGTTCGGCTAGATCAATAGGTTAAGCATGCTCAATGATGTCATCAATTTAATAGACTTTAACTTGTTGAAGTGTATAACGTTTATTTCCAATGCAAAACTAATTATTACTAAGATATTCATGATGACAAAAATCTATTGACAAGATGTGAGTCTCCCTCTCTTGATGATGGACACATGTCGTCATCTCGATTGCGGTAGACTGTTTATTTATTACAGGCTTCATTTATCAATATGTGCATGAAAACGCGGTTGGCTATCCCAAGATAACCGGAAAAGTTCAATCCATCGAAACCAGAGTGTATTTGTACTAATCGGTTTTCCATGACCGGTTTTAGTTGGATATTTTATTCCGATTGTGAAGAAATGTTGAGTCATATCAACATTTGTTCAACTTTGAATTAAGTATATCCACTTCCACCAAGTCATTTTCACCTTATAGTAAGTATACACGTGATTTGACATCATGAAGTGATCAGGCATAACCGGAGACTTCCTCCCGGTTAGCATCCTTGAATTTTTAATGGCCTATTGGATACGGTTTGAGAAGCGAGAGCTTCTCCCTGAACACATATCCAGATTTATGTATGTAGGCAATATTCATGCACAATCATGATATAAGTTGCTTAATATCAGTAATTCCTAAAATTTTCCTGAAGTGAGAAAACTTAGCTTCCTATAGCGATTTGGTGAAGATGTCTGCTACTTGTTGCTCAGTTGAGACATATTTCAACCGGATGTGTTTCTCCTGAACATGCTCCCGGATGAAATGGTGTCTTATATCAATGTGTTTCGTTCTTGAGTGCAATACCGGATTGTATGTAATTGCTATCGCGCTGGTGTTGTCACAGAATATTGGTGATTCCTCGGCTACTATGCCAAAGTCCCTTAGTTGCTGTTGAATCCAGAGGAGTTGTGCACAGCAGCTTCCGGCTGCTATATACTTTGCCTCTGCGGTTGATGTTGCAACTGAAGTCTGTTTCTTGCTACTCCAGGTAACTAACCGGTCACCTAGAAACTGGCAAGTTCCATTTGTACTTTTTCTATCGATCTCGCATCCTGCGTAATCTGCGTCTGAGTAGCTTATGAGGTTGAAACTTGAGTCTTTTGGATACCAAAGTCCCACTTCTTGAGTTCCTTTCAGATATTTTAATATTCTTTTAGCCGCAGTGTAGTGTGATTGCTTTGGATTGGCTTGAAATCTCCCGCATACTCCAACCGCAAACAGGATGTCCGGTCGGCTGGCAGTTAGGTAAAGCAATGATCCAATCATTCCCCGATATGTTGTGATGTCAACGGCTTGACCATCCTCATCTTTGTCTAGCTTTACGGAAGAGCTCATTGGTGTACCCGCCTCCGCGCATGTATCCATTCCAAACTTCTTCAGTAGTTTGGTTGTGTACTTTGGTTGGCTTATGAATGTTCCGGCTTCAATCTTCTTAACCTGAAGTCCTAGGAAGAAACTCAGTTCTCCCATCATACTCATTTGAAATTTGTCAGTCATCATTTTTGAGAATTTGTCACATAATTTTGGATCGGTTGATCCGATGATAATATCATCGACATAGATTTGAACAAGTAATATGTGTTCCTTTCTCTCAAATTTGAAAAGTGTTTTGTCAACTGAGCCTATTGTAAATTTGTGATCAAATAAGAATTGTGTTAACGTATCGTACCAGGCTCTTGGAGCCTGTTTCAAACGGTAAAGGGCTTTGTTTAGCCGGTAAACATGGTTTTCGTGTTCTGGATTTTTGAAACCTGGAGGTTGATTAACATATACCTCCTCATTTACCTTTCCGTTTAGAAAAGCACTTTTAATATCCATTTGAAAAACTTTGAAATTTTTGAAAGCTGCAAAAGCTAAAAATATTCTAATGGCCTCAAGTCTAGCTACAGGGGCAAATGATTCTTCAAAATCAACACCTTCTTCCTGTTTATAGCCTTGAGCCACTAACCGGGCCTTATTCCTCGTAACTAAACCGTCTTCATTGAGTTTATTTCTGAATACCCATCGTGTTCCTATAACCGGTTTATTTTTCGGTCTAGGGACTAGGTACCAGACTTTATTTCTCTCAAACTCGTTTAATTCCTCTTGCATTGCTAGAATCCAATCGGGATCTAATAATGCTTCATCCACCTTTTTCGGCTCAATTTGTGATATGAAAGCTGAGTTTTCATAGTGTTCCAAATTCTGTTGCCTAGTTCGGACGGGTGAGGATATGTTACCTATTACTAGTTCAAGATGATAATTTTTATTCCTTCTGAGGTTTATCCGAGACGTGTCTATCAAGCTTTCGGTTAGCTGATCAAGGTTAGACTGATTTGTAGGTTGAACAGAGTCAGACTAACCGATTTCTTCAGTCGAAACTGAAGAGTCAACTATCTGCGGTAAGGCAGCTTGAGCAGGCTGAGGTTCAGCATCAACCGCTTGGTCATTGACAAATCGTCTAAAAACCGGAACCTCATCTTCATCATCAGAATAGATATTGAAATTTTCCATTCTGTTGTGAAGGTCGAAGGGTAATGCAGTATTTCGTTCAACCGATTCATCAAAAACAACGTGGGCTGTTTTTTCAACTGTTAAAGTCCTAGTATTATATATCCTATAGGCTTTACTTACAGCTGAATATCCCAACATTATTCCTTCATCGCATTTAGCATCAAAAGCGGTCAAATAATTCTTGTCGTTGTTGTGAACAAAACATTTGCTACCGAAAATTCGAAAATACCGTATGTTTGGAATTCGATCATAGTATATTTCAAAAGGAGTTTTGTAAAGATCGGTTTTGTGTGTAGCATGCGGTATTGATAGCTTCAGCCCAAAACTTTTGAGCAATACCCGAATCAGCTATCATTGACCTTGCGGCTTCCTTGAGAGTTCGGTTTCTTCTCTCAGCCAGACCATTTTGTTGAGGAGTTCTGGCACTAGACAACTCGTGTCTAATACCGGAATCATCAAGAAAAGTAGTTAATCTGCTATTTATAAACTCAGTTCCTCTATCACTTCTAATTTTGTTTACTCGAATAGATTTTTCATTTTGTATTCTCAAAATCAGTTTGATCAAGTTTGGAGTTGCTTGATTTTTAGAGGCTAGAAATATTACCCAAGTAAACTTAGAATAGTCATCAATGACTACCATAGTGTAATGCATGCCTCCTAGACTGGTTACTTTAACCGGACCAAACAGATCCATATGCAACAGTTCTAAGCACCGTTCAGATTGATAATTTCCTTTACTTTTAAAAGAGGACTTTATCTGTTTACCCATTTGACATGCAGCACATACTTTATCTTTTGAAAACTTAACATTTGGAAAACCGTAGACTAGTTCTTTGGAACATATAAAGTTAATTGTTTTGAAGTTCAAATGGTTTAGCCGTTTATGCCAAAGCCAGTTTGGATCGGTTCCGGCTATCATGCATACAGATTTTTCAAGATCGGTTTTCCAATTAACTTTGTAAATATTTCTCATTCGGTTACCGGTTAAAAGGATATCATTTTGCTGATTCTTAACTAAACATGCATTCTTATGAAATTCAACTTTATAACCTACATCGCACATTTGACTTATACTTAATAGGTTAAAATGCAATTGTTCTACCAGTAATACTTTATTTATGGATAGGTTACAATGGACAATCTTACTCTTTCCCACGGTTTTACCTTTCGAGTTGTCACCGAATGTTATGACTGCACCGGTTTCATACTTGATGTCGGTTAGTAATTCATCGTTGCCGGTCATGTGTCTTGAGCATCCGCTGTCTAGGTACCATTCCGAGTTCTTTAGCCGGTTGCTTCTCTTAACCTGCAAAATAAAAATATTTACACATTTTTGGTACCCACATTCAGTTGGGTCCATGGTTGATTAGTCCCTTTGGGATCCAAACTTGGATAAGTCGGATCACTTTCCCGGTATCTATTCTTATAATGTTTGGCTTAACTTCTTGACCATTCCTCAAGAATGCCTTATGTTGTGGTGTTGAGTTTCTTTGAGACCTAGATTTACTCATTTTGTTTGGTTTATTTTGTTGGCTTTCCTTCTCTCAGGATGAAGCCAGTTTTCTGATTCAGTCGGACTTACATATTTAAGCTCTTCTTCCGGTTTTAGATCATGTTCTTCCTCTTTGTCGGTTGTTGAACTCTTGACAAATCTTATAAATGGAAGATTGTCTTTTGTGAGTTTCATCCCGTTAGGTTGATTTGATTCTTTTGATTTGTTTTGTTCATAACCTATACCAAATCTACATTTAGGGTGTCTTTTATAATTACACATCTGTTTTACGGCTTGACGAGATCTCTCCCACGCAGCCGTAACATACAGTGCTCGTTCATCGGTTTCAGTTACCGGTTGAACTGTCTCCTCATTATCTAAGGATAGTTCATCCGGTTCATACATTGCGGTTTCGCATGACTTATCAGCGATACTACTTGACTCTACGGTTTTAGGTTCTACCGGAGTCGGTATGTATGCAGATATGTTTCTGAACTCAGCGACCATTTCGTTGATTGCAAAAATCAAATCTTCCTTAGAGAACTCATCAGAAGAGAAATCAAATACCTCTTCGTCGTTTTCCATGAAGCAGGTTACCCTCTCTTCATTATCTTCGTTGTCGGAATACGCCCATTCGCTTCCACCGTCGGATGCAATGAGTGCTTTCTGAATTTCTTTCCCTTCGTTGTCATGCTGGTCGTCGTTTCTCCGGTAGTCGTTCCGTTGGTTGTCATTTCTCCAATAGTTGTTCCCTTGGTAGTTGTTACCCTAGTACCGGTTACCTTGGTAGTTTTTGCTTTGATAGTTACTTCCAGTTTTCTGTCGTCTCTTCTCGGTTTTCTACATTCTAACTTGAAATATCCAAAACCGTCACAGTTATAACATCTTTTATTTGATTTATCTACATAATTATAACTAAAGTTGTTGTTAGATGGTGGTTGGTTCTTCTTCATGAATCTCCCAAATTTCTGAGCTAGCATCGCCATCACATCTTCACTGATCTGATCAGCGTTTTTGACTGAGGCGGAACAGTTGATACTTGGACCGCCGGTTCCACTGATGTAACCAAAGCTCTGGTTGCGGTTTATGTGGATGCTTCATCTTCGATCCGAGACTTAATCTCGAACTCGTAGGCTTTTAGATCCTCAAACACGTCATGCAACTTAATCTGCCCGAGGTTGCTTGATTCCCTTATCACCATGGTCTTGATATCCCATGTTCTCGGCAGTGATCTTAAGGCTTTGATGATTACTTCACGGTTGTCGTATTTCTTTCCGAGTGTTTGAAGCTCGTTGACCACACTAGTGAACCGGTTACTGAATTCCTTCATATTTTCCCCCGGTTTCATCCTGATGTTTTCATATTTATGTGTAGCCACCAAGATTTTGTTCTCCTTTGTTCTTTCGTTTCCTTCATGGATCTGAATGATCGTTTCCCAGGCTTCCTTTGCATTATCGCAGGCTGATATCTTGTTCAAGGTATTATCGTCTATAGCCTTATAGATGTGCCTCATGCAATGGTTGTCCAGGTTACTTCGTCTTCGATCTTCAGTTGTCCATTCGTCTAACTCCTTGTTGATCTTGATTGGCCCTTCTTTTAGGACTCGGCTCATCTCATAATCTAGGGTGATCAGATGTAGATACATCTGTTTCTTCCAACTGTTAAACGCTTCACTGTTTAGCATTGGCGGCTTGTCGCTGTGGGTCATGCTTTCCATCTTCTTCGGTTGCTTGAGTGCTAAGAACCTCGCTCTGATACCACTTATTAGGATTGGGGACGCCCTTGGAGGACTGGGGTGTTTCCGGTTTCAGGAAGGGTGGCCTCTTACAACACACACAACACTTTGGTGATAGTCCGGTTAGAGACTATGACCGTTCTCAGCACTTCGCAAACTGTCACAGACTCTTGAACCGGGTTCAAGGGCGGAAATGTCTGTTTCAGTCTGAAGCAACATATGCGACTTAGATGATGTTTAGAAGGAGTCGGTTTTTAGAAATATGAGTGGACCGGTTTTTTATCTGGGGAGTATGTTTAGGTTGATGATAGTTTGGTTTTTATAGTGAGTAAGCCGGAAATAAAGAAAATAACACAAGACAAGATTTTTTATGGATGTTCGGAGCAAACCCTCCTACGTCACCCCTTCTTCTCAGGTTATGAGAAGGATCTCCACTAACTTTCAAAGTTACAACACTTATAATGCTGGTCGAGCCTAACTCGCTACTCGCCGGTTACACTAATTCACTCTTGATGTAATACACAACACAAACACAAACAAAACAAAGCTTCCGGTAAATGACACAACGGTATTGGATCGCGCGTGAGATTTCTTTATCTCTCTAAGATTTTCGTAACTAGTGTCGCCATTAATGAGGTCGCTTCGTCTTCCTTTTATAGTGAGAATGATCCCAACGGTCACTTTCTTCTCTCACCGTGGGATTGGTTAATCCAGCGTCACGCCGGTGCAGGGAGGTTGCTTACACGTTTCATCTTCCTCAACACTTGGCAGGCATGCAGACACTCTTCAGGTAAAGATGACGTTGCCGGTTTGCAGATTCGGACACGTGTCAGGCATGCACCTTCCGGCTGTCGAAGTCGGATCAGTAAATCATCATTGTTTTCCTCGCATGCTTCTGATCGGATCTTATCTTCTTTTATCTCTTCGAGACATGTCTATTTCGTCATATTACGTCATCTCTGCAGATTGTAGTTTCCGGTTGATTCTTACACAGTATAGTCCGGCTGGAATGTAGACTTGTCTTTGCTAGCCGGTCTCTCTGAGAAAGTTTGAAACCGGTTCCTCTGATCTTGACTTGATCACTTGGAACTGGATTTCTTTGAAGTGTTCTTCAGCCGGTTTATTTCTTCTCCAGACGGTTTTGTGCAATTCGATTTGTTCCTGCACATAGAAGTTAATAGTTGTTCAGTTTTTCTGGCCGGTTCCTAAAATTAACTTTACTTAATTTTTTTTATCAAACTACTTCAGTACCTGCACCAAGACGTTAGCACCTGAAACAAAACTCGACTAGCTGCAGCAGGCAAGATCCGCGTCTCTAGATAGGGAAGTCGAACTAT
Organism: Impatiens glandulifera; assembly: GCF_907164915.1. Taxonomy (NCBI): domain Eukaryota; kingdom Viridiplantae; phylum Streptophyta; class Magnoliopsida; order Ericales; family Balsaminaceae; genus Impatiens; species Impatiens glandulifera. The sequence goes on from NC_061865.1 coordinate 22,175,106, forward strand.
AGGTCTGCACCCTAAAGATCTGTACATGCACCTGCACATCATCAAAGAATAGACCGCACATGCACCAGGGCAAGACATAAACTGTCACAACAAACTGCAGTAGGCATGGTGACGAACGGACGGGTGCAACAGGACGTCTTTCAACCGCGCTAGAGGATTTTCTCCGATGTGCCGAACGTGCCAGATGTGTTGGTCGTGCCGAACATGCCAAACGTGCCGAAAATCTTTACTTCAACCATATTTTTTGTAACTGATTACCAAATCAACTAAATCGTGCGACCGTGCCAGACATACCGACGATCTTGATTCCGACACGATTCTTGTTGAATATGAGAATATGCACATTCTTTAAAATGTGGCCACAAGGGGGTTTGATTACCTAATTTGATCATCACTATAAACTGCATCATACATCACAGAAGTCATATCTTGATTAGATGACAAGATAAAAATTATATATAGATCTTAGTCAACACAAACCCAAATTCAACAATCAAATTCAATAAAGTTTACAGTGTCTTTGGTCTTTTTGGTTTGCATATTTTGACATAATTGTTGTAACATATCACTAAATGAGCATTTTGTTATGCAAATAACCGAAAACATCCATATAAATAATTGACCTTAAGGTACTCATGCGTGGTTGAATCAGCAGGTACAACGCCGTTTTTGCCTCCATCTTCAACAACCATGTTACACGAGGTCGTCATCTTTTTCATCTTAACAGAAACAAGACAAACAAAAAGTACTAGGTTACCAATGAACGAAATTTGTATACTCTAATCTCGTGAAAATTGTTTGATCAACTTATAGTTAGACTTTCAACTGTAGATCCAACGAATTTCGTCGCTTTAAATGTTGCTCATGGCATAGATATTTCACCAATAATCTGTATAAACAGAAACAAAACAAGTTTACAAGTTATCCATTAACAACTCCATTGGAAAAAAATAGGTGATTAAAAGATAGGACAACATTAACCTGTAAAATCAAATCATTTGCCTTCAAATAATCCAACATTTCACAATCCAATACAAATTTGAGTGTTGAAGGCACCTGAAATTAAGATGTAGACGATCAATTAACATATATCAATTATAACTACTTGACACATAAAAAATGAGAAAAACATTATAACACTTAGATCGCACTTGGCTATTTAAGCGAACATACCAAAAATTTTCTATATTTTAACGAATTTGCTGAAAGAAGACAAAATTCTAACAGACAATTTGTATCAAAGAAATCGCAGATATCTAGCAGCAAATAGATACACGCTTCAAGGGATCCAAGAGTCCAAATATATTATTAGTAGTTATGAGTAGTATTAATGTTGATGAATAATGAATAATATGAAGTATTTTTTTCGCAATAGTTATGAGTATTATTAATGTTAAAGAAAGTCGACATTGTAACTGTTAAGAAACACGAGAAGATCATTTAGGGTTTTATCTAGTTAACAAACGGCTTCATTAGGACACTTTGAGAAGACAATTAAAAAAAATGAACACTCTCTTGCAGATTTGGTTTACCCGAATCTACAAAATGAAGACAAAAACTCGACGGACGATTTTTAACAGAGAAATCGAAGATGTACAACAACAAATCGCTACACACTTCAAGGGATCCAATGTTGCATTAACATCATTCCAAAGACCACAAAGAACCTTCGACGCCACCCCCATCAAATGTCATTTTTGCGAGAAGATAAAAGAAGATTCACGCTAAGGTTTGAAAAATCGATGAGAGAGAAAGTAAATAGTGAGAGTGTAGTAAATATTTTTTTATTTATTTAACTTATTATTTCATTGAACTTAACTTTACTTTTAATAATAATGTAAATAAAAGTGAAGCAAACGCAAATGAATGATTGATTAATGTAAATACCTAGTGAAGTTTGCTTCATTAGGTAGCGTTTGCTTCACTCCTATCAGCGCTGCAAATATTTAGTGAAGCAAGACTCATCAAATAACGTTTGTTTCACTTCTTTGAGCGTTGTAAATACCTAGTAAAGAAAGCCTTATCAGGTAGCGCTTATTTCACTCATTTAAGCGCTGTAAATACCTAGTGAAGCAAGTCTCACCAGGTAGCGCTTGTTTCATTTTTTTTATTCTTTTGCAGGTTTACATGAAGGCATAAATGTTTTTACATTATATATAAATGTGTTAGTGGTTTTACATGAACATTTATATATATTTAATATATAATTATATAAAATAATTTATTTAAATATCTTACAAATAAATTAAAAAATATTTTGTTTTACAAATTCATTTAAATATATTATAGAAATTTTTGAACACATTGTTATATATATATATATATATATATATATATATATATATATATATATATATATATATATATATATATATATATATATATATATATATATATATATATATATATATATATATATCTAAAATATAAAATAATTAAAATAAATTCATTTAATATCTTACAAATATAAATACCTAGTGAAGTTTACTTCATTAGGTAGCTTGATTCACTCCTCTCATCGATGTAAATATTTAGTGAAACAAGTCTCATCAGGTAGCGCTTGTTTCACTCTTTTGAGCGCTGTAAATACCTAGTGAAGCAAACCTCACCAGGTATCGCTTGTTTCACTCATTTGAACGCTGTAAATACTTAGTGAAGCAAGTCTCACCAAGTAGCGCTTGTTTCAATTTTTTTTATTCCCTTGCAGGTTTACATGAAGACATAAATGTTTTTACAAAAATGTATAAATTTTTTTACATAAATGTGTTCATGATTTTACATGAACATTTATATATATTTAATATATAATTATATAAAAAAAATTGAATTTATTTTAATATCTTACAAATAAATTTTAAATATTTTGTTTTACAAATTAATTTAAATATATTACATAAATTTTGAATATGTTGTTTTACATATATATATATATATATATATATATATATATATATATAATTATATAAAATATAAAATAATTAAAATAAATTTATTTAAATATCTTACAAATAAATTTTATATTTTTTCTTACAAATTTATTTAAATATCTCACACAGATTTTTTTTAATGTGGTTATATATATATATATATTTAATATATAATTATATAAATTATAAAATTATTCATACAATTTAATTTAAATATATCACAAATAAATTTATATATATATATATATATTTATATAATATATAATTATATACACCATAAAATAATTAATATATTTTATCCTGTATTGTTTTGTAGTTAAATTAAATTTAAATGATTTTAAAGAAAGAATAAATAGTTTTAAATTAGTAAGTGGATTTACATGTAATTAAAGACATTATATATTTATAGTGAATAGGGGAGTGAAGTGAAGCAATGTTCATTGAATGGTGCTTCTCAAACTTGGTTTTACATGAATTAGTAAGTGGATTATATGTAAATTAAAGGCATTATATATTTATAGTGAGTAGAGGAGTGAAGTGAAGCAATGTTCACTAATGGTGCTTCTCAAACTTGATTTTACATGAATTAGTAAGTTGATTTACATGTAAATTAAAGGCATTATATATGTAAATGAGTAGGGAATAAAGTGAAACAATGTTCGCAAAATGGTGCTTCTCAAACTTGATTTTATATCGGTAAAGTGGACCCATAATTATATTCGGGTTACGGGTCTCTCTTCATTTTAACCCAAAGTTTAATTTAACAATATAATAATAATACATTATGATTGTCCCGGAATAGATGAATAGAGAATTCGGTAACAACTCTATCTATTATTTCATTAAGATTATGTCATTTTTTTGAATTTTATCTATTAATGACAAAGACATCTAAAGTATATTAATGACAAAGTATTAAATTGCCTTAGAATGACATGACAGTGCATCAATCTCTGACACAATTCATAACAATATTATCTACCAATCCATTAATATGAAAATGATGATAATTATAAATGATAATTGAAATATAACAACCCAATTCTTGATCTTGAAATTGTACATCTTGAAGTCTCTCTTTATTTTTTGTTGTGATTTCCTATCTTTATTTATCAATGAAATATATATATAAATATATATATATATATATATATATATATATTTCATTTTTTTTAAACTTAGTGGTTATACAACCATGTTTATATTTTCAATATATATATGTATATATATATATATTTCATTTAAATAAAGTATATCTAAAATATTTTAAACCTATATATTTTAGTTTATATATTTAATAATATTTATTAATTTAAGAATCTGATTACTTCATTTTTTTCTCTCCTTATATTTTTATAAGATTTTAAAATAATTGTAAATCCATGTAACTCATATTGTGTAGTTTAATTTTTATACGATTCATATTGTGTAGTTTAATTTTTATACGATTTGTAATCCTCTAAATTTAATTATACTTGAGTCATGACACATGTGACCGAGATAGATTGCACAAAACTATTGCTACATTAATAAAATATTTTTCATTAATAAACTATGTTAAACATATCAATACATTAATTTTTAATTAAATGTTTAAAAATGGTCGACATTTTAAAGTATTTTTTCGACTTGATAGTTTTTACCTCATAATTTATATTTCTCTTGAATCCCAAGTGTGATGGGGAACCAAAATGATATGGTAAACTAGAGTCTAACTTAATGTCGATTTCATTCAATCATGTGCATTAACTTCCTCTCGGACATCGTAAAACGAAACGAGAGAATGATTTTCTCGGAAGTCATCTCGTCTAAAGTGTGGTGAAAATCGTAAATATGATTTAATATTATCGATAGACCACTTTTGACTTTTTTAGAGTGTCACCAAATTTTCATTTTAAGAAATTGAGAAAATAAATGATGTACGTTTTCAAATATGAATATAAGTCTTAAATGTTTTCTTGGCCAACTCCTTTAAGTAAGTGTAGGTTCTTGTGAATAGCCCAAGCTTTCAAGTCAGCTTCTAGATATAGATATGGAGGACCTGATACTCTTATTATCATTTTTCCTGGTAGATCAACCTAGATGTGTTACCCTTTCTTCCGGTCTATTCTACTTTCGAACTACCTGTGGTAGTTAAACTATCCTCATACTTCTCATATCCCCTCGTTGCTGCTCTATATCTAGTTAGAATTATTGTCTTGAAATAACAGAAAATTATATAATAAACGATGTTGCAAAGAAATTAAATAAAATACAATTTATAAAGAACAATATTTATATAACAATATTTTTCTATGGCTTCTATGTATGTGAGTCTTGTTTGGACTTGAAAGATGATGATTGTGTTCTTTTACAAATTGCACCATAATACACATGCCACTTGTTCAGTTACATGTCTTCATTTTAGCTTCACAACCTAATCTTATTTTAGGTCGACTATTATTCACATAAACCTATTATTTATCTTTTCTCCTCTTACCATGAGCACTACAACAAAAAACCCTATCTAATATTTTACTCAAATTATCACTATGACAACGAGATCTTCTTATGCCAAAACCTTCCCTCTTAATATATACAAAATAATAGTCATACGTTTTTTCTTCAGTCTCAAACTTCATTTCTAATTGTGGTACAAATTCTTTTATGATAAATGAATTATTTTTATTCAAATCTATATAAAGGAGAAAACAAATAAATCATAATTTAAACCTTTTAACTTTATCAGATCAAAAGCTCTTAACTTTACCAGATCAAATTTTGGCTAAACAAATAAATCTTAATTTTTTTTAAACAAATAAATTTTAACTTTTTCTGAAAAAATTATTTACCTGGGATGTGTTCATCCATTGACGTGAAGACATAAAATTTAAAGTACAGGAAAAAGAAGAATAGTGGTAGAGCTTGATAATAGTTTGAGAGTGATCAGAAATAAAGAAAGAGAGAGGGAGAGACTGAAATAGAAAATGGGAAAATAAGGGAATAAGGAAATAAACGTAGTTTAATTTTCAATGTTAATCCAATGATAAATAAAACTACGCCGTTTTGATATTATGAAACAGGTGGAACAGAGCTTGGTACACAGGCAGGGGCGGAATCACACCCAACTTGACTCGGGCTGTAACCCGGTGGGATTTTATCTGTTAGTAGTATATAATATTATATAATATAAAATTATATAACTATCTAATTGATTAAATTATATATTATAGCCGTTTATATTATATATTATATTATATTTATTTTATTTCATTAATATATTCTATAATACATTTATTAATCTAACATATAATTCTAACTAATATATTCTACAATATATTTATTCTATTTTAACTACCTAAATTTAATTTATTAAGAGAATATAAAAAAAAAGTTATTACTCAAAATTATATTTATTCCTAATTAAAAAACATCTTAATTTATTAATTCCTAAATAAATAATTGACACAATAATATAAAATTTATTACTTTCTAATTAAAAATCTCTAACTTATTTATTCTTAATTAAATCTAATTACCTACTGATAAACTATATATATAAGGTTCCAATCTTGGAGGTAGTGCAAGTTTACTTGAATAGTGATTTGATGAGCCCTTTCTTTGTTGAGAATCATTTCTCCATTCATAGCTTGCATCAACATCCTTAAAGTTTGGTTTCTCAACCCTTTGAGGTTTGCCCTCTCATTAAAACCAACCTTCCATTTGCCTTCTCTTCGGTTTCCCCTATTTCCTCCGCTTTCTTGTTTACTGCATTATTCTGACATTTGTTTCCAACTCTGATTTCTTCCAGACCAACACTATTTTCCTTTTGTTCCTATGTAATTTCCTTCTTCTTGTTGGTCGCCTCTGTTTTATTTTGCTTTCTTTTTTTCCTCTGTGACTTACCAGTTTTATCGGATTGATTCTGATTCCCAAAAGAATCAGCAACAAATTCATTTGAAAAAGTTTGTTTATTTGGACAATCAGTATGTATTTCATTTTTGCTCTTATCTCCGTTGATATTCATCTTAACAGAATTATCGAATGTTATAGTGGAAGAATGCATACCTGGAGCTTTTCCAGAGTTGACATTTATGCTCTTGCTCACAAATTCAGAGTTGTCATCTTTTCCTTCTTTAGCCAGAGTGTCTTTGTTTTTATGAGACGTAATGGGGTATGTGCCCCTATTTCCTTCCTGTTGGTTATCTGCATCCTGAACTTTCTTTGGGTGAGTGGAGCAGAAATTTGATACCTCAGGTGCATGTTTAAGAGAATTGGTCAGGCTTGAGCCAAAGGTTGATAAAGAAGAATGATTCCCTATTGCAGAAGCTTCATGTTTCTTGATTCGAAATGACAAAACAGACGGATTCAAACAACGGGTTTATCGCGATGCGCGATTAAAAAGGTTAAAACCCTAGCGGCGCTTGTGAATGATCCAATCGGGTTTCCGCGATACTGTCGATCGTGCCGTTCGTGTCGATCGTGTCGTTTGTGCCGATCTTGACTTCGATTATGCGGTATTGAATGTGTCGCTCGTGCCGCGAAGAATACAACGAAGCACAATCTGTATTGAAACCCTAGTAGCGCTTGCGAAACATGGGATTATGTGGCTATGTCAATCGTGCCATTTTTGCGAATTGTGTCGTTCATTACGATCATACGGTTCGTGATGATCATACCGTTCGTGACAATCGTACCATCGATTGTGTTGTGTCAACCGTGTTGATCGTACCGTCGATTGTGATGTGTCAACCGTGCCGATTGTGATAATAATTATTATTATTATTAACCAAACAATAATATATTTAACTTCTACATTAATATATATAAAATTAAATTCTTTCAATCTACATTTATATATTATATATAAATAATAAATACGAAGGATTTGTAATTATTTGTTTATATATATTTTAATTATTTTAAATTCATTTATAATTATCCTCATATTTATTTTCAACTTTATCTACCTTTCATTTAAATTTTTGTAACTCAATTAATCCATTTTTAATTAAATGTTCATCTCCTCTTCCGAGTTAAATAAGGGCAAAGATTGATTCTTGGATGATAATTGGTTGGCAATCAACTCTATTTTTTCTGCAATTTGATTCGAGAATATTTTCAAAGACTTCTGAGACAACCCGTCAAGTAGAGGTCCGATTCTAGCTTTAGACGATCCAGATTTAGATGTTTGAACATGATCTGTTGCTGCAATAGTAGTGGACGTCTTCTTCTTCCTCTTTGAAACTTCTTTTTTGTAGCGTTCAAGAATGGGCTTAACTTGATTTAAATTATCCGGCCAAGACTCTATTCTTCCATTTTCTTCCAAACAGATAAAACATACGTCGATGTCGCAGAGGGAGGAGAGCTCCATGCTCTTCTTCTTAATGTTGGTCATCTTCATTGTCATTTGCTGTTTCTTCTTATCGCATTTGATCGTATTCTCTTTCGCACCTTCTTTCACCATTGTACTTGAAGGATTAATGAAGTTGTCTTAAAAAAGAGAGAAAATGGAATTTGTTTGAGTTGTTAATCGCTGGTAATTAGAGCAAATAAACCAATGAATAGGTTTGGTAATATATATATAGGTGGCTGATTTTAAATTTGTTACCGTTATTAGGGTTAAGAGAATTTGTGTTATGTTTTTGAAAAGAGAGGGAAAATATATTTTGTGTTGTTAGATGGGTTAGGGATTTGGGTTGATTTTGCAGTTAGATGTGTTAGGTATTTGGGCCAAGTTTGTAGATTGTGGGATTTTGTAGAGATTTGGGCGGATTTTGTATTTAGATTAGGTTAGGGATTTAAAAATAATTATTATATTTGATATATTAGGATTTTGTATTTAGATTAAGTTAGTTAGGGATTTAAAAGTAATTATTAAGATTTTGTAGTTAGATTAGATTTTAAAGTGATTATGTTACCGTTGAGAGGATTCGGATTTTGTTTGTAGTTGATCGATTTCTTCTTCTCATTATATAATGTTTAAAGGTATTGCAGTTCACGCATCTGTACGATTGTCATTCATAGTGTATGCCCATCTTGGTAGCATTTCCCTTCCGATCCACCACTGTAATTTCGTTGGGGAGAACGCTTCTGGGTTGAACTTCAACTATCATCCTAGTATATGTGAGATTTTTGTTTTCCTTAGTGATTTTGTCCATGTATAGCGGGTTTCCTAGTAGGCTAGCGAAATGGCTTAAGGCTTCTACGTTGTACATGTGGGGAGGGATATTTCGCAACTTGAACCAGATTTGCACTGTTTCTTTTGGAATACTGTCATAGCTCGTACCCTCCTTCCATTTTTCGAGCTTCATGCATTCTTTCCCCACGTGTGTATGTCCCAACTCTAAAATTTTCTCAAGATTAGCCTCTTGATTGAATTTCAGGAAATACATGTCGTGACTGTTAGAGGTGATCTTCATTAGACCTTCTTTTTCCCATTGCTTCATGAGTTTTTCCTTGGTGGCATCAAAAGTGGCAGATTCTTTCCCAATATAATTACCCACTATCACCTGTTCCCATGATCGAACGCATTTTTCTTCCACGTCTGATGGTAGCTTGAACTCAAAGGGATTTTCGAGTTTTTCCACCTTTGATTTGAACGCACCCAGGAAAATTTGTCCGTTTTTTGGGATTTTATTTTCACTTTATTTTGCTAAGTTTTGACCCTGCTTTGTGTTTGGATTCTTCTTCCAGACTTGATCAACCTGACAATTTAGGTTATTCTTCAGAGTATAAACCTTTGTCTTGGTACATTTTGTCAACTCTTTCATTGTGTTGACGGATCAGCTAACAATAATGTCATACTCCTCTTTTTTTTAGAAGGTTCCAATCTTGGAGGTAGTGCAAGTTTACTTAAATAGTGATTTGTTGAGCCCTTTCTTTGTTGAGAATCATTTCTCCATTCATAGCTTGCATCAACATCCTTAAAGTTTGGTTTCTCAACCCTTTGAGGTTTGCCCTCTCATTAAAACCAACCTTCCATTTGCCTTTTGCCTTCTCTTCGGTTTCCCCTATTTCCTCTGCTTTCTTGTTTACTGCATTATTCTGACATTTGTTTCCAACCCTGATTTCTTCCAGACCAGCACTATTTTCCTTTTGTTCCTATGTAATTTCTTTCTTCTTGTTGGTCGCCTCTGTTTTATTTTTCTTTCTTTTTTTCCTCTGTGACTTACCAGTTTTATCGAATTGATTCTGATTCCCAAAAGAATCAGCAACAAATTCATTTGAAAAAGTTTGTTTATTTGGGCAATCAGTATGTATTTCATTTTCGCTCTTATCTCTGTTGACATTAATCTTAACAGAATTATCGAATGTTATAGTGGAAGAAGGCATACCTAGAGGTTTCCCAGAGTTAACATTTATGCTCTTGCTCACGAATTCAGAGGTGCCATCTTTTTCTTCTTTAGCCAGAGTGTCTTTGTTTTTATGAGACGTAATGGGGTATGTGCCTGTTAGATAAAATTAGACCGGTTCAAAGAACTTAACACATAAACCTTTCATGCAGGAACAAAGAACCGGACCAGTCAAAGTATCCAACCGGCTTGAGAAAACCGGCCGGTCAGATCACTCAACCTGCTAAGAAGCTCCACCGGTCAAGTTAGTTAACCGACATGAAACATGACCGCACAAAGAAAGGATCGGCCAAAGCTAAAACCGGAAACACCAGACAGCCGATCAGCTAGAAGGCAAAGGAATAACCGGAAGCTGTCCGGTTAAACCAATTACACCAGAAGCCATCCGGTGAAAAGTCAAATGACCGACCAGCACAAGAAGATACCTTGGGTATCTGTTGAGAATGATACCAAAGGAACAGACTGAACATTTCCATATTCATACAAGTCTGAGGAAAGTCTGCAGGCTGCAGAAGACAGTCCTACATGATCTTTCCACTTTCAGGATAAATCAGAGGAAATCTTCCAAGTACAGACAACTGTTTATCCGACAGTTACCACATTGAGTAAAAGACAAACCTAGCAGGTTTGTCTTACACACTGGAAGAACAGACTGCCCAGTCTGTGAAGTTGACCGCCAGGTCTGAAAAGATGACCGCAGGGTCTGAATCACTGAACCTCTGCTAAGCCAATCAGATTCAAGAAAGTGAAATATGACCGTTGGCATATTTCAACTATAAAAGGAGCAGATGAAGAAGAGTAAAGGTGGGACACAACATGCGACAAGGGACAAAGTGAACAATTAATTTACAAGTGAAAAGAGTGTATTCTATCTCTAGAAAAAACCTAAGTGCTAAAGTTGAAGTGTGTATTTTACAATTTCGGTGTAAATTGTAAGGGTGTTATCGAGCAGGAAATAAGTCTCGATCGGATTGTATTTGTATTCCTTAGTGAATATCCTTCTCGCGGTTTCGAGAGGAGGGGTGACGTAGGAGCTTTATCTCCGAACATCCATAAAAACTTGTCTTGTTAATTACTTTCTGCTGGTTCTACATTCTAACCGACCTATACTAACCTATCTACACCGCTTTAACCAACTTTACACCACCTAAACCGAATCACCAAGTTACAAAAACCGACCCATCAATTTCCAAACCTGTCCTATTCAAAACCGGTTCTGCCTATCTTGTGAGTGTGCTGCTTCAACCTGAAACAAACCTCTTCCGCGCTTGAACCTGGTTCAAGGGTTTGTGACAGTTTGTGTAGTATTGAAACCCCGGTGTTAATCTCTAACCGGATTAATCACCACCCTTTGAGTGAGACTCGCTAACCGGCCAAACCCCGGTCCTCCAACGGCGACCTAGATCCTAACAGTGCCCCTATTTCCTTCTTGTTGGTTATCTGCATCCTGAACTTTCTTTGGGTGAGTGGAGCAGAAATTTGATATCGCAGGTGCATATTTAAGAGAATTGGTCAGGCTTGAGCCAAAGGTTGACAAAGAAGAATGATTCCTTATTGCAGAAGCTTCATGTTTCCTAATTCGAAATGACAAAAACAGACGGATTCAAACAACGGGTTTATCGCGATGCGCGATTAAAAAGGTTAAAACCCTAGCGGCGCTTGTGAATGATCCAACCGGGTTTCCGCGATACTGTCGATTGTGCCGTTCGTGGCGATCGTGTCGTTTGTGCCGATCTTGACTTCGATTATGCGGTATTGACTGTGTCGCTCGTGCCGCGGAGAATACAACGAAGTGCGATCTGTATTGAAACTCTAGTAGCGCTTGCGAAACAGAGGATTCTATGACTATGTCAATCGTGCCATTTTTGCGAATTGTGTCGTTCATGACGATCGTACCGTTTGTGACGATCATACCGTTCGTGACGATCGTGCCATCGATTGTGTTGTGTCAACCGTGTTGATCGTGCCGTCGTTTGTGATGTGTCAACCGTGTCGATCGTGATAATAATAATTATTATTATTAACCAAACAATAATATATTTAACTTCTACATTAATATATATATATTTAAATTCTTTCAATCTACATTTATATATTATATATAAATAACAAATACGAAGGATTTGTAATTATTTGTTTATATATATTTTAATTATTTTAAATTCATTTATAATTATCCTCATATTTATTTTCAACTTCATCTACCTTTCATTTAAATTTTTGTAACTCAATTAATCCATTTTTAATTAAATGTTCATCCAAATATGGAGGTGAAGATTTGTGTTTACTCTGAACCTAAATTAATGTAAGGAAAATATGTTATCAATTTAAGGTCTTTCATAGATATGAAATATTATTATAAAGATTTAAAGATGTTTATGCACTATCACCTCTTAAACAATCTAATGTCTTTGTCAATATATAGACAAGATTGACCAGATGTCTTATTCTATTTTTTATTAAGTAATTTTAACTTAAGTTCTTTTATAAATAATTTACTATTAAGATTGTAATCTCAATCCAATTAAAGGGTTATAACTTTAATATATGAAAAAGTTATCGTTGTCGATTTAAATGAAAAATTAATTAAGATGGGGCATTTTATTTTGTTAATCTTGTCTATACATGACGAAAATGATGATAATTTGAATGGATCAAATACATTCATGATCTTGAAATTAAGATAATTGAAATGGTTCAAACGAATTCTTAATCAAATTTTACATATAAAAAATTACAAATCTAGACGTATATAATAAGCATATTCAATATATCTTGAAATGTTGATAAACTCAATAAAAATGTTCTGGAATCTTATTAAGAACAATGAATATCAATATAGAACTATAACATATATTTACTACACACAAATCTATAATAGAATGATGGATGGATGGATCTGTAGTTGGTTTCACTTGAACGACATAGAATATCCTGCAAACGGCATAGAATTAAGAGTCGTGATTTCCTTCTCCGAGTTTAACAAGAAGGGAAATGATTTATCAGGGGCCATGATCTCTTTCTCCAATGTTCCACCTTCAGACCATATATGTTTCATATCAAAATCATCTTCAGTGTATTTTTCTAACGTGGATCTTGCAATTTCATGAAGGGCCATCATCTCCTCATCCGTGTTGAAGAAGGATTGATCAAGGGTCTTGGTTTCTTCATCCTCCAATGCCTCAAATTCTGACCACATACGTTCAATGTCAAAATCATCTTCAATAAATCTTGATTGCACCGAACCTGTCATAGAGTGAAGGGTCGTCTTCTCCTCTTCCGAGTTCAATAAGGGTAAAGATTGATTCTTGGATGATAATTGGTTGGTAATCAACTATAGTTTTTCTGCAATTTGGTTCGAGAATATTTTTAAAGATTTCTGAGACAACCCATCGAGTAGAGATCCAATTCTAGCTTTCGACAATCCAGATTTAGATATTTGAACATGATCTGTTGTTGCAATAGTAATGGAGATCTTCTTCTTACTCTTTGAAACTTCTTTTTTGTAGCGTTGAAGAATGAGCTTAACTTGATTTAAATTATCAGGCCAAGACTCTATTCTTCCATTTTTTTTCTAAACTAAGAAAACATACGTCGATGTCGTAGAGGGAGGAGAGCTCCATGCTCTTCTTCTTAATGCTGGCCATCTTCATTGTCAATTGCTGTTTCTTCTTATCGCACTTGATCGTATTCTCTTTCGCACCTTCTTTCACCATTGTTGTACTTGAAGGATTAATGAAGTTATCTTAAAAAAAAGGAGAAAAAATGGGATTTGTTTGAGTTGTTAATTGCTGGTAATTAGAGCAAATAAATGGATGAATATGTTTGGTAATATATATAGTTGGCTGATTTTAAGTTTGTTACCGTTATTAGGGTTAAGAGAATTTTTGTTATTTTTTTGAAAAGAGAGGTAAATCAGAAACCCTAACTTTCCAATCAAGTTTTGCAACTAAATGAACGACCAAGTTATTAGAGTTACCGTGTCGTTCGTGCCGATTGTGCCGATTGAGACGATCGTTCCGAAAGCGACCCAAAGCGACTAGCAACCGCGAACACCACAAGTGAACCGCGACATTGATATTTTGTCGATCATTTCTTTTGTGTCAATTTTGTCGTTCGTGTCGATCATGCCGTTCGTGATGAGAGAATTGGCTGATATCTCCCGAGTTTTTCTCTCTCTTACTTGTTTTTTCACTATAAGAGTTCAAAAGTCATTGTTATTGATTTAAATAAAAAAGGTAAGATTATGATTTTTTTTCCAATCTTGTCTATTCATATATTTATGATGAAGATGATATAAGTGGAATGAATTCTTAATCTTGAAATTAAGAAAATTGAAAATGTATAAAATGAATTCTAGATCTTAAAATCAAGTTAATTGAATGAATTCTTTATTAATCGTTTATTTGATTTGGTATTGTTTATTTTAAAAAATTTCTTAAGGTGATTTTGAATTTTTTTTATTCATTAAGGAGATATATATCTTGTTAAATGAGTTATGTTTTTAAATTGGGCAAAATCAATGAGGTTGTGTAGTTTCAAAGTTAGATGTGGTTATACTATAAATTAGAATAATCATATTTAATTAATTAAAAGTTATTTTCTTGTTTTCAGAGACTCTCATTTTAATCATTCTCTGCGTGTAGTTCATTAATTGATCATATATTGAACAAAGACCTTTAGTGTGACAGAAAATTTGAAAATAGACTTTGAATTGCTGCCATGACCTTTTTTTCATGCTTTTATCAGTTTTTTCCTCTTGAATGACCCTTCATCGCGCCTTGAGCCAAACAAACGAAAACTCCTAAATTTGGGTTTCCTAAAAATTATGAAAGTAAAAGATCTTATCCATTTTATTCTAGTTATTTTTCTTAAATTAATAATATTTTTAAATATTTAAACTAAAATATATAGGTATAAAATTTAAATGTTGAAATATTTATTAATTTGGACCTAATTTATTTAATTCAAATATTTATATTTATATTAAAAATATAAATATAGTTGTGTAACCACCAAATAAATGCTTGCAATTATGCTAAAGAATAAATCGAAAATAATATATATATATATATATATATATATATATATATTTTGTTGATATATAAAAAAAATAAAAATTAGGAAATAAAGAAAAATGGTAGTCCATTTCAAGACCAAGAATTACTTTTAGTCCATTTAAATTATTTTGAATCTATTTACAATTATCCGAATCTTTATTTTCAGCTTCATCTACCTTTTATTTTGATTTTTTAATTTAATTAATCCATTTTTAATTAAATATTCATGCAAATATAAATGTGAATATATGTGTTTACTCGAATCTTAAACTAATGTAAGAAAAGTATGTTATTAATTTAAGGTCTTTCATGGATATGAAATATTATTATAAAATTTTTAAGATGTTTATGAATTATCACCTCTTAAACAATCTAATGCCTTTGTTAATGAATAGACAAGATTGACTAGATGTCTTATTTTATTTTTTTATTAAGTAATCTTAACTTAAGTTCTTTGATAAATAATTTATTATTAATATTGTAATCTCAATTCAATTAAAGGGTTATAAATTTAATATATGTAAAAGTTATCGTTGTCGATTCAAAAAAAAGAGTAAGATGAGACATTTTATTTTGTTAATCTTGTCTATACAGGACGAAGATGATGATAATTGGAATGGATCAAATAATCTTCTTGAAATTAAGATAATTGAAATGGTTCAAATGAATTTTTGATCTAATTTTGCATATAAAATATTGTAAATCGAGACGTATATAATAAACATATTCAATATATCTTGAAATGTTGATAAACTCAATAAAGAATGTTTCTTGAAACTTATTAAGAACAATATATAGGCTATAACATATATTTACTACACAGAAATTTATAATAGAATGATGGATGGATGGATGTAGTTGGTCTCACGTGATCATTCGACACAGGGACAATTAAATCATATAGGTTGGACATTCTATCATACAAGGACTGTCACTTATGTTAATGTCGTTGATACCGTTCGTACCGGTGGAATCAACATCTTCAAATTTCTGAGGCTCATGCATATTAGTAAAAGAGATAGAGGTACCGTTGGAAGATCCTTCAAACGGCATAGAATCAAGGGTCGTGATTTCCTCCTCCGAGTTGAACAAGAAGGGAAATGATTTATCAAGGGCCATGATCTCCTCCTCCTCTAGTGTTCCACCTTCCGACCATATATGTTTCATATCAAAGTCATCTTTAGTGTATTTTTCCAACATGGATCTTGCAATGGCATCAAGGGCCATCATCTCCTCATCCGTGTCGAAGAATGATTGATCAAGGGTGTTGATTTTTTCATCTTCCAACGCCTCAAATTCGAACAACATACGTTCAATATCAAAATCATCTTCAAAAAAGTTTGACTGCACCGGACCTGTCATGGAGTGAAGGGTCGTCATCTCCTCTTCCGAGTTCAATAAGGGCAAAGATTGATTCTTGGATGATAATTGGTTGACAATTGACTCTATTTTTTCTGCAATTTGATTCGAGAATATTTTCAAATACTTTTGAGACAACCCGTCAAGTAGAGATCTGATTCTAGCTTTAGAGAATCCAGATTTAGATGTTTGAACATGATCTGTTGTTGCAATAGTAGTGGACGTCTTCTTCTTCCTCTTTGAAACTTCTTTTTTGTAGCGTTCAAGAATGGGCTTAACTTGATTTAAATCATCCGGCCAAGACTCTATTCTTCCATTTTTTTCTTCCAAACAGAGAAAACATACGTCGATGTCGTAGAGGGAGGAGAGCTCCATGCTCTTCTTCTTAATGCTGGCCATCTTCATTGTCAATTGTTGTTTCTTCTTATCGCACTTGATCGTATTCTCTTTCGCACCTTCTTTCACCATTGTTGTACTTGAAGGATTAATAAAGTTGCCTTAAAAAAAAGAGAAAATGGGATTTGTTTGAGTTGTTAATTGCTGGTAATTAGAGCAAATAAACCAATGAATAGGTTTGGTAATATATATATATAGGTGGCTGATTTTAAATTTGTTACCGTTATTAGGGTTAAGAGAATTTGTGTTATGTTTTTGAAAAGAGAGGGAAAATATAATTTTTGTTAGATGGGTTAGGGATTTGGGCTGATTTTGTAGTTAGATGTGTTATGTATTTGGGCCAAGTTGGTAGATTGTGGGATTTTGTAAAGATTTGGGTGAATTTTGTATTTAGATTCTGTTAGGGATTTAAAAGTAATTATGTTTGATATATATTAGGATTTTGTATTTAGATTAAGTTAGTTAGGGATTTAAAAGTAATTATGTTTGATATATTAGGATTTTGTAGTAGATTAGATTTTAAAGTGATTATGTTACCGTTGGGATTCGGATTTATTTTGTAGTTGATCGATTTCTTCCTTTTTTTTCTCCTCGGAGCTCTTGTTCTTCTTCTTCGATCCGTTCTTAGATCGATCGATCTGCTTCACCATCTTCAACAACAACAACAACTTGCGCTTCTCCCAAGGGATTCCTTCCTACTCAATCGTTGTTGTGTTGTTGGATTGCTCCAACCAAGTCTGATGGATGGATGGATCTCAAATGAAAAGATCACTGCCGCGAGGTTTGACGAAGGTAGGTCAAGGATCACTCGATTTCTATGGATGGATGGATGGATGGATTTGAAGGATCACTCGATTGCTATGGATGGATGGCTGGTACCGAAGAAGGACAGAAAGTACTCTTAACACTGGTTGGTTCTCCAATCACCGTAAGTTACATTCTTAATCCGTATCGAATGCTGATCTACTATAATTTATGAATCTTCACAATAAAACTTATTTTGTACATGGTTGCTCAAATTCCGCTCCTATTTGCTAATTCTATATACATCTGTGTTGAATTCTGCTCCATTGTTGTATATTTCTGGTGATGCTGTTAAGAACGGTTTACCGTTCCTTTATGGGGATTTAGGCTTGGAAATATGGCTCTATCTAATTGTCCGAAGATGTAAGCTAGCACAACTATTTTATTGGCTTTCTTGAATGTTCTTTTTATTTTTACTTCTAAAAGAATAAGATGAACAATACATTCAATCTATTAAGGACCCTAGATATTTTGACCTTAAATCTTGCCTTTGATAACATCCATCAAGTTCTCTCCCTTCCGGCAGATAATTGATGTTTAGTTGTGCAGAGCAGCATAACAATGATTGACAGTTATTGATAATGGAGTCGTTCCCATTCACAAAAAAAATAATGGAGCCGTCCCTATATTTGCGAATCTTATGTGCTCTCCTAATGACGAAACTCGTGATCACTTACATTTTAAAACCAGGGAGAGACAACTCCATAAATCCCGAATCTTCAACGTCTATCAGTTTTCACCCAACGACCAAAGCTTATAATTAAAATTTTTACTGTTAAATCATGAACTCACGGCTAATCATTTTTACTGATAAGCTTGGATCCTAGTAAAGTCCTGATCATTTTACAGAATCAAGAAAACCCTCCACACCCTTTGACATTTTATTTGTGGGTTATGAATGTTAATCCATTGTTGTTAAAAAATTGATCAATTCACATTGTTTTAACCAATGTTATTATTGAAAGGGGTTCTATTGTCAGTTGAGTTTATCCAAGATATAAGAGATTTAGGCTATAGGTAAAATGAAGATTTGCTCTTGGCTTTAACACGTAATTGGGTTAGCTCAGTATTAGTCTAACAACCAGATTATACAATGTAGTTATCGATGCACTTGTGATATCCAATTAATTAGATTTAGCTTATTTGAAATTCTGACAAATGCAAGCCTAATTCCTCATTCATGGAACTTGCAAAACTGGTGTTGTAGATGAATCACTTCATTTGGTTAAACAAATGGAGGGTTCCAAATGTATTTACATACACAATTTTAATAAATGAAGTGTTTTCTGTAGTTGAGAAAATGAAAGAGAATGTAAATCCAAACGAGGCCACTTATAGGTCTATGTTGATGGGGGCATTTTGTGTTCTTGTACAAGCAGCCCATGTTGCCAACGTTGTTGAATGTTTGCATGTAATTCCTTGGCTAGTAAAGATAATGCCATGTAATTCCATGGCTAGAAAATGAAGATAATGCCACATTTAACATGGTAATGACTTGTTTGATCAAATTTTTTTTATCTTCATGAAGTATCTGGAATTTAATTTTAATACTTATATGAAACTTATCAATGAAGGTAACCTTCACTTAACTCAGATATGTTGAAGCTTTGAAAGAGATGCGAAAGGGGAATATCGTTAAATCTCGTCACTTTCAACTCTCTAATTAACTGTTATTGCAAATTGTTGAAATCAACTAAGCCAAACAAATGTTACCTTTACTATTGTAAAATGATTTTCGTTCTCATATTTTCACTTTCACTTCGATAATCAAAGTCTTAACGGCCTTAACCGAATATATCAGATATATGATGGAAATGGTCGATTGTGACGATTCCCCTAATTCCATTAAGTATAACATCTTAATTCGTTCTTTGCGCAATTGTCGATGTTTACAAATCTCTGAAACTTTTAAAAAAGATGAGGCACATGAAGTTTCTTCAACATTTTATATAAATATTTATTTAACTCTTATTTTATAAATATATAATATTACTTATGTTTAAAAAATTTAAATTAATATTTTTAAAAAATAAATATTTTAGAAAAATAAATAAATTTAAAAGATGATATTAATAATTTACATATGTGTGTTTTTATATGAGAATATGCATGATAATAGATTTATCATGAAATATATGTTTTCTTAAAACTAGTTTATAAATGATAATAGAACAATAACATCAACAATCTTATAAACAACGGAAAAGTCCTTAGGCCCCGTAGCATAGCACGTGTCGAATAATATATGGCAATACGCGGGGATTCGAGGTTGCTCGAGATTCAATGCGTCTCAACTTTGGTTTATTGTCATACATCTGTTTAAAATAAAATATTTATATATAATGTTTTTAATGGTATCTGACAACTTTTAAAATCAATTATGTAAACATAATTAATTTTGTTCAAATTTTAATAATTTATGGATTTATGGTAATCAAAAACGATTTATTATAATCTGGTTTAAATTAATAAAAATAATTAATTTAAAAAAAATATTATTTATTTGAAAATAAAGTTGTTAAATGATTTTAGAAAAATCGGTAAAATGTACGTATCTAAACGCACTTTATACTAGAGTTTCCAAAGAGGGTTTGTTATTTGATTACGCTCGGAAAGGACTTCCGCAATATGTCCTCCACGCCCGTTAAAAACATTTGTATTTTTATAAAAGTCTAGCTATCAAAAGATTTATTTATAACATTACTTCCTTTAATTAGTAATCTAGGGTCCTAAACAAGGATAAGTTTATATTACGTAAATAATTATACAAAATTATTTAAAAGTGCATACATGTGATTGCAGTTGCATAAGATTGAGTACAAACAAGATCTAAAAAATATTAGAATTTAAAAATAAATTCCAAACGGGGCCTTAGTCAAAATATTTGTTTGGGAAATATCCCGAAAATAGTTTGAAATCATTTTCTAATCTCTCGGGATTATTTAAAAATAGATTGAGTTCCAAAATTACAAAAATAATTTTGGGTTTTGAAAAGTGGAACCAAACAGGCTTAGGACTCGAGTCCTAGGGCTTTGGTCTGTTTTTATCGGTTGAAGATCGGATGGGCTCGATCTAGACCGAGGGTGCTATAGAGGATTAGAGGGTTCGGGAGGCTTGGTCCTGAACTCAGATTGTTCGGTCCTAGGTTTGAGAGTCTCATCCCAGATCTAGATTTCTCGGCCGTGGGTCCTAGGAGGCTCGTCCCAGGTCAGACCTCTCGGTCCTAGGTGAAAATCCTCGGTCAAATTTATCGGTCTTTGCTCAAGAACACCGGTCCTAGGGCTCGGTCCTAACTCAAGAACACTAGTCCTAGGTCTCGGTCCTTACTCAGAATCATCGGTCATGGGTCTTAGTCCTATGTTAGTTTTCTCGGTTCTCGGTCTCAATCAGGACCAAGAATCCTCGGTCCTCGATCGTATAAGACTCTGTCCAAGAACACCAAATATTCTTCATTTGGTTCAAAAGTTGCAGTTGTAAATTTTAAAACAGATCATGAAAACATGATTTGTAAGTTGTTATCAACTCCATTGAATGTAGGGATCATAACCCCTAATCCTAAACTCAATCAATCGAACTCTAAATCGATTGTTTTTTCAAAATAATTTTTAGGGAAAATTTTGGGATGTTTTGAATTAGGCCATGTCTTGTTCCAACAACTTCGAAATGATGTTTACAATCGATCATGACTAAAACAAGAACATTAATAAGCCCTGTAACAACTTTTCAAACTAAAATTTAATCTTTATTTTTCTAAAATTTCAGATCAATCAAACATAATCGGGTTGTATGTAATATCATTTGAAAATTATCCTAATATGTTTACAAACATGTTAGGCAACTATTTGAATCAAAATTCAAAAGCAAAAGCTCAATAATACGAAATTCAAAATTTTCAGATTTTCAAATTAAATTTGAGTTTTTTTATTGTGGTTGAATTGATGAAATCTCTTTCGACGGAAAACTTATAAATCTAGGGATTGGTTTCAACTATAGGAAGCACGAAATTGAACCCTAAATAAATCAACCCGATCAAACTTAAAAAATTCTAATTTTGAATCACAACTTGAATTACAGTAGGCCTGGAAGATTACCAACGATTGAAGAACACTCCAATGATCTTTATGGAGCTTTCCAAAGCTCTGGATCGAAGTTCAAAACGATAGAGCAGTTTCTTCTAAAACCAGTCGTCGGAGCTTCTTCAAAGTTCTTCAAGCAGGCTGTATTTAGTGGATTATGTTCGATGGATTGGAAGAAGAACACATAGGGAGTATTTATACTCAATCTAAGACGGTTTCAAAGTAAAATTCATATCGAATTTAGCTTCTGAAACATTATTCTTCGATTTATATTTTGTCTTCACCAACCTAGTTCATGGGTGAATAAGGATAAAAGATGGGGAAGATGGAGCTTCTGGAAAGTCGTCATCGTCGAGCGTGTTACTCTAGCCTCGCGAAGAGATGAACAAAACATCGTCATTTTGTTTAAATAAATGTGTCGTTGGCGTTCCGTCCATCGCCAGGCATTCCGTCTAGCGTTCGGGCATATAGGCTAACGGGGTTAGCGTCCCGTTAGTTGATCCAGTGTGGACTTGGGCGCGCGCTTCCTTTGTCACAACCAGATGCGTGACTTCTTTCTGGGCACTGTATGAAAATTCAGCGCTGATCTGATGGATACAAATCATGTTCCAGTCGACTCCCTTATTTTCAGCCACACTAGATTATCAGTTTTTATTTTTAATAAAAGGGTTATTTGAAATCAATTTTTTTAATGTTTTTTCACTAAATTAATACACAAATATTTTTGACAACATAATAAAAATTATGTTCATTTATTTATTTTTTTGGGTATTTTAGGATATTTATTTAATTATTTTAAGTCATAATTACAAATAACTTATGTCTAAAATTATAATTAAATTATTTCAACCTTTTTTTTACTAATTTGGGTAAAATAAATACAATATCTTAATCTCAAATTATTTTTATTTTTATTTATTTTTTTAATTAGGGTTTAATTAAACCTATTTTGCTTTTAACTTCTCCTTTTGATTTTTTAAAAAAAATCAGAAAATTATTTTAAAATTATTAATAATATTATAAATTGAAGTATATTTCATGCTTTTATATATATTATTAATAATATTAATAAACAAGTACTAATACATATATTCATCGTTAAATGGTAGACAAATTAGAAAAAATAAGCTCTTCAAATATGAATTGTTTGTATTTTTCCTTAAAAGTGTACATAATTTTTAAACAAGTTTTTTTAAACAAAAAAAACTTATATATATGTTAAGTTTACTGATTAAATATCAAAATTCAAATAGAACTAGAAAAATTGACAAATGTTTTATAATAAAAATATCTCAAACAATATTAAATCATTATCACTCTTAAAAAAAATCAAGAAAAATAATATATGTATAAATATAAATCTTCTCAAAAGTAATTTAATATTATAAAAAGCTCAAAATTACTTATGTTCAAAAGTGACTTAATTTCTTATAAATTCTTATTTTCAATATATATTTAATATTTTAACTTAATTATTTTATAATAAAATAAAAAGTAATACACTAATTTGAAAAAATAATTTTTTTTAAATTTTTTAATAAGATTAAATATTTAAATTTATTTATAATATATTTTATTTTGAGTAAGTATTAAAATATTTAATAAGTAAATATATAATTAATGAGAATAATAATAATTAAATATTTTGAGAAATTGAAAATTCATATATAGTTATAATATATTATTAAAATATATAATGACTTTTTAAATTATAAACTTACTTAAATAAAAACATTATATATTTTAAATAACAATATTGTAAATTTAATTATATATATATATATATATATATATATATATATATATATATATATATTAGAATGATTAATCTTATTACAAATTTCATTATAATATTACAAAATAAAATTGTTTGATTGTATTATTATTAATTTAACAATTATAAATAGAATATATATAAAAATTAAAATTATTAAATTTAAAAAGTTAAAAATAAAACATAATTTTACTTTTTTTAAATCAATAACCATGACTTTATTATTAATTAAACTAGGAAAATTATCGCACACGGATAAGAATAAAAACAAAATAAATTAAAAAATTTATAATAATATATATTTAATGTTTAAAATTCTTAATAAATCATGAATAATATATTAAAATAAAAAACAAAACACTTTCATTCCACATTTTATTCAATTCGATAAAACAACTTATTTTTTCACATGTTTCATCACATATTTTTTCCGAATGAATATCTCATCTCGTGACTTTACACTTTACACTTTGTCAATCAAATATTTGATTCATATTTTTTAATAATTAGCATCGTGACCTCCACTTTGGTCAAATAAATATTTGATTCATATATGTTTAACCACTTTCAAATGATACCGGTCTATTATCCTTCAGCAAACCACATCTCAATCACACTTGGTTAAAGGTTGTACTTGTTTTGTTAGGTTGCAAGTTCGAAACATACAAATAGCATTTTAAATTTTATTTTTAACCGTTTTAAGTTTATGGGCGGGTCAACCCACAATCCGACCCAAGTATCCATTTACTCTCACATAAATATCCAAATTAACCACAGCTCTCGACCCGGTAATCCAGATACTTTAAAAATTAAGTATTATATATATAGATTATTAATCCTTTAATTAAGTTGTTAAGTACATTTTAATTTAAATTCATTTATAAACTATTTAATGGATTATGATTTTAAGTCATTGTTATTGATTTAAATAAAAAAAAAATGTAAGATTATGATTTTTTTTCAGTCAATCTTGTCTATTCATATATTTATGATGAAGATGATACAAGTGGAATGAATTCTTAATCTTGAAATTAAGAAAATTGAAAGTATAAAATGAATTCTAAATTTTAAAATCAAGATAATTGAAATGGATAAATTTTTTATCTTGAAATCAAGATAATTGGAAAGGATCACATGAATTCTTTATTAATCGCTTATTTGATTTGGTAGTTTTTTTTTTCTTCAGGTGATTTTGAATTTTCTAATTTATGAATGAGATATATATCTTGTTAAATGAGTCATGTTATTAAATTGTGCAAAATCAATGAGGTTGTGTAGTTTGAAAGTTAGATGTGGTTATACTATCAATTAGTAAAATAATATTTAGTTAATTAAAAGTTATTTTCTTGTTTTAAAAACTCTAAATTAATCATTTTCACCTAATTGATCCTATAATGAACAAAGACATTTAGCGCCAATGATAGAAAATTCGAAAATGGACTTTGAATTGCAACATGGATATTTTTTTCCTGCTTTTGTTCGTATTTTCCTCCTAGACGACCTTTCATCGCGCCTTGGGCTAAACAAACGAAAAACCCTAATTTTGGGTTTCTTAAAGATTTGACGAAGAATCATTGATGGGGAAATGATGACGATCTTCCTTAATTATTTCAATTTTTGAATGACCCCGGATCGTCCAAGGAGACAACTGATCAAATTGCCTCCCAAAAGTGGCAGAATCCCTCGCTACTCTTTTTGATTTTCTATTATCATATTCATTCAAAATACAACGTTAAAAAAAAGTCACTCACTCACTCATTCTTCGAGAAATTTGATGAAATGGCCCATATAATAGCCTTAATTTCAAAAAAGGCCCGCGCCTGATAATGTTTGTAAAATGTTTGTCTTGCCCCTGTGACTGTACTTACGCGAATTACACTTACGTGGATTACACTTACGCGGATTACACTTACGCAAATTACACTTACACGGATTACACTTACGCAAATTATACTTACGCGAAATATGTAATATGCGTACATTGAAAGACGCATATTACATATACGCGCATTATGTAATATGCGTCTTTCATACTATATAAAGCGCCTAATTTTGACCCTCATTTTAAATCTCCAATTTTTAGGGTTCTGACTCTCTCTCAAACCCTATCCCCTCCGATCCTACTGCTCCGCTAAGGTAAGACATTCTCGTCTCAATTCATTCTTATATATTCTAAGTTATGAATATTATCCAAGTGATATTATGTTGGATGCAGGATCTAGGGTTTTAAAAAAATCTTACAAGTTTATCTATGTAAAGATGATGACAATCAACAACACATGGGTTTGTACTTCATTGATCTATGGAAGCAGAAGTTAAACGTTTCGATGGATATGTAAATTGAAGAGGAGAATCCGACAAAGTTTAACACTCTCAACATCGTTAGAGGAAACTTGCGGACTGGTAAAAACGAAACGTTTTGTTTTGATGATTTTGAATCTGAAACAGAGAAATGAGTAAATCAAGTATCTATTTGAATTCAATTAGGGTTTCAAAGGAGTAATTCATATCATTCCTTTTACTACTACTTGATTTTTGTAGGTAAAGGAAGATTGAAAGATCTATAGATGCAAAAGGATAATCGTTTTTGTGCATATTGTGGCTCTCTAGACCCGAAGTGGGCGTATGTTTCTTACTTAGTATTCGATATTTTAAAAATGTTGATAGAGTTGTGATAAGAATTAAGAGGGTTGGTTGTTTCTACTTTCAGGTCAGTTACGCAACAAGAAGTCAAGCAACAATTTGCAGTCTAGTTCATCTCATTCCGTAGTCATTCTCTATCCAAATATTTACATCTTTTTTGTGTGGTTAATTCTGTTCATACTAAATAAATAATTATGAATTCATGATGGATGGCTGACTGACAGGAAGGAATTGTGAAATTTATAGGAATGCTCAAGATAAAAGTGGTTAAAGGCACAAATTTAGCTGTCAGAGATATGTTGTCGAGTGATCCTTATGTTGTTCTTACTCTCGGGCAGCAGGTGAGTGAGTTGAGTCCAGTCCCGATTTTTGTATATTTTGAAAATGTTAATATGATCAACCTTATATAGAAAGCACAAACAACTGTTATGAGGAGTAATCTTAATCTTATATGTAATGAGGAGTTGATGCTTTTAGTGCCCCAGAATTATGGGCCGGTGAAATTGGTAAAAAAAAGAAGATTGCTTTGTGTTTTTAACAATTTTCGAAGATAAATGAAATTATACATGCATGCAGGAAGTGTATGACTATGATACATTTTCTGCTGATGACATAATGGGTGAGGCAGATATTGATATACAATGGATGATAAGTTCTGCAATGGTATACGGGGATGCTGTAATGTTTGGAAACATGAAAATTGGGAAATGGATAAAGGCGGATGATAATGCCCTCATAGAAGACATCACTATGAATATAATCGATGGAAGGGTGAAGGAGGAAGTGAGTCTTAAGCTACAGAATCTGGAATCGGAGAGATTGATCTAGAACTAGAATGGATTCCTCTTGAGCAATAATCATCTTAGTTAATCTTAAATATAACTAACTCTCTTATTTGTAATCAGTAATAATAAGCTTTTTCCCAAAAAAATAATAATAAGCTCTCAATTCTCATTGAAGCCATTTTGTATAGAGAATTCTAGTTTTGTAAATCATTTACAGTTTTTTCCAGATCCTAAAATTCTTCACCTGTTTCTCCATCAAGCTTTCTCTCTTGATGAAGCCAAATTTTCTTATTTTGTAACACATTATTTTACCTAAATTTATATATAGAGTTTCATGGGAATAGATGTGACTGACTTATAAAAATTACTTTCTATATTTGTTACAAATTTTATTACAGTCTGAGATTCTAAATTTTGGGTTGGGTTTGTGTTTTGTTATGTATGGTTTCCTATTTAATCGGACTAAGTTTATTGTCATAAATTTTATTTTTTGTATTAATACAACTAGTCATGGATAAATCGTTCTCAATTGTGTCAACAATACTGCCTAAAGTGTCCGAATAATTTGACAAAACAATACCCAATCATGTTTAAACCGTCATCTGAAAATGACGAAGTTAATCTTTGATGAACTTAAATAGTCAGCTAAACCCTAAACCCTAAACTATCTCTCAACGAAATATATATAGAAACCATGAAATGGCTCTCTTATGTTCTTCTAATGGCTGTAGGATATAATCGATGATACGAGTTATTTGGTCCTCTTATTAATATGCTGCAAACTGCTGAGTTTGATATGAAGAAAGAAGCTGCATGGGAAATCTCAAATGCCACTTCAGGTGGTAGTCATGTAGGTTAATTAGATGTTCGCAGCGGAATAGTTTATATATCTAATCTAAACATCTAATCATATGATCATGCATAATTGATAAATCATGATATATAGTTTATAGAAATATACCTTTGATGCGTGAACCGGATCAGATCTGGTAGTAACGAATAATCGAGAGCCCCACGTGTTGCTCCTCTACTTGGTCCACACGAGCCCGACTAGATCTCTTTACTTTCGACTGCTAGGACGAAAAAGACAAAGGAGAAGCAATCCAATTGCTAGATTAAAAGATGATTTCTTCCTATTGGAGTTCTCACCGTAATATAACAAAAGCCGTTTTAAAAGAGGAACAATTCTCTCTCTATTCACTTCCGTTTTCTTGCAAATAAGTGAATCCTTTTGTATTAAATAAAATTCCATAATTAACCATTAATTATATATTATTTTATTTCACAAATAAATAATATTTCTTATTATTAATAATATCTAATATGTATTAATTATATATTATTTTATTTCACAATCTTTACTCCATAATTAACCATTAATTATATATTATTTTATTTCACAATCTTAACTCCATAATTAACCATTAATTATATATTATTTTATTTTACAAATAAATAATATTTCTTATTATTAATAATATCTAATATGTATTAATTATATATTATTTTATTTCACAAATAAATAATATTTCTTCTTATTAATAATATCTAATATGTATTAATAATTAACCATCTTTCTCGTTTGTCTAGTCGGTCAACTCTAAGTGTGTGACCTCATAGGACCCGATTATAATAGTTATAGGTTTAATCCCATTAATCGTAGTTGGCTTCTAGCAAAGCATTACGACTCCTAAAATAATTGGATTAAATTATATCTGTTAATTTATCCTATCCAGGTTTAGTCATTGCACATTAAATTAAAGGACACAATTCCTTCAATCTCCCACTTGTCCTTAAACAAGTGTGCAATATAAGATACCTTTGTCTCTTAATGTCTTATTTGATAATATGGTAACATTCATACCTTTCTATCAAATATGTTTCTTAAACTATGAGTTTGAACTGTCAATTAAACGGATGATTCATATTAATCCATCCGAGCATGGCCATGCATTTTTAGTTCTCGCTCTTCAAGTGGCCGAGACGCCATTCCTGTTCAATGTATCACAGTATACATGAAGTAGGAGGACTTCTCCATTCTTGTATGACTATGGCTCCCACTCAATTTTTAGCAATCCCAACTACTGCCTTTATAACTCCCTTTTACGGAAAGCGTTTAACAGTGTCAAAGAAATATCAATCATCAAGTGAGGCCACAACATACTCATGTTTGAGGAATCTACTAAACATGGTTTAACTTAGAACTCTATAATCTCTTTTGGAGAGTCTTAAGATGGGTCAGTCTTACATGTATCATCCATACACATATATGTAATTGACTAGACATCTCCATGTCCTTATAGCCCATGAAACATGACGTTATCAGTCAACTTACAATAAAATAACTTATAAAATCATCTATGTCCATTTGATGATTTCAAACTATAGACTTTTAATAATTCAAAACTTCATTTCATTTAATGGGGTTTCATTCACCAGAACATTTAAGGTGATCCCATTTGTTAATAATGAATTATTTGGACATATTATTCAATTTCGATAAAAAAATATAAATAAGGATGAAATATCATATATCATAAAATCATCAAGTCAAATATAAAACTGGTGTCTAACACTCATAAATACATAATGTAATACAAAAGCAAACTCAAAACCTTTCTCCAATGTGCTTGAGACCCTTAGCCCTAGTGTGACTCTCATGCTTGGGCCTAGGCATAGGTTTAGTTAATGGATCTGCAATGTTGTCATCAGTATGCACCTTACACATTCTAATATCACCCATAGTGATGATATGTCGAATAAGGTGATACTTTCTCATAATGTGTCTGGATTTGGAAATCGAACTCGGTTCCTTTGCCTGACCTATGGCACCATTGTTGTCACAATAGATGTCGATAGGCATTGAAATGCTAGGAACAACACTGAGTTCATCTAGGAACTTCCTCATCCAAACGGCCTCCTTTGCTGCTTCACTAGCAGCAATATACTCAGCCTCTGTTGTAGAATCTGCTGTAGTACCTTGCTTGGAGCTCTTCCAGCTCACAGCTCCTCCATTAAGGATAAAGACATAACCCGATTGAGACTCTAAGCCATCTCGGTCAGTCTGAAAGCTTGCATCAGTATAGCCTTGTACGATCAATTTTTTATCTCCCCCATATACTAAGAAATCATCCTTTGTTCTTCTTAAGTACTTCAGGATATTCTTAGCTGCACTCCAGTGTGCTTCTCCAGGACTTGATTGGTATCTTCTACACATGCTCAAAGCATATGCAACATCTGGACGTGTACATACCATGGCATACATGATAGATCCTATAGTAGAAGCATATGGGATCTTGTTCATCTTCTCAAGCTCAGCAAGTGTTTTAGGAAACTGCGTCTTGCTGAGATATACACCTTGTTGAATGGGTAAAAATCCCTTCTTGGAATCTTGCATCTTGAATCTTCTAAGAATCTTATCAATATAAGTTCATTGACTTAATCCAAGAAGCTTCTTAGATCTATCTCTATAGATCTTAATTCCATGTATGTACTCGGCCTTTTCTAAGTCTTTCATTGAGAAACATTTATTCAACCATTCTTTTACGGACTCTAGAATCGGAATGTCATTCCCAATAAGTAGTATGTTATCCACATACAAGACTAAGAAGGCTGCCTTACTCCCACTAAACTTCTTGTAAACACAAGGATCCTCTTCGCATCTAATGAATTCAAACTCTTTGATCTTTTCATCAAATCGAAAGTTCCAACTCCTGGATGCTTGCTTAAGTCCATAAATGGACTTAATCTTGCATACCTTCCCAGCATGATTTGGATCTTCAAAACCTTCAGGTTGTGTCATGTACACATCCTCTTCCAAAAAACCATTTAGAAAAGCGGTTTTGACATCCATTTGCCATATCTCATAGTCATAATATGCAGAAATAGCTAGGATTATCCTAATGGATCTAATCATGACAACTGGTGAAAATGTCTCATCATAGTCTATACCATGAATTTGTCTAAAACCTTTGGCAACTAGTCTTGCCTTGTAAACAGATGCATTTCCATCCTTGTCATTTTTTAGTTTGAAAATCCATTTGCTTCCTATGGGTTTTACCCCATCTGGCAAATCTATCAAGTCCCATACTTGATTTTCAAACATCGAATCCATTTCAGACCTCATGGCGACAAGCCATTTATTGGAGTTTGGACCCGTCACTGCTTGCTTATAGGTCGAAGGCTCACTATGTTCTAGCATAAGAACATCAAGTCTTATATTTAAGATGAAATCATCATAACGTCTTGGTTGTACCCTTGGCCTTTCCGATCTACGAGCGGGTTCAACATGTTCAACAACTAAATCCGGAACATGATCTACAACTGTTTGTAGATCCTCTTGTTCTGGTTCTTGGATGTTCTGAGGCCCTGAGCCTTTAAAAGTAATCATCTCTACATCGACATCATCCATGTCATTTTGTTGTTGAGTTTGTTGCTCTTCATCATCTTGAACTGTTTCAAGATGAATATTTCTCCCACTTGACTTGTTGGAAAGGAACTCTCTTTCTAAAAAGACATTATCCCTTGCAACAAACACCTTTTGCTGAGTTGGATTGTAGAAGTAATATCCAAAACTTCCTTTTGGATACCTATAAAAAAGCATTTATCTGATTTTGGGGCAAGCTTCTCTGTTTGTAAACGCTTTACATAAACTTCACATCCCCATATTTTCAGAAAAGACAACTTTGGAACCTTTCCAATCCATATCTCATATGGAGTTTTGTTTACAGTTCTTGACGCAGTTCTATTTAGTGTAAGTACAGCGGTAGTGAGGGCATATCCCCAGAAGGATACCAGAAGATTAACAAAACTCATCATTGATCGGACCATATCTAACAAAGTCCTGTTTCTCCTTTCAGACACACCATTTAGCTGAGGTGTTCCTGGGGTAGAAAACTGTGTGACTATCCCACAATTTTTCAAATGATGATCAAATTCGTGGCTCAAGTACTCACCACCACGATCAGATCGAAGTGCTTTTATTTTCTTGCCACTTTGAGTCTCTACTTCGTTTTGAAATTCCTTGAACTTTTCAAAGGACTCTAATTTATGTGACATAAGGTAAATATACCCATATCTACTCATGTCATCATTAAATATGATGAAGTATCTATAGCCACCTCTAGCTTCAGTGCTCATTAGACCACATACATCAGTATGTATTACGCCCAGTAGTTCAGTAGCCCTATCAAACGTTCCTTTGAAAGGTGACCTTGTCATCTTGTCCATTAGACATGATTCACATGTATCAATGGATTCAAAATCCATGTCTTTTAGAAGCCCATCTCTGTGGATCTTCTTCATGCGATTCGCACTAATGTGACCCAATCGACAATGCCATAGGTAGGCCTCACTCAAACTATTTAATTTTTGTCTTTTGTTATTTATGTTATACAATTCTGATTTGCAATACAAATAGTCCATTACTCATTAGAGCAGTCGCATAGAAAATATCATTCTTAAAAACAGAAATATTTCCATTTTTAATGCTAAATTCAAAACCTTCAGAATGTAATACAGCAACCGAAACAAGGTTCTTAGTAATGCAAGGAACATAATAACAATTATTCAGTTCTAATATTAAACCAGAAGGTAAAGATAGACTTAAATCTCCTACGGTAAGTGCAACAACACTTGCACCATTTCCAACGCGCAGGTCTATCTCTCCTTTCTTCACTTGTCTTTTATTTCTAAGTCCCTGCACATATGAAATAATGTGAGCACCACATGCAGTATCTAATACCC
This sequence comes from Impatiens glandulifera, assembly GCF_907164915.1. Lineage (NCBI taxonomy): Eukaryota > Viridiplantae > Streptophyta > Magnoliopsida > Ericales > Balsaminaceae > Impatiens > Impatiens glandulifera. Next base: position 22,208,009 of record NC_061865.1, read on the forward strand.
AAGTAGGACCATTATTTAATGTGAGAACATCGGTTGCATAATCTCAATAACATAAATATCTGAAGTGGAACTCACAGTCCCGTTCTTCTTGTCTTCTAGGTACTTGGGACAATTTCTTTTCCAATGTCCCTTGGCCTTGCAGTAAAAACAATCATGATCAATAGCCATCTTTGGCTTCTCACCACCCTTGGGTTTGGCAACTTGCTTGTCTTTCCCTTGGTTATTGTTTTTTTTCTTAGCCACCTTCTTAAACCCCTTCCCATTGTTGACATTTAGAACTTCATTCTTCTTGTCATCAATAATATTGCCTTCAGCATTTTTAAGCATGGTATGGAGCTCATTCAGATCATGCTTTAGACCATTCATATGGTATTGCATTCTAAATGGTGCAAAACCATCATGTAAGGATCTAAGAATAATATCAGTGGCCAACTCTTGGTCATATGGGGTCCCTAGATTTTCCATCCTCTTGAAAAGCCCAGTCAGGCTAATCACATGAGGACTCACTGATTTTCCCTTCACAAGCTTGCTATCAAGTATAGCCTTGTGAGTCTCATATCGCTCTATCCTTGCCTGATCCTGAAACAGCGTTTTCAGTTCAGTTATGATAGTATAAGCATCAGAATGCAAAAACCTCTTTTGCAATTCAGGCTCCATTGCAGCTAGCATGAGGCAAGTAACAGGTAATGCTTCAGTTTTCACCCGAGTTGATGTTGCCTTGTCCTCATCTGATGAGGTTCCGGTCACAGTAGGGATAGGGGTAGTTAGGACGTCCTCACGTCCCTCAGACCTGAGAATAATTCTCAGATTCCTTTCCCAATCAAGGAAGGTCGTTTCATTAAGCTTGTTTTTCTCAACAATTGAGCGCAGAGAGAATTTCAAATTATCGTTGGACATATTCTACAGAATATAAATGACATACAAATCAATTTATGTTTTGAAATTTGCAAAATACTTATAATTGAACAATTTAAAATAAGTGAATGCACATTTTATTCAAGTTTTTATAGTCCCTTATGAATAAAATGATTCCAAGATCCCATTACAGACAATCCCCAACGTACTTTTGCAAATAATTTGCCTTAGGTCTTGTGTGTTCAAGGTAAGTAACAATTACTAATTATAATTTCTTATAATTCTTGGTTGATGATCCACATCCAATGTGGGATTCATCCCCATGCCTCAAGATCCAAAACTTTTTCTTTTGGTCTCTTGTTGGGTACAACCGTATCAAGGTTTATGAATCCCCGTATAGATTCATCCTCAGGAGCCTAAGGTTGAGGAAAGACACCCTCGCTTTTGTGAAACCTATCCAACCAAAACCATAAACTTCATGGGTCATGACACGGAAAGGCATTGCCCCAATTTTCTTTAGGAACTTAAGTTTTGATTGTCTTTTATTTATTAGTGAAAATTATTATAAATAAAAATAATGCAATGAAAATTGTGATCCTAGTATGTCCCCTAAGATGCAAAAATATATATATATATATAAAGAACTAAACTTCTTTGGTCTCCATGCTTGCACCCTTCATGGATCTCCATCCTTGAACTTCATGGTTCTTATTTGTATTACATAATTATTTATAATAATCTAATTATCAAAATAAATTACAAAATACATAACGATACGTAGATCGTGTTATAAGAAAACATAACGATGCTCAGGTCGTATTTCTGGGCCATACTAGAAAAATATTAATCTTTAATAAGTGGGATTTCTTAACTTTTAAAAAACAAATATATCATATTTATTTAATCCAAATATTTATATAATTCAATTAAAATAAATATTTCTTTTATTTTTTAAAGATAGTTTTACATCTTAATCTATGTAAAATTATATCATCGATATAGATCCGCATCAAAATTAACAGTTAATTTATTGATCCTTTCAATATATGCAACCTTGCGCTCTGATACCACTGTAGGTTAATTAGATGTTCGCAGCGGAATAATTTATAGATCTAATCTAAACATCTAATCATATGATCATGCATAATTGATAAAATCATGATATATAGTTTATAAAAATATACATTTGATGCGTGAACCGGATCAGATCTGGTAGTAATGAATAATCGAGAGCCCACGTGTTGCTCCTCTACTTGGTCCACACGAGCCCGACTAGATCTCTTTACTGTCGACTGCTAGGACGAAAAAGACAAAGGGGAAGCAATCCAATTGCTAGATTAAAAGATGATTTCTTCCTCTTGGAGTTCTCACCGTAATATAGTAAAAGCCGTTTTAAAAGAGGAACAATTCTCTCTCTATTCACTTCCGTTTTCTTACAAATAAGTTATTCATTTTGTATTAAATAAAATTCCATAATTAACCATTAATTATATATTATTTTATTTCACAAATAAATAATATTTCTTATTATTAATTAATAATATCTAATATTTATTAATTATATATTATTTTATTTCACAATCTTAACTCCATAATTAACCATTAATTATATATTATTTTATTTCATAATCTTAACTCCATAATTAACCATTAATTATATATTATTTTATTTCACAAATAAATAATATTTCTTATTATTAATAGTATCTAATATGTATTAATTATATATTATTTTATTTCACAAATAAATAATATTTCTTATTATTAATAATATTTAATATGTATTAATAATTAACCATCTTTCTCGTTTGTCTAGTCGGTCAACTTTAAGTGTGTGACCTCATAGGACCCGATTATAATAGTTATAGGTTTAACCCCATTAATCGTAGTTGGCTTCTAGCAAAGCACTACGACTCCTAAAATAATCGGATTAAATTATATCTGTTAATTTGTCCTATCCAAGTTTAGTCATTGCAAAGATTAAATTAAAGGACACAATTCCTTCAAGTCATAATGGCTTTACTGTCATAATTGAATGAGCATTCCAAACTCTCAATGCTTAGAAATACTGTAGGGACTAGCCATAATCTTTTTTGACCAGGTGTATTAATTATATTTGCGTAAAATATAATGACAACACAAAAATTACACTCTTAGGCTTTTAACTACATAAAAAATACATCAAATTGTTTGTGAAATAACATAATGACATTGTTGAAGCTGGTGTTTGTCAATGTCTTGTTGAGCACTTTTTGATAGTAGAACTAACATCACAGGTAGGGGTGAGCATAATATGGGTTTATCCAAACTCAACCCTAACCCAAACCCAAAATATTAATTTGGGTTGGTTAATATGGGTTGGGTTGAGTATGGGTTGTGTTGAGTATGGGTTGAGTTTAATTTGGGTTGGGTTAAGGTTACCCAAATTACCCAAATTATATAAATTTAATTTAATTCTCTATTATTAATCCAATATAAACTAATCATCTTCCAACTTTAAGTCGAACACGTTTTTAACATGTTTAACATATTTTTCATACGTTTAACACGTTTTTCACACATCTAACACGTTTTTAATATTTTTAACACGATTCACTTATAACATGTTTAACACGTTTTTCACACGTTTAACACGTTTTCATACGTTTAATACGTTTTTCACACGTTTTCACATTTTTGACACGTTTTCACGTTTTTGACATATTTAACACGTTTTCACGTTTTGACACGTTTTTGACATGTTTAATACATTTTCACACTAATAACACGTTTTTCACGTTTTTGTCACGTTGAACACGTTTTTGACATGTTTAATACGTTTAACACGTTTTTGACAAGTTTAACACGTTTTGACACGTTTAACACGTTTTTAACATATATAACACGTTAACACGTTTTTGATAAGTTTAACACGATTTTCACGTTTTTGGCACGTTTAACACGTTTTAAACATATTTAACACGATTTTGATAAGTTTAACACGATTTTCACGTTTTTGGCACGTTTACCACGTTTTTGACATTTTAAAACGTTTTTGATATGTTTAACACGTTTTTTACACGTTTAACACGTTTTTAATATTTATATCACGTTTTTACACTTAAAACATGTTTTTCACATGTTTAACAAATTTTTATGTTTTTGGCACGTTTAACAAGTTTTTGACATGTTTAACACGTTTTCATACTAATAACACGTTTTAGTCATGTTTAACACGTTTTTGACATGTTTAATACATTTAACGCGTTTTTCACAAATGTAACACGTTTTTTTACGTTTTTGACACATTTAACACGTTTTTAACATAACTAACACGTTAACACGCTTTTGATAAGTTTAACACGGTTTTCACATTTTTGATATGTTTAACACGTTTTTCACACGTTTAACACGTTTTTAATATTTATATCACGTTTTTACACTTAAAACATGTTTTTCACATGTTTAACACGTTTTTATATTTTTGGCACGTTTAACAAGTTTTTGACATGTTTAACACGTTTTCATACTAATAACACGTTTTTGTCATGTTTAACACGTTTTTGACATGTTTAATACATTTAACACGTTTTTCACAAATGTAACACGTTTTTTACGTTTTTGACACATTTAACACGTTTTTAACATAACTAACACGTTAACACGCTTTTGATAGTTTAACACGGTTTTCACATTTTTGGTACGTTTAACACGTTTTTAACATTTTAACACGTTTTTGATATGTTTAACACATTTTCACACGTTTTTCACACGTTTAACACATGTTTTACATATTTAATATGTTTTTCACGTTTTTGACATATTAAACACGTTTTTGACATATTTGACACGTTTTTCACACATTAACACGTTTTTCACATTTTGGTACGTTTAATACGTTTTTGACATGTTTAACATATTTTTCACATTATTAATACGTTTAACATGTTTGTAACATGTTTAATACGTTTGTAACATGTTTAACACGTTTTTGGCACGTTTAACACGTTTTTGACATTTTAACACGTTTTACACATTTAACATATTTTTGACATGTTTAACATATTATTTTGCACGTTAACACGTTTTGATAAGTTTTAACACGTTTTGTCACGTTTAACACGTTTTTGGCATTTTTGACACGTTTAATATGTTTTTCACATGTTTGACATTAAACGTGTGAAAACGTATGAAACGTGTCAAAAATGTGAAAAACATTTAAACGTGTCAAAACGTGTTAAACGTATCAAAATGTGCCAAAAATGAGGAAAACGTGTTAAACGTGGCAAAAAAGTGGAATATGTGTCAAAACGTGTTAAACGTGCCAAAAACGTGAAAAACGTGTGAAAATATATTAAACATGTTACAAACGTGTTAAACATGTTACAAACGTGTTAAACGTGTTCATAATGTGAAAAACTTGAAAAACGTGTTAAACATGTCAAAACGTGTTAAACATGCCAAAAACGTGAAAATGTGTTAAATGTGTCGTAATCGTGAAAAATGTGTTAAACGTGTTAAACATGTCAAAACATGAAAATAGTGTCCAACGTGTCAAATGTGATAAACGTGTTGAATGTGTGAAAAACATATTAAATGTGTCGAAAACATATTAAACGTGTTGAAACGTGAAAAACGTGTTAAACGTCTCAAAACGTGGAAAACATGTTAAACGTGTCAAAACGTGCCAAAAATGTGAAAAACGTGTGAAATGTGTCAATAATGTGAAAAACGTATTAAACGTGTTAAACATGTCAAAACGTGTTAAACGTGTTAAACGTGTCAAAACGTGCCAAAAACGTGAAAAACGTGTGAAACGTGTCAAAAATGTGTTAAACGTCTCAAAACGTGGAAAACCTATTAAGAATGTCAAAACGTGTTAAACGTGTCAAAACGTGTTAAACGTGCCAAAATGTGAAAAACGTGTGAAACGTGTCAATATTGTGAAAAACGTATTAAACGTGTCAAAAACGTGTTAAACGTGTCAAAACGTGTCAAAAACGTGTTAAACGTGTCAAAATGTGTCAAAAACGTGGAAAACGTGTTAAATGTGTCAAAATGTGCCAAAAACGTGAAAAACGTGTCAAAATGTGAAAAATATGTTAAACGTGTCAAAACGTGTTAAAACGTGTTAATCGTGTCAAAAATGTGTCAAAATGTGTTAAACGTGTCGAAAACGTGAAAAAACATGTCAAAACGTGTCAAACTTGTCAAAAACGTGTTAAACGTGTTAAAAACGTGTTCAACATGCCAAAAACATGAAAAACGTGTTCAACGTGTCAAAAATGTGTTAAACGTGTTAAACGTGTCAAAAACGTGTTAAACGTGTGAAAAACATATTAAAAATGTCAAAAACGTGAAAAATGTGTTAAACAAATAAAAATGTGTTAAATTAGTCAAATACATGTTAAATAAAAAAATAAAAATAAAATAATTTGGATTACCCAACCCATACTCAACCCAACTCATACCCAACCCATATTAGTAAATAATATGGGTTGAATTATGGGTTGAGTAAATTTAATTTGGTTTGAATATGGGTTGGGTAATACGGGTTGGGTTTACCCATTTGTTCACCCTAATCACAGGTTATTTCGATTAGTTATGCCCCTTTTAATATATATAAATATTATGTTATGATCAAAAATTCATATTATTTTATATCTTATAATTCAACTAAATGAAAACACCTTCATTTGCAAATATTTTACATGTGTTATAGGTCTTTCAAAAGTTAATGAAAGGTTCAAATAAAGGAGATTGCTCAACATTTAAATCCAAAATAGAACAACTTGGCTAAATGTTCATAATGGTTACATTTTCTAAACGACAAATGCATTTCTCTATGTTTAAAAATGATATATCCTTAATGTCTCTCGTTTTAAATTACCATATAGTAATTTGTCAAAAAATTTATGTTATACTATATATTTTGGTGTTAAATCTAAATGCAAATGCAACCCTAAACAAACAATCTAGGAAAATGCTTATGTGAAATATTATTGGGTTTTTGTTGAATATTTGTTGCATTTCACCCTATGATCTCTATATTTTTTTTTTTTAACTAATTTAAGATAAAGAAAATATTCAAGTTTCATGATCTGTCTTTTTTTTTTATTGTACACAATATTTTTCTATTCATAATATAGACAATAATATTATTGATTTTATTATTATTATTATTATTATTACTAACCAAACAAAATTATATTTAACTTCTACAATAATATATATAAAATTAAATTCTTTCCATCTACATTTATATATTATATATAAATAATAAATACGAAGGATTTGTAATTATTTGTTTATATGTATTTTAATTTTATAAAATTATTGTAAAAGAAAAATAAATAAATCAAAATATTATAAAAGTAAAAGATCTTATTCATTTTATTCTGGTTATTTTTTTATAAAATTAATAATATTTTTAAATATATAAACTAAAATATATAGGTATAAAATTACATGTTGAAATATTTATTAATTTGGACATAAATTATTTAATTCAAATATTTATATTAAAAATAAAAATATAATTGTATAACCACCAAATAAATTGTTTACAATTATGCTAAAGAATAAATAAAGAAAGAAATATATATATATATATATATATATATATATATATATATATATATATATATATTTTGTTGATAAATAAAAAAAATAAAAATAGGAAGTAAAGAAAGACTACCTGATGTAAAATTTTAAGATTAAGAATGACTTGTAGTCCATTTCAATTATTTTGAGTTCATTTATAATTATCCTCATCTTTATTTTCAACTTTATCTATCTTTTATTTTGATTTTTTTAACTCAATTAATCCATTTTTAATAATATATTCATCCAAATATGGATGTGAAGATTTGTGTTTAGTCTGAACCTAAATTAATGTAAGGAAAATATGTTATCAATTTAAGGTCTTTCATAGATGTGAAATATTATTATTAAAATTTTAAGATGTTTATGCATTATCACCTCTTAAACAATTTAATGTCTTTATCAATAAATAGACAAGATTAACCAGATGTCTTATTTTATTTTTTATTAAGTAATTTTAACCTAAGTTCTTTGATAAATAATTTACTATTAAGATTGTAATCTCAATCCAATAAAAGGTTATAACTTTAATATATGAAAAAGTTATCGTTGTCGATTTAAATGAAAAATTAATTAAGATGAGGCATTTTATTTTGTTAATCTGGTCTATACATGACGAAAATGATGATAATTTGAATGGATCAAATACATTCATAATCTTGAAATTAAGATAATTGAAATGGTTCAAACGAATTCTTAATCAAATTTTACATATAAAAAATTACAAATCGAGACGTATATAATAAGCATATTCAATATATCTTGAAATGTTGATAAACTCAATAAAAATGTTCTGAAAACTTATTAAGAATAATGAATATCAATATAGACTATAACATATATTTACTACACACAAATCTATAATAGAATGATGGATGGATCTGCAGTTGGTTACACTTGAACGACATAGAATATCCTGTAAACGGCATAGAATCAAGGGTCGTGATTTCCATCTCCGAGTTGAACAAGGAGGGAAATGATTTATCAGGGGCCATGATCTCCTTCTCCAATGTTCCACCTTCGGACCATATATGTTTCATATCAAAATCATCTTCAGTGTATTTTTCCAACATGACTTTTGCAATGGCATCAAGGGCCATCATCTCCTCATCCGTGTCGAAGAAGGATTGATCAAGGGTGTTGATTTTTTCATCTTCCAACGCCTCAAATTCGGACAACATACGTTCAATATCAAAATCATCTTCAAAAAAGTTTGACTGCACCGGACCTGTCATGGAGTGAAGGGTCGTCATCTCCTCTTCCGAGTTTAATAAGGGCAAAGATTGATTCTTGGATGATAATTGGTTGTCAATCAACTCTATTTTTTCTGCAATTTGATTCGAAAATATTTTCAAAGACTTCTGAGACAATCCATCAAGTAGAGATCCGATTCTAGCTTTAGAGAATCCAGATTTAGATGTTTGAACATGATCTGTTGCTGCAATAGTAGTGGACGTCTTCTTCTTCCTCTTTGAAACTTCTTTTTTGTAGCGTTCAAGAATGGGCTTAACTTGATTTAAATCATCCGGCCAAGACTCTATTCTTCCATTTTCTTCCAAACAGAGAAAACATACGTCGATGTCGCAGAGGGAGGAGAGCTCCATGCTCTTCTTCTTAATGCTGGCCATCTTCATTGTCAATTGCTGTTTCTTCTTATCGCACTTGATCGTATTCTCTTTCGCACCTTCTTTCACCATTGTTGTACTTGAAGGATTAATGAAGTTGCCTTAAAAAAAAGAGAGAAAATGGGATTTGTTTGAGTTGTTAATTGCTGGTAATTAGAGCAAATAAACCAATGAATAGGTTTGGTAATATATATATATAGGTGACTGATTTTAAATTTGTTACCGTTATTAGGGTTAAGAGAATTTGTGTTATGTTTTTGAAAATATAATTTATGTTAGATGGGTTAGGGATTTGGGCTGATTTTGCAGTTAGATGTGTCAGGTATTTGGGCAAGTTGGTAGATTGTGGGATTTTGTAGAGATTTGGGCGGATTTTGTATTTAGATTATGTTAGGGATTTAAAAGTAATTATTATTATGTTTGATATATTAGGATTTTGTGTTTAGATTATTAGGTTAGTTAGGGATTTAAAAGTAATTATTATGTTTGATGATATATTAGGATTTTGTAGTTAGAATAGATTTTAAAGTGATTATGTTACCGTTGGGATTCGGATTTATTTTGTAGTTTAACATCTATTTATTGTGTATAATTAATGAGAGTTTTTTTTTAAACATTATAAAAAATAAAAAATTAATAAATTTTAGAACATTTAATTAAATTGACTATTGAGGGACAAAAATAGATAATACAAAAGTATAATTTAAACTTGTTTTATGAAAAGTATAATCCTTAAATCTAAGCAACTAATTATTTTATGAAAAAAATAATCCTTAATTTTTAATTAAGCAGCTAATGCTGCCAGCCATTCTTCAATGCGAAGCAAACCCTAGCTCTTTTCGCTGATTATACTCTCTGTTCCGAAAATATAATGAAGAAGAAGAAGAAAGCGAATCCTGATGTTATGAATCAGGTAATTCCGCCTCTTAAATCCCGCTAATCATGTGCTAGCTAGCTAGCTGATATCATTCCTCCATTTGGATGGATCGTGTAATTTCTTACCTCGGAAGATGAAGGAGATCAAACGAAATTATCTGATATAACATAGTTTCTTTATTTTTAGTTTACATTATCTGTAAGTGTTTGTTTTGATTAAAAAGGTTGCTAGATATATTATGATATCGATCGAAGATATCATGAGCTTTATTTCTTTAGGTGTTTGTCTTCGATCAAATGATTCTCAAGAAAAAAACCAGTTCATATTAGTTTGTAGTATTCTTAAAGAGAATCTTATATGGTGAATCTTGTTGCTTTTCAGGATATGCAGAACAAGTTGAGAAATGGAAGTGCACTTCAGGATTCTGAAAAGCCAGGATCTGCATCACTTAGTTCTGGGGACAGAGTTGCTAATTTGATACTTAGAATTCTTATACCTGAGGTTACCCTGTGGCTGTGCTCAAGCTTTGATTTGTGCAGTTTGTACTTATTCTGTATGCAAAGAATCTTCCAGAACCTCTTTCAGCTAAAATCTTTTCCACTAATTGAAGCTTTGGAGAGAAAGGTCAGTCAGTAACAAGTAATCTTGCTCTTTCATTTACAATAATTGAATGAGATGTTCTCATTTTCAAAATCAAAATATTCATAAAAAAGTTCATTTCTGTATACAAAAGTTTCAATCCAACCTAATCAAGGACAAAATGTTTGACTTTAGGTGATCATTCAAACGTTAACCTTGTTCTCAATTAAAGTTTCAATCCACCCAATTTCCTTCTGTCCTTGAGGAAATCATTCAGAAGTTAACTTTTGAAAGTCAATCATTCAAAAGTTTCAATCCACCTGCTTTTTCTTTTGTCTTATTATATATTTTCAAATTTTGAGCCATTTGAAGAGCAGTTTCTGGTGTAGATTGGGTTCGACACTGACCAGGTCCACCTGTATATGTTTTTTCTAAATCGCAATCGCTTGTTAACTTAATTCTATTAGATTACAAAAGATCTTCTGGCAAAGTATGGTGCAGAGAAAGTTGTCGATACGCCAATTATAGAAAAGGAGTGAGAAGTTACTACATTGGTGTGAGAAATTCTCCAACACTTTTTGTTGAGAGTATTTACGAAAAGTAGTGACGTATTTGGCATCTTTTTTTCTCATTTAGTTAAAAGAAGTTTACTTTGTTGTCTGCTGGCACCATTTGTTTATGTTGTCAAGTGCAATGAAATGTTCTTCTTTGTGCATCTACTAATCATCTTTGGATTACATTGCAGGCAATAGACCACTGACCACATAATTAATTGCAAAATCGAACTGCATGTCTGCTGGTCAAACATCCGTTCTATTGTGTTCAGAGGACCTAATGGCGCAGCTGCTGGAGTTGGTTCCCAGCACTCCCAAGTATGCTATGTTATTTCATCTATTTTTTTGAAAAATAGAAGTGACTTAAACTTCTTGGTAGTTACTTATATTCCCTTCCACTATCAATATCAGAATGGGTCAAATGTAATCCTTCTATTTCCTATCTTGCCCCTGGTTTCATTCCACCAATGATTTCCCCTTCATGGGGATTGAGATGTGTACGTTGGCCGAGAAACAAAAAATAAATCTGTAGAAATCAACATTTTTGGTAGGCATGCTTCATTTTTATGACTTGTGGTTAATGTTCTGGATTTTATATTGCAGGTTTGGCTGGAACATGTGCAACTTGAGTACTTGACAACAGATCCTATCAGTATGATGGGCTTCAGCTACTTTTAAAACTCACTCTGGCTTTTAGAGAACAGGAGTTTGAAAATTTGTCTTTCAGTTTATTCCTTTTTAAACTATTAGATTATTATTAAAAAGGTCATGGCAATTATTATTAGTTTGAAAATTTTCAAATTACAATCGCATATTATCTATGCTAAATTAGTTGCATTAATTGCTTGTGAAAGCGCGTGGAAACATTCATGGCGGCCCTAAGAGACATAACTGAGGAAATGTAAGCAAGAGCGTTATGTTTAAGTTTATTTCTTAGGACATGTGATCTCTTTTACCTGTTAACAAGGATGTTCTTCCATTTGTTTATGCAGTGGGTTATCACTAAAGAAGCTTGACAAGAAACTAGAAAGAACTCTGCTACATTCATATCAGAAGGTAACTTTCATATTCTAAAGTTCTTTATCCTAACATATTGAGCCTATTTGAAAACTGACATTTCATCACAATCTTAGTCGCAATTACGATCTTATTGAAATATTTCCAAAGTTAAAATTGAAAGTGCAAATATAATAAATGTAGATTTTTCAATGCTCGATAGGAAATTTTATTTTTTGGTTATTGGAGATTTTTTTTGTCATATATATGACTTAATATCTAAGTTTATGTTGAAACTGATCCTGTGACCTTGCTTCCAAAGGTTGTATCCCTAATTTATATACAAGTGACCAAGTCCTAGTAATATTTATTATATAATTTTATACAACTTTTCTCAAATTCCTAAATAAGTCATACTAATTAAATCTAAGTCCTAGTAATATTTATTTGTTATGGTTAAGGCTATTTTGTTTTATCAAATGTCATAATAAACTTTCAAGATTTAATATTGCCTTAGTTTTATTAGTCCAGATTTGTTACCTATAATGTCAAATTATTGATATATTAAGAAGTAAATCTCACATAAATATCATTTCAAAAACTCAAAACAAGAAAATTTAAACAACTCAATATTCAATTATTATAATTTAAAATAATTATTTTAATATCATTCAAACCATATAATATATATATTTATTCGATGAGCACACATTTAAAAATTTGAACTATCCTCAAGTTGCATCATATTCAAATTCATCTAAATTTATAATTTGTTGATGAGCACACATTAACAAAAAAAAAATATATTTAACTTAAATATTTGTATCTTTATATTTGGTACAATTTATAACCTATACATTTTTTACAGGGCTATTTTTTTTATTAAACTTTGTTCAATTAAATTAATTATCATATATAGTATTTTTATTTTACTTTATATATTAATAAAATAAAAATAATATTTAAAATATTTTTTTTATCTAACTCTATGATATACGGTGAGTAGTATTTAATTATTTTTATTTCATTATTAATGTTATTTTAAAAATTTTTTAATTGTATTTTTTTTTATTAATTTTTATTTTCTTCATTGAACTTATTTAAATTATAATTATTTTTTAATTATCTTATATTAAATTCATTTTTTATTTTAAAATAACAATCTAAGTTAACCACTATTAATTCATAATTTTAAGATAATTGAAATAGATCAAATGAATTATTGATCATAATATTTTGCATATAATTTTTTTTAAATAAATCGATTCAATATATTTTAAAATGTTGATAAACTCAATTAAAGAATGTTTTTGAAACACTGAATATCCATATATACTAACATATATTTAGTACATAATTTTATAAAATCTATAATAGGATGATGATAGCTAGTTTTACTTGATCAATTCATGCATGGGATAATTCGACCATTTATGTTTCTTGTAAAATCAATATTTTCAAATTTTTGCTGCTCATGTATAGTGGTAAAAGAGATAGAGTTACCGCTGGAAGATCCTGCCATTTCATGGAATCATGTGTATTGATTTTCTCCATTGAGTTAAATAAGAATGGAAAGATTGATCATGGCCCATGATCACCTCCTCTAATGTCCCGCATTCACACCATACATGTTTCATATCATAATCATCTTCAATGTATTTTTCCAACGTGGATCCTGCAATGGCATCAAGAGCTATCATCTCCTCCGTGTTGAAGAATGATTGATCAAGTATGGTCATGATCTCCTCATCCTGCAATGTCTCAAATTCGGACCATATATGTTCGATATCAAAATCATCTTCTATAAATTTTTCCTGTGTCGATCCTGCCATGAAGTGAAGGGTTCTCGTCTATTCTTCTGAGTTCAACAAGGCCAAATATTGATTCTTAGAAGATAATTGGTTGGTAATCAGCTTTAGTCTTTCTACAATTTGGTTTGAGAATATATTTAAAGATTTTTTAGACAACCCATCAAATAGAGATCCAATTCTAAGTCGATATTTGAACAGGATCTGCAGAAGTAACAAATACCTTATTCTTCTTTGAAATCTCTTTTTTGTAGCGTTGGATGATGAGTTTCAGATGATTTGGATTCTCATGTCATGTCTCTATTCTTTTATTTTCTTCCAAACAGAGGAACACACATCAATGTCGCATAGGGAGGAGAACTCCATGCTCTTCCAATATTAAGAAACAACAATTGAAAATTAAGATGACCAACATTAAGAAGAAGAACATGGAGTTCTTCCCATGTACGACATTGATGTGTGTTTCATTTGTTTAGAATAAAATGGAAGAATAGAGAAATGGCCTAAGAATCCAAATTAACTGAAACCCATTATTCAACGATACAAAAAAAAAGAAGTTTCAAAGAAGAAGAAGAATATATACTATTGCAGATCATGTTCAAACATCTAAATCTGGATTGTCTAAAGCTAGAATCGGATCTCTACTTGATGGGTTGTCTCAGAAGTCTTTGAAAATATTCTCGAATCAAATTGCAAAAAAAAATAGAGTTGATTGCCAACCAATTATCGTACAAGAATCAATCTTTGCCCTTATTGAACTCGGAAGAGGAGATGACGAACCTTCACTCCATGACAGGTCTCCGGTGCATTCAAACTTTTTTGAAGATGATTTTGATATTGAACGTATGTTGTCCGAATTTGAGGTGTTGGAAGATGAAAAAATCAACACCCTTGATCAATCCTTCTTCAACACGGATGAGGAGATGATGGCCCTTGATGCCATTGCAAGATCCATGTTGGAAAAATACACTGAAGATGACTTTGACATATATGGTCGGAAGGTGGAACACTAGAGGAGGAGAAGATCATGGCCCTTGATAAATCATTTCCCTTCTTGTTCAACTCGGAGGAGGAAATCACGACCCTTGATTCTATGACGTTTGAAGGATCTTCCAACGGTACCTCTATCTCTTTTACTACTAGGCATGAGCCTCAGAAATTTGAAGATGTTGATTCCACCAGTACGAATGGTATCAACATGGTATCAACGACATTAACATAAGTGGTCGACATGCAAGACATTGGAGTGACAGTCCTTGTATGATAGAATGTCCAACCTATATAATTTAAACGTGAGACCAACTACATCCATCCTTCTATTATAAATTTGTGTGTAGTAAATATATGTTATAGCCTATATATTGTTCTTAATAAGTTTCAAGAACATTCTTTATTGAGTTTATCAACATTTCAAGATATATTGAATATGTTTATTATATACGTCTCGATTTACAATATTTTATATGCAAAATTAGATCAAAAATTCATTTGAACCATTTCAATTATCTTAATTTCACGAAGATTATTTGATCCATTCCAATTATCATCATCTTTGTCCTGTATAGACAAGATTAACAAAATAAAATGTCTCATCTTACTCTTTTTTTTGAATCGACAAAGATAACTTTTACATATATTAAATTTATAACCCTTTAATTGAATTGAGATTACAATATTAATAATAAATTATTTATCAAAGAACTTAAGTTAAGATTATTTAATAAAAAAATAAAATAAGACATCTAGTCAATCTTTTTTATTCATTAATAAAGACATTAGATTGTTTAAGAGGTGATAATTCATAAACATCTTTAAAATTTTATAATAATATTTCATATCCATGAAAGACCTTAAATTAATAAGGTACTTTTTCTTAGGAATCGAGTAAACACATATATTCACATTTATATTTGCATGAATATTTAATTAAAAATGGATTAATTAAATTAAAAAATCAAAATAAAAGGTAGATGAAGATGAAAATAAAGATTTGGATAATTGTAAATAGATTCAAAATAATTTAAATGGACTAAAAGTAATTCTTGATCTTGAAATGGACTACCATCTTTCTTTATTTCCTAATTTTTATTTTTTTTATATATCAACAAAATATATATATATATATATATATATATATATTATTTTCGATTTATTCTTTAGCATAATTGTAAGCATTTATTTGGTGGTTACACAACTATATTTATATTTTTAATATAAATATAAATATTTGAATTAAATAAATTAGGTCCAAATTAATAAATATTTCAACATTTAAATTTTATACCTATATATTTTAGTTTATATATTTAAAAATATTATTAATTTAAGAAAAATAACTAGAATAAAATGGATAAGATCTTTTACTTTCATAATTTTTAGGAAACCCAAAATTAGGGGTTTTCGTTTGTTTGGCTCAAGGAGCAATGAAGGGTCATTCAGGAGGAAGAAACTAACAAAAGCATGAAAAAAAGGTCATGGCAGCAATTCAAAGTTCATTTTCAAATTTTCTGTCATTGGCACTAAAGGTGTCATTGGCACTAAAGGTCTTTGTTCAATATATGATCAATTAATGAACTACACGCAGAGAATGATTAAAATGAGAGTCTCTAAAAACAATAAAATAACTTTTAATTAATTAAATATCATTATTCTAATTTATAATATAACCGCATCTAACTTTGAAACTACACAACCTTATTGATTTTGCCCAATTTAAAAACATAACTCATTTAACAAGATATATATCTCCTTAATGAACACGTTTTTGACATTTTAATACGTTTAACACGTTTTTGACTAGTTTAACACGTTTTTGACACGTTTAACACGTTTTAAACATATTTAACATGATTTTGATAAGTTTAACACGATTTTCACGTTTTTGGCACGTTACCACGTTTTTGACATTTTAAAACGTTTTTGATATGTTTAACACGTTTTTCACACGTTTAACACGTTTTTAATATTTATATCATGTTTTTACACTTAAAACATGTTTTTCACATGTTTAGCACGTTTTTATGTTTTTGGCACGTTTAACAAGTTTTTGACATGTTTAACACGTTTTCATACTAATAACACGTTTTTGTCATGTTTAACACGTTTTTGACATGTTTAATACATTTAACGCGTTTTTGACAAATGTAACACGTTTTTTTACGTTTTTGACACATTTAACACGTTTTTAACATAACTAACACGTAAACACGCTTTTGATAAGTTTAACACGGTTTTCACATTTTTGGTACGTTTAACACGTTTTTCACACGTTTAACACGTTTTTAATATTTATATCACGTTTTTACACTTAAAACATGTTTTTCACATGTTTAACACGTTTTTATGTTTTTGGCACGTTTAACAAGTTTTTGACATGTTTAACACGTTTTCATACTAATAACACGTTTTTGTCATGTTTAACACGTTTTTGACATGTTTAATACATTTAACGCGTTTTTCACAAATGTAACACGTTTTTTACGTTTTTGACACATTTAACACGTTTTTAACATAACTAATACGTTAACACGCTTTTGATAAGTTTAACACGGTTTTTACATTTTTGGTACGTTTAACACGTTTTTAACATTTTAACACGTTTTTGATATGTTTAACACGTTTTCACACGTTTTTCACACGTTTAACACATGTTTTACACATTTAATATGTTTTTCACGTTTTTGACATGTTAAACACGTTTTTGACATATTTGACACGTTTTTCACACATTAACACGTTTTTCACATTTTGGTACGTTTAATACGTTTTTGACATGTTTAACATGTTTTTCACATTATTAATACGTTTAACATGTTTGTAACATGTTTAATACGTTTGTAACATGTTTAACACGTTTTTGGCACGTTTAACACGTTTTTGACATTTTAACACGTTTTACACATTTAACATATTTTTGACATGTTTAACATATTATTTTGCACGTTAACACGTTTTGATAAGTTTTAACACGTTTTGTCACGTTTAACACGTTTTTGGCATTTTTGACACGTTTAATATGTTTTTCACATGTTTGACATTAAACATGTGAAAACGTATTAAACGTGTCAAAAATGTGAAAAACATTTAAACGTGTCAAAACGTGTTAAACGTATCAAAATATGCCAAAAATGAGGAAAACGTGCCAAAAAAGTGGAATATGTGTCAAAACGTGTTAAACGTGCCAAAAACGTGAAAAACGTGTGAAAATATATTAAACATGTTACAAACGTGTTAAACATGTTACAAACGTGTTAAATGTGTTCATAATGTGAAAAACTTGAAAAACATGTCAAAACGTGTTAAACATGCCAAAAACGTGAAAATGTGTTAAATGTGTCGTAATCGTGAAAAATGTGTCAAACGTGTTAAACATGTCAAAACATGAAAATAGTGTCCAACGTGTCAAATGTGTTAAACGT
Organism: Impatiens glandulifera; assembly: GCF_907164915.1. Classification (NCBI taxonomy): domain Eukaryota; kingdom Viridiplantae; phylum Streptophyta; class Magnoliopsida; order Ericales; family Balsaminaceae; genus Impatiens; species Impatiens glandulifera. The sequence continues at coordinate 22,226,303 of NC_061865.1, forward strand.
GTTGAATGTGTGAAAAACGTATTAAATGTGTCGAAAACATATTAAACGTGTTGAAACGTGAAAAACGTGTTAAACGTCTCAAAACGTGGAAAACAGGTTAAACGCGTCAAAACGTGTTAAACGTGCCAAAAATGTGAAAAACGTGCCAAAAATGTGAAAAACGTGTGAAACGTGTCAATAATGTGAAAAACGTATTAAACGTGTTAAACATGTCAAAGCGTGTTAAACGTGTTAAACGTGTCAAAACGTGCCAAAAACGTGAAAAACGTGTGAAACGTGTCAAAAATGTGTTAAACGTCTCAAAACGTGGAAAACCTATTAAGAATGTCAAAACGTGTTAAACGTGTCAAAACGTGTTAAACGTGCCAAAAATGTGATAAACGTGTGAAACGTGTCGATATTGTGAAAAACGTATTAAACGTGTCAAAAACGTGTTAAACGTGTCAAAACGTGTCAAATGTGTCAAAAACGTGGAAAACGTGTTAAATGTGTCAAAACGTGCCAAAACGTGAAAAACGTGTCAAAATGTGAAAAATATGTTAAACGTGTCAAAACGTGTTAAAACATGTTAATCGTGTCAAAAATGTGTTAAACGTGTCGAAAACGTGAAAAAACATGTCAAAACGTGTCAAACTTGTCAAAAACGTGTTAAACGTGTTAAAAACGTGTTCAACATGCCAAAAACATGAAAAACGTGTTCAACGTGTCAAAATGTGTTAAACGTGCCAAAAACGTGTTAAACGTGTCAAAAACGTGTTAAACGTGTGAAAAACGTATTAAAAATGTCAAAACGTGAAAAATGTGTTAAACGAATAAAAATGTGTTAAATTAGTCAAATACATGTTAAATAAAAAAATAAAAATAAAATAATTTGGGTTACCCAACCCATACTCAACCCAACTCATACCCAACCCATATTAGTAAATAATATGGGTTGAATTATGGGTTGAGTAAATTTAATTTGGTTTGAATATGGGTTGGGTAATACGGGTTGGGTTTATCCGTTTGCTCACCCCTAATCACAGGTTATTTCGATTAGTTATGCCCATTTTAATATATATAAATATTATGTTATGATCAAAAATTCATATTATTTTATATCTTATAATTCAACTAAATGAAAACACCTTCATTTGCAAATATTTTACATGTGTTATAGGTGTTTCAAAAGTTAATGAAAGGTTCAAATAAAGGAGATTGCTCAACATTTGATCCAAAATAGAACAACTTGGCTAAATGTTCATAATGGTTACATTTTCTAAACGGCAAATGCATTTCTCTATGTTTAAAAATGATATATCCTTAATGTCTCTCGTTTTAAATTACCATATAGTAATTTGTCAAAGATTTTATGTTATACTATATATAAACAAACAATCTAAGAAAATGCTTATGTGAAATATTGGGTTTTTGTTGAATATTTGTTGCATTTCACCCTATGATCTCTCTATATATATTTTTTAACTAATTTAAGATAAAGAAAATATTCAAGTTCATGGATCTGTCTTTTTTATTTTACACAATATTTAGGCAATAATATTATTGATTTTATTATTATTACTAACCAAACAAAATTATATTTAACTTCTACATTAATATATATAAAATTAAATACTTTCCATCTACATTTATATATTATATATAAATAATAAATACGAAAGATTTGTAATTATTTGTTTATATGTATTTTAATTTTATAAAATTATTGTGAAAGAAAAATAAATAAATTAAAATATTATAAAAGTAAAAGATCTTATCCATTTTATTCTGGTTATTTTTTTATAAAATTAATAATATTTTTAAATATATAAACTAAAATATCGTATAAAATTACATGTTGAAATATTTATTAATTTCGACCTAAATTATTTAATTCAAATATTTATATTAAAAATAAAAATATAATTGTATAACCATCAAATAAATTGTTTACAATTATGCTAAAGAATATATATATATATATATATATATATATATATATATATATATATATATATATATATATATATATATATATATTTTGTTGATAAATAAAAAAAATAAAAATCAGGAAGTAAAGAAAGACTACCTGATGTAAAATTTTAAGATTAAGAATTACTTGTAGTTCATTTCAATTATTTTGAATTCATTTATAATTATCCTCATCTTTATTTTCAAGTTTATCTATCTTTTATTTTGATTTTTTTAACTCAATTAATCCATTTTTAATAATATATTCATCCAAATATGGATGTGAAGATTTGTGTTTACTCTGAATCTAAATTAATGTTAGGAAAATATGTTATCAATTTAAGGTCTTTCATAGATGTGAAATATTATTATTAAATGTTTAAGATGTTTATGCTAATCACCTCTTAAACAATTTAATGTCTTTATCAATAAATAGACAAGATTTACCAAATGTCTTATTTTATTTTTTATTAAGTAATCTTAACCTAAGTTCTTTGATAAATAATTTACTATTAAGATTGTAATCTCAATCCAATTAAAGGGTTATAACTTAAATATATGAAAAAGTTATCGTTGTCGATTTAAATAAAAAATAATAATTAAGATGAGGCATTTTATTTTGTTAATCTTGTCTATAGATGACGAAAATGATGATAATTTGAATGGATCAAATACATTCATGATCTTGAAATTAAGATAATTGAAATGGTTCAAACGAATTCTTAATCAAATTTTACATATAAAAAATTACAAATCGAGACGTATATAATAAGCATATTCAATATATCTTGAAATGTTGATAAACTCAATAAAAATGTTCTGGAAACTTATTAAAAACAATGAATATCAATATAGAACTATAACATATATTTACTACACACAAATCTATAATAGAATGATGGATGGATGGATCTGCAATTGGTTTCACTTGAACGGCATAGAATATCCTGCAAACGGCATAGAATCAAGGGTCGTGATTTCCTCCTCCGAGTTGAACAAGGAGGGAAATGATTTATCAGGGGCCATGATCTCCTTCTCCAATGTTCCACCTTCGAACCATATATGTTTCATATCAAAATCATCTTCGGTGAATTTTTCTAACGTGGATCTTGCAATTTCATCTAGGGCCATCATCTCCTCATCCGTGTCGAAGAAGGATTGATCAAGGGTGTTGATTTTTTCATCTTCCAACGCCTCAAATTCGGACAACATACGTTCAATATCAAAATCATCTTCAAAAAAGTTTGACTGCACCGGACCTGTCATGGAGTGAAGGGTCGTCATCTCCTCTTCCGAGTTTAATAAGGGCAAAGATTGATTCTTGGATGATAATTGGTTGTCAATCAACTCTATTTTTTCTGCAATTTGATTCGAGAATATTTTCAAAGACTTCTGAGACAATCCATCAAGTAGAGATCCGATTCTAGCTTTAGAGAATCCAGATTTAGATGTTTGAACATGATCTGTTGCTGCAATAGTAGTGGACGTCTTCTTCTTCCTCTTTGAAACTTCTTTTTTGTAGCGTTCAAGAATGGGCTTAACTTGATTTAAATCATCCGGCCAAGACTCTATTCTTCCATTTTCTTCCAAACAGAGAAAACATACGTCGATGTCGCAGAGGGAGGAGAGCTCCATGCTCTTCTTCTTAATGCTGGCCATCTTCATTGTCAATTGCTGTTTCTTCTTATCGCACTTGATCGTATTCTCTTTCGCACCTTCTTTCACCATTGTTGTACTTGAAGGATTAATGAAGTTGCCTTAAAAAAAAGAGAGAAAATGGGATTTGTTTGAGTTGTTAATTGCTGGTAATTAGAGCAAATAAACCAATGAATAGGTTTGGTAATATATATATATATGTGGCTGATTTTAAATTTGTTACCGTTATTAGGGTTAAGAGAATTTGTGTTATGTTTTTGAAAATATAATTTATGTTAGATGGGTTAGGGATTTGGGCTGATTTTGCAGTTAGATGTGTCAGGTATTTGGGCAAGTTGGTAGATTGTGGGATTTTGTAGAGATTTGGGCGGATTTTGTATTTAGATTATGTTAGGGATTTAAAAGTAATTATTATTATGTTTGATATATTAGGATTTTGTGTTTAGATTATTAGGTTAGTTAGGGATTTAAAAGTAATTATTATGTTTGATGATATATTAGGATTTTGTAGTTAGAATAGATTTTAAAGTGATTATGTTACCGTTGGGATTCGGATTTATTTTGTAGTTTAACATCTATTTATTGTGTATAATTAATGAGAGTTTTTTTTTAAACATTATAAAAAATAAAAAATTAATAAATTTTAGAACATTTAATTAAATTGACTATTGAGGGACAAAAATAGATAATACAAAAGTATAATTTAAACTTGTTTTATGAAAAGTATAATCCTTAAATCTAAGCAACTAATTATTTTATGAAAAAAATAATCCTTAATTTTTAATTAAGCAGCTAATGCTGCCAGCCATTCTTCAATGCGAAGCAAACCCTAGCTCTTTTCGGTGATTATACTCTCTGTTCCGAAAATATAATGAAGAAGAAGAAGAAAGCGAATCCTGATGTTATGAATCAGGTAATTCCGCCTCTTAAATCCCGCTAATCATGTGCTAGCTAGCTAGCTGATATCATTCCTCCATTTGGATGGATCGTGTAATTTCTTACCTCGGAAGATGAAGGAGATCAAACGAAATTATCTGATATAACATAGTTTCTTTATTTTTAGTTTACATTATCTGTAAGTGTTTGTTTTGATTAAAAAGGTTGCTAGATATATTATGATATCGATCGAAGATATCATGAGCTTTATTTCTTTAGGTGTTTGTCTTCGATCAAATGATTCTCAAGAAAAAAACCAGTTCATATTAGTTTGTAGTATTCTTAAAGAGAATCTTATATGGTGAATCTTGTTGCTTTTCAGGATATGCAGAACAAGTTGAGAAATGGAAGTGCACTTCAGGATTCTGAAAAGCCAGGATCTGCATCACTTAGTTCTGGGGACAGAGTTGCTAATTTGATACTTAGAATTCTTATACCTGAGGTTACCCTGTGGCTGTGCTCAAGCTTTGATTTGTGCAGTTTGTACTTATTCTGTATGCAAAGAATCTTCCAGAACCTCTTTCAGCTAAAATCTTTTCCACTAATTGAAGCTTTGGAGAGAAAGGTCAGTCAGTAACAAGTAATCTTGCTCTTTCATTTACAATAATTGAATGAGATGTTCTCATTTTCAAAATCAAAATATTCATAAAAAAGTTCATTTCTGTATGCAAAGAATCTTCCAGAACCTCTTTCAGCTAAATCTTTTCCACTAATTGAAGCTTTGGAGAGAAAGGTCAGTCAGTAACAAGTAATCTTGCTCCAAATAATAGCAATGTTTTTATGTATAACAAAAATGATACAAGTATAATTGCATGCATTTATCTATTTGTACATAGACAAACTTTAACATTTAAAAAAGAAATCTTCTAGAAAGTAAAACCAACGCTGAAAAACACCAGCAGAGCCATATTGATTCCTCTGCATGGCCTTGTCACACTAGATTTGTTTCAATCTGCTGACAATTTTTTTTAATGCAATTGAAGCCCAAAATAGAATTTACATCCTTCATTTCTGAAGAAATGACTGCATTATGCTGGTGGATAAAAATCTAATGAAAAATTTCAAATTACAATTGCATATTATCTATGCTAAATTACCTGCATTAATTGCTTGCGAAAGCGCGTGGAAACATTCATAGCGGCCCTAAGAGACATAACTGATGAAATGTAAGCAAGAACGTTATGTTTATATTTATTTCTTAGGACATATGATCTCTTTTACCTGTAAACAAAGATGTTCTTCCATTTGTTTATGCAGTGGATTATCACTAAAGAAGCTTGACAAGAAACTAGAAAGAACTCTGTACATTCATATAGGAAGGTAGCTTGATACTATTACATGTCATTTCCATTTGGAGTATTAGGATGTCCCTTCATATTCTAAAGTTCTGTATCCTAACATATTTAGCCTATTTGAAAACGTACATTTTATCACAGTCTTAGTCGCAATTACGATCCTATTGAAATATTTCCAAAGTTAAAATTGAAAGTGCAAATATAATAAATGTATATTTTTTCACGGTTCGATAAGAAATTTTGTTTTTGGGTACGGAAGATTTTTTGTCATATATAGGACTTAATATCTCATGTTTCTGTTGAAACTGATCCTATCAAGTGACTAAGTCCTAGTAATATAATTTTATACAACTTTTCTCAAATTCCTAAGCAAGTCTACTAATTAAATCTAAGTGCTAGTAATATTTATTTGTTGTAGGTTGGGCTATTTTGTTTTATATCCGCCTTATTTTGTTCCTTAAGAAGTAAATCTCATTTCAAAATAAAGAGTTATAATTGATTTATAAAACTAAATTTAAATAATTGAGAAATTATGAAAAAAACTCAAAGAAGGAAATTTAAACAATTCAATATTCAATTATTATAATTCATAATAATTATTTTATTATCATCCAAACCATACAATATATATTTATTCGATGAGCACACATTTAAATTTTTGAACTACTCTCGGGTTTTGATAGAAGGCTTACAAAAATATTCAAGCTCATCTAAATTTACTACCAGAGTGGTATGTGGAGAAAGGTAAGATCGATTCTTGCTAATTCTGGATATTTAGATCACATCTCTCAGGTAAGAATCTAATAGACAAATGATTTAACCATGCCTGTTTTGTTGGTGCAGGAATTGAATTGATTCTAAACATAGAGATAGTTAAGGTAGATCTTGATTCTAAGACTCTTATAAGTGCTACAGAGGAATCCTTCAAATATCAATCTTTGATCATTGCTACTGGTTCCAATGTAAGCATGCTCAACATTCATTCGCATCAGATTAACATGGTTTCCTTCTATTCCAGCTTTTGATAACATTTGTGTGCCTACAACTTTTAATCTGAGAATCGAACAAGGGTCCTTTGCTAGCCAAAAAAAGAATTCACACTGGGCTAAGTTGAAATTATTTGCTTTCCTTTTCTTTCTATTTTTGCAAAAAAGATAATTTGTATTAAAAATGATATTTTTTTTTTCATTTACAATAATTGAATGAGATGTTCTCATTTTCAAAATCAAAATATACATAAAAAAGTTCATTTGTGTATACAAAAGTTTCAATCCAACCTAATCAAGGACAAAATGTTTGATTTTAGGTGATCATTCAAACGTTAACCTTGTTCTCAATTAAAGTTTCAATCCACCTAATTTCCTTCTGTCTTTGAGGAAATCATTCAGAAGTTAACTTTTGAAAGTCAATCATTCAAAAGTTTCAATCCACCTGCTTTTTCTTTTGTCTTGTTATTATATATTTTCAAATTTTGAGCCATTTGAAGAGCAGTTTCTGGTGTAGATTGGGTTCGACACTGACCAGGTCCACCTGTATATGTTTTTTCTAAATTGCAATCGCTTGCTAACCTAATTTTATTAGATTACAAAAGATCTTCTGGCAAAGTATGGTGCAGAGAAAGTTGTCGATACGCCAATTATAGAAAAAGGAGTGAGAAGTTACTACATTGGTGTGAGAAATTCTCCAACACTTTTTGTTGAGAGTATTTACGAAAAGTAGTGACGTATTTGGCATCTTTTTTTCTCATTTAGTTAAAAGAAGTTTACTTTGTTGTCTGCTGGCACCATTTGTTTATGTTGTCAAGTGCAATGAAATGTTCTTCTTTGTGCATCTACTAATCATCTTTGGATTTCATTGCAGGCAATAGACCACTGACCACATAATTAATTGCAAAATTGAACTGCATGTCTGCTGGTCAAACATCCGTTCTATTGTGTTCAGAGGACCTAATGGCGCAGCTGCTGGAGTTGGTTCCCAGCACTCCCAAGTATGCTATGTTATTTCATCTATTTTTTTGAAAAATAGAAGTGACTTAAACTTCTTGGTAGTTACTTATATTCCTTCCACTATCAATATCAGAATGGGTCAAATGTAATCCTTCTATTTCCTATCTTGCCCCTGGTTTCATTCCACCAATGATTTTCCCTTCATGGGGATTGAGATGTGTACGTTGGCCGAGAAACAAAAAATAAATCTGTAGAAATCAACATTTTTGGTAGGCATGCTTCATTTTTATGACTTGTGGTTAATGTTCTGGATTTTATATTGCAGGTTTGGCTGGAACATGTGCAACTTGAGTACTTGACAACAGATCCTATCAGTATGATGGGCTTCAGCTACTTGTAAAACTCACTCTGGCTTTTAGAGAACAGGAGTTTGAAAATTTGTCTTTCAGTTTATTCCTTTTTAAACTATTAGATTATTATTAAAAAGGTCTTGCCGTCTTGGCAATTATTATTAGTTTAAAAATTTTCAAATTACAATTGCATATTATCTATGCTAAATTAGCTGCATTAATTGCTTGTGAAAGCGTGTGGAAACATTCATGGCGGCCCTAAAAGACATAACTGAAGAAATGTAAGCAAGAGCGTTATGTTTAAGTTTATTTCTTAGGACATGTGATCTCTTTTACCTGTTAACAAGGATGTTCTTCCATTTGTTTATGCAGTGGGTTATCACTAAAGAAGCTTGACAAGAAACTAGAAAGAACTCTGCTACATTCATATTAGAAGGTAACTTTCATATTCTAAAGTTCTTTATCCTAAAGTACATATTGAGCCTATTTGAAAACTGACATTTCATCACAATCTTAGTCGCAATTATGATCCTATTGAAATATTTCCAAAGTAAAAAGTGAAAGTGCAAATATAATAAATGTAGATTTTTCATTGCTCGATAGGAAATTTTGTTTTTTGGTTACTGAAGATTTTTTTGTCATATATGACTTAATATCTAAGTTTCTGTTGAAACTGATCCTGTGACCTTGCTTTCAAAGGTTGTATCTCTAATTTATATAAGTAAGTGACTAAGTCCTAGTAATATTTATTATATAATTTTATACAACTTTTCAAATTCCTAAATAAGTCTACTAATTAAATCTAAGTCCTAGTAATATTTATTTGTTATGGTTAAGGCTATTTTGTTTTATCAAATGTCATAATAAACTTTCAAGATTCAATATCGCCTTAATTTTATTAGTCCAGATTTGTTACCTATAATGTCAAATTAATGATATATTAAGAAGTAAATCTCACATAAATATTATTTCAAAATGAAGAGTTATATAATTGATTTATAAAACAAATACTAAATAATTGAGGAATTATGAAAAAATTCAAACAAGAAAATATTCAATTATTATAATTTAAATTAATTATTTTACTATCATTCAAACCTAATATTCGATGAGCACACATTTGAAAATTTGAACTATCCTCAAGTTTTGATGCAATGCTTATAAAAGATATTCAAATTCATCTAAATTTATAATTAGTTGATGAGCACACATTAACAAAAAAAAATATATTTAACTTAAATATTTGTCTTTATATATTTGGTACAATTTATAACCTATATATTTTTTACAGTGCTATTTTCTTATTGAACTTTGTTCAATTAAATTAATTCTCATATTAATTATTAAAGAAATTAGATAGTAATTTCGATTTTACTTTATATATTAATAAAATGAAAATAATATTTAAAATATTTTTTTTTATCTAATTCTATAATATAGAGTGATTAGTTTATTTTAAAATATTTTTTAACTGTATTTTTTTAAAAAATTTTATTTTCTTCACTGAATTTATTTAAATTATAATTATTTTTTAATTATCTTATATTAAATTCATTTTTATTTTAAAATAACAATCTAAGTTTAACCACTATTAATTCATAATGGTAAGATAATTGAAATATATCAAATGAATTATTGATCATAATATTTTGCATATAATATTTTTTTTTTTTTTTTTTTTAAATAGGGACCTATATAAACATAGCACTTAATAAATTGATTCAATATATAATGTTGATAAACTCAATAAAGAATGTTTTTGAAACAATGAATATTCATATATACACTAACATATATGTACTACATAATTTTCTAAAATCTATAATAGGATTAAGGGTGTTCAATATTTGGTCTGAACCGAATATCTGACCGAATTCGAATTCACCGAATTCGAATAAATCGAATTTGAATTTCATTTTCGGTTTTCGAATCGAATTTCAAACCAATTCGAATTCAAATACGGTTTTCGAATTTGTTTTTGAGTTTGGGTTTTAACTCGAAAACCAAACTGAAAATCGAATTCATTTTTTATTATTTATTCTTCTAAACTTAAACTCGAAAACCAAACTGAAAATCGAAATCATTTTTTATTATTTATTCTTCTAAACTTAACTTAAGAATAAGTTCAAAATAATCAAACTAGAATATTTTGAATTAAGATTTATAAGAAAAGAAAAAAATGAAACAAAAACACTAATGGTCTAGTGGTATAATAGTACTCTACCATTGTATAGACTCCGGGTTCAATTCTTGATTGGTACATTTTATTTTGAGTTTAAAATAAAAGAAAATTGAATTCGGTTTGAATTTGAATTATTTGAAGTTCAAACCGAATATAAAATTCGAATTCGGTTCGGTTTAATTAGAATTTATTTGAATTCGGTTCGGTTTTTGAATTGACGAGAAAAAACAAAAAATTCGATGAAACCGAATTGAGAAACTCGAATAACCCGAAACCGAACCGATGAACATCCTTAAATAGGATGATGATAGCTAGTTTACCTGATCAATTCAGGCAGAGGATAATTCGACAATTTCTGTTGATGTTGTTACCGTTCGTACTTGTAGAATTAATATTTTCAAATTTCTGCGGCTAATGTATAATAGTAAAAGAGACAGAGTTACGGTTAGAAGATCCTGCCATTTTCATGGAATCATGGGTATTGATTTCCTCCACCGAGTTAAACAAGAAAGTGAAAGATTGATCATGACCCATGACCTCCTCCTCTAATGTCCCACATTCAAACCACACATGTTCCATATCATAATCATCTTCAATGTATTTTTCCGTGGATCCTGCAATGTCATTAAGAGCTATCATCTCCTCCTTCGCGTTGAAGAATGATTGATCAAGTACTGTCATGATCTTCTCATCCTGCAATGTCTCAAATTCGAACCATATATGTTCGATATCAAAATCATCTTCTATATTTTTTCCTGTGTCGATCCTGCCATGGAGTGAAGGGTCCTCATCTCTTCTTCCGAGTTCAACAAGGGAAAAGATTGATTTTTAGAAGATAATTGGTTAGTAATCAACTCTAGTCTTTCTGCAATTTGGTTTGAGAATATTTTTAAAGATTTCTAAGATAACCCATCAAATAGAGATCCAATTCTATCTTTAGACAATCCAGAAGTCGATATTTGAACATGATCTGCAGAAGTAGCGAAGACTTTATTCTTCTTCTTTGAAATATCTTTTTTTAACGTTGGAGGATGAGTTTCAATTGATTTGGATTCTTAGGCCATGTCTCTATTCTTCAATTTTCTTCCAAACAGAGGAACACACATCAATGTCGCACAGGGAGGAGAACTCCATGCTCTTCCAACTTTAAGAAACAACAATTGAAAATTAAGATGACCAACATTAAGAAGAAGAGCATGGAGTTCTCCTCCCTGTGCGACATTGATGTGTGTTTTCTTTGTTTGGAAGAAAATGGAAAAATAGAGAAATGGCTTGAGAATCCAAATCAACTAAAACCCATTCTTCAACAATACAAAAAAGAAGAAGAAGATATACTATTGTAGATCATGTTCAAATATCGAAATCTGGATTGTTTAAAGCTAGAATTGGATCTCTACTCAATGTGTTGTCTCAGAAATCTTTGAAAATATTCTTGAACAAAATTACAGAAAAACTAGAGTTCATTACCAACCAATTATCGTACAAGAACCAATCTTTGACCTTATTGAACTCGGAAGAGGAGATGACGAACTTTCACTCCATGATAGGTTCGGTGCAGTCAAAATTTTATTGAAGATGATTTTGATTGAACGTATATGGTCCGAATTTGAGACGTTGGACGATGAAGAGATCATGACCCTTAATCAATCCTTCTTCTTCAACACAAAGAAGGAGATGATGGCCCTTGATGCCATTGCATGATCAACACTAAAAAATACATTGAAGATGATTATAATATGGAACATATATGGTCGAAATGTAGGAGATTAGAGGAGGAGAACATGACTCTTGATCAATCATTTCCCTTCTTGTTCAACTCGGAGAAGGAAATCACGACCATAGATTCGATGTCATTGGCAGAATCTTCCAACAGTAACTATGTCTTTTTTACTACTAGGCATGAGTTTCAGAAATTTGAAGTTATTGATTCTACCGGTACGAACGGTATCAATGACATCAACATAAATGGTCGACATGTGAGACATTAGAGTGGCAGTCCTTAGCATGTCCAACCTGTATGATCTAATTGCCCCTACCTTGATTTATCATGTGAAATCAACTACAAATCCATTCATCTACCTTTCTATTATAGATTTGAGAAAATTGTGTGTAGTAAATATATGTTATAGCCTATATTGATATTCATTGTTCTTAGTAAGTTTTAAACACATTCTTTATTGAGTTTATCAACATTTCAAGATATATTGAATCAGTTTACTTTAAACGTCTCGATTTACAATTTTTTATATGCAAAATTAGATGAAGAATTCATTCGATCCATTCCAATTATCTTAATTTCAAAATCATGAATTTATTTGATCCATTCTAATTATCATCATCTTCGTCATGTATAGATAAGATTAACAAAATAAAATGTCTCATTTTACTTTTTTTTTTAATTTAAATTGACAACGATAACTTTTTTTAATAGATTAAAGTTATAACCCTTTAATTGGATTGAGATTACAATCAGAAAAAAAATAAAATAAGACATTTGGTCAATCTTGTCTATTCATGACAAAGGTTTTAGGTTGTTTAAGAGGGAAATTTGATGAAATGACCCTGATAATGGGTCTAATTCGAAAAATTCCCAGGTTTCATAAACCTTGCAAAAATAGGATTTTTGCCATACGAAATGTCCATCTTGCTCTTGTGATTGCACTTACGCGTAATCTATCTATATATATAACAATGCTTAGTTTCAAAGTTTACGGATTGTCGGGTCGAGAGCTATGGTTAATTTAGACATATATGTGAGAGAAAATGGATACTTGGGTCGGATTCTGGGTTGACCCGTCCATAAACTTAAAACGGTTAAAAATAAAAATAAAAATGTTATATGTATGTTTCGAACTTGCAAGTACGACCCTTTAACCAACTAAGTTAATAAGACTTTATATTTTAAATTTAATACCAAATTTGATGATCGCGGTAAATTTTAAAAATATAAGTTTTACTTTTTAACTAACTAATATATATATATATATATATATATATATATATATATATATATATATATATAATGATACTTAATTTTCAAAGTGTTCGGATTGCCGGGTCGAGAGATGTGGTTAATTTGGATATATATGTGAGAGTAAATGAATATTTGAGTCGAATTGTGGGTTGACCCGTTTTTAAATTTAAAACGATTAAAAATAAAATAAAAAATGCTATATGTATGTTTCAAACTTGCAACATAACAAATCAAGTACAACTCTTTAACCAACTAAGATAATAAGACTTTATATTTTAAATTTAACACCAAATTTGATTAACGTGATAGAGAACAGGAAAAAACTTGATAGAAATGCATAGGGAATGATGTGTCACTCTCTAAACGAATTGAAAATTTAATAAGTGAGAATTTTCAGATTTTCAGTCCAATTAAAAAGTGACACCTCATTCCCTATACATTCCTGTCAAGTTTTTTCTGCTTCCTATCATTACTCATATACATATATATAAAAGGTTAAAAATAAAAAAATGATACTATAAATTTTTTTCCTTAGTTTTTTTATATCATTATTCGTGCAAATGCACGGGCTACATGCTAGTATGTAATAAGTATTACACTTACGCGAATTACACTTATGCGTAATATGTAATAAGTGTATTACACATTACTCGTAAGTGTAATACGCGAAAACTCTAATAGATAAACATTTTTCTATCCCATGTCTTTTTTCTAAACAATCAAAAGAGAATATTACGGCTGACGGATCTGTCCGAGATCGAAGCGACTGAAACTTTCCGGCAAAGACGATAACCGTGAACATAGTCCCTCTCACATCGTCTCTTAGTTGAAGCGGTTCAAGATTGGCTGTACACCGATGGTGAAGATTCTTCTGCAACTGAATTTCATAAATATTTAGATTCATTGAAAGCTATTGGGGAACTCATATTTTCTAAGTTTATTCTTAAAAACACATGTTTAGTTTTTTTTGAGTTTGTTTAAACGCAAAGTATGATGCTCATTAGAGGGAAAGACATGATTGCAGATATAATAAGCTTACACCACGACCAGTTGCATATAAGCTTGCTCGAAAGTATCTTAATGAGGTGCAATAGGTAATTTTATTTAGTTAACTATAAATGTGGGTGATCTGCTACTAGTATCCATCTAACTTTGGATCATCAAGATTTTGCTTGTATTTCACTTGGCAATAATAGTCTAACTTTTTTTTTGTTTGCTACATTCCTATTATTCATTTTCTTTCTCATCGATTTTCAAACCCTAGGAACATCTCTACAAGTCTTATTATTATGATAAAAGTGTTAAAATAGTACTACAAGCTTTAAGACACCACAACAAAAATAATAGTTCTAAGACAAATTAATTTGAAACTAGTTATTAAGTCTTATTTGTAGTAGCAACAACATTGTGCACTTATTGTAGAAAATATCTTATAATAGTAACGAAATTAGTCATGTCCGATATCTTTAGCCGAGAGGGCCATGGAGCTTCCCTTTATCCAAATTGGGACACTAGACTAACGGAAGCCAGTCATGTTAGAATCAAGAACGCAGATAGAAGATGATCACAGTTTTAGACCTGCACGACCATGATATCGGACTTGCGGAACCAACTGCACTTAGAAGGTCAACAAAACTGCACATGCACTCGTAGGAACTTGCAGCTTGGTTAAAATGCTAGTAACCGCACAACCTCCGACTACAATCGTCAACCATAGTGTGGCAACCGACCGCAAACTGTAGCTAAAATCAGACTATAAATAGGCTTGCACCTGCACTAGAAAGCTTGTTGTCTGCACAATACCAACAACCGCACAGTCTGCAACTCGCAAAAGAACTAGTAACCACACCTGAACAGTCTTACATAGTACAACAACAGCCGCCTTCACAAGTAGATGAAGAACTAGCACCTACAATGGACCACAAACATCAGGGTTGAACTGCGACTGCACCAGCAAAGTCTATGACCTGTTGGCTTTGACTGTTGGATCTTTCTAAGAACAGCTATGAAGATATGAAACTCTGGAAAATAGATATTTGCTAAAGAGGAAAAAGTATTGAGAATCTTAAGTGTTGTATTATTAACCTTTACAAACAACTCTTATATAGTAGTAATTAACATAGAAACCCTAAATTACTTATACATACAGGTCCAAGCCCATTAATAATTAAATAAACTCTAATGGTATAAAATATAATAAGGGCCTATAATTTTCAATTTTTTGACAATCAATGCTTTAACTCACAATCTCCCTCGTAAGCTTGATTGGGTTCGAGATTCTTCACGCTGAACAGCTCTCGCATCTCTACAAATTTGACTCTTACTAGCGCCTTAGTGAGAATGTTTGCACGCTGCTCTTTAGTATCTACGAACTCTACAACGATCTGTCAATTCTCGATGCATTCACAGATGAAGTGGAACCAAGTGTCGATGTATTTGCTACGTCCATGAAACACCGAATTCTTCATTAATGCTATTACGGACTTGTTGTCGACATAGAGGATTACTGGCCTCGGCTTACATCCAAGCACCTCGCTCAACAAGTTTCTCAGCCAAAGTCCTTAACACGACGCTACAGTAGTTGCCATACACTCCACCTCCATGAAGATAAACAACAGTTCGTTGCTTTTGAGATTGTCAGGTGATTAGATTCCCGTTGAGATAAAACACCATGCCTCAAGTAATTTTTTTGCCGTTTGTGTCACCGGCTAAGTCGCTGTCAGTAAAACCAACGAGTTCTTCAACTTCTCGTACTCTTCTTAATTGAATCCCATAGCTCGTCGTTCCCTTCACGTAACGAATAATGTGTTTTACTATTTGTTGGTGTAGAGTGGTAGGCTTCTCCATGTATTGACTCACTATGCCAACTGCATAAGAGATATCGGGTCAAGTGTGCGTCAAGTACTTGAGACACCCGATGATACTCCTATACTCCTTCAGATCCACTAAACTTCCTTCCACATCCTTTCTGAACTGCAACTTTGCTTCCATAGGATACTTGCTCGAGTTACAATCCTCCATTACAAACCGTTTCAATACATTCTTCGCATAAGCTTCCTGCTTCACCTCGATGATATCTTTCTTTTGGTCCACCTTAATACCAAGATAGTACGAGAGTAGTCCGAGATCACTCATCTCGAACTCCTTCATTATCTGTTTTTTAAACTCTTCAACACCCTTGATGCTTGATCATGTTACAATCAAGTCGTCCACATATACGCCAACAATGAGTACTTCTTCTCTATGGTTTCTCGTGTACACAGCCTGCTCTTGAGAATAATTCATGAAGCCGAGACTCATCATTCTCTTGTTGAGGCAGGTGTTCCACATCCTTGGTGCTTGATTTAGTCCGTAGAGAGCCTTGTATAACTTGTTCTCTTTATTGTTGATGATGAAGCCTTCAGGTTGAGCGACATAGACTTCTTCTTCGATGTCATCATTAAGAAATGCTGATTTGACATCCAAGTGGCGAATCTCCCATCCACGGTGAGCTGCGATGGCAAGAATTGTCCTGATTGTGTCAAGTTTCGCCATCAGTGCAAATGTCTCCTCAAAGTCAACGCCTTGCTTCTACATATAGTCTTTTGCTACCAATCTCGCTTTGTGCTTGAGGATGTTGCATTCACAATCTCTTTTCAACTTGAAAACGCTTGAGGATGTTGCATTCGCTATCTCTTTTCAACTTGAAAACCCACTTTAACCCGATGGTCTTGTGACCAGGTGGTAAGTCGGTGAGATCCCATGTCTTGTTCTTCCTGATAAATTCGAGCTCTTTGTTCATGGCCTCATTCCATGACTCTTAAACTATCGCCTCGTGATATGTTGTTGGCTCGTCGGTGGTGAGAAACAACAATTCATCAAGATCCATCTTTACCAGTGGTGCCTCCACATAGACATCGGCGAGGGAACGAAGTTTGATGGGGCCAACTTCGGTTTTGGACTCACCCGAGCTCTCTTGATGACGATGGGAGTTTGGTGTACTTGTTGCGTTTTCCAACTCCGCTAGGTTGTCGTCATCTTGTAGGATTCTGAACTCCAAGGAGTTTTGTACGAGCTCGTTGTCGTCGTTGCACCACTCTCACTTCTTTTTCTCTTCGAACAAGGCATCTCTTCTCACACGGATTTTCCCACAAGTTGAATCAAGAAACCTATGTTCCTTGATTTCGTCTTCGACACCAAGGTACACCATGTCTTGACTTCGATCATCAAGCTTCTTGAGATGTGGTCTCGCTATCTTGACATGTCCATTACACCCAAATACTCTCAAGTGCTCTAGATGAGGTCGCTTACCGGTCCATACCTGGTAAGGAGTGCAAGTTCCTAGCACCTTTGTCGAGAGAAATCTTGTATAACCAATTTTTCAATTTCTCCACCTTCATCAATAGAACACCATTTTGGTCAAACATATTTAGGAGAGAGCTAGCTAAGATTATCGTGTTGCCTTTTTCTGTCATCTGGTCGAGACTTATAATATTACTTTTCAATTTTGGAATGTAATATACCACAGTCAATATACGTTGATCTTCGTTCTTCCATTCAAACAAGATGGATCCTCGACCCTTGATCTCGACGAGTGAGCCGTCTCCGAACTTCACATTTCTTGTGATTTTCTCGTTGAGCTCATTGAACTTCTCTCGATGACCCGTCATATGATTTCTTGCTCCATTGTCAAGGTACTGCATGTCGGTGTAATTATACTCATCGCCACTTGCGAGGAGGTTCGCCATGACTTTCTCTTCATTAAGCACCACCACATCTGGTTCCTCTTTGGACGATTCTTGCTCGAGCTCTTCAAGGTTTGTCTCCTCATCTTTGGGAAAAGTGTTCGTCACTTCCTTGGCAAATATTAATGATGGCTCCTCATCATGGAAGCTAGTGAGGTTTGCTTCATCGCTGGGCCTTTGGTTAGGGCACTCAGATGCATAGTACCCATACTTTTGACAAGCGTAACACTTCACTGTGCTCTTGTCTTTGCAAGGCTTGGTTTCTTCTCGTCGAGATGAGCTTTCTCCATGACCTCGACCTTCATCTCTCACTTTTCCACGACCTCGGTTATCTCCACCATTACCGTTGCGACTCGACGATCTAGAAGAAAAATTGGCTTCGCCACTTTTCTTCATTCGTGACATCCATTCATCATGCATGAGCAATATGTGCTCCTCCTCTTGGTCTCCGTATCCGCGAAGTCTCTCCTCGTGGACTTTGAGACGACCTACGATCTCCTCGACGGTCATATTCTTGAGGTCACCAAATTGCTCGATCGCTGTAACAATCTGCATGTATGTTTGTGGTAAGAATCTAAGGAACTTCTTGACGACGGAGATCTCCTCCACCTTCTCTCCTAACGAGCGGATACTAGTCACGATGGATGTCAATTTCATGGCGAAATCATCCACTGATTCCCTATTCTTCATATGAATCGCTTCAAATTGTGTCTTCAAGGTTTGCATTTTTGCCTCCTTGACTCTCTCCACTCCAACATACATTGTCTTTAATGTCTCCCACGTTAGTTTGGCGGAATCTTTCTCAGCCACCATGAGAAGGACGTCCTTAGGGATTGCTTGATAGATGGCGGCGAGAGCCATTCTATCCATTCGTTCGTCGACATCTTCTAGCATCACGTTATCCCACACTCTTTGTGCTTGTAAGTTTACTTGAATAGTGATTTGCTGAGCCCTTTCTTGGTTGAGAATCATTTCTCCATTCATAGCTTGCATCAACATCCTTAAAGTTTGGTTTCTCAACCCTTTGAGGTTTGCCCTCTCATTAAAACCAACCTTCCATTTGCCTTTTGCCTTCTCTTCGGTTTCCCCTATTTCCTCCGCTTTCTTGTTTACTGCATTATTCTGACATTTGTTTCCAACTCTGATTTCTTCCAGACCAGCACTATTTTCCTTTTGTTCCTATGTAATTTCCTTCTTCTTGTTGGTCGCCTCTATTTTATTTTGCTTTCTTTTTTTCCTCTATGACTTACCAGTTTTATCGGATTGATTCTGATTCCCAAAAGAATCAGCAACAAATTCATTTGAAAAAGTTTGTTTATTTGGACAATCAGTATGTATTTCATTTTTGCTCTTATCTCCGTTGACATTCATCTTAACAGAATTATCGAATGTTATAGTGGAAGAATGCATACCTGGAGCTTTTCCAGAGTTGACATTTATGCTCTTGCTCACGAATTTAGAGTTGTCATCTTTTCCTTCTTTAGCCAGAGTGTCTTTGTTTTTATGAGACGTAATGGGGTATGTGCCTTTATTTCCTTCCTATTGGTTATCTGCATCCTGAACTTTCTTTGGGTGAGTGGAGCAGAAATTTGATACCTCAGGTGCATGTTTAAGAGAATTGGTCAGGCTTGAGCCAAAGGTTGATAAAGAAGAATGATTCCCTATTACAGAAACCTCATGTTTCTTGATTCGAAATGACAAAAACAGACAGATTCAAACAACAGGTTTATCGCGATGCGCGATTAAAAAGGTTAAAACCCTAGCGGTGCTTGTGAATGATCCAATCGGGTTTCCGCGATACTGTCGATCGTGTCGTTCGTGGCGATCGTGTCGTTTGTGCCGACCTTGACTTCGATTATGCGGTATTGACTGTGTCGCTCGTGCCGCGGAGAATACAACGAAGCACAATCTGTATTGAAACCCTAGTAGCGCTTGCGAAACATGGGATTATGTGGCTATGTCAATCGTGCCATTTTTGCGAATTGTGTCGTTCATGACGATCATACCGTTCGTGATGATCATACCGTTCGTGACGATCGTGCCATCGATTGTGTTGTGTCAACCGTGTTGATCGTGCCGTCGATTGTGATGTGTCAACCGTGCCGATCGTGATAATAATAATTATTATTATTAACCAAACAATAATATATTTAACTTCTACATTAATATATATAAAATTAAATTCTTTCAATCTACATTTATATATTATATATAAATAATAAATACGAAGGATTTGTAATTATTTGTTTATATATATTTTAATTATTTTAAATTCATTTATAATTATCCTCATATTTATTTTCAACTTTATCTACCTTTCATTTAAATTTTTGTAACTCAATTAATCCATTTTTAATTAAATGTTCATCTCCTCTTCCGAGTTCAATAAGGGCAAAGATTGATTCTTGGATGATAATTGGTTGGCAATCAACTCTATTTTTTCTGCAATTTGATTCGAGAATATTTTCAAAGACTTCTGAGACAATCCGTCAAGTAGAGGTCCGATTCTAGCTTTAGACGATCCAGATTTATATGTTTGAACATGATCTGTTGCTGCAATAGTAGTGGACGTCTTCTTCTTCCTCTTTGAAACTTCTTTTTTGTAGCGTTCAAGAATGGGCTTAACTTGATTTAAATTATCCGGCCAAGACTCTATTCTTCCATTTTCTTCCAAACAGAGAAAACATACGTCGATGTCACAGAGGGAGGAGAGCTCCATGCTCTTCTTCTTAATGTTGGTCATCTTCATTGTCAATTGCTGTTTCTTCTTATCGCATTTGATCGTATTCTCTTTCGCACCTTCTTTCACCATTGTACTTGAAGGATTAATGAAGTTGTCTTAAAAAAGAGAGAAAATGGTATTTGTTTGAGTTGTTAATTGCTGGTAATTAGAGCAAATAAACCAATGAATAGGTTTGGTAATATATATATAGGTGGCTGATTTTAAATTTGTTACCGTTATTAGGGTTAAGAGAATTTGTGTTATGTTTTTGAAAAGAGAGTGAAAATATATTTTGTGTTGTTAGATGGGTTAGGGATTTGGGTTGATTTTGCAGTTCGATGTGTTAGGTATTTGGGCCAAGTTGGTAGATTGTGGGATTTTGTAGAGATTTGGGCGGATTAGGTTAGGGATTTAAAAGTAATTATTATGTTTGATATATTAGGATTTTGTATTTAGATTAAGTTAGTTAGGGATTTAAAAGTAATTATTAGGATTTTGTAGTTAGATTAGATTTTAAAGTGATTATGTTACCGTTGGGGGGATTCGGATTTTGTTTGTAGTTGATCGATTTCTTCTTCTCATTATATAATGTTTAAAGGTATTGCAGTTCACGCATCTGTACGATCGTCATTCATAGTGGATGCCCATCTTGGTAGCATTTCCCTTTCGATCCACCACTGTAATTTCGTTGGGGAGAACGCTTTTCGGTTGAACTTCAACGATCATCCTAGTATATGTGAGATTTTTGTTTTCCTTAGTGATTTTGTCCATGTATAGCGGGTTTCCTAGAAGGCTAGCGAAATGGCTTAAGGCTTCTACGTTGTACATGTGGGGAGGGATATTTCGCAACTTGAACCAGATTTGCACTGTTTCTTTTGGAATATTGTCATAGCTCGTACCCTCATTCCATTTTTCGAGCTTCATGCATTCTTTCCCCACGTGTGTATGTCCCAACTCTAAAATTTTCTCAAGATTAGCCTCTTGATTGAATTTCAGGAAATACATGTCGTGACTGTTAGAGGTGATCTTCATTAGACCTTCTTTTTCCCATTGCTTCATGAGTTTTTCCTTGGTGGCATCAAAAGTGGCAGATTCTTTCCCAATATAATTACCCACTATCACCTGTTCCCATGATCGAACGCAATTTTCTTCCACGTCTGATGGTAGCTTGAACTCAAAGGGATTTTCGAGTTTTTCCACCTTTGATTTGAACTCACCCAGGAAAATTTGTCCGTTTTTGGGATTTTGTTTTCACTTTATTTTGCTAAGTTTTGACCCTGCTTTGTGTTTGGATTCTTCTTCCAGACTTGACCAACCTGACAATTTGAGTTATTCTTTAGAGTATACACCTTTGTCTTGGTACATTTTGTCAACTCTTTCATTGTGTTGACGGACCAGCTAACAATAATGTCATACTCCTCTTTTTTTAGAAGGTTCCAATCTTGAAGGTAGTGCAAGTTTACTTAAATAGTGATTTGTTGAGACCTTTCTTTGTTGAGAATCATTTCTCCATTCATAGCTTGCATCAACATCCTTAAAGTTTGGTTTCTCAACCCTTTGAGGTTTGCCCTCTCATTAAAACCAACCTTCCATTTGCCTTTTGTCTTCTCTTCGGTTTCCCCTATTTCCTCTACTTTCTTGTTTACTGCATTATTCTGACATTTGTTTTCAACACTGATTTCTTCCACACCAGCACTATTGAAACCCTAGTAGCGCTTGCGAAATAGAGGATTCTGTGACTATGTCAATCGTGCCATTTTTGCGAATTGTGTCGTTCATGACGATCGTACCGTTCGTGACGATCATGCCGTTCGTGACGATCGTGCTATCGATTGTGTTGTGTCAACCGTGTTGATCGTGCCGTCAATTGTGATGTGTCAACCGTGCCGATCGTGATGATAATAATTATTATTATTAACCAAACAATAATATATTTAACTTCTACATTAATATATATATAATTAAATTCTTTCAATCTACAGTTATATATTATATATAAATAACAAATACGAAGGATTTGTAATTATTTGTTTATATATATTTTAATTATTTTAAATTCATTTATAATTATCCTCATATTTATTTTCAACTTTATCTACCTTTCATTTAAATTTTTGTAACTCAATTAATCCATTTTTAATTAAATGTTCATCCAAATATGGATGTGAAGATTTGTGTTTACTCTGAACCTAAATTAATGTAAGTAAAATATGTTATCAATTTAAGGTCTTTCATAGATATGAAATATTATTATAAAGATTTAAAGATGTTTATGCACTATCACCTCTTAAACAATCTAATGTCTTTGTCAATATATAGACAAGATTGACCAGATGTCTTATTTTATTTTTTATTAAGTAATTTTAACCTAAGTTCTTTTATAAATAATTTACTATTAAGATTGTAATCTCAATCCAATTAAAGGGTTATAACTTTAATATATGAAAAAGTTATCGTTGTCGATTTAAATGAAAAATTAATTAAGATGGGGCATTTTATTTTGTTAATCTTGTCTATACATGACGAAAATGATGATAATTTGAATGGATCAAATACATTCATGATCTTGAAATTAAGATAATTGAAATGGTTCAAACGAATTCTTAATCAAATTTTACATATAAAAAATTACAAATCTAGACGTATATAATAAGCATATTCAATATATCTTGAAATGTTGATAAACTCAATAAAAATGTTCTGGAATCTTATTAAGAACAATGAATATCAATATAGAACTATAACATATATTTACTACACACAAATCTATAATAGAATGATGGATGGATGGATCTGCAGTTGGTTTCACTTGAACGACATAGAGTATCCTGCAAACGGCATAGAATTAAGAGTCGTGATTTCCTCCTCCGAGTTTAACAAGAAGGGAAGTGATTTATCATGGGCCATGATCTCTGTCTCCAATGTTCCACCTTCGGACCATATATGTTTCATATCAAAATCATCTTCAGTATATTTTTCTAACGTGGATCTTGCAATTTCATCAAGGGCTGTCATTTCCTCATCCGTGTTGAAGAAGGATTGATCAAGGGTCTTGGTTTCTTCATCCTCCAATGACTCAAATTCTGACCACATACGTTCAATATCAAAATCATCTTCAATAAATCTTGATTGCACCGAACCTGTCATGGAGTGAAGGGTCGTCATCTCCTCTTCCGAGTTCAATAAGGGTAAAGATTGATTCTTGGATGATAATTGGTTGGTAATCAACTCTTGTTTTTCTGCAATTTGGTTCGAGAATATTTTCAAAGATTTCTGAGACAACTCATCGAGTAGAGATCCAATTCTAGCTTTCGACAATCTAGATTTAGATATTTGAACATGATCTGTTGTAGTGGAGATCTTCTTATTACTCTTTGAAACTTCTTTTTTGTAGCGTTGAAGAATGAGCTTAACTTGATTTAAATTATCAGGCCAAGACTCTATTCTTCCATTTTCTTCTAAACTGAGAAAACATACGTTGATGTCGTAGAGGGAGGAGAACTCCATGCTCTTCTTCTTAATGCTGGCCATCTTCATTGTCAATTGCTGTTTCTTCTTATCGCACTTGATCGTATTCTCTTTCGCACCTTCTTTCACCATTGTTGTATTTGAAGGATTAATGAAGTTGTCTTAAAAAAAAGGAGAGAAAATGGGATTTGTTTGAGTTGTTAATTGCTGGTAATTAGAGCAAATAAATGGATGAATATGTTTGGTAATATATATAGTTGGCTGATTTTAAGTTTGTTACCGTTATTAGGGTTAAGAGAATTTGTGTTATTTTTTTGAAAAGAGAGGTAAAACAGAAACCCTAACTTTCCAATAAAGTTTTGCAACTAAATGAACGACCAAGTTATTAGAGTTACCGTGTCGTTCGTGCCGATTGTGTCGATTGAGACGATCGTTCCGAAAGCGACCCAAAGCGACTAGCAACCGCGAACAACACAAGTGAACCGCGACATTGATATTTTGTCGATCGTGTCGATCATTTCTTTTGTGTCAATTGTGTCGTTCGTGTCGATCGTGCCGTTCGTGATGAGAGAATTGGCTGATATCTCCCGAGCTTTTCTCTCTCTTACTTGTTTTTTCACTATAAGAGTTCAAAAGTCATTGTTATTGATTTAAATAAAAAAGGTAAGATTATGATTTTTTTTTTTCAATCTTGTCTATTCACATATTTATGATGAAGATGATATAAGTGGAATGAATTCTTAATTTTTTAATTAAGAAAATTGAAAATGTATAAAATGAATTCTAGATCTTAAAATCAAGTTAATTGAATGAATTCTTTATTAATCGTTTATTTGATTTGGTAGTGTTTATTTTCTTGTTTTTAGAGACTCTCATTTTAATCATTCTCTGCGTGTAGTTCATTAATTGATCATATATTGAACAAAGACCTTTAGTGCCAATGACAGAAAATTTGAAAATGGACTTTGAATTGCTGTCATGACCTTTTTTTTCATGCTTTTGTTAATTTTTTCCTCCTGAACGACCCTTCATCGCGCCTTGAGCCAAACAAACGAAAACCCCTAATTTTGGGTTTCCTAAAAATTATGAAAGTAAAAGATCTTATCCATTTTATTCTAGTTGTTTTTCTTAAATTAATAATATTTTTAAATATATAAACTAAAATATATACGTATAAAATTTAAATGTTGAAATATTTATTAATTTGGACCTAATTTATTTAATTCAAATATTTATATTTATATTAAAAATATAAATATAACCACCAAATAAATGCTTACAATTATGCTAAAGAATAAATCAAAAATAATATATATGAATCACCCTTCAAAGAAGGACAGAAAGTACTCTTAACACTCTGGTTGGTTCTCCAATCACAATCACCAAGTTACATCATTCTTAATCTACTATAATTAATTTATAAATCACCCTCCCTCCCTAGCTAGTTTACCTTCTCGTAGATTGTTATCGTCTCTCCTCCTCCTCCTCCGTTCATCATCTAGATCCGTTCTTAGATCGTTCTTAGTTTACCATCTTCAGGATACAGACCTTATATATATGAGGTGGTTTTGAAGTTACAAGAAGAAGAAGACATGCTTTAGTTAGTTAGTTCTACTTCTAGTGTTTTCTCTTTAAGAGTCCAATTGTGAATAATACTTATTTAGACTGTGTTTTTGATACTTCAGGAACCCTTCCAGCTTTAATTTCTTCTTTTTTTGGATACTTATCTAATCATGCCCCCTTACAACTTCGTTTTTGATACTTTTTCAGGTGATAAACATGATTGACCGTAAAATATGAATAGCATTTTTCCTTGTTTGATCTTCTAATGTGAAATTGTTGGAATTACCGGAAGCCATTTTTAGATGGTGGATATTATCATGCATCAAGTATGTATATACTAATGATTCATATAATTTGTTGACCAGTTGATGCACATTTGCAATGGCACGACCAAACCCAGCAAAGCTTGCGAGGTAAATGATTCATCCTTTCCAGCTTTGAATCAGCCATCACATATAGCCTAGTGCCTGTATCCTGAAGATGGTGCTTGAAGTGGCCCAGCATTTGATGAGGACGATAGCTACGGATGGTGCGTATGTACTGGAGGTCTTGTGTGAGGACCAAAAGTACTTAACACTGGTTCTCAAATCACCGTAAGTTACATTCTTAATCCGTATCGAATGCTGATCTACTATAATTTATGAATCTTCACAATAAAACTTATTTTGTACATGGTTGCTCAAATTCCGCTCCTATTTGCTAATTCTATATACATCTGTGTTGATTTCCGATCCATTGTTGTATATTTCTGGTGATGCTGTTAAGAACGGTTTGCCTTTCCTTTATGGGGATTTAGGCTTGGAAATATGGCTCTATCTAATTGTCTGAAGATGTAAGCTAGCACAACTATTTTATTGGCTTTCTTGAATCTTCTTTTTATTTTTACTTCTAAAAGAATAAGATGAACAATACATTTAATCTATTAAGGACCCTAGATATTTTGACCTTAAATCTTGCCTTTGATAACATCCATTAAGTTCTCTCCCTCCCGGTAGCATAACAATGATTGACAGTTATTGATAATGGAGTCGTTCCCATTCACAAAAAAAAAATAATGGAGCCGTCCCTATATTTGCGAATCTTATGTGCTCTTCTAATGACGAAACTCGTGATCAACTCCATAAAGCCCGAATCTTCAACGTCTATCAGTTTTCACCCACCGACCAAAGCTTATAATTAAAAATTTTACTGTTAAATCATGAACTCAAGGCTAATCATTTTTACTGATAAGCTTGGATCCTAATAAAGTCCTGATCATTTTACAGAATCAAGAAAACCCTCCACACCCTTTGACATTTTATTTGTGGGTTATGAATGTTAATCCATTGTTGTTAAAAAATTGATCAATTCACATTGTTTTAACCAATGTTATTATTGAAAGGGGTTCTATTGTCAGTTGAGTTTATCCAAGATATAAGAGATTTAGGCTATAGGTAAAATGAAGATTTGCTCTTGGCTTTAACACGTAATTGGGTTAGCTCAGTATTAGTATTATACAATGTAGTTATCGATGCACTTGTGATATCCAATTAATTAGATTTAGCTTATTTGAAATTCTGACAAATGCAAGCCTAATTCCTCATTCATTGAACTTGCAAAACTGGTGTTGTAGGTGAATCACTTCATTTGGTTAAACAAATGGAGGTTTCCAAATGTATTTACATACACAATTTTAATAAATGAAGTGTTTTCTGTAGTTGAGAAAATGAAAGAGAATGTAAATCCAAACGAGGCCATTTATAGGTCTATGTTGATGGGGGAATTTTGTGTTCTTGTACAAGCAGCCCTGGTTGCCAACGTTGTTGAATGTTTGCATGTAATTCCATGGCTAGAAAATGAAGATTATGCCACATTTAACATGGTAATGACTTGTTTAATCAAAATTTTGTATATTCATGAAGTATCTGTAATTTAATTTTAATACTTATATTAAACTTATCAAAGAAGGTAACCTTCACTTAACTCAGATATGTTGAAACTCTGAAAGAGATGCGAAAAGGGAATATCGTTAAATCTCATCACTTTCAACTCTCTAATTAACTGTTATTGCAAATTGTTGAAATCAACTAAGCCAAACAAATGTTACCATTACTATTGAAAAATGATTTTCGTTCTCATATTTTCACTTTCACTTCGATAATCAAAGGCCTTAACGGCCTTAACCGAATATATCAGATATATGATGGAAATGGTCGATTGTGACGATTCCCCTAATTCCATTAAGTATAACATCTTAATTCGTTCTTTGCACAATTGTGGATGTTTACAAATCTCTGAAACTTTTAAAAAAATGAGGCACATGAAGTTTCTTCATATGTGTTCTCTTTCTTATTCAATGTTATATGAGATAAATAAGGTTTTAAACGTGATGAAAAATGTTATAGTATCTATGTTTGTTATATAATAGTCATATTATTTTATTTATTGTATTTTTAGTAAGTGACTATGATTTTGAGAAATTGGACAAAATAAATATTATACTATTTTTATTTTATGTCCTAATTTGAGATAAAAAAAAATTAAGTTTATGTAATTTTAATGTGACTTTTTAATTTTACAAAATATTTTTATATAAATAATAATATATTAATGTTTTATAACTTTTATATTATTTTAAGCCAAACACTAATATATTTAACTTATACATTACATATAATTTACGGTCTAAAATAATTTATAATTTATAGAATGTGTATAGAGATAATTTTATTATTGAGCTTTGTTTAATTATCTAGTTAGGTAGAGAAGTAGATATATTTTATTTTTACTTTTTCTATTATTATAAGAAAAATAAAAAAATATATATATATTTTTAACTAACTTTATAATATAAGGTGATCAGTTTAAAATATTTATTTATATTTTAATTAATTATTCATGTTATATTTTAAAAAAATAATTAATTATTTGTAACTGTATTGTTTTCTTAATTTTTTTAACATGTGTATTTTTTTAACTAAATTTGTTTAAATTAAAATTTATTTATATATTTTGTATTAAATTAATTTTTATTTTTAACAATTATTAATTAATATCATTATTTATGACACAATATTTTATGTTAAAAAACTTAATAATTATAATAATATTTTAAACTAATATGATAAATATTTAACAAACTATTACTAGTCATCCCTACATTTATAAAAATAAATTCTTCCAATCTTCATTTATATATTATATATAAATAATTACACAATTTTAAAATTTAAAATTACTTATTATTATAATATATATATATATATATATATATATATATATATATATATATATATTTACCTATCAACATTTTATATAAATATTTATTTAACTCTTATTTTATAAATATATAATATTACTTATGTTTAAAAAATTTAAATTAATATTTTTAAAAAATAAATATTTTAGAAAAATAAATAAATTAAAAAGATGATATTAATAATTTACATATGTGTGTTTTTATATGAGAATATACATGATAATAGATTTATCATGAAATATATGTTTTCTTAAAACTAGTTTATAAATGATGATAGAACAATAACATCAACAATCCTATAAACAACGAAAAAGTCCTTAGGTGCGTAGCATAGCAAGTGTCGAATAATATATGGCAATACGCGGGGATTTGAGGTGGCTCGAGATTCAATGCGTCTCAACTTTGGTTTATTGTCAGACATCTGTTTAAAATAAAATATTTATATATAATGTTTTTAATGGTATCTGAGAACTTTTAAAATCAATTATGTAAACATAATTAATTTTGTTCAAATTTTAATAATTTAGGGATTTATGGTAATAAAAAACGATTTATTGAAATCTGGTTTAAATTAATAAAAATAATTAATTTAAAAAAAATATTATTTATTTGAAAATAAAGTTGTTAAATGATTTTAGAAAAATCAGTAAAATGTACGTATCTAAACGCACTTTATACTAAAGTTTCCAAAGAGGGTTTGTTATTTGATTACGCTCGGAAAGGACTTCCGCAATATGTCCTCCATGCCCGTTAAAAACATTTGTATTATTTTAAAAGTCTAGCTATCAAAAGATTTATTTATAACATTACTTCCTTTAATTAGTAATCTAGGGTCCTAAACAAGGATAAGTTTATATTACATAAATAATTATACAAAATTATTTAAAAGTGTATACATGTGATTGCAGTTGCATAAGATTGAGTACAAACAAGATCTAAAAAATATTAGAATTTAAAAATAAATTCTAAATGGGGCCTTAGTCAAAATATTTGTTTGGAAAATATTCCGAAAATAGTTTGAAATTATTTTCTGATCTCTCGGGATTATTTTAAAATAGATTGAGTTCCAAAATTACAAAAATAATTTTGGGTTTTAAAAAGTGGAACCAAACAGGCTTAGGACTCGAGTCCTAGGGCTTTGGTCTGTTTTTATCGGTTGAAGATCGGATGGGCTCGATCTAGACCGAGGGTGCTATAGAGGATTAGAGGGTTCGGGAGGCTTGGTCCTGAACTCAGATTGTTCGGTCCTAGGTTTGAGAGTCTCATACCAGATCTAGATTTCTCGGCCGTGGGTCCTAGGAGGCTCGTCCCAGGTCAGACCTCTCAGTCCTAGGTGAAAATCCTCGGTCAAATTTATCGGTCTTTGCTCAAGAACACCGGTCCTAGGGCTCGGTCCTAACTCAAGAACACTAGTCCTAGGTCTCGGTCCTTACTTAGAATCATCGGTCATGGGTCTTAGTCCTATGTTAGTTTTCTCGGTTCTCGGTCTCAATCAGGACCAAGAATCCTCGGTCCTCGATCGTATAGGACTCTGTCCAAGAACACCAAATATTCTTCTGGTTCAAAAGTTGCAGTTGTAACTTTTAAAACAGATCATGAAAACATGATTTGTAAGTTGCTATCAACTCCATTGAATGTAGGGATCATAACCCCTAATCCTAAACTCAATCAATCGAAATCTAAATCGATTGTTTTTTCAAAATAATTTTTAGGGAAAATTTTGGGATGTTTTGAATTAGGCCATGTCTTGTTCCAACAACTTCGAAATGATGTTTACAATCGATCATGACCAAAACAAGAACATTAATAAGCTCTGTAACATCTTTTCAAACTAAAATTTAATCTTTATTTTTCTAAAATTTAAGATCAATCAAACATAATCGGGTTGTATGTAATATCATTTGAAAATTATCCTAATATGTTTACAAACATGTTAGGCAACTATTTGAATCAAAATTCAAAAGCAAAAGCTCAATAATACGAAATTCAAAATTTCCAGATTTTCAAATTAAATTTGAGTTTTTTTATTGTGGTTGAATTGATGAAATCTCTTTCGACGGAAAACTTATAAATCTAGGGATTGGTTTCAACTATAGGAAGCACGAAATTGAACCCTAAATAAATCAACCCGATCAAACTTAAAAAATTCTAATTTTGAATCACAACTTGAATTACAGTAGGCCTGGAAGATTACCAGCGATTGGAGAACACTCCAATGATCTTTATGGAGCTTTCCAAAGCTCTGGATCGAAGTTTAGAA
Organism: Impatiens glandulifera; assembly: GCF_907164915.1. Taxonomy (NCBI): domain Eukaryota; kingdom Viridiplantae; phylum Streptophyta; class Magnoliopsida; order Ericales; family Balsaminaceae; genus Impatiens; species Impatiens glandulifera. Next base: position 22,257,567 of record NC_061865.1, read on the forward strand.
CGATAGAGTAGTTTCTTCTAAAACCAGTCGTCGGAGCTTCTTCAAAGTTCTTCAAGCAGGCTGTATTTAGTGGATTATGTTCGATGGATTGGAAGAAGAACACATAAGGAGTATTTATACTCAATCTAAGACGGTTTCAAAGTCAAATTCATATCGAATTTAGCTTCTGAAACAGTATCCTTCGATTTATATTTTGTCTTCACCAACCTAGTTCAAGGGTGGATAAGGATAAAACATGGGGAAGATGGAGCTTCTGGAAAGTCGTCATCGTCGAGCGCGTTACTCTAGCCTCGTGAAGAGATGAACAAAACATCGTCATTTTGTTTAAATAAATGTGTCGTTGGCGTTCCGTCCATCGCTAGGCATTCCGTCTAGCGTTCAGGCATATGGGCTAACGGGGTTAGCGTCCCGTTAGTTGATCCAGTGTGGACCTGGGCGCGCGCTTCCTTTGTCACAACCGGATGCGTGACTTCTTTCTGGGCGCTGTACGAAAATCCAGCGCTGATCCGATGGATACAAATCATGTTCCAGTCGACTCCCTTATTTTCAGCCACACTAGATTATCAGTTTTTATTTTTAATAAAAGGGTTATTTGAAATCAATTTTTTTTAATATTTTTTCACTAAATTAATACACAAATATTTTTGTAAACATAATAAAAATTATGTTCATTTATTTTTTTTTGGGTATTTTGGGATATTTATTTAATTATTTTAAGTCATAAATTACAAATAACTTATGTCTAAAATTATAATTAAATTATTTCAACCTTTTTTTTTTACTAATTTGGGTAAAATAAATACAATATCTTAATCTCAAATTATTATTTTTTTTTATTTATTTTTTTAATTAGGGTTTAATTAAACCTATTTTGCTTTTAACTTCTCCTTTTGATTTTTTAAAAAAATTCAGAATATTATTTTAAAATTATTAATAATATTATAAATTGAGGTATATTTCATGCTTTTATATATATTATTAATAATATTAATAAACAAGTACTAATACATATATTCATCGTTAAATGGTAGACAAATTGGAAAAAATAAGCTCTTCAAATATGAATTGTTTGTATTTTTCCTTAAAAGTGTACATAATAAAAAAACTTATATATTAAGTTTACTCATTAATTATCAAAATTCAAATAGAACTAGAAAAATTGACAAATGTTTTATAATAAAATTATCTCAAACAATATTAAATCATTATCACTCTTAAAAAAAATCAAGAAAAATAATATATGTATATATATAAATCTTCTCAAAAGTAATTTAATATTATAAAAAGCTCAAAATTAATTATGTTCAAAAGTGACTTAATTTCTTATAAATTCTTATTTTCAATATATATTTAATATTTTAACTTAATTATTTTATAATAAAATAAAAAGTAACACACTAATTTGAAAAAATAATTTTTTTTGAATTTTTTAATAAGATTAAATATTTAAATTTATTTATAATATATTTTATTTTGAGTAAGTATTAAAATATTTAATAAATAAATATATAATTAATGAGAATAATAATAATTAAATATTTTGAGAAATTGAAAATTCATATATAGTTATAATATATTATTAAAATATATAATGACTTTTTATATTATAAACTTATTTAAATAAAAAAATTATATATTTTAAATAACAATATTATAAATTTAATTATATATATATATATATTAAAATGATTAATCTTATTACAAATTTCATTATAATATTACAAAATAAAATTGTTTGATTGTATTATTATTAGTTTAACAATTATAAATAGAATATATATAAAAATTAAAATTATTAAATTTAAAAAGTTAAAAATAAATCATAACTTTACTTTTTTTTTAATCAATAACTATGACTTTATTATTAATTAAACTAGGAAAATTATCGCACACGGATAAGAATAAAAACAAAATAAATTAAAAAATTTATAATAATATATATTTAATGTTTAAAATTCTTAATAAATCATGAATAATATATTAAAATAAAAAACAAAACACTTTCATTCCACATTTTATTCAATTCGATAAAACAACTTATTTTTTCACATGTTTCATCACATATTTTTTCCGAATGAATATCTCATCTCGTGACTTTACACTTTACACTTTGTCAATCAAATATTTGATTCATATTTTTTAATAATTAGCATCGTGACCTCACACTTTGGTCAAATAAATATTTGATTCATATATGTTTAACCACTTTCAAATGATACCGGTCTATTATCCTTCGGCAAACCACATCTCAATCACACTTGGTTAAAGGTTGTACTTGTTTTGTTAGGTTGCAAGTTCGAAACATACAAAGAGCATTTTAAATTTTATTTTTAACCGTTTTAAGTTTATGGGCGGGTCAACCCACAATCCGACCCAAGTATCCATTTACTCTCACATAAATATCCAAATTAACCACAGTTCTCGACCCGGCAATTCAGATACTTTAAAAATTAAGTATTACATATATAGATTCTTAATCCTTTAATTAAGTTGTTAAGTACATTTTAATTTAAATTCATTTATAAACCATTTAATAGATTATGATTTTAAGTCATTGTTATTGATTTAAATAAAAAAAAAAGGTAAGATTATGATTTTTTTCAGTCAATCTTGTCTATTCATATATTTATGATGAAGATGATACAAGTGGAATGAATTCTTAATCTTGAAATTAAAAAAATTGAAAGTATAAAATGAATTCTAAATTTTAAAATCAAGATAATTGAAATGGATAAATTTTTTTATCTTGAAATCAAGATAATTGGAAAGGATCACATGAATTCATTATTAATCGCTTATTTGATTTGGTAGTTTTTTTTCTTCAGGTGATTTTGAATTTTTTTATTTATGAATGAGATATATATCTTGTTAAATGAGTCATGTTATTAAATTGTGCAAAATCAATGAGGTTGTGTAGTTTGAAAGTTAGATGCGGTTATACTATCAATTAGTAAAATAATATTTAGTTAATTAAAAGTTATTTTCTTGTTTTAAAGACTCTAAATTAATCATTTTCACCTAATTGATCCTATAATGAACAAAGACATTTAGCGCCAATGACAGAAAATTTGAAAATGGACTTTGAATTGCAACATTGATATTTTTTCCTGCTTATGTTCGTATTTTCCTCCTAGACGACCTTTCATCGCACCTTGGGCTAAACAAACGAAAAACCCTAATTTTGGGTTTCTTAAAGATTTGACGAAGAATTATTGATGGGGAAATGATCACGGTCTTTCTTAATTATTTCAATTTTTGAATGACCCCGGATCGTCCAAGGAGACAACTGATCAAATTGCCTCCCAAAAGTGGCAGAATCTCTCGCTACTCTTTTTGATTTTCTACTATCATATTCATTCAAAATACAACGTTAAAAAAAAGTCACTCACTCACTCATTCTTCGGGAAATTTGATGAAATGGCCCATATAATAGCCTTAATTTCAAAAAAAGGCCCTCGCCTGATAATGTTTGTAAAATGGGCCTTTTTGCTCTGCGAAATGTCTGTCTTGCCCTTGTGACTGTACTTACGCGAATTACACTTACGCGAATTACACTTATGCGGATTACACTTATGCAAATTACACTTACACGGATTACACTTACGCAAATTACACTTACGCGAAATATGTAATATGCGTACATTGAAAGACGCATATTACATATACGCGCATTATGTAATATGTGTCTTCCATACTATATAAAGCGCCTAATTTTGACCCTCATTTTAAATCTCCAATTTTTAGGGTTTCGACTCTCTCTCAAACCCTATCCCCTCCGATCCCGCTGCTCCGCTAAGGTATGACATTCTCGTCTCAATTCATTCTTATGTATTCTAAGTTATGAATATTATCCAAGTGATATTATGTTGGATGCAGGATCTAGGGTTTTAAAGAAATCTTACAAGTTTATCTATGTAAAGATGATGACAATCAACAACACATGGGTTTGTACTTCATTGATCTATGGAAGCAGAAGTTAAACGTTTCGATGGATATGTAAATTGAAGAGGAGAATCCGACAGAGTTTAACACTCTCAACATCGGTAGAGGAAACTTGCGGACTGGTAAAAAGGAAACGTTTTGTTTTGATGATTTTGAATCTGAAACAGAGAAATGAGTAAATCAAGTATCTATTTGAATTCAATTAGGGTTTCAAAGGAGTAATTCATATCATTCCTTTTACTACTACTTGATTTTTGTAGGTAAAGGAAGATTGAAAGATCTATAGATGCAAAAGGATAATCGTTTTTGTGCATATTGTGGCTCTCTAGACCAAAGTGGGCGTATGTTTATTACTTAGTATTCGATATTTTAAAAATATTGATAGAGTTGTGATAAGAATTAAGAGGGTTGGTTGTTTCTACTTTCAGGTCAGTTACGCAACAAGAAGTCAAGCAACAATTTGTAGTCTAGTTCATCTCATTCCGTAGTCATTCTCTATCCAAATATTTACATCTTTTTTGTGTGGTTAATTCTGTTCATACTAAATAAATAATAATGAGTTCATGATGGGTGGCTGACTGACAGGAAGAAATTGTGAAATTTATAGGAATGCTCAAGATAAAAGTGGTTAAAGGCACAAATTTAGCTGTCAGAGATATGATGTCGAGTGATCCTTATGTTGTTCTTACTCTCGGGCAGCAGGTGAGTGAGTTGAGTCCAGTCCCGGTTTTTGTATATTTTGAAAATATTAATATGATCAACTTTATATAGAAAGCACAAACAACTGTTATGAGGAGTAATCTTAATCCTATATGTAATGAGGAGCTGATGCTTTTAGTGCCCCAGAATTATGGGCCGTGAAATTGGTAAAAAAAATGAAGATTTCTTTGTGTTTTTAACAATTTTCGAAAATAAATGAAATTATACATGCATGCAGGAAGTGTATGACTATGATACATTTTATGCTGATGACATAATGGGTGAGGCAGATATTGATATACAATGGATGATAAGTTCTGCAATGGTATACGGGGATGCTGTAATGTTTGGAAACATGAAAATTGGGAAATGGATAAAGGCGGATGATAATGCCCTCATAGAAGACATCACTGTGAATATAGTCGATGGAAGGGTGAAGGAGGAAGTGAGTCTTAAGCTATAGAATGTGGAATCAGAGAGATTGATCTAGAACTAGAATGGATTCCTCTTGAGCAATAATCATCTTAGTTAATCTTAAATATAACTAACTCTCTTATTTGTAATCAATAATAATAAGCTTTTTTCCAAAAAAATAATAATAATAAGCTCTCAATTCTCATTGAAGCCATTTTGTATAGAGAATTCTAGTTTTGTAAATCATTTACAGTTTTTTCCAGATCCTAAAATTCTTCACCTGTTTCTCCATCAAGCTTTCTCTCTTGATGAAGCCAAATTTTCTTATTTTGTAACACATTATTTTACCTAAATTTATATATAGAGTTTCATGGGAATAGATGTGACTGACTTATAAAAATTACTTTCTATATTTGTTACAAATTTTATTACAGTCTGTGATTCTAAATTTTGGGTTGGGTTTGTGTTTTGTTATGTATGGTTTCCTGTTTAATTGGACAAAGTTTATTTTCATAAAGTTATATTTTTTGTATTAATACAATTAGTCATGGATAAATCGTTCTCAATTGTGTCAACAATACTGCCTAAAGTGTCCGAATAATTTGACAAAACAATACCCAACCATGTTTAAACCGTCATCTGAAAATGACGAAGTTAATCTTTGATGAACTTAAATAGTCAGCTAAACCCTGAACCCTAAACCCTAAACCATCTCTCAACAGAATATATATAGAAACCATGAAATGGCTCTCTTATGTTCTTTTAATGGTGGTAGGATATAATCGATGATACGAGTTATTTGGTCCTCTTATTAATATGCTGCAAACTGCTGAGTTTGATATGAAGAAAGAAGCTGCATGGGAAATCTCAAATGCCACTTCAGGTGGTAGTCATGTAGGTTAATTAGATGTTCGCAGCGGAATAATTTATGGATCTAATCTAAACATCTAATCATATGATAATGCATAATTGATAAAATCATGATATATAGTTTATATAAATATACCTTTGATGCGTGAACCGGATCAGATCTGGTAGTAATGAATAATCGAGAGCCCCACGTGTTGCTCCTCTACTTGGTCCACACGAGCCCGACTAGATCTCTTTACTTTCGACTGCTAGGACGAAAAAGACAAAGGAGAAGCAATCCAATTGCTAGATTAAAAGATGATTTATTCCTCTTGGAGTTCTCACCGTAATATAGCAAAAGACGTTTTAAAAGTGGAACATTTCTCTCTCTATTCACTTTCGTTTTCTTGCAAATAAGTGAATCTTTTTGTATTAAATAAAATTCCATAATTAACCATTAATTATATATTATTTTATTTCACAAATAAATAATATTTCTTATTATTAATAATATCTAATATGTATTAATTATATATTATTTTATTTCACAATCTAAACTCCATAATTAACCATTAATTATATATTATTTTATTTCACAATCTTAACTCCATAATTAACCATTAATTATATATTATTTTATTTCACAAATAAATAATATTTCTTATTATTAATAATATCTAATATGTATTAATTATATATTATTTTATTTCACAAATAAATAATATTTCTTATTATTAATAATATCTAATATGTATTAATAATTAACCATCTTTCTCGTTTGTCTAGTTTGTCTAGTTGGTCAACTCTAAGTGTGTGACCTCATAGGACCCGATTATAATAGTTATAGGTTTAACCCCATTAATCGTAGTTGGCTTTTAGCAAAGCACTACGACTCCTAAAGTAATCGGATTAAATTATATCTGTTAATTTGTCCTATCCAAGTTTAGTCATTGCACATTAAATTAAAGGACACAATTCCTTCAATCTCCCACTTGTCCTTAAACAAGTGTGCAATATAAGATACCTTTGTCTCTTAATGTCTTATTTGATGATATGGTAACATTCATACCTTTCTATCAAATATGTTTCTTAAACTCTGAGTTTGAACTGTCAATTAAACGGATGATTCATATTAATCCATCCGAGCATGGCCATGCATTTTCAGTTTTCGCTCTTCAAGTGGCCGAGACACCATTCCTGTTCAATGTATCACAGTATACATGAAGTAGGAGGACTTCTCCATTCTTGTATGACTATGGCTCCCACTCAATTTTTAGCAATCCCAACTACTGCCTTTAAAACTCCCTTTTACGGAAAGCGTTTAACAGTGTCAAAGAAATACCAATCATCAAGTGAGGCCACAACATACTCATGTTTGAGGAATCTACTAAACATGGTTTAACTTAAAACTCTACAATCTCTTTTGGAGAGTCTTAAGGTGGGTCAGTCTTACATGTATCATCCATACACATATATGTAATTGACTAGACATCTCCATGTCCTTATAGCCCATGAAACATGACGCTATCAATCAGCTTACAATAAAGTAACTTATAAAACCATCTATGTCCATTTGATGATTTCAAACTATAGACTTTTAATAATTCAAAACTTCATTTCACTTAATGGGGTTTCATTCACCAGAACATTTAAAGTGATCCCATTTATTAATAATGAATTATTTGGACATATTAATCAATTTCGATAAAAACAATATAAATAAGGATGAAATATCATATATCATAAAATCATCAAGTCAAACATAAAACTGGTGTCTAACACTCATAAATACATAATGAAATACAAAAGCAAACTCAAAGCCATTCTCCAATGTGCCTGAGACCCTTAGCCCTAGTGTGACTCTCATGCTTGGGCCTAGGCATAGGTTTGGTTAATGGATCTGCAATGTTGTCATCAGTATGCACCTTACACATCCTAATATCACTCATAGTGATGATGTGTCGAATAAGGTGATACTTTCTCATAACGTGTCTGGATTTGGAGCTCGAACTCGGTTCCTTTGCCTGAGCTATGGAACCATTGTTGTCACAATAGATGTCGATAGGCATTGAAATGCTATGAACAACACTAAGTTCATCTAGGAACTTCCTCATCCAAACGGCCTCCTTTGCTGCTTCACTAGCAGTAATATACTCAGCCTCTGTTGTAGAATCTGCTATAGTACCTTGCTTGGAGCTCTTCCAGCTCACAGCTCCTCCGTTAAGGATAAAGACATAACCCGATTGAGACTCCAAGCCATCTCGGTCAGTCTGAAAGCTTGCATCAGTATAGCCTTGTACGATCAATTTTTCATCTCCCCCATATACTAAGAAATCATCCTTTGTTCTTCTTAAGTACTTCAGGATATTCTTAGCTGCACTCCAGTGTGTTTCTCCAGGACTTGATTGGTATCTGCTACACATGCTCAAAGCATATGCAACATCTGGACGTGTACATACCATGGCATACATGATAGATCCTATAGCAGAAGCATATGGGATCTTGTTCATCTTTTCAAGCTCAGCAGGTATTTTAGGACACTACGTCTTGATGAGATATACACCTTGTTGAATGGGTAAAAATCCCTTCTTGGAATCTTGCATCTTGAATCTATTAAGAATCTTATCAATATAAGTTCCTTGACTTAATCCAAGAAGCCTCTTAGATCTATCTCTATAGATCTTAATTCCAAGTATGTACTCGGCCTTTCCTAAGTCTTTCATTGAGAAACATTTCTTCAGCCATTCTTTTACGGACTCTAGCATCAGAATGTCATTCCCAATAAGTAGTATGTCATCCACATACAAGACTAAGAAGGCTGCCTTACTCCCACTAAACTTCTTGTAAACACAAGGATCCTCTTCGCATCTAATGAGTTCAAACTCTTTGATCTTTTCATCAAATCGAAAGTTCCAACTCCTGGATGCTTGCTTAAGTCCATAAATGGACTTCTTAAGCTTGCATACATTCCCAGCATGATTTGGATCTTCAAAACGTTTAGGTTGTGTCATGTACACATCCTCTTCCAAAAAACCATTTAGAAAAGCGGTTTTGACATCCATTTGCCATATCTTATAGTCATAATATGTAGCTATAGATAGGATTATCCTAATGGATCTAATCATGACAACTGGTGAAAATGTCTCATCATAGTCTATACCATAAATTTGTCTAAAACCTTTGGCAACTAGTCTTGCCTTGTAAACAGATGCATTTCCATCCTTGTCATTTTTGAGTTTGAAAATTCATTTGCTTCCTATGGGTTTTACCCCATCTGGCAAATCTATCAAGTCCCATACTTGATTTTCAAACATCGAATCCATTTCAGACCCGTCACTTCTTGCTTATAGGTTGAAGGCTCACTATGTTCTAGCATAAGAACATCAAGGCTTACATTTAAGATGAAATCATCATAACGTCTTGGTTGTACCCTTGGCCTTTACGATCTACGAGAGGGTTCAACTTGTTCAACAACTAAATCCGGAACATGATCTACAACTGTTTGTAGATCCTCTTGTTCTGGTTCTTGGATGTTCTGAGGCCCTGAGCCTTCAAAAGTAATCATCTCTACATCGACATCATCCATGTCATTTTGTTGTTGAGTTTGTTGCTCTTCATCATCTTGAACTGTTTCAAGATGAATATTTCTCCCACTTGACTTGTTGGAAAGGAACTCTCTTTCTAAAAAGACACTATCCCTTGCAACAAACACCTTTTGCTGAGTTGGATTGTAGAAGTAATATCCAAAACTTCCTTTTAGATACCCTATAAAAAAGCATTTATCTAATTTTGGGGCAAGCTTCTCTGTTTGTAAACGCTTTACATAAGCTTCACATCCCCATATTTTCAGAAAAGACAACTTTGGAACCTTTTCAGTCCATATCTCATATGGAGTTTTGTTTACAGTTCTTGACGGAGTCCTATTTAGTGTAAGTACAGCGGTAGTGAGGGCATATCCCTAGAAGGATACCGGAAGATTAACAAAACTCATCATTGATCGGACCATGTCTAACAAAGTCTTGTTTCTCCTTTCAGACACACCATTTAGCTGAGGTGTTCCTAGGGTAGACAACTGTGTGACTATCCCACAGTTTTTCAAATGATGATCAAATTCGTGGCTCAAGTACTCACCACCACGATCAGATCGAAGTGCTTTTATTTTCTTGCCACTTTGAGTCTCTACTTCGTTTTGAAATTCCTTGAAGTTTTCAAAGGACTCTAATTTATGTGACATAAGGTAATATACCCATATCTACTCATGTCATCAGTAAATGTGATGAAGTATCTATAGCCACCTCTAGCTTCAGTGCTCATTGGACCACATACATCAGTATGTATTACGCCCAGTAGTTCAGTAGCCCTATCAAACGTTCCTTTGAAAGGTGACCTTGTCATCTTGTCCATCAGACATGATTCACATGTATCAATGGATTCAAAATCCATGTCTTTTAGAAGCCCATCTCTGTGGATCTTCTTCATGCGATTCGCACTAATGTGACCCAATTGACAATGCCATAGGTAGGCCTCACTCAAACTATTTAATTTTTGTCTTTTGTTATTTATGTTATACAATTCTGATTTGAGATCCAATACAAAGAGTCCATTACTCATTGGAGCAGTCGCATAGAAAATATCATTCTTAAAAACAGAAATATTTCCAATTTTAATGCTAAATTCAAAACCTTCAGAATGTAATACAACAACCGAAACAAGGTTCTTAGTAATGCAAGGAACATAATAACAATTATTCAGTTCTAATATTAAACCAAAAGGTAAAGATAGACTTAAATCTCTTACGGTAAGTGCAGCAACACTTGCTCCATTTCCAACGCGCAGGTCTATCTCTCCTTTCTTCACTTGTCTTTTATTTCTAAGTCCCTGCACATATGAAATAATGTGAGCACCACATGCAGTATCTAATACCCAAGTAGGACCATTATTTAATGTGAGAACATCGGCTGTCATAATCTCAATAACATAAATACCTGAAGTGGAACTCACAGTCCCGTTCTTCTTGTCTTCTAGGTACTTGGGACAATTTCTTTTCCAGTGTCCCTTGGCCTTGCAGTAAAAACAATCATGATTAGCAGCCATCTTTGGCTTCTCACCACCCTTGGGTTTGGCAACTTGCTTGCCTTTCCCTTGGTTATTGTTCTTTTTCTTAGCCACCTTCTTAAACCCCTTCCCATTGTTGACATTTAAAACTTCCTTCTTCTTGTCATCAATAATATTGCCTTCAGCATTTTTAAGAATGTTATGGAGCTCATTCAGATCATGCTTTAGACCATTCATATGGTATTGCATTCTAAATGGTGAAAAACCATCATGTAAGGATCTAAGAACAATATCAGTGGCCAACTCTTGGTCATATGGGGTCCCCAGATTTTCCATCCTCTTGAAAAGCCCAGTCAGGCTAATCACATGAGGACTCACTAGTTTTCCCTTCACAAGCTTGCTATCAAGTATAGCCTTGTGAGTCTCATATCGCTCTATCCTTGCCTGATCCTGAAACAGCGTTTTCAGTTCAGTTATAATAGTATAAGCATCAGAATGCAAAAACCTCTTTTGCAATTCAGGCTCCATTGCAGCTAGCATGAGGCAAGTAACAGGTAATGCTTCAGTTTTCACCCGAGTTGATGTTGCCTTCTCCTCATCTGATGAGGTTCCGGTCACAGTAGGGATAGGGGTAGTTAGGACGTCCTCACGTCCCTCAGACCTGAGAATAATTCTCAGATTCCTTTCCCAATCAAGAAAGTTCGTTTCATTAAGCTTGTTTTTCTCAACAATTGAGCGCAGAGAGAATTTCAAATTATCGTTCGACATATTCTACAAAATATAAATGACAAACAAATCAGTTTATGTTTTGAAATTTGCAAAATACTTATAATTGAACAATTTAAAATAAGTGAATGCACATTTTATTCAAGTTTTTATAGTCCCTTATGAATAAAATGATTCCAAGATCCCATTACAGACAATCCCCAACGTACTTTTGCATTGCCTTAGGTCTTGTGTGTTCAAGGTAAGTAATAATTACTAATTCTAATTTCTTATAATTCTTGGTTGATGATCCACATCCAATGTAGGATTCATCCCCATGCCTCAAGATCCAAAACTTTGCCTTTTGGTCTCTTGTTGGGTACAACCGTATCAAGGTTTATGAATCCTCGTATAGATTCATCCTCAAGAGCCTAAGGTTGAGGAAAGACACCCTCGCTTTTGCGAAACCTATCCAACCAAAACCATAAACTTCACGGGTCATGACACGGAAAGGCATTGCCCCAATTTTCTTTAGGAACTTAAGTTTTGATTGTCTTTTATTTATTAGTGAAAATTATTATAAATAAAAATAATGCAATGAAAATTGTGATCCTAGTATGGCCCCTAAGATGCAAAAAAACATATATATATATATATATATATATATATATATATATATATATATATATATATATATATATATATATATATATATATAAAGAACTAAACTTCTTTGGTCTCTATGCTTGCACCCTTCATGGATCTCCATCCTTGAACTTCATGGTTCTTATTTGTATTACATAATTATTTATAATAATCTAATTATCAAAATAAATTACAAAATACATAACGATACGTAGATCGTGTTATAAGAAAACATAACGATGCTCATGTCGTATTTCTGGGCCATACTAGAAAAATATTAATCTTTAATAAGTGGGATTTCCTAACTTTTAGAAAACAAATATATCATATTTATTTGATCCAAATATTTATATAATCCAATTAAAATAAAAATTTCTTTTATTTTCTTAAAGATAATTTTACATCTTAATCTATGTAAAATTATATCATCGATATAGATCCGAATCAAAATTAACAGTTAATTTATTAATCCTTTCAATATATGCAACCTTGCGCTCTGATACCACTGTAGGTTAATTAGATGTTCGTAGCGGAATAATTTATAGATCTAATCTAAACATCTAATCATATGATCATGCATAATTGATAAAATCATGATATATAGTTTATAGAAATATACCTTTGATGCGTGAACCGGATCAGATCTGGAGTAATGAATAATCGAGAGCCTCACGTGTTGCTCCTCTACTTGGTCCACACGAGCCCGACTAGATCTCTTTACTTTCGACTGCTAGGACGAAAAAGACAAAGGGGAAGCAATTCAATTGCTAGATTAAAAGATGATTTTCTTCCTCTTGGAGTTCTCACCGTAATACAGTAAAAGCCGTTTTAAAAGAGGAACAATTCTCTCTCTATTCACTTCCGTTTTCTTGCAAAATAAGTGAATCCTTTTGTATTAAACAAAATTCCATAATTAACCATTAATTATATATTATTTTATTTCACAAATAAATAATATTTTTTATTATTAATTAATAATATCTAATATTTATTAATTATATATTATTTTATTTCACAATCTTAACTCCATAATTAACCATTAATTATATATTATTTTATTTCACAAATAAATAATATTTCTTATTATTAATAATATCTAATATGTATTAATTATATATTATTTTATTTCACAAATAAATAATATTTCTTATTATTAATAATATCTAATATGTATTAATAATTAACCATCTTTCTCGTTTGTCTAGTCGGTCAACTTTAAGTGTGTGACCTCATAGGACTCGATTATAATAGTTATAGGTTTAACCCCATTAATCGTAGTTGGCTTCTAGCAAAGCACTACGACTCCTAAAATAATCAGATTAAATTATATCTGTTAATTTGTCCTATCCAAGTTTAGTCATTGCACATTAAATTAAAGGACACAATTCCTTCAAGTTATAATGGCTTTATTGTCATAATTGAATGAGCATTCCAAACTCTCAATGCTTAGAAATACTGTAGGGACTAGCCATAATCTTTTTTGACCAGGTGTATTAATTATATTTGCGTAAAATATAATGACAACACAAAAATTACACTCTTAGGCTTTTAACTACAAAAAAAATACATCAAATTGTTTGTGAAATAACATAATGACGTTGTTGAAGCTGGTGTTTGTCAATGTCTTGTTCTTTTTGATAGTAGAACTAACATCACAGGTAGGGGTGAGCATAATATGGGTTTATCCAAACCCAATCCTAACCCAAACCCAAAATATTAATTTGGGTTGGTTAATATGGGTTGGGTTGAGTATGGGTTGTGTTGAGTATGGGTTGAGTTTAATTTGGGTTGGGTTAAGGTTACCCAAATTACCCAAATTATATAAATTTAGTTTAATTCTCTATTATTAATCCAATATAAACTAATCATCTTCCAACTTTAAGTCGAACACGTTTTTAACATGTTTAACATATTTTTCATACGTTTAACACGTTTTGCACACATCTAACACGTTTTTAATATTTTTAACACGTTTCACTTATAACATGTTTTTCACACATTTAACATGTTTTTCACACGTTTAACACGTTTTTCACACGTTTAACACGTTTTTCATACGTTTAATACGTTTTTCACACGTTTTCACATTTTTGACACGTTTTCACATTTTTGACATATTTAACACGTTTTCACATTTTTGACACGTTTTCACATTTTTGACATATTTAACACGTTTTCACGTTTTTGACACGTTTTTGACATGTTTAATACATTTTCACACTAACAACACGTTTTTTACGTTTTTGTCACGTTGAACACGTTTTTGACATGTTTAATACGTTTAACACGTTTTTGACAAGTTTAATACGTTTAACACGTTTTTAACATATATAACACGTTAACACGTTTTTGATAAGTTTAACACGATTTTCACGTTTTTGGCACGTTTAACACGTTTTAAACATATTTAACACGATTTTCACGTTTTTGGCATGTTTACCACGTTTTTGACATTTTAAAACGTTTTTGGTATGTTTAACACGTTTTTCACACGTTTAATACGTTTTTAATATTTATATCACGTTTTTACACTTAAAACATGTTTTTCACATGTTTAACACGTTTTTATGTTTTTGGCACGTTTAACAAGTTTTTGACATGTTTAACACGTTTTCATACTAATAACACGTTTTTGTCATGTTTAACACGTTTTTGACATGTTTAATACATTTAACGCGTTTTTGACAAATGTAACACATTTTTTTACGTTTTTGACACATTTAACACGTTTTTAACATAACTAACACGTTAACACGCTTTTATTAAGTTTAACACGGTATTCACATTTTTTTTACGTTTAACACGTTTTTAACATTTTAACACGTTTTTGATATGTTTAACACGTTTTCACACGTTTAACACATGTTTTACACATTTAATATGTTTTTCACGTTTTTGACATGTTAAACACGTTTTTGACATATTTGACACGTTTTTTACACATTAACACGTTTTTCACATTTTGGTACGTTTAATACGTTTTTGACATGTTTAACATGTTTTTCACATTATTAACACGTTTAACATGTTTTTCACATTATTAACACGTTTAACATGTTTGTAACATGTTTAATACGTTTGTAACACGTTTTTGCTACGTTTAACACGTTTTTGATATTTTAACACGTTTTACACATTTAACATATTTTTGACATGTTTAACATATTATTTTGCACGTTAACACGTTTTGATAAGTTTTAACACGTTTTGTCACGTTTAACACGTTTTTGGCATTTTTGACACGTTTAATATGTTTTTCACACGTTTGACATTAAACGTGTGAAAACGTATTAAACGTGTCAAAAATGTGAAAAACATTTAAACGTATCAAAATGTGCCAAAAATGAGGAAAACGTGTTAAACGTGCCAAAAAAGTGGAATATGTGTCAAAACGTGTTAAACGTGACAAAAACGTGAAAAACGTGTGAAAACATATTAAACGTGTTACAAACGTGTTAAACATGTTACAAACGTGTTAAACGTGTTCATAATGTGAAAAACTTGAAAAACATGTTAAACATGTCAAAACGTGTTAAACATGCCAAAAACGTGAAAAATGTGTTAAAATGTGTCGTAATCGTGAAAAATGTGTCAAACGTGTTAAAAACGTGTTAAACGTGTTAAACATGTCAAAACATGAAAATAGTATCCAACGTGTCAAATGTGTTAAACGTGTTGAATTTGTGAAAAACGTATTAAACGTGTCGAAAACATATTAAACGTGTTGAAAACGTGAAAAACGTGTCAAAATGTGTTAAACGTCTCAAAACGTGGAAAACAAGTTAAACGTGTCAAAACGTGTGAAACGTGCCAAAAATGTGAAAAACGTGTGAAACGTGTCAATAATGTGAAAAATGTATTAAACGTGTCGAAAACGTGTTAAACGTGTCAAAACGTGCCAAAAACGTAAAAAACATGTGAAACGTGTGAAACGTGTCAAAAATGTGTTAAACGTCTCAAAACGTGGAAAACCTGTTAAGCATGTCAAAACGTGTTAAACGTGTCAAAACGTGTTAAACGTGCCAAAAATGTGAAAAATGTGTGAAACGTGTTGTTATTGTGAAAAACGTATTAAACGTGTCGAAAACGTGTTAAACGTGTCAAAACGTGTCAAAAACGTGGAAAACGTGTTAAATGTGTCAAAACGTGCCAAAACGTGAAAAACGTGTGAAACGTGTCAAAAATGTTAAAAATATGTTAAACGTGTCAAAATGTGTTAAAACGTGTTAAATGTGTCAAAAATGTGTCAAAATGTGTTAAACGTGTCGAAAACGTGAAAAAACGTGTCAAAACGTGTCAAAATGTGTTAAACGTGTTAAAAACGTGTTCAACATGCCAAAAACGTGTTCAACGTGTCAAAAATGTGTTAAACGTGCTAAAAACGTGTTAAACGTATCAAAAACGTGTTAAACGTGTGAAAAACGTATTAAAAATGTCAAAAACGTGAAAATGTGTTAAACGAATAAAAATGTGTTAAATGAGTGAAATACATGTTAAATAAAAAAATAAAAATAAAATAATTTGGGTTACCCAACCCATACTCAACCCAACCCATATCCAACCCATATTAGTAAATAATATGGGTTGAATTATGGGTTGGGTAAATTTAATTTGGTTTGAATATGGGTTGGGTAATACGGGTTGGGTTTACTCGTTTGTTCACCCCTAATCACAGGTTATTTAGATTAGCTATGCCCCTTTTATTATATATAAATATTATGTTATGATAAAAAATTCTTATTATTTTATATCTTATAATTCAACTAAATGAAAACACCTTCATTTGCAAATATTTTACATGTGTTATAGGTCTTTCAAAAGTTAATGAAAGGTTCAAATAAAGTAGATTGCTCAACATTTGATCCAAAATAGAACAACTTGGATAAATGTTCATAATGGTTACATTTTCTAAACGACAAATACATTTCTCTATGTTTAAAAATGATATATCCTTAATGTCTCTCGTTTTAAATTACCATATAGTAATTTGTCAAAGTTTTTATGTTATACTATATATTTTGGTGTTAAATCTAAATACAAATGCAACCCTAAACAAACCATCTAGAAAAATGCTTATGTGAAATATTATTGGGTTTTTGTTGAATATTTGTTGCATTTCACCCTATGATCTCTATATATTTTTTTTAACTAAATTAAGATAAAGAAAATATTCAAGTTCATGGATCTGTCTTTTTTATTTTACACAATATTTTTTTCTGAAATTTGATTCGAGAATATTTTCAAAGACTTCTGAGACAACCCATCAAGTAGAGATCCGATTCTAGCTTTAGAGAATCCAGATTTAGATGTTTGAACATGATCTGTTGCTGCAGTAGTAGTGGACGTCTTCATCTTCCTCTTTGAAACTTCTTTTTTGTAGCGTTCAAGAATGGGCTTAACTTGATTTAAATTATCCGGCCAAGACTCTATTCTTCCATTTTCTTCCAAACTGAGAAAACATACGTCGATGTCGCAGAGGGAGGAGAGCTCCATGCTCTTCTTCTTAATGCTGGCCATCTTCATTGTAAATTGCTGTTTCTTCTTATCGCACTTGATCGTATTCTCTTTCGCACCTTCTTTCACCATTGTTGTACTTGAAGGATTAATGAAGTTGTCTTAAAAAAAAGAAGAGAGAAAATGAGATTTGTTTGAGTTGTTAATTGCTGGTAATTAGAGCAAATAAACCAATGAATAGATTTGGTAATATATATAGGTGGCTGATTTTAAGTTTGTTACCGTTATTAGGGTTAAGAGAATTTGTGTTATATTTTTGAAAAGAGAGGGAAAATATATTTTCTGTTAGATGGGTTAGAGATTTGGATTGATTTTGTAGGGTAGCTAGATGTATTAGAGATTTGGGCCGATTTTATTTAGATTATGTTAGGGATTTGGGCCGATTAAAAGTAATTGTGTTAGATATATTAGGATTTTGTAGTTAGATTTAGAGTGACTATGTTATCGGATTTTGTAAAGTAATTATGTTAGATATATTGGGATTTTGTAATTAGATTATGTTAGGGATTTAAAAGTAATTATGTTAGATATATTAGGATTTTGTAGTTAGATTTTAATTAAAGTGATTATGTTACCGTTGGGATTCGGATTGATTTTTGTAGTTGATCGATTTCTTCTTATACTTGATATAATCTTTTCTTCTTCGATCACCATCTCCATCTAGATCCGTTCTTAGATCGATCGATCTGTTTCACCATCTTCAACAACAACAACAACTTGCGCTTCTCCCAAGGGATTCCTTCCTACTCAATCGTGTGTTGTTGGATTGCTCCAACCAAGTCTGATGGATGGATGGATCTCAAATGGAAAGATCACCGACGACGAGTTCACTGGCGCTGGATCGATCTAACGGAAAGGTCTGTCTGTCAGGTGTCATTGGTGCTGTTGTAGACGCCGCGAGGTTTGACGAATGTAGCTAGGTCAAGGATCACTTGATTGCTATGGATGGATGGATGGATGGATTTGAAGGATCACTCGATTGCTATGGATGGTAGCGAAGAAGGACAGAAAGTACTCTTAACACTGGCTGGTTCTCCAATCACCACCACCACCGTCCGTAAGTTACATTCTTATTTAATCTGTATCGAATGAATGCTGATCTACTAATGCAGAGATTGTCTTAATTAGCCTAGTGCCTGTATCCTGAAGATGGTGCTTGAAATGGCCCAACATTTGATGAGGACGATAGCTACGGATGGTGCGTACGTACTGAAGGTCTTGTGTGAGGACAAAAGTACTTAACACTGGTTCTCAAATCACCGTAAGTTACATTCTTAATCCGTATCGAATGCTGATCTACTATAATTTATGAATTTCACAATAAAACTTATTTTGTACATGGTTGCTCAAATTCCGCTCCTATTTGCTAATTCTATATACATCTGTGTTGAATTCCGCTCCATTGTTGTATATTTCTGGTGATGCTGTTAAGAACGGTTTACCGTTCCTTTATGGGGATTTAGGCTTGGAAATATGGCTCTATCTAATTGTCTGAAGATGTAAGCTAGCACAACTATTTTATTGGCTTTCTTGAATGTTCTTTTTAGTTTTACTTCTAAAAGAATAAGATGAACAATACATTCAATCTATTAAGGACCCTAGATATTTTGACCTTAAATCTTGCCTTTGATAACATCCATCAAGTTCTCTCCCTCCCGGCAGATAATTGATGTTTAGTTGTTCAGAGCAGCATAACAATGATTGACAGTTATCGATAATGGAGTCGTTCCCATTCACAAAAAAAATTAATGGAGCCGTCCCTATATTTGCGAATCTTATGTGCTCTCCTAATGACGAAACTCGTGATCAAGTACATTTTAAAACTAGGGAGAGGCAACTCCATAAAGCCCGAATCTTCAACGTCTATCAGTTTTCACCCAACGACCAAAGCTTATAATTAAAATTTTTACTGTTAAATCATGAACTCAAGGCTAATCATTTTTACTGATAAGCTTGGATCCTAATAAAGTCCTGATCATTTTACAGAATCAAGAAAACCCTCCACACCCTTTGACATTTTATTTGTGGGTTATGAATGTTAATCCATTGTTGTTAAAAAATTGATCAATTCACATTGTTTTAACCAATGTTATTATTGAAAGGGGTTCTATTGTCAGTTGAGTTTATCCAAGATATAAGAGATTTAGGCTATAGGTAAAATGAAGATTTGCTCTTGGCTTTAACACGTAATTGGGTTAGCACAGTATTAGTCTAACAACCAGATTATACAATGTAGTTATCGATGCACTTGTGATATCCAATTAATTAGATTTAGCTTATTTGAAATTCTGACAAATGCAAGCCTAATTCCTCATTCATTGAACTTGCAAAACTGGTGTTGTAGATGAATCACTTCATTTGGTTAAACAAATGGAGGGTTCCAAATGTATTTACATACACAATTTTAATAAATGAAGTGTTTTCTGTAGTTGAGAAAATGAAAGAGAATGTAAATCCAAACGAGGCCACTTATAGGTCTATGTTGATGGGGGCATTTTGTGTTCTTGTACAAGCAGCCCAGGTTGCCAACGTTGTTGAATGTTTGCATGTAATTCCTTGGCTAGTAAAGATAATGCCATGTAATTCCATGGCTAGAAAATGAAGATAATGCCACATTTAACATGGTAATGACTTGTTTGATCAAAAATTTTTATCTTCATGAAGTATCTGGAATTTAATTTTAATACTTATATTAAACTTATCAAAGAAGGTGACCTTCACTTAACTCAGATATGTTGAAACTTTGAAAGAGATGCGAAAGGGGAATATCGTTAAATCTCATCACTTTCAACTCTCTAATTAACTGAAAATGACGAAGTTAATCTTTGATGAACTTAAATAGTCAGCTAAACCCTAAACCATCTCTCAACGGAATATATATAGAAACCATGAAATGGCTCTCTTATGTTCTTCTAATGGCGGTAGGATATAATCGATGATACGAGTTATTTGGTCCTCTTATTAATATGCTGCAAACTGCTGAGTTTGATTTGAAGAAAGAAGCTGCATGGGAAATCTCAAATGCCACTTCAGGTGGTAGTCATGTAGGTTAATTAGATGTTCGCAGCGGAATAATTTATATATCTAATCTAAACATCTAATCATATGATCATGCATAATTGATAGAATCATGATATATAGTTTATAGAAATATATCTTTGATGCGTGAACCGGATCAGATCTGGTAGTAACGAATAATCGAGAGCCCCACGTGTTGCTCCTCATTTGGTCCACACGAGCCCGACTAAATCTCTTTACATTCGACTGCTAGGACGAAAAAGACAAAGGAGAAGCAATCCAATTGCTAGACTAAAAGATGATTTATTCCTCTTGGAGTTCTCACCGTAATATAGCAAAAACCGTTTTAAAAGAGGAACAATTCTCTCTCTATTCACTTCCGTTTTCTTGCAAATAAGTGAATCCTTTTGTATTAAATAAAATTCCATAATTAACCATTAATTATATATTATTTTATTTCACAAATAAATAATATTTCTTATTATTAATAATATCTAATATGTATTAATTATATATTATTTTATTTTACAATCTTAACTCCATAATTAACCATTAATTATATATTATTTTATTTCACAATCTTAACTCCATAATTAACCATTAATTATATATTATTTTATTTCTCAAATAAATAATATTTCTTATTATTAATAATATCTAATATGTATTAATTATATATTATTTTATTTCACAAATAAATAATATTTCTTCTTATTAATAATATCTAATATGTATTAATAATTAACCATCTTTCTCGTTTGTTTAGTCGGTCAACTCTAAGTGTGTGACCTCATAGGACCCGATTATAATAGTTATAGGTTTAACCCCATTAATCGTAGTTGGCTTCTAGCAAAGCACTACGACTCCTAAAATAATCGGATTAAATTATATCTGTTAATTTGTCCTATCCAAGTTTAGTCATTGCACATTAAATTTAAGGACACAATTCCTTCAATCTCCCACTTGTCCTTAAACAAGTGTGCAATATAAGATACCTTTGTCTCTTAATGTCTTATTTGATGATATGGTAACATTCATACCTTTCTATCAAATATGTTTCTTAAACTCTGAGTTTGAACTGTCAATTAAACGGATGATTCATATTAATCCATCCGAGCATGGCCATGCATTTTTAGTTCTCGCTCTTCAAGTGGCCGAGACGCCATTCCTGTTCAATGTATCACAGTATACATGAAGTAGGAGGACTTCTCCATTCTTGTATGACTATGGCTCCCACTCAATTTTTAGCAATCCCAACTACTGCCTTTATAACTCCCTTTTACGGAAAGCGTTTAACAGTGTCAAAGAAATATCAATCATCAAGTGAAGCCACAACATACTCATGTTTGAGGAATCTACTAAACATGGTTTAACTTAAAACTCTACAATCTCTTTTGGAGAGTCTTAAGGTGGGTCAGTCTTACATGTATCATCCATACACATATATGTAATTGACTAGACATCTCCATGTCCTTATATCCCATGAAACATGACGTTATCAGTCAACTTACAATAAAGTAACTTATAAAATCATCTATGTCCATTTGATGATTTCAAACTATAGACTTTTAATAATTCAAAACTTCATTTCACTTAATGGGGTTTCATTCACCAGAACACTTAAGGTGATCCCATTTGTTAATAATGAATTATTTGGACATATTATTCAATTTCGATAAAAAAATCATCAAGTCAAATATAAAACTGGTGTCTAACACTCATAAATACATAATGTAATACAAAAGCAAACTCAAAGCCATTCTCCAATGTGCTTGAGACCCTTAGCCCTAGTGTGACTCTCATGCTTGGGCCTAGGCATAGGTTTGGTTAATGGATCTGCAATGTTGTCATCAGTATGCACCTTACACATCCTAATATCACCCATAGTGATGATATGTCGAATAAGGTGATACTTTCTCATAACGTGTCTAGATTTGGAAATCGAACTCGGTTCCTTTGCCTGACCTATGGCACCATTGTTGTCACAATAGATGTCGATAGGCATTGAAATTCTAGGAACAACACTGAGTTCATCTAGGAACTTCCTCATCCAAACGGCCTCCTTTCCTGCTTCACTAGCAGCAATGTACTCAGCCTCTGTTGTAGAATCTGCTATAGTACCTTGCTTGGAGCTCTTCCAGCTCACAGCTCCTCCGTTAAGGATAAAGACATAACCCGATTGAGACTCCAATCCATCTCGGTCAGTCTAAAAGCTTGCATCATTATAGCCTTGTACGATCAATTTTTTATCTCCCCCATATACTAAGAAATCATCCTTTGTTCTTCTTAAGTACTTCAGGATATTCTTAGCTGCACTCCAGTGTGCTTCTCCAGGACTTGATTGGTATCTTCTACACATGCTCAAAGCATATGCAACATCTGGACGTGTACATACCATGGCATACATGATAGATCCTATAGTAGAAGCATATGGGATCTTGTTCATCTTCTCAAGCTCAGCAAGTGTTTTAGCACACTGCGTCTTGCTGAGATATACACCTTATTGAATGGGTAAAAATCCCTTCTTGGAATCTTGCATCTTGAATCTATTAAGAATCTTATCAATATAAGTTCCTTGACTTAATCCAAGAAGCCTCTTAGATCTATCTCTATAGATCTTAATTCCAAGTATGTACTCGGCCTTTTCTAAGTCTTTCATTGAGAAACATTTCTTCAACCATTCTTTTACGGACTCTAGCATCGGAATGTCATTCCCAATAAGTAGTATGTTATCCACATACAAGACTAAGAAGGTTGCCTTACTCCCACTAAACTTCTTATAAACACAAGGATCCTCTTCGCATCTAATGAATTCAAACTCTTTGATCTTTTCATCAAATCGAAAGTTCCAACTCCTGGATGCATGCTTAAGTCCATAAATGGACTTCTTAATCTTGCATACCTTCCCAGCATAATTTGGATCTTCAAAACCTTCAGGTTGTGTCATGTACACATCCTCTTCCAAAAAACCATTTAGAAAAGCGGTTTTGACATTCATTTGCCATATCTCATAGTCATAATATGCAGCAATAGCTAGGATTATCCTAATGGATCTAATCATGACAACTGGTGAAAATGTCTCGTCATAGTTTATACCATGAATTTGTCTAAAACCTTTGGCAACTAGTCTTGCCTTGTAAACAGATGCATTTCCATCCTTGTCATTTTTTAGTTTGAAAATCCATTTGCTTCCTATGGGTTTTACCCCATCTGGCAAATCTATCAAGTCCCATACTTGATTTTCAAACATCGAATCCATTTCAGACCTCATGGCGTCAAGCTATTTATTGGAGTTTGGACCCGTCACTGCTTGCTTATAGGTCGAAGGCTCACTATGTTCTAGCATAAGAACATCAAGGCTTACATTTAAGATGAAATCATCATAACGTCTTGGTTGTACCCTTGG
Source organism: Impatiens glandulifera (assembly GCF_907164915.1). Taxonomy (NCBI): domain Eukaryota; kingdom Viridiplantae; phylum Streptophyta; class Magnoliopsida; order Ericales; family Balsaminaceae; genus Impatiens; species Impatiens glandulifera. The sequence continues at coordinate 22,281,814 of NC_061865.1, forward strand.
CCTTTCCGATCTACGAGCGGGTTCAACATGTTCAACAACTAAATCCGGAACATGATCTACAACTGTTTGTAGATCCTCTTGTTCTGGTTCTTGGATGTTCTGAGGCCCTGAGCCTTCAAAAGTAATCATCTCTGCATCGACATCATCCATGTCATTTTGTTGTTGAGTTTGTTGCTCTTCATCATCTTGAACTGTTTCAAGATGAATATTTCTCCCACTTGACTTGTTGGAAATGAACTCTCTTTCTAAAAAGACACTATCCCTTGCAACAAACACCTTTTGCTGAGTTGGATTGTAGAAGTAATATCCAAAACTTCCTTTTGGATACCCTATAAAAAAGCATTTATCTGATTTTAGGGCAAGCTTCTCTGTTTGTAAACGCTTTACATAAGCTTCACATCCCCATATTTTCAGAAAAGACAAATTTGGAACCTTTCCAATCCATATCTCATATGGAGTTTTGTTTACAGTTGTTGACGCAGTCCTATTTAGTGTAAGTACAGCGGTAGTGAGGGCATATCCCCAGAAGGAGACCAGAAGATTAACAAAACTCATCATTGATCGGACCATATCTAACAAAGTCCTGTTTCTCCTTTCAGACACACCATTTAGCTGAGGTGTTCCTGGGGTAGACAACTGTGTGACTATCCTACAGTTTTTCAAATGATGATCAAATTCGTGGCTCAAGTACTCACCACCACGATCAGATCGAAGTGCTTTTATTTTCTTGCCACTTTGAGTTTCTACTTCGTTTTGAAATTCCTTGAACTTTTCAAAGGACTCTAATTTATGTGACATAAGGTAAATATACCCATATCTACTCATGTCATCATTAAATGTGATGAAGTATCTATAGCCACCTCTAGCTTCAGTGCTCATTGGACCACATACATCAGTATGTATTACGCCCAGTAGTCCAGTAGCCCTATCAAACGTTCCTTTGAAAGGTGACCTTGTCATCTTGTCCATTAGACATGATTCACATGTATCAATGGATTCAAAATCCATGTCTTTTAGAAGCCCATCTTTGTGGATCTTCTTCATGCGATTCGCACTAATGTGACCCAATCGACAATGCCATAGGTAGGCCTCACTCAAACTATTTAATTTTTGTCTTTTGTTATTTATGTTATACAATTCTGATTTGCAATACAAAGAGTCCATTACTCATTGGAGCAGTCGCATAGAAAATATCATTCTTAAAAACAGAAATATTTCCATTTTTAATGTTAAATTCAAAACCTTCAGAATTTAATACAGCAACCGAAAGAAGGTTCTTAGTAATGCAAGGAATATAATAACAATTATTCAGTTCTAATATTAAACCAGAAGGTGAAGATAGACTTAAATCTCCTACGGTAAGTGCAGCAACACTTGCTCCATTTCCAACGCGCAGGTCTATCTCTCATTTCTTCACTTGTCTTTTATTTCTAAGTCTCTGCACATATGAAATAATGTGAGCACCACATGCAGTATCTAATACCCAAGTAAGACCATTATTTAATGTGAGAACATCGGTTGTCATAATCTCAATAACATAAATATCTGAAGTGGAACTCACAGTCCCGTTCTTCTTGTCTTCTAGGTACTTGGGACAATTTCTTTTCCAATGTCCCTTGGCCTTGCAGTAAAAACAATCATGATCAACAACCATCTTTGGCTTCTCACCACCCTTGGGTTTGGCAACTTGCTTGTCTTTCCCTTGGTTATTGTTTTTTTTTTAGCCACCTTCTTAAACCCCTTCCCATTGTTGACATTTAGAACTTCATTCTTCTTGTCATCAATAATATTGCCTTCAGCATTTTTAAGCATGGTATGGAGCTCATTCAGATCATGCTTTAGACCATTCATATGGTATTGCATTCTAAATGGTGTAAAACCATCATGTAAGGATCTAAGAATAATATCAGTGGCCAACTCTTGGTCATATGGGGTCCCTAGATTTTCCATCCTCTTGAAAAGCCCAGTCAGGCTAATCACATGAGGACTCACTGGTTTTCCCTTCACAAGCTTGCTATCAAGTATAGCCTTGTGAGTCTCATATCGCTCTATCCTTGCCTGATCCTGAAACAACGTTTTCAGTTCAGTTATGATAGTATAAGCATCAGAATGCAAAAACCTCTTTTGCAATTCAGGCTCCATTGCAGCTAGCATGAGGCAAGTAACAGGTAATGCTTCAGTTTTCACCCGAGTTGATGTTGCCTTGTCCTCATTTGATGAGGTTCCGGTCACAGTAGGGATAGGGGTAGTTAGGACGTCCTCACGTCCCTCAGACCTGAGAATAATTCACAGATTCTTTTCCCAATCAAGGAAGTTCGTTTCATTAAGCTTGTTTTTCTCAACAATTGAACGCAGAGAGAATTTCAAATTATCGTTCGACATATTCTACAGAATATAAATGACATACAAATCAATTTATGTTTTGAAATTTGCAAAATACTTATAAGTGAACAATTTAAAATAAGTGAATGCACATTTTATTCAAGTTTTTATAGTCCCTTATGAATAAAATGATTCCAAGATCCCATTACAGACAATCCCCAACGTACTTTTGCACTGCCTTAGGTCTTGTGTGTTCAAGGTAAGTAACAATTACTAATTATAATTTCTTATAATTCTTGGTTGATGATCGACATCCAATGTGGGATTCATCCCCATGCCTCAAGATCCAAAACTTTGCCTTTTGGTCTCTTGTTGGGTACAACCGTATCAAGGTTTATGAATCCCCGTATAGATTCATCCTCAGGAGCCTAAGGTTGAGGAAAGACACCCTCGCTTTTGCGAAACCTATCCAACCAAAACCATAAACTTCATGGGTCATGACACGGAAAGACATTGCCCCAATTTTCTTTAGGAACTTAAGTTTTGATTGTCTTTTATTTATTAGTGAAAATTATTATAAATAAAAATAATGCAATGAAAATTGTGATCCTAGTATGGCCCCTAAGATGCAAAAAAATATATATATATATAAAGAACTAAACTTCTTTGGTCTCCATGCTTGCACCCTTTATGGATCTCCATCCTTGAACTTCATGGTTCTTATTTCTATTACATAATTATTCATAATAATCTAATTATCAAAATAAATTACAAAATACATAACGATACGTGTTATAAGAAAACATAACGATGCTCAGGTCGTATTTCTGGGCCATACTAGAAAAATATTAATCTTTAATAAGTGGGATTTCCTAACTTTTAAAAAACAAATATATCATATTTATTTAATCCAAATATTTATATAATCCAATTAAAATAAATATTTCTTTTATTTTTTTAAAGATAGTTTTACATCTTAATCTATGTAAAATTATATCATCGATATAGATCCGCATCAAAATTAACAGTTAATTTATTGATCCTTTCAGTATATGCATACTTGCGCTCTGATACCACTGTAGGTTAATTAGATGTTCGCAGCGGAATAATTTATAGATCTAATCTAAACATCTAATCATATGATCATGCATAATTGATAAAATCATGATATATAGTTTATAAAAATATACCTTTGATGCGTGAACCGGATCAGATTTGGTAGTAATGAATAATCGAGAGCCCCACGTGTTGCTCCTCTACTTGGTCCACACGAGCCCGACTAGATCTCTTTACTTTCGACTGCTAGGACGAAAAAGACAAAGGGGAAGCAATCCAATTGCTAGATTAAAAGATAATTTCTTCCTCTTGGAGTTCTCACCGTAATATAGTAAAAGCCGTTTTAAAAGAGGAACAATTCTCTCTCTATTCACTTCCGTTTTCTTGCAAATAAGTTATTCATTTTGTATTAAATAAAATTACATAATTAACCATTAATTATATATTATTTTATTTCACAAATAAATAATATTTCTTATTATTAATTAATAATATCTAATATTTATTAATTATATATTATTTTATTTCACAATCTTAACTCCATAATTAACCATTAATTATATATTATTTTATTTTATAATCTTAACTCTATAATTAACCATTAATTATATATTATTTTTTTCACAAATAAATAATATTTCTTATTATTAATAGTATCTAATATGTATTAATTATATATTATTTTATTTCACAAATAAATAATATTTCTTATTATTAATAATATTTAATATGTATTAATAATTAACCATCTTTCTCGTTTGTCTAGTCGGTCAACTTTAAGTGTGTGACCTCATAGGACCCGATTATAATAGTTATAGGTTTAACCCCATTAATCGTAGTTGGCTTCTAGCAAAGCACTACGACTCTTAAAATAATCAGATTAAATTATATCTGTTAATTTGTCCTATCCAAGTTTAGTCATTGCACACATTAAATTAAATGACACAATTCCTTCAAGTCATAATGGCATTACTGTCATAATTGAATGAGCATTCCAAACTCTCAATGCTTAGAAATACTGTAGGGACTAGCTATAATCTTTTTTGACCAGGTGTATTAATTATATTTGCGTAAAATATAATGACAACACAAAAATTACACTCTTAGGCTTTTAACTACATAAAAAATAAATCAAATTGTTTGTGAAATAACATAATGACGTTGTTGAAGCTGGTGTTTGACAATGTCTTGTTGAGCTCTTTTTGATAGTTGAACTAACATCACAGGTAGGGGTGAGCATAATATGGGTTTATCCAAACTCAACCCTAACCCAAACCCAAAATATTAATTTGGGTTGGTTAATATGGGTTGGGTTGAGTATGGGTTGTGTTGAGTATGGGTTGAGTTTAATTTAGGTTGGGTTAAGGTTACCCAAATTACCCAAATTATATAAATTTAGTTTAATTCTCTATTATTAATCCAATATAAACTAATCATCTTCCAACTTTAAGTCGAACACGTTTTTAACATGTTTAACATATTTTTCATACGTTTAACACGTTTTGCACACATCTAACACGTTTTTAATATTTTTAACACGTTTCACTTATAACATGTTTTTCACACATTAAACATGTTTTTCACATGTTTAACACGTTTTTCAAACGTTTAACACGTTTTTCATACGTTTAATACGTTTTTCACACGTTTTCACATTTTTGACACGTTTTCACGTTTTTAACATATTTAACACGTTTTCGACATATTTAACACGTTTTCACGTTTTTAACACGTTTTTGACATGTTTTTGACATGTTTAATACATTTTCACACTAATAACACGTTTTTCATGTTTTTGTCACGTTGAACACGTTTTTGACATGTTTAATACGTTTAACACGTTTTTGACAAGTTTAACACGTTTTTGACACGTTTAACACGTTTTTAACATATATAACACGTTAACACGTTTTTGATAAGTTTAACACGATTTTCACGTTTTTGGCACATTTAACACGTTTTAAACATATTTAACATGATTTTGATAAGTTTAACACGATTTTCACGTTTTTGGCACGTTTACCACGTTTTTGACATTTTAAAACGTTTTTGATATGTTTAACACGTTTAACACGTTTTTAATATTTATATCACGTTTTTACACTTAAAACATGTTTTTCACATGTTTAACACGTTTTTATGTTTTTGGCACGTTTAACAAGTTTTTGACATGTTTAACACGTTTTCATACTAATAACACGTTTTTGTCATGTTTAACACGTTTTTGACATGTTTAATACATTTAACGCGTTTTTGACAAATGTAACACGTTTTTTACGTTTTTGACACATTTAACATGTTTTTAACATAACTAACACGTTAACACGCTTTTGATAAGTTTAACACGGTTTTCACATTTTTGGTACGTTTAACACGTTTTTCACACGTTTAACACGTTTTTAATATTTATATCACGTTTTTACACTTAAAACATGTTTTTCACATGTTTAACACGTTTTTATGTTTTTGGCACGTTTAACAAGTTTTTGACATGTTTAACACGTTTTCATACTAATAACACGTTTTTGTCATGTTTAACACGTTTTTGACATGTTTAATACATTTAACGCGTTTTTCACAAATGTAACACGTTTTTTACGTTTTTGACACATTTAACACGTTTTAAACATAACTAACACGTTAACACGCTTTTGATAAGTTTAATACGGTTTTCACATTTTTGGTACGTTTAACACGTTTTTAACATTTTAACACCTTTTTGATATGTTTAACACGTTTTCACACGTTTAACACATGTTTTACACATTTAATATGTTTTTCACGTTTTTGACATGTTAAACACGTTTTTGACATATTTGACACGTTTTTCACATTTTGGTACGTTTAATACGTTTTTGACATGTTTAACATGTTTTTCACATTATTAATACGTTTAACATGTTTGTAACATGTTTAATACGTTTGTAACATGTTTAACACGTTTTTGGCATGTTTAACACGTTTTTGACATTTTAACACGTTTTACACATTTAACATATTTTTGACATGTTTAACATATTATTTTGCACGTTAACACGTTTTGATAAGTTTTAACACGTTTTGTCACGTTTAACACGTTTTTGGTATTTTTGACACGTTTAATATGTTTTTCACATGTTTGACATTAAACATGTGAAAACGTATTAAACGTGTCAAAAATGTGAAAAACATTTAAACGTGTCAAAACGTGTTAAACGTATCAAAATATGCCAAAAATGAGGAAAACGTGTTAAACGTGCCAAAAAAGTGGAATATGTGTCAAAACGTGTTAAACGTGCCAAAAACGTGAAAAACGTGTGAAAATATATTAAACATGTTACAAACGTGTTAAACATGTTACAAACGTGTTAAATGTGTTCATAATGTGAAAAACTTGAAAAACATGTCAAAACGTGTTAAACATGCCAAAAACGTGAAAATGTGTTAAATGTGTCGTAATCGTGAAAAATGTGTCAAACGTGTTAAACATGTCAAAACATGAAAATAGTGTCCAACGTGTCAAATGTGTTAAACGTGTTGAATGTGTGAAAAACGTATTAAATGTGTCGAAAACATATTAAACGTGTTGAAACGTGAAAAACATGTTAAATGTCTCAAAACGTGGAAAACAGGTTAAACGCGTCAAAACGTGTTAAACGTGCCAAAAATGTGAAAAACGTGCCAAAAATGTGAAAAACGTGTGAAACGTGTCAATAATGTGAAAAACGTATTAAACGTGTTAAACATGTCAAAACGTGTTAAACGTGTTAAACGTGTCAAAACGTGCCAAAAACGTGAAAAACGTGTCAAAAATGTGTTAAACGTCTCAAAACGTGGAAAACCTATTAAGAATGTCAAAACGTGTTAAACGTGTCAAAACGTGTTAAACGTGCCAAAAATGTGATAAACGTGTGAAACGTGTCGATATTGTGAAAAACGTGTCAAAACGTGTTAAACGTGTCAAAACGTGTCAAAAACGTGTTAAACGTGTCAAAATGTGTCAAAAACGTGGAAAACGTGTTAAATGTGTCAAAACGTGCCAAAAACGTGAAAAACGTGTCAAAATGTGAAAAATATGTTAAACGTGTCAAAACATGTTAATCGTGTCAAAATGTGTTAAACGTGTCGAAAACGTGAAAAAACATGTCAAAACGTGTCAAACTTGTCAAAAACGTGTTAAATGTGTTAAAAACGTGTTCAACATGCCAAAAACATGAAAAATGTGTTCAACGTGTCAAAATGTGTTAAACGTGCCAAAAACGTGTTAAACGTGTTAAAAACGTGTTAAACGTGTGAAAAACGTATTAAAAATGTCAAAAACGTGAAAAATGTGTTAAACGAATAAAAATGTGTTAAATTAGTCAAATACATGTTAAATAAAAAAATAAAAATAAAATAATTTGGGTTACCCAACCCATACTCAACCCAACTCATACCCAACCCATATTAGTAAATAATATGGGTTGAATTATGGGTTGAGTAAATTTAATTTGGTTTGAATATGGGTTGGGTAATACGGGTTGGGTTTACCCGTTTGCTCACCCCTAATCACAGGTTATTTCGATTAGTTATGCCCATTTTAATATATATAAATATTATGTTATGATCAAAAATTCATATTATTTTATATCTTATAATTCAACTAAATGAAAACACCTTCATTTGCAAATATTTTACATGTGTTATAGGTCTTTCAAAAGTTAATGAAAGGTTCAAATAAAGGAGATTGCTCAACATTTGATCCAAAATAGAACAACTTGGCTAAATGTTCATAATGGTTACATTTTCTAAACGACAAATGCATTTCTCTATGTTTAAAAATGATATATCCTTAATGTCTCTCGTTTTAAATTACCATATAGTAATTTGTCAAAGTTTTTATGTTATACTATATATTTTGGTGTTAAATCTAAATGTAAATGCAACCCTAAACAAACAATCTAAGAAAATGCTTATGTGAAATATTATTGGGTTTTTGTTGAATATTTGTTGCATTTCACCCTATGATCTCTCTATATATTTTTTAACTAATTTAAGATAAAGAAAATATTCAAGTTCATGGATCTGTCTTTTTTATTTTACACAATATTTTTCTATTCATAATATAGGCAATAATATTATTGATTTTATTATAATTATTATTATTATTACTAACCAAACAAAATTATATTTAACTTCTACATTAATATATATAAAATTAAATTCTTTCCATCTACATTTATATATTATATATAAATAATAAATACGAAAGATTTGTAATTATTTGTTTATATGTATTTTAATTTTATAAAATTATTGTGAAAGAAAAATAAATAAATCAAAATATTATAAAAGTAAAAGATCTTATCCATTTTATTCTGGTTATTTTTTTATAAAATTAATAATATTTTTAAATATATAAACTAAAATATCGTATAAAATTACATGTTGAAATATTTATTAATTTCGACCTAAATTATTTAATTCAAATATTTATATTAAAAATAAAAATATAATGGTATAACCACCAAATAAATTGTTTACAATTATGCTAAAGAATAAATATATATATATATATATATATATATATATATATTTATTGTTGATAAATAAAAAAAATAAAAATCAGGAAGTAAAGAAAGACTACCTGATGTAAAATTTTAAGATTAAGAATTACTTGTAGTTCATTTCAATTATTTTGAATTCATTTATAATTATCCTCATCTTTATTTTCAAGTTTATCTATCTTTTATTTTGATTTTTTGAACTCAATTAATCCATTTTTAATAATATATCATCCAAATATGGATGTGAAGATTTGTGTTTACTCTGAATCTAAATTAATGTTAGGAAAATATGTTATCAATTTAAGGTCTTTCATAGATGTGAAATATTATTATTAAATTTTTAAGATGTTTATGCTAATCACCTCTTAAACAATTTAATGTCTTTATCAATAAATAGACAAGATTGACCAAATGTCTTATTTTATTTTTTATTAAGTAATCTTAACCTAAGTTCTTTGATAAATAATTTACTATTAAGATTGTAATCTCAATCCAATTAAAGGGTTATAACTTTAATATATGAAAAAGTTATCGTTGTCGATTTAAATAAAAAATAATAATTAAGATGAGGCATTTTATTTTGTTAATCTTGTCTATACATGACGAAAATGATGATAATTTGAATGGATCAAATACATTCATGATCTTGAAATTAAGATAATTGAAATGGTTCAAACGAATTCTTAATCAAATTTTACATATAAAAAATTACAAATCGAGACGTATATAATAAGCATATTCAATATATCTTGAAATGTTGATAAACTCAATAAAAATGTTCTGGAAACTTATTAAAAACAATGAATATCAATATAGAACTATAACATATATTTACTACACACAAATCTATAATAGAATGATGGATGGATGGATCTGCAATTGGTTTCACTTGAACGGCATAGAATATCCTGCAAACGGCATAGAATCAAGGGTCGTGATTTCCTCCTCCGAGTTGAACAAGGAGGGAAATGATTTATCAGGGGCCATGATCTCCTTCTCCAATGTTCCACCTTCGGACCATATATGTTTCATATCAAAATCATCTTCGGTGAATTTTTCTAACGTGGATCTTGCAATTTCATCTAGGGCCATCATCTCCTCATCCGTGTCGAAGAAGGATTGATCAAGGGTGTTGATTTTTTCATCTTCCAACGCCTCAAATTCGGACAACATACGTTCAATATCAAAATCATCTTCAAAAAAGTTTGACTGCACCGGACCTGTCATGGAGTGAAGGGTCGTTATCTCCTCTTCCGAGTTTAATAAGGGCAAAGATTGATTCTTGGATGATAATTGATTATCAATCAACTCTATTTTTTCTGCAATTTGATTCGAGAATATTTTCAAAGACTTCTGAGACAATCCATCAAGTAGAGATCCGATTCTAGCTTTAGAGAATCCAGATTTAGATGTTTGAACATGATCTGTTGCTGCAATAGTAGTGGACGTCTTCTTCTTCCTCTTTGAAACTTCTTTTTTGTAGCGTTCAAGAATGGGCTTAACTTGATTTAAATCATCCGGCCAAGACTCTATTCTTCCATTTTCTTCCAAACAGAGAAAACATACGTCGATGTCGCAGAGGGAGGAGAGCTCCATGCTCTTCTTCTTAATGCTGGCCATCTTCATTGTCAATTGCTGTTTCTTCTTATCGCACTTGATCGTATTCTCTTTCGCACCTTCTTTCACCATTGTTGTACTTGAAGGATTAATGAAGTTGCCTTAAAAAAAAGAGAGAAAATGGGATTTGTTTGAGTTGTTAATTGCTGGTAATTAGAGCAAATAAACCAATGAATAGGTTTGGTAATATATATATATATATGTGGCTGATTTTAAATTTGTTACCGTTATTAGGGTTAAGAGAATTTGTGTTATGTTTTTGAAAATATAATTTATGTTAGATGGGTTAGGGATTTGGGCTGATTTTGCAGTTAGATGTGTCAGGTATTTGGGGCAAGTTGGTAGATTGTGGGATTTTGTAGAGATTTGGGCGGATTTTGTATTTAGATTATGTTAGGGATTTAAAAGTAATTATTATTATGTTTGATATATTAGGATTTTGTGTTTAGATTATTAAGTTAGTTAGGAATTTAAAAGTAATTATTATGTTTGATGATATATTAGGATTTTGTAGTTAGAATAGATTTTAAAAGATTATGTTACCGTTGGGATTCGGATTTATTTTGTAGTTTAACATCTATTTATTGTGTATCATTAATGAGAGGTTTTTTTTAAACATTATAAAAAAAAAAATTAATAAATTTTAGAACATTTAATTAAATTGACTATTGAGGGACAAAAATAGATAATACAAAAGTATAATTTAAACTTGTTTTATGAAAAGTATAATCCTTAAATCTAAGCAACTAATTATTTTATGAAAAAAATAATCCTTAATTTTTAATTAAGCAGCTAATGCTGCCAGCCATTCTTCAATGCGAAGCAAACCCTAGCTCTTTTCGGTGATTATACTCTCTGTTCCGAAAATATAATGAAGAAGAAGAAGAAAGCGAATCCTGATGTTATGAATCAGGTAATTCCGCCTCTTAAATCCCGCTAATCATGTGCTAGCTAGCTAGCTGATATCATTCCTCCATTTGGATGGATCGTGTAATTTCTTACCTCGGAAGATGAAGGAGATCAAACGAAATTATCTGATATAACATAGTTTCTTTATTTTTAGTTTACATTATCTGTAAGTGTTTGTTTTGATTAAAAAGGTTGCTAGATATATTATGATATCGATCGAAGATATCATGAGCTTTATTTCTTTAGGTGTTTGTCTTCGATCAAATGATTCTCAAGAAAAAAACCAGTTCATATTAGTTTGTAGTATTCTTAAAGAGAATCTTATATGGTGAATCTTGTTGCTTTTCAGGATATGCAGAACAAGTTGAGAAATGGAAGTGCACTTCAGGATTCTGAAAAGCCAGGATCTGCATCACTTAGTTCTGGGGACAGAGTTGCTAATTTGATACTTAGAATTCTTATACCTGAGGTTACCCTGTGGCTGTGCTCAAGCTTTGATTTGTGCAGTTTGTACTTATTCTGTATGCAAAGAATCTTCCAGAACCTCTTTCAGCTAAAATCTTTTCCACTAATTGAAGCTTTGGAGAGAAAGGTCAGTCAGTAACAAGTAATCTTGCTCTTTCATTTACAATAATTGAATGAGATGTTCTCATTTTCAAAATCAAAATATTCATAAAAAAGTTCATTTCTGTATGCAAAGAATCTTCCAGAACCTCTTTCAGCTAAATCTTTTCCACTAATTGAAGCTTTGGAGAGAAAGGTCAGTCAGTAACAAGTAATCTTGCTCCAAATAATAGCAATGTTTTTATGTATAACAAAAATGATACAAGTATAATTGCATGCATTTATCTATTTGTACATAGACAAACTTTAACATTTAAAAAAGAAATCTTCTAGAAAGTAAAACCGACGCTGAAAAACACCAGCAGAGCCATATTGATTCCTCTGCATGGCCTTGTCACACTAGATTTGTTTCAATCTGCTGACAATTTTTTTTAATGCAATTGAAGCCCAAAATAGAATTTACATCCTTCATTTCTGAAGAAATGACTGCATTATGCTGGTGGATAAAAATCTAATGAAAAATTTCAAATTACAATTGCATATTATCTATGCTAAATTACCTGCATTAATTGCTTGCGAAAGCGCGTGGAAACATTCATAGCGGCCCTAAGAGACATAACTGATGAAATGTAAGCAAGAACGTTATGTTTATATTTATTTCTTAGGACATATGATCTCTTTTACCTGTAAACAAAGATGTTCTTCCATTTGTTTATGCAGTGGATTATCACTAAAGAAGCTTGACAAGAAACTAGAAAGAACTCTGTACATTCATATAGGAAGGTAGCTTGATACTATTACATGTCATTTCCATTTGGAGTATTAGGATGTCCCTTCATATTCTAAAGTTCTGTATCCTAACATATTTAGCCTATTTGAAAACGTACATTTTATCACAGTCTTAGTCGCAATTACGATCCTATTGAAATATTTCCAAAGTTAAAATTGAAAGTGCAAATATAATAAATGTATATTTTTTCACGGTTCGATAAGAAATTTTGTTTTTGGGTACGGAAGATTTTCTGTCATATATAGGACTTAATATCTCATGTTTCTGTTGAAACTGATCCTATCAAGTGACTAAGTCCTAGTAATATAATTTTATACAACTTTTCTCAAATTCCTAAGCAAGTCTACTAATTAAATCTAAGTGCTAGTAATATTTATTTGTTGTAGGTTGGGCTATTTTGTTTTATATCCGCCTTATTTTGTTCCTTAAGAAGTAAATCTCATTTCAAAATAAAGAGTTATAATTGATTTATAAAACTAAATTTAAATAATTGAGAAATTATGAAAAAAACTCAAAGAAGGAAATTTAAACAATTCAATATTCAATTATTATAATTCATAATAATTATTTTATTATCATCCAAACCATACAATATATATTTATTCGATGAGCACACATTTAAATTTTTGAACTACTCTCGGGTTTTGATAGAAGGCTTACAAAAATATTCAAGCTCATCTAAATTTACTACCAGAGTGGTATGTGGAGAAAGGTAAGATCGATTCTTGCTAATTCTGGATATTTAGATCACATCTCTCAGGTAAGAATCTAATAGACAAATGATTTAACCATGCCTGTTTTGTTGGTGCAGGAATTGAATTGATTCTAAACATAGAGATAGTTAAGGTAGATCTTGATTCTAAGACTCTTATAAGTGCTACAGAGGAATCCTTCAAATATCAATCTTTGATCATTGCTACTGGTTCCAATGTAAGCATGCTCAACATTCATTCGCATCAGATTAACATGGTTTCCTTCTATTCCAGCTTTTGATAACATTTGTGTGCCTACAACTTTTAATCTGAGAATCGAACAAGGGTCCTTTGCTAGCCAAAAAAAGAATTCACACTGGGCTAGGTTGAAATTATTTGCTTTCCTTTTCTTTCTATTTTTGCAAAAAGGATAATTTGTATTAAAAATGATGTTCTTCCATTTGTTTATGCAGTGGGTTATCACTAAAGAAGCTTGACAAGAAACTAGAAAGAACTCTGCTACATTCATATCAGAAGGTAACTTTCATATTCTAAAGTTCTTTATCCTAACGTACATATTGAGTCTATTTGAAAACTCATCACAATCTTAGTCGCACTTACGATCCCATTGAAATATTTCCAAAGTTAAAATTGGAAGTGCAAATATAATAAATGTAGATTTTTCAATGCTCCATAGGAAATTTTGTTTTTTGGTTACTGAAGATTTTTTTTTCATATATATGACTTAATATAAGTTTCTGTTGAAACTGATCCTGTGACCTTGCTTCCAAAGGTTGTATCCCTAATTTATATACAAGTAAGTGACCAAGTCCTAGTAATATTTATTATATAATTTTATACAACTTTTCTCAAATTCCTAAATAAGTCATACTAATTAAATTTAAGTCCTAGTAATATTTATTTGTTATGGTTAAGGCTATTTTGTTTTATCAAATGTCATAATAAACTTTCAAGATTCAATATTGTTTTAATTTTATTAGTCCAGATTTGTTACTTATAATGTCAAATTAATGATATATTAATAAGTAAATCTCACAGAAATATCATTTCAAAAACTCAAAACAAGAAAATTTAAACAATTCAATATTCAATTATTATTATTTAAAATAATTATTTTAATATCATTCAAACCATATAATATATATATTTATTCGATGAGCACACATTTGAAAATTTGAACTATCCTCAAGTTGCATCATATTCAAATTCATCTAAATTTATAATGTGTTGATGAGCCCACATTAACAAAAAAAAAATATATTTAACTTAAATATTTGTATCTTTATATTTGGTACAATTTATAACCTATTCATTTTTTACAGGGCTATTTTTTATTGAACTTTGTTCAATTAAATTAATTCTCATACTAATTATTAAAGAAATTAGATAGTATTTTCGATTTTACTTTATATATTAATAAAATAAAAATAATATTTAAAATATTTTTTTATCTAACTCTGATATACAGTGAGTAGTATTTAATTATTTTTATTTCATTATTAATGTTATTTTAAAATATTTTTTAATTGTATTTTTTTTTTATTAATTTTTATTTTCTTCACTGAACTTATTTAAATTATAATTATTTTTTAATTATTTTATATTAAATTCATTTTTATTTTAAAATAACCATCTAAGTTTAACCACTATTCATTCATAATTTCAAGATAATTGAAATAGATCAAATGAATTATTGATCATAATATTTTACATATAATTTTTTTTTTTAAATGGGGACCTATATAAACATACCACTTAATAAATCGATTCAATATATCTTGAAATGCGGATAAACTCAATTAAAGAATGTTTTTGAAACACTGAATATCCATATATATTAACATATATTTAGTACATAATTTTATAAAATCTATAAAAGGATGATGATAGCTAGTTTTAGCTGATCAATTCAGGCATGGGATAATTCGACCATTTATGTTGATGTTTTTACCGTTCGTACTTATAGAATCAATATTTTCAAATTTTTGCGGCTCATGTATAGTGGTAAAAGAAATAGAGTTAGTGCTGGAAGATCCTGCCATTTCATGGAATCATGGGTATTGATTTTCTCCATTGAATTAAATAAGAAGGGAAAGATTGATCATGGCCCATGACCACCTCCTCTAATGTCCCACATTCAGATCATACATGTTCCATATCATAATCATCTTCAATGTATTTTTCCGACGTGGATCCTGCAATGGCATCAAGGGCTATCATCTCCTCCGTGTTGAAGAATGATTGATCAAGTATGGTCATGATCTCCTCATCCTGCAATGTCTCAAATTCGGACCATATATGTTCGATATCAAAATCATCTTCTATAAAATTTTCCTGTGTCGATCCTGCCATGGAGTGAAGGGTCCTCGTCTATTCTTCTAAGTTCAAAAAGGATAAATATTGATTCTTAGAAGATAATTGGTTGGTAATCAACTTTAGTCTTTCTACAATTTAGTTTGAGAATATATTTAAAGATTTTTTAGACAACCCATCAAATAGAGATCCAATTCTATCTTTAGACAATTCAGAAGTCGATATTTGAACAAGATCTACAGAAGTAGCAGATACCTTATTTTTCTTTGAAATCTCTTTTTTGTAGCGTTGGATGATGAGTTTCAGATGATTTGGATTCGCATGTCATGTCTCTATTCTTTTATTTTCTTCCAAACAGAGGAACACACATCAATGTCGCATAGGGAGGAGAACTCCATGCTCTTCCAATGTTAAGAAACAACAATTGAAAATTAAGATGACCAACATTAAGAAGAAGAACATGGAGTTCTTCCCATGTACGACATTGATGTGTGTTTCATTTGTTTAGAATAAAATGGAAGAATAGATAAATGGCCTAAGAATCCAAATTAACTGAAACCCATTATTCAACGATACAAAAAAGAAGTTTCAAAGAAGAAGAATATATATTATTGCAGATCATGTTCAAATATCGAAATCTGGATTGTCTAAAGCTAGAATTGGATCTCTACTTGGTGTGTTGTCTCATAAATCTTTGACAATATTTTCGAACAAAATTGTAAAAAATAGAGTTCATTACCAACCAATTATCGTAAAAGAATCAATCTTTGACCTTATTGAACTCAGAAGAGGAGATGACGAGCTTTCACTACATTATAGGTTCGGTACAGTCAAAATTTATTGAAGATGATTTTGATTGAACGTATATGGTCCGAATTTGAAACGTTGGACGATGAGGAGATCATGACCCTTAATCAATCTGTTACGAGAGGATTTTAGGGTTGGGTTTTCTAACCCTTAATAAGTCGACGGATTGTTAACGAAGTCGGCAGGTTCGGTAATTTCAGTAATTTCGTTGTTAATAAGCTGTATTCACACAGCAGGTTTTGTAGTCTGAAATAAGCTGTTGCACAGAATATGAAAGGTTTTGTAGTAGTTAAGTAACTGCATTAGTTATAACAGAAGGACAGTAAGGTCAGCTGGCAAAGGCAGTGAGAGAGTCCTGTTAAGGGATGAATGATTCTGCCTTAAATAATTGTTGAACTGGAATATAAACCACCACTGATGAATTGACTCTTCAGGTAATCCTGATTAACTCTTCCTATTCTCATTATGCATCTCTTCTAATCTCTCTTCTAATTCAATCTCTTCTTCCTATCAATTGTTGATCTGCAATTATTCTTATTCTCTACTCCTCTAATCTTATCAGCAGTTACTAAGGTATTGTCAACCCTAGATTACATATTGTTTACGTATAGTTTTCATAATATCATTGGTATCAGAGCGACATTCTTGGCAATATGGTGGAAACACATATCAACGGATAGTTGAATGAAAATCATAAACATAGTCAGGCTTATGAATGAATAAAGTGCAGTGAGTTGTCAAAATGAATTTTCCAAAATTCTTTGGAGAAAATGTCGAAGATGTTGAAAACTGGATTTATGAGGCAAAAAGATTTTTTCGGGTTAACGACACACTTGAAGAAGACGAGGTTCATCTTGCGACAAGTCACATGAAGGAAAAGGCACTACGATGGCTTAGGGAACACGTGGTTATGAAAACTCTCAGCAGAGGATTGATGTGGAGAGAGCTAAAACAACTATTGCGACGTGAGTTTGGGTCATGTGTCAGGGACGATCCACGACATATACAAAAGAAAGTGCAACCAGAATCGTGGAAGGTAATCGCGGAACAGTGTCAACAAATAACTGACTTGTTAAAATCATGGAGGATCGCTGATGAAATTAAAAGACAAAAATAAAAGGCTGATGAAGAAATAACAAGGCAAAAGTGGGAAAACGATCGTCAAAAATTGATAGTCGAATCCGAAGAGTTACTGGAAGATGACAAATATGATAGCATTTTTATTTTTATTTTTATCCTTATATATATATTAGTTAGTTATAAAGTTACTTATATTGTTAAAATGTCCGTGTTCATCAATTTTGACGTTGACTTTAAAATCTAAAGGCTTATTAGCCTAGTTGGTTAAAGGGTTGTACTTGTTTTATTAGGTTGCAATTTCGAAACATACATATAACATTTTTAATCATTTTAAGTTTCTGGACGGGTCAACCCATAATCTGACCCAAGTATTCATTACTCTCACATATATATATTTTTAGATTATAATTGTTAAGTCATATCAAGTATATTAATATATTTAAAGATAAGTGTTGTAGTATAGTGATTAGTACTCCCGTCTGTCACACTAACTTAAGTTCGAATCTCACCAGCTTCAAATAATAATTGGATTTTTATTATTTCAAGGAAACGTCCAGTTGGATGTCTGAAAAGTGCCTCCAAAATACCGAAGTTGTGAAAAACCGGAAGCGCCTCTAAAATACCGAAATTGTCACGTATGCGCATATGGATGACCGAAATGAACATTGCATCTGGAGTATCGAAATTGCGACGTAGGCACATTCGGTTGACCGAAATGAACAGTGCATCCAGCATACCGAAACTGCCACATATGCGCTTTTATTCAAATTGTCTGTCCACTATCTTGTACACCACGATCTCAGAAATATTCTCTGATGTACTATCCTGACACTCTTCCAACGGAAGGAGGAAAAATGTCCATTGAAGAAGATCCGACTGTTGATGTGCCTTGGATATATAAGAAGATCAATGGAAAACAAAAAGTAGACTTGACTTTCTGTGTTCTCCTGAAAATTAAATACTCTCTCTCTACAAATATATATATTCAAGCTTTTGCCTTAGCATCTTTTGTGAGAGATTGTTCATACCGAAAAGCATTGTATCACTTTTCTTTAATTGTGAGCTCTTTGTAAGTTGGGTAGATAGTATATATTCAACAAGTGTTGTGTGAGCTAGAAGTTAAGAAACATGCAGTGTTTAAGACCTGGTTTCTGACTGGATTTGTGTAAAACTGCTATTCAAATCAAATCTTCTAGTGGAATCCTTCTCGAGGTCGAGAAGAAGGGGTGACATAGGATAGTTACTCCGAACATCCATAAACAAACCTTGTGTCTTGTGTTCTTTACATTAAGCATTTTCCAACCCTTTTTCTACCTTTCAAGTCTAAACAAACAGTTCTGCACTAGACTTCGTTCAATAGTTTATGAAGATTTGTGAATAAAAGAAATATATATTAATTTCTAACAGAGTCAATATCGAAGTGAAGATTTTTGCGGTTAACAATACTTGGTCAACCCCTACTATTGTTGACTCATTTCTTAACATATATATATATATATATATATATATATATATATATATATATATATATATATATATATCTAAATTAACCACAACTCCTGACCCGACAATCCGTAGATTTTAAAAATTAAGCAGCATTTTATATATATATGAATCAAATTTTAATTGACCAAAGTGTGAAAATGTATGAGTTCACGATATTAAAGGTCGATTGAGATTGGTGGTTGGTTTTTCGAGTGGAATAAGAGGAATGTAAAAAATGTGATATCACGATATGTGAGGTCTATTGAGATTAGTGGTTTATTTGACAAGAGATAATATTTGTATAAAAGTGTGTTTGGTCACGATATTAGATGTGAATTGTGTGATTGTCGGTTGGTTTGATGAAGTGGTGGTAAAAAAATCGCGATAATGATTAAGATGTCGATAATAGTATTAGGTATGTCTAACATTACAGTATATAAGAGCAAAATGTATGACACAACTTTAATTAAAATCTATGGATTAATCTATCTATCGTAACTAACAAGATAAATGATATAATTGACTTAATTCTTACTAAAAAAACATCTATATTTTTTGTTTTCAAACTCATAATTTTTTTTAAAACTTTAGATATTTGATGAATTTTAAAATATAAGTTAATATTAAATTTTAAATTGAACCTAATTTTAAATTAATTACATTTGAATAATATTAATTTTCTCTAAAATATTATAGATAAATAATATTTTATTTATATTCTTACTTGTACAAATGCACGAAATTCATGCTAGTATATATTTATATTATCTATTAAATAAAAAAAATTAATTAAAATTATACTAAATTATATAGATTACAAAAACTAAAATTAAATTATATGAAATTTTTGTTTGACCATATATATGAAATTTGAAATAATTGTATAAAATCAATCAACACATAAAAATGGTAAATAAATATAATATATTATTCTAATTTTATAAATAAATTTAGTATTCTTCCTTGTATATATTTATATTATCTATTGAATAAGAAAATTATTGAGTAAATATTAAATAAATTAATTTTTAGATAGTAAATAAATATAATAATTTATTACAATTTCATGGATACATTTAGTATTCTTCTTTATATATATTTATATTATCTATTGAATTAGAAAAAAATTGATTAAAGATTTACTTAATACATTATGCAATAATAAATTATATTATTATCAAAATATTTCTTTCCTAAATCTAAACAGATAATACTAATTACAAATATTGTCACTATATATATATATTGTGAAATGATCAGAGTAAATTCAAACCAGACTTTAAATTTTTTATTTACGTGCATCATTAAAAGAAATGACGAAGAATATTTCTTTAACTTTAACTTTCTTGTTTATTATTATGATGTCAGGTTAGTCTCTCAATTCAAAATTATTAATTACTTAATAATTTTTAGTTATATATATATACATTGTTTTTATGATATGTTTAATAATTTTAATATTTATAATTTTTTATATAAATATATGTTAGGTACTGTTACATTGATATTAGCATCGGAGGATGGATTAGGAGCAATGAAGGCAAGTCAGGCTTGGTGTAAATTTACTTGTCCTTTCAAGTGCGGATTTAATTTGTCACAGTGTATTGATGGAAATTGCAGTTGTGATTAATATGTTGAATTGTCAAGTTTTACCGAGAGACAATAAATACAAATCATGATTTGTAATGAAAAATTATTATGATGCTTAAAAATAATTAAAATTTTATGGGTGTATGGTTATTTTTATTAATAATAAAATAAAATATTTAACAACATATTTTATTTTTAATTATTAATATTTATAAGTGAATATTAAAAAAAATACAAACTTTAAAAATAAAAAAAATTTCAAGATCAAACAAATAAAGACAAATCAAATAAATTCAAATACGATCAAACAAAGTCTATTGGAAGGTAAGATCCAAAGGTTCTAGAGAGATAATAGATTTTTGTACTAAGAATTTTCAACACTAAGGATTTCTCATCTTAAATATATATACTAAGTTTACAATAACTTCATTAAAAAGAAAAAAGTGATGGTTATATATACTCATCTTTATTGTTCACTTTCTATTGTTAACTATGGTAAATGTATATGAATTCTAAACTTTGAAAAGGAAAGAAATGTTTTGACTTAATACATATGAATAATGATTTATTGTTAATATTAAAAATATTTAATATCAAAAATAAAAATATTAAATATTTGACTCAAAATTAATTAGTCCACAAGTTTAACCTAATTTAATAAAGAAAAATATTTAACTAATTTACCTTTAATCGTGCAGGCTCCCAACAAGCCCACGGATAGGGCATCTCACCCATGAAAGCCCATTTTTTTAATTTTTTAACAGGCTCCCAACAAGCCCCACGGATAGGGCATCTCACCCATGAAAGCCCATTTTTTTAATTTTTTAACATGAAAATGTGTAAATTAGTAATTTAAAGATAAAAATAATAATTTCTTTTAAATATCATAAAAAGTGTACTAGTAATATTTATTTTAGTAAAATTTGATTAATATGTTTATTTTATTTGATTTGTTTATTTGGTTATTAAGGTACATATTTATTTTGTTTAATGTAAATGTAATAATTTATTTATATTAGTTTTAAGGTTTTTTAATACGGGGCTATATATATTGTTTTAAAATAAAAGTAAAAAATAATTTATATAGAATATAAGAATTTGTGATTATTTATTTATATTAATATAAACATTTTATAAAATTATAGTAAGAGAAGAAAAATAAATCATGAGAGTAAAGATCTTATAAATTTTATTCTTATTAATGTTTCTAAAATTAATAAATATGATTAAATATATAAACTAAAATATATAATTTTATCGGTACGTATAATACTAAAATTTTGACATAATTTATTTAAATCAGTTATATATATATAATGAAAAGGCAAATATGGTTGTGTAAAACTATAAAATTCTTAAAAACAAAAATACAATAAAGAAAGAATTATATAGACTAAAATTTCAATATCAAGAATTGCTTTTCTTTATTTCAATTATCTTGAACCCATTTACAATTATAATCATCTTCATATTTTTTAATTTATTTTATTTTTGTAAGGCCTTTTTCATGAATATGTAATATTATTATGAAATATTTATGAGATTCATGCAGTATCACATCCTAAACAAACTATATTGACTAAAAAAATCTTATTTTAACTTTTTAATTTAGATCGATAACAATAAATTTGTCATTGATTAAAGTCTTAATCTATTAGGTAAATTTTAATTTTTTTATATAAAAACTAAGTTAGGCTTTAATCCATGGCAAAGCCATCATTGTTGATTTAAATCAAAAGGCTAATATTATGGTGTTTATCAATCTTGCATATTGATATCCATGATGATAATTGGAATGAATAAAATAAATTCTTGATCTTAAAATTAATATAATTGGAATTAATTGTGGTTGACTCGCCCATAAATTTTAAACGGTTAAAAATAAAAATAAAAATAATATATATGTTTCAAATTTCCAGCATAACAAAAGAAATACAACACTTTAACTAACTAGACTACAAATACTTTATATTTAAAATTCAATACAAAATTTGATAAACGTGTGACATTCCTAACAATATAAATTCAATTTTTTATCTAAGTAATCTGTATATAAATATAATAATGCTTAATTTGAAATTTTTTTTGAATTGCGGGATCGAAAGTTGTGGTTAGTTTGGATATATATGTGAGCGTAAATGAATATATGGATCAGATCGTGGGTTGAACCACCCATAAACTTCAAACGGTTAAAAATAAAAATAAAAATGATATATGTATATTTCGAACTTGCAACCTAACAAAATAATTGCAATTTTTTAACAAACTAAGCTAATAAAACATATATTTTAAATTTAACACAAAGTTTGATGAACGTACAACATTCCTAATAATCTATATATATAATAATGCTTAACTTGGATATATATGTGAGCGTAAATGAATATTTGAGTCACATGTGAAAGTATGAGGTCGATAGTTAGTTTACTGAGAGATAAGAGAGGCGTGTGAAAGTGTGATTGTGATTGGTGGTTAGTGGCTGGTTTGCCGAGGGATACGAGATGTGTGAATGTATGATGTCACGAGACATAGAGGTTCATTGGGATCGTTGATTGATTTGACAAGAGATAAAAGACGTTTGAAAGTAATGAGGTCACGAGATGAGAGGTCAATTAGAATTGGTGGTTGGTATTCCGAGGATTTAAGAGGTCAGTAAAAAAAGATCGTAAGGTCACGAGACTAGAAGTCACTTATGATTGGTAGTTGGATTTTCAAGGGATTAGAAGCATATGAAAATATGAGGTCATGAGATGAGAGGTCGATGTGGTTAGTGGCTAGTTTGCTAGGAGATAAGAGGCCGATAAGATTGAGATTAGTAGTTGGTTTGTTGAGGGATAAGAGATCAGTAATAAAATATTGTAAAATCACGAGATTAGAGGTTGATTGCGATTGGTGGTTAAAAATATATGTGAATGATATGTTGAATGACCGAAGTGTGAGGTCACAAAATTAGACATCAATTAGGATTATTTGTTTGATTTGTTGATGGATAAGAGGAGTCTAAAATGTGAGGTCACGAGATGGAAATGTCAATTGGGATTTTGTGGTTAATTTGACAAGGGATAAGATACATGTGAAAGTGTATGAGGTCATAATATTAGTAATGAGAGTTTTCTAGTGAGAAAAAGAATATTGGTGGTTAAATGTGTGACTAAGATAGTTGGTTGACTGATGTGTGAAAGTGAGGTCACAAGATTAGAGGTCGATTGAATTGGTGGTTGGTTTGTTTAATTGAGGGTAAAGAGGTCGCGGTAATAATATGAGATGGTTGAGGTACAAAATACTTGAAATGAGGTCACGAGATTAATAATGAGATGTTCATTGGAGAACAAAAAAATATTGGTAGTTAAATATATGAATGAATTTGTTGATTTACCGAAAAAGTGAGGGTAATGAGGTTGATGATATGATTAATGGTTGGTTTTCCAAAAGTAATGATAAAAGATGTTGGTACTGTTGAGATGGTTGAGTTTAGTAGTGAGGTAATGAGATTAGTAATATGAGAGATTTATTAAGTAATAAAGAATATTGTTGGTTAATTGAAAAATGAGAATAAGAGATCGAAAAGGAAGATGTCAATGCTGATTAAAAAAAGTTAAATGAATGCTTTTTATCAAAGTTATTATCATTTTTTGTATGAATAACGAAAACAAACATGAATGAGAGAAGGAAGAGGATCACTGGGGTGTCCTAACCATTGAAGCCCTCTCATGTTTAGGACCATAGATATTGATCACAAAAATGTGAATATTTGTATTTTAACGTAAATGTGATTTTTATTTAATGCAAGTTAATATAAGGTTCTTAAATGATCCATGTTCTTAAATTAGGACAATCAATCTGTAAATTAGTATCAATTAAGTTGTTAATTAGAGTCTCCCTCGAAAAAGATGGTTTAGGGTTCTATTAATGTAGCGTCAACATAGATTTGCAACCAGGTCTTGAGACCCAACATTAACATAACAAAGATCAATTGCAAAGGTCTTCAGGCTCAACACTACGCCGATGTAACCACCATTCACACACCTAGGATATCTTATCTATTCATTCCACACTTTATATGTCGTCAACATTGGATTATCTGATTGTATTCATAACTGCGATTTCATAGTACAACACTAGATTTCATACTACACTTTTTAGAGTATTTGTGTTTTGTTTTCTGGTAGAGTTTTAAGATTATATTTCTCTACAGATTGCAAATAGAAAGCCTTCTTTCTATGGTTTTTTATTTTTTCTAACGATGAAAATTCACATCTGGAATCTACTTCACAATTCAAAAAATTGCTTTCACCAGGTATCATTTTGGTTGTATTTATATACTCGATCATATAATCTAGTATTGTACCCTGTTTCATTGAATTTCTTATGAGGCAGGATTTTCTATAACTATAGGTTTGCCTAGTTTATAGGTTAGTTAGAATTTGATTGATTGTTTGAAGCTGCTTGGGACCTCACAAATATAGCTTCTAGAACTTCAAAACATACAAAAATGGTTATTGATAATGGAACTGTCACTATTTTTTGTAAAGCTTTTGAGCTCTCCAAATGATGAAGCTCGTGAACAGGTAATGTTTATAAACTTGCCTATCCAATTTATGAAAAAATTTATTTTTTATCCAGTGTTTGTTGGGCATTGGTAAATATTGTGGGTGACTCTCTAAGATATCGCGATTTTTTTTTTTTTGAGAACGCTGGGTTCCGCTACTCCCATGGAGTGCGACTAATCCCCGCGGGTTAAGTACATAGCCCGCAAACATACTTAACTAATTAACCAGGCGCAGAACTTGCCGTCTGACGGGCTCGAACCCAGAACCTCATGGAGGCCTGAGGGATATCCACCTCTGGCGATCTTGTCTTAAGCCATAGAGCTATTATGGCTTTATTGTCATAGTCGAATGAGCATTCCAAACTCTTAATTCTGCAGGACTAGCCACAACCTTTTATTTTTAACCTAGTTTATTAATTGTATTTGTGTAAACATAATGACAGCACAAAGATGACACTTTTGTGATTGGAACAATATAAAAAATACATAAAGTGTTTGCGATATAACATAAAAAAATCATAATTCTAAGCTCTTCCTTACAGACTAGCCCGACACTTCCAACTTTTGAAAGGCTTATTCATTCGAATGATGAAGAGGTTCTAACAAATACATGTTGGTCTCTATCTTATCTCTTTGATGATAATAATGATAAAATTGAAACGTCGTTGAGGCTAGTGTTTGTCAATGCCTTGTTGAGCTCCTTCTATAAGTGGAACTAACCTCACATGTTAATTTCAATTAGTTATGCTCTCTTTTGGTCTAAGAGAAACATATTTTATTTTGTTCTTTTAGTCATCCGTTTTTTATCCTTCCGACTCTTCGCATTATCGTGACAAGTGATGATTTCCACACATGTACTACTTAATATGCATGCTTTCACTATTGGGCTTTTTTGTTGTCAATTATTTTGTTCATATTAGTTAAAAACTCTATATTTATTATAGTTGTCAAAAATCCCTATGATCTAATATTTTTTTTTTATCATATTCAAAAACTAATTTGATCAAGACAATAGTATACCTAATGAAGCATCACAAAATGCAGTATCATATTTCAAAAATAATCTTATACCAAGCGAACTAAAAATCATTTTCAATTTTAATTTGGAAATTTTCTAATGATTCAGTGATTGTGGCAAAATACTTTATTATAGGATTATGTTATATTCCTAGATTTAGTCATTAATATAATTGTTGGTCATTTTGGGGTAATATGAATTTTACTAAAATTTCAACTCAAACGCTTTTAAAACTGCTGGCAAAGGATTATAACATGATTATCATTAATCTCAACACACAAAATGAGTGATTATTGAAATATGATTATCAAGAAAAATAAAGTAGATGGAAAACGTTTTCTATTCACTTTTTTTAGAAAGGAGATCCACTTGTACTTTTGCGATAGTAATAATTTGAACCGACATATATGATCTCAACAATTGGCCTAATTAAGAAGCAGCCCATCAAGGCATTGTGCTACTCGAAAGTAACGAAAAACGTCTCATCTTTCTATCACAGGCCATCACACCTTTGCCGTCATTGGGCCCAATTTAGATGATACAAAAATCATGATAGGAAACTATGCTGTTATGAAAAACACAAAAAAAAACAAATTCAAGTAGTTATCACACTTGAGACAATAAAATTTTGTGATTTTTTTTTTTACTTTAGGTGTACCATGATCTTTTATGCCACATTGAAAAAGACAATATGTCAATACTATTCATCAGTCAGGTTGCAACAGAGGGAGCACATTACTTGCGACATGCTCTCTTTTGACGCACCCGAGATCCTCTGCTCCCAGTTTAACATGCTCCCATGTTCCCCTCTCACAAAGGGAGGGGCAATATGGTAAATAAATAAAAAAACATTTTTATTTATTTACCATATTGCCCCTCCCTTTGTGAGAGGGAACATGGGAGCATGTTAAACTGGGAGCAGATGATCCTCTTCCCTTTTGACGAGGTGGGTAATCGGTGAAACAATTGGTCAGATTTGATAAAGTTCATGTTGCGACTAAAGGGAAACAAATAGTTGAGGTTGAGATCGACTTGTGCAAACATATGACAATTGTGTTTCGATTTAGAAAGATCCATTTTGGTGAACATAATTTTCATATAGGGGAAGAAGTTATGCACAAGATCTCAATCCAAGTTGGTCTTTATTTATAATAATAATTGTTATGGGGAATGTGAAAATTTAATATATATAAATATTATGTTATTATCAAAATTCATATTATTTTATATCTTCTAATTTAACTAAAAGAAAACACATTCTTATGCAAACTCTTTTATATTTTTTTTTATAGACGTGTCAATAGTTAATAAATTATGTTTAAATGAATGAGATTATTCAACATTTGACCCAAAATAGAACAACTAGCAGCAAACCAAGTCAATTTACTAAATGTTCAAAACGGCTACATTTTCTAAACAGCAAACACATTTCTCTATATGTTTAAAAATGATATATACTAAATGTATTTCAGTTTAAATTACCATACGAAAGTTTGTCGAAGTTTTATGTTGTCATACTATACATTCTTGGCGTTAGATCTAAATGCAAATGCAACCGCAAACAAACAATCTGGAATAATGCAAGTTATGTGAATTATTCTTGCGTTTTTGATTGAATGTTTGATGCATTTCACCTTCTATATGTTCTTTATATTTTGTCCTAATTTAAGATAAAAAAATATTCAAACTCATGTGACTTTAAAATCTGTCTTTTTATTTTTATATAATATTTTTTTTATATTCATACTATACACAATAATATTATTAATTTAATTTTAATTATTATTATCCAAATAATAATATATTTCACTTGTACATTAATATATTTAAAATCAAATTCTTCCAATCTATATTTATATATTATATATCAATATTAAATACGAATATATATGTCACATTGATTTGTAATTATTTTTTTTATAGACGTGTCAATAGTTAATGAATTGTGTTTAAATGAAGGAGATTATTCAACATTTGACCCAAAATATAACAACTAGCAGCAAACCAAGTCAATTTACTAAATGTTCAAAATGGCTACATTTTCTAAACAACAAACACATTTCTCTATATGTTTAAAAATGATATATACTAAATGTATTTCAGTTTAAATTACCATACGAAAGTTTGTCGAAGTTTTATGTTGTCATACTATACATTCTTGGCGTTAGATCTAAATACAAATGCAACCGCAAACAAACAATCTGGAATAATGCAAGTTATGTGAATTATTATTGTGTTTTTTATTGAATGTTTGATGCATTTCACCTTCTATATGCTCTTTATATTTTATCCTAATTTAAGAAAAAAAATATTCAAACTCACGTGACTTTAAAATCTGTCTTTTTATTTTTATATAATATTTTTTTATATTCATACTACACACAATAATATTATTATTTTAATTTTAATTATTATTACCCATAATAATATATTTAACTTGTACATTAATATATTTAAAATCAAATTCTTCCAATCTATATTTATATATTATATATCAATATTAAATACGAATATATATGTCACATTGATTTGTAATTATTTTTTTATATTTATTTTAAAATCTTATAAAAATATTATGAAAGAAGAATAAATAAATAAAAATATTATTAAAGTAAAAGATTTTATCCATTTTATTCTAGTTATTTTTTTTAAAATTAATAATATTTTTAATTATATAAACTAAAATATATAGGTATAAAATTTAGATGCTGAAATATTTATTAATTTGGACCTAATTTATTTAATTCAAATATATATATATATATATATATATATATATATATATATATATATATATATATTAAAAATAAAAATATAGTTGTGTTACCGCAACACAAATACTTATAATTTTGATAAAGAATAAATCAAAAATGAAATATATATATATATATATATATATATATATATATATATATATATATATTTTGTTGATAAATAAGGAGAGAATACAATAGGTAAAATTTCAAGATCAATAATTACTTTTAGTAAATTTTAATTATATTGAACCCATTTACAATTCATCATCTTTATTTTCAAGTTCATTATAATTTTAATTTTTTATTTTTTTAAAATCAATTAATTCAGTTAAATATTCATCCAAATATGAACAAACGGAGTCTCCTCTGGATCAGCTTGTTTCAAGTGTTCCCCTTAGCTTGTGAACCAAGTGAATGTTCAGCTAGATTCCCCTCAATTAATGGGAATTTTTCAGCTTCATATGTAAAATGAGACATTTCTCCTTATAAGGAATGGGTGTTTGAACAGCTTCAGAAGCTACTATCTCCTCTTCAAAATGGATTTCAGGTTGAACCACCACGAGGGTCTATTCAACATACTGATGGGCCATTAAGTGTTTTTCTTCAAAAGAAAAGTTGACAAGCTCAGTGAGATAAATAGCAGCCTACTCTTCATCTTCGGAGATAAATTGTTCATCTCTAATGATTCGCAGTGGCTCGCCTTAACCAGGAGACATGTCATCAATGTCGTCGGAGATGTTGACCTCTACACCGACTTGAAAAATACTCGACCGAGATGACTTGGTGCAATGAACATATCGGATGACTATAGAGAAATAGTAATTCATTATCAAGTCGAGTCGTTTCAGTGCATTATGCTCTGAAAGAGAATCCCTGTCAAGCGGATTGAAATTGGCCTTTCTCGCCTCAAGCAGAGGAAAGAGAGCTCTACCCATAATATTTTTCACAACTAGATCTTTTCTTTTGAGAGTTTCATGCCCCTCAGTTGTTTTTGCCCATTTAAGGACCCTCTTCTCCATCTTTACTAATTTCTTCCATTCCTTTTCGATTTCGTCGTCGGAGATGATTTCATTGAATTGGGAGATTAACCTGTAATTCAACCAGGTATCGAAGATTTCGATCTTCTCCGCAGCTTTCAATTCAACCTGTTCCATAACTAGATTGAAGATAAGGTTGGCCTCCGAAACTTTTTCTGGAATCTCTTCAGCAATACTTTTTCCCTTTCCAGGAACTTCGGCTAGTTTGGGAGTAGGCACTAGTTCTCTGAAAGTGATGCCAGGAGCCCCCCTCACTGCTCTTAGGATTTCATATGGAGACAGAGCCTTCTGAAATGCCCGTTCTGGAAGCTCAATCACCATTCTCGCTTCCTTCTTAACGGGTGGTTCTTCAAAGGTTTCAGCAACAATCGTCTCAACATTCGACTAGATGGGAGCTTGTTCGGTAGATATAACAACAGTAGGCGTTGGAACATTTTCCTACTCTGTTTCACCAATCAAATTGTCATTACCAGTAGCATCATCAGCTACTGATTCGTCGGGAAGAACAGACGATATTTCCCTGTCAAAGCATTCAATATTTTGACCAATTGGCTCAACAGTTGGTCTTTCAGTTTGTTCCATCACACGAACATCAATATTTGGCACTACAGCCAGAGGAGTTGAGGAAGTTACCTTAGAAGACTTTTTGGCGACCTTAGACTCCTTCGTTTGATCAACAACAAGAGCAAACGACCTATCCTACTTCTTTATTAGGCTGGCTAAGGGAGAGGGCGAAAAAGATGAGATCGGGATGGCGGCGAAGGGATGGACTCCTTGTCTTGCCCTTTCAGAAATGGAGTCAACTTCTCTAGAGTCCCTTCTCGACGCTCTCTTCTGGCTGTTAGAGCTAGCAGCAGACTCCATGACGGAAGATTTAGCTCTTTTAGCGCTCGTCACCTGGTTAGAGGTAGTTTGACGCTTGGAACGAGTGATCGATTGACCACTCGTCTATTGGATGCAGGATCCAAGAGTCATCTCCTTGGCGAGTTTCATTCTTGCTAGTGTGCCTTTCACAAAAATATTGGTGAATATATGGAAAGGGTTAATAGCCTCACCCCGCCCATGAGAACGCCCAAATGCTCCATGAACCAGCCGAGTTGGACTGCAAAGCCAGCACTCTACTTGTTCCTTGATTAAACCAACTGACAAATATTTGAAAACAAGGTAGACGCTCAGTTAATCAACATAAGTTTGGAGATGGTCGTCATGTAGTCGGATTTGTCTTGGGTATACAGGTCGAATAAACATGCCCTACCCTGAAGAGCCTTAGCCACAATGTCGTTTAGAAAATAGAAATGGGGCTTCAAGAGCTTATTCTTCCCGTTTATTCTGATTGAACTATCGTCGTTTGAAAAGACGATTTGCATCTCAAAAATAATATGGATCGAAATCGCAACGTCAAAGGTGTGACCCTCAGAAGGTAGTTCAAAGAACTCAGCAAACATCGATTCATTGAAGGAGATAGATTTTCTGTTCACCGTCGCCGTTATCAGGTCTCCAACAACATTCTCCGTCTTGAAGAACTCACGCACCTCTTTTTCATAAAGAACATAAAGAATGCTGAGATACTTCTTGAGGCAAGAGTACTCGAGAGATCAGAACATAACCATAATATCCTGTTGATTGAAGGTGTAGACTGAATCAAAGTCTACCTACAAAGTGTTGTGAGAAAGAAAACAACCTTCTTGTCAGCTATCTTTGAGAGTAGGAGATAGATTAGAACAAAGATTAACAAGGTTTCTTAGAGAGAAGGCATAGAATAATTTAGAGTTCTAAGAAAATAGGAGACGTAAGAACCCCAAACACATGCATAATGTCTTTAAATGGAATTCGAACAGTCACATGTTTAACCATCACTTTTTGAAAAAGAAGGCCCATCAATTAATTTTAGACGCTTTTTCCTAAAAGCAGACATCATTAATTGAGTTTTAACCAAAGTCTTAACAATTAATTGTAGGATATATTAGTCAATTTCTTTAACATTGAAAGACACGTGTCTTCAAGTTATTCGAATTCAGAAAATAATTGTTTTAATGTTTGAGCGGGAAAATTAGATGACAACGCATACTAGTTGACAGTTGTCCTCAATTAGTCCGAAGATGAAATGTCTAACGACACACGTAGTTAGACGTCTAACTTACTTTCCACATTCTAGCGTCTAAGTTGGATAGGCGTCTGTTTAGATGCAGTCGTCTAACTACGCTTGAACAACACGTGTCAAACGTGTGTCTGGTTAGACGTGAGCGTCTAACTACGCTTTTCTTTCATATGTCTAACCGACGTTTGTTTTAAACAAAGACATTTATCCAACCTAGAGACACAAACTGCTTAAGTAAATACACGTCTAAGTACGCGTTTTTTTTAGACGACCTCGTCTATTAGACCGATTAAAGCTTTCGTCTATGTGCATCTGTCTAAACATATTAAACATTAAATTTTCCCACTCAATTTATGCATGTTTAAAAACAAATAAATGATATGAGGTCTTCAAGACCCAAAAATAATTTTAGGAAAGAAACACTTAGTCTGTGGGAGTGGCTTTGAGAACACATGTGCCACTTGTTGATCTGTTGGAGCATAATCCCTATAGAGTGTGCTCCAAGTTTCCTCCATGCAGCTATCCTATATCACCTAAATAAAAATGTATTTACAGCTTTTGGTCTCACATTCACTTGGGTCCTCGGTCAATCAGTTC
Source organism: Impatiens glandulifera (assembly GCF_907164915.1). Classification (NCBI taxonomy): domain Eukaryota; kingdom Viridiplantae; phylum Streptophyta; class Magnoliopsida; order Ericales; family Balsaminaceae; genus Impatiens; species Impatiens glandulifera. The sequence continues at coordinate 22,314,640 of NC_061865.1, forward strand.
CTTAGGAATCCATATTTGAGTTATTCTGATGGATTTCTCCTTTTGTGTTATGATTAGTGCGTATGATTTAGGCTTAGCAAATGTCTTCCTACTAGCAGTTGATCCATTAAACTTAGAGGGTGATTTTTGTTTAAAACTCATTGACTTCTTATCAGGTTTTAGTATGTCAGATTTGTTGGTTGCTTCCTATCTAGGTTTCAGCTAGCTTACAGTTGGCGGAACATATATAATCTCATCCTTTAAGGTTAGATCCTCACAACTTGGATCAGTTTCATTATGAGTTAAACTTTCTTTGACAAAGCTTATTGGCTTAAAATTGTTTGTTGCTAAGTTTAGCTTTGTCATATCCTAATCCAGATTTGCATCAAGAAGGCCTTAACATACTAATCTAATATTTGACAGCTTCTCCACACCTTGTCCAAGAACTGACTATATACGTTAAACGTTGGTTTTCAGAAAACTTTGTTTGAACTTTTTCCTTAAGTTTCTCATTTTCAGATAAGAGCTCGACCATGTTATTTTCAAAAACTTTTGGTTCTGAAGTTTGATATAAAATAGATTCATCGATTTCAGATTTTGACCTTATTTCATTTTGAGAGTCTGACAGCTTTCTGTACTCGATGACCATGTCATTGAGTGCAACAACTAATTCATCTTGTGAAAACTCTTCTAAAAGAAATCAAATGCCTCAAAGTCTTCTTCTTCTCTTGCCATGAAGCAAGCAACCTCTTTATCATCACTATCGCTGGATGATGAGTCATCTGAGTCACTTTGGATCCACTTAGCTTTGTTGTCAGCCGCCATGAGAGCCTTCGGCTCATTCTCGTTGTCCTTCTTCTTCTCATCACGTTTTGGCTTCCTACACTCCGATTTGTAATGACATAATTTACCACAGTTAAAACACTTAACATTAGCCTTAGAGTTATTCTTATCATCATCGTTATTATTTGAAGAGTTTGAGTTAGAATTGCTCTTCTTCATGAATTTACCGAATTTCTTCACGAAGAGAGCCATCACGTCGTTGCTGAGTTGCTGGGAAGCCGTCTTTACTTCAGTGTCAACAGGTGGCTCCACAGTAGTCACTAGTGCCTTGGTTAGAATGACAGATGTGGAAAGCTCCTCTTCATTCCTAGAGTTTATTTCAAACTCATAGGCCTTCTGATCGGCTAGCAAGTCAAAGAGCTCCATCTTGTTGAGATCTTTGGACTCCCTCATCGCCATTGTCTTGATGTCTCACTCCCTGGGCAAAGCACGCATGACTTTGATTGCAACATATCTATTGTTGTAAGTCTTGCCCAAGGTGGAAATAGTGGTGATGATCTTGTTGAATCTCTCATCAAACTCAGTCATCGTCTCTCCAATACGCATCTTGATGTTCTCAAACTGCTGTGTGGAAACCATGAGCTTGTTTTCTTTGATTTGTTCGTTGCCTTCATAGAGTTGAGTCAACCTCTCCCAAATTTCTTTGGCAGAGTTACATGAGATGATGTAGTTGAACATGTTATCATTAAGAGTCTTGTACAGAATATCCATGGCCAGGTTGTCGAGGTCATTCTTCCTCTTATCTTCATTGTCCACACATATCTTTCTTTCTCGATCTTTATCAGACCTTCGGTGATGAAAAACCACATGTCATCATCTATGGCAGATAGATGAGCATGAACTCTCTTATTCCACATGACATAGTTCTCTTTCGAGAACATAGGAACCTTGGTTGTAGCAGACATCGACATGATTCGGATTCTTGTTGATGCTTGAAAATAGAAAACGAGGCTCTGATACCACTTGATAGGATCGGTGCTACCAATAGAGAATAGGGTTTGACTATTGTTAACAACTTATGATAAACTCTTCGATAGTAATCATGTGAGGGATTAGTATATGTTTCTATTCTTCACAAATCCTCCAAACTCTTGAAACATATTCAAGTGCAGAAGTGTTCATCGGATTTGAAGCTTTAAACAACCGAATGTAAATGGAAGAAAGTAAAGAACATAGGGAGTTTTATGTATGTTTGGATATAAAACTCCTACATCACCCCTTCTTTCACAACCGGAAGGATATCCACTAAATATTTTGAATCGAATACAACTTACTGAGATAGAAAACTCTCTGTTAAAAAGAACAACCTTTGTTCAACTTACAATATTCTCGCAGCTAGATAGTAATTGAATTTCTCTCTTGAACTTGAAAGATGTAAGAAGTCAGTAAGAGCAAGAGTAAGATTGTGAATCAAGTGTTCGTAAGTGTCAGTGCTTCGTCCGTTGTCCTTGAGAATCTATTTGTAGTAGAATGACACCAACGGTCGAATCTTATTTGTGGACACGTGGCATGTGTTCGTTGAAAGGCCGCCCATAGTACTAGAGTACAACAGACTCTGAGCAAACGGAAAGTGGAGACAAATAGTTGGAGGGATATTTGTGTACGTGGCGTTCATTCATTTGATATAATTAGTTGACTTTTCAGGCTGCACAGAAGTGAGTGGAGCAAGAGTAGCAAACAGCTAATTGATCGTGGTTAGACGTATGTTTTCTTCAGACAGCTGCTAAAGTAAGGCATTAGACGTGCTCCTTTAGACCGCGTCTAAAGGAGTTAGACGTCCTCGTCATACTACGCATCCCTTTAGACAGCGTTCAAAGGAGTTAGACGACATTGTCTAACTACGTTTCCCTTTAGACAGCATCTAAAGGAGTTAGACTACCTCGTCTAACTACGTTTCCCTTTAAACCTCGTCTAAAGGAGTTAGACGACCTCGTCTAACTACGTTTCCCTTTAGACAGCGTCTAAAGGAATTAGACTACCTCGTCTAACTACGTTTCCCTTTAGACCTCGTCTAAAGGAGTTAGACTACCTCGTCTAAAGAAGTTAGACTACCTCGTCTAACTATGTTTCCCTTTAGACAGCGTCTAAAGAAGTTAGTATACCTCGTCTAACTATGTTTCCCTTTAGACCTCGTCTGAAGGAGTTAGACTACCTCGTCTAACTACGTTTCCCTTTAGACAGCGTCTAAAGGAGTTATACTACCTCGTCTAACTTCGTTTCCCTTTAGACAACGTCTAACGGAGTTAAACGACCTCGTCTAACTACGTTTCCCTTTAGACAACGTCTAAACGAGTTAGACGACCTTTTCTAATTACGTTTCACGTCTAAGATAGCCTGCTTTAAACCATGTCTAAAGTAACATAGTTTTATATATGCACCTGCATAAAATAAATAGACAACTTAGCTTTATTCTATTTAAACATCATCAAACACGTTGTAAAGATAATGTTCCAGATCTTAGCTTTTGTTTAATTTTATTTCAAATTAATTATTCCTCAATTAATTAACTTTTTTTTCTTTACTTTGTTTTAATTTTTCCAACACATATATATATTAATATTAACTTTTATTAATATAAAATAAAATATATAACTAGATAATAATTTTTATATTTTTTATTAATTTTATATTCTATAATTTCATTGTCATTACTTTCTTAATTTTATATCGTTTATCTATAATCTTTTCTTAACTTACATTATAATATTTTTATTTTATTAAATTCAAAATATATTAACTTAAATTAATTAATATATTTATTTTGAAAGATTGTTTAGAGTTAGTTTATATATAAAAAAAAAGTTAAAATAATTTTTTTTTATAAATATTTAATATAGATGAGGTATATTTATAAATTAATTAATACTTGTTATTCAAATATATTAATTTTATTTTTTAGTGTAATTATTTATTTATTAAAATTATTTAAAATTCAAATGTTATATTAGATAACATGGTAAGTTATAGTTGGATTTATATTGTATTTTAATTTTTATTTGAGGTAATTAATAAAAATATTTAAAATGAAATAATTTTAGAATTTAATTTATATTAAAATAAATTTTAAAATGTAAGAAAATAATATTTATTTAATTATATATATATATTAAATTTAATTAATTAATTAGATGATTATTATAATGTTTGAGTTTTGGGATAAAAACTGGTTTTTATCATAATAACCCACAAGCCCCCTTCTAAATTTATTATAAGTGAAATGTCAATTTTCACAGTTTTTTCTTTTTGTGGGCATAGGGTGGATCTAGTTTATCCAGTCTAATATGCATGGCTTTGTCATAAATTTTCAGGTAAGTAAGTTACTCAACTATTAAAATTTATTCTTTAATTTCATCTCTTCATTTTTGTTTTTAACTTCTAATGTTGAATAGAGAGGTTTCTTTCTCTCCTTTCAATGTTTTGATGATAAATCAAATTACCTGTAATAAAGTTTATTTTCTAAAAAAAAAACATATTTTTATATCAAAAATATAATATTATTCGAACAAATTCCTATTCTATATGATGGTGGATATTTTTAGTTATCAAGGCATGGCGCAAGAAATAAACAGTTTAAGTGTTAAGTGGGTAGTCAAATGAACAATATAAAAAACATGAATTTATATCCCTCTGATTCTTTTTTTTGTCAATACATAACCGACTCCGTACAAAGTTTTAGAACTATTGAACGTTGTATGACTCACTAAATCGAAAGTGTTCAAATTAATGAATATAAATAATTTATTGTTGGGTTACTCATGATAATAATGTATGATGAATTTAATTAATCATGTACACTTATTATAGAAACATATAATAGAGATGTTACATAAAATTATTTTGACTAAGCATCACAATAATATCCTAAGTTGACCAATCTCTTCAAAACAAATTCCATGCAAACAATATTACATGGTGATAAGTCGATATCCATTGTTCCTCAAATCTCAGACCAGAATCTCATCACCAATAACTTTATCATCCATTGTAGAACCAGTTTTAGGTCTAAGCATAGACCTTTTTGACTCATGGATGACATGTGAAAAATGATAGTTTTACATAAAATCAATGTGATTAATATAAAAATTAATTCGATCTACATGAACGATTATAATTTTTGTTGGATTTTGAGCTCATATTTTATTAGAGTTTATATATTGTAATTGGGCTTTAAACATTTTTATTGGGCTTAGAAGTATTAGTTTAGTCTTTTGGCTTTTAATGTACTCCTATAAATAGAGACATTGTAACCTAAGATTACTTGGACTATTATTCTATGGAAAATCAATAGAATTGACGACTCCCCAAGGATGTAGGCATTGTTGGCCGAACCTTGTTATATCTTGTTTTCTTTATTATTCTTTACGACTTTATTTCTATATATTCTTTTATCGCGTGTTTAGATTAGATCTTTTCTCAACAAGTAGTATCAGAACATGTTTTGAGAATATTTATCCTAATCTATTTATGAAGATATGATAGAAACCCTAACCACCATTGAAAGATTTGTTGGATATTTGAGCTTTTGTTAAAGATTGTTGGTTGTTTGAGAAAACAAAATTGGTTGCAGAAGAATTAGCCGCTGTGAATATTTGAGTCGAAATCTTCAATTGCTAAGGAGATGTCAACAGTCGTTAAAATATTTCTTAATTTTGGGTGATGATGTCTTGAGAAGAAGAAAAAAGAAGATGATGTGTCTTTTTGTTCTTCTTGAAGGTGCTAATGGGTGCAGGTAATAAAAAGTCATCGAGTAGGCAGCGACACCAGAATGAAGAATATTAGATGGAGATTTGTGGTTTATCTGCTAAGAGATTTGATATTCGTCAATATGGAGATTGAACATGAGAGTTGAAAAAGTAGGTGGAGTTCTTATTCAATGTTGCGGGTTATGGAAGATAGTTGATGCAACATGTAAGGATTTTCTAATTAAAGCAGGTGTCTTTAAGGTTTGTTTGCAGAGAGTGGTTTTGATATGTGTGTATAAGGTCGTATTTGGATTTGCATCAAACCATGTGAGTTGATTTGTTAGGAAATTTCTGGTAAGTGTTGGTGCGAAGTTGTCGAGTGGGTGTTGATGCCTCAAAGATTCTACCAGGAACGATAATTTTTTAAGGTATGAGTTGAGAGTGCACTAATCATATACATGGTTTGTTAGATTCTTTCCATGCAGGATTTGTCTACAAGAATGTGGAGAACAAACGATACATCTTCATGTTTGTTGAAAATTAGTTGAAGATTTATTATAACCGATTGTTGTCTTGGCATACATGAGTGACATTATTTCACTATGTCGAGGGCTTTGACTTGAAGAAATTATCAGCTAAAATAAGTTTGGAGAGATTTTTCCTTGGCAAACGGTTATTGAAGAAATCAAATTAAAAGAGAGGTAGAGAGAAAATCTAGTAGTCGATTTTTGCCTACAGCCGCGCAGGGTTCATCAAACTGATGATCGGAGATTCAAATGGAGTCTAATTGCGTTGAGATTTTGTCGAGAGGGTTGGTAACTCATTCCTCTACATTTTCAACGGTCGGATCAAGGTTTGGACGTCACGAAGTTCGTTTTTATGGGTTTAAAGTGTGCATAATTTTAGTTTTATTTGACTTATTTGGTACCAAAAAGTTTGTATCTTTTTGGTTATGACCTTATCTTATTAGAAGATCTAATTAAGATGAAGACGGTGGTGAGATTATGTGCTTTTACACTTGACAAAAAAACATGATCGAGTATGGAAAGTTGTTATCAAAATAGTGTTTACCGATGATAACATTGTCGACATGTTGACAGGGCAATCATTCAAGCCAAATTACAAGATTGCATTGAGTTGACGGGTGATTAAGGATTGACATAATTTAGTTAACACACAATATGAATGAAATACCAAGAAGAGGAAGACTAGTGAAAGACACTTATAAGTTGAGGTGAAGACATATTGAGAGCAACTTTCAAACGAACCAAGAAGAAATCATTGCATTATCTTCTAATATGAGAAGATAAATAAAACCTTGAGTGGGATTTCTAGTCATGATAAAAAAAAGCTAGATGGGAGACTCGGTAATTTGAAGGTGATGATTTTGTTACTTCTTTTGTTCTATCTTAATTATTTATACATTGTAGATCATAGTTTAGATGAATGAGATGATTGATTTGTCATCTTATTGATGAGATGATTGAGACCTTGAATGGGATTCCTAGTCATAAAAAAGGGGCTAGATGAGAGGTTTGATCAATTCAAATGGAAGGATATTCGATTTCTTCTAGAGAAACTATAAATGAATATTTGAAACATTGGTGAAGACAATGGAAGAGAGATATTGATCATTGAAATAATATTCTTGGATTGCTATGCGTTTTTGGATTCAAGAAATTAGCAGATTGCAAGCTAATTTGTTCAAGGAAAAGTATGAGGTTCAAGTTGGTTGAGTAAGAAACGTTCAAGATAAGATGGGTGACAAAGGCTTTGTTAGATCTTGAGCTTGATAAAAGAGATGTCGTGATAATCTAATTTATTTGTTATGAAGTAGACGATAAAAGTTCGTCTTGGGTCTTCTCGTTTTCGATCGATGTCTTATTTTGAGGAAGTAGACGATGAAAGTTTGTTTTAGGTGTCTTCAATTTTTGATAGATATATCTGGTTTTGAAAAAGTAAACGATGAAAGTTCGTTTTGGGTCTATTCGGTATTTTGGTTTCAGTCGATTGTTAGATTTGAAAAACAAGGCACTCCGTTTGTGGTAAACAAAGGTAAAAATTATTTTGACATAATAAAGAATTGTTAGTTTTAGTTTCCGCATATGTCAACGGGTATGAACAAAGATTAATAATAGTTGTTAAATGTCTCTCATCGTTGAAATAACGTGGTTAACCAAATTTATTTGGTGAAATAAACTCTATGATTTTTTCTTTTAAGGGGTTTTTAACGGAAGTGGAGGTATAATGATTTATCTCGTGAATGGCTCGAGCAGTGAAGATTGATGTGTGGCTCATAACATTTTGATAGCGCGATATACATGATGGTGGAGATTGTTATTCTTCTAAGGGCTCTTGAGTATAAGTGGAGGTACGAAAAGTTATCTGATAATGGCTCGAGCAAAGGTGAAGATTGAAGTGTTGAACCCACTTATTTTTTGATTGCTTGACTTTTGTCATGGTGGAGATTGATGGGTACGACTCGTGTATTTCCTAAGGGACGTGAAATTAATCAAGGTGGAGATTGTTGAATTTGTAATTTATTCATCACTTCTCAATAAGCGCAGTATTCGCCCAATGTGGAGATTGTTGGGTTTTGGGCTCATATTTTATTATTTATATATTGTAATTGGGCTTTAAGCCTTTATTGGGCCTAGGAGTAGTAGTTTAGTTTTTAATGTACTCCTATAAATAGAGACATTATAACATAGGGTTACTTGGACCATTATTTCATGGAAAATCAATAGAATGGACGACTTTCCGAGGATGTAGGCATTGTTAGCCGAACCTCGTTATATCTTGTATTCTTTATTATTCTTTACCACTTTATTTTTATATTTTTTTTATCGCGTGTTTAGATTAGATTTTTTTCAACAATTTTATCATCATATACATACTACATTGTTTGACAACTCAATCAAAATGAGTTGTTACAAAACTTCGATGATCAAATAAGTATAGTACTTTCCAATGAGGTAATTATTTATTTATTTTATTTTGTATTTAAGGATAAAACTATTTAATTAGTTCATATAATTGTGATAACCAATAAAAAAAATTATCAAAAATGTTCAACCGACTAAAAATAAAACATTAAACAAGATTAATGTTGAAAAACATAGGTCTACTTCGTTGGATATGTTATTTGGTGTTAAGGAATACCTAATTACTTTCGTCCGTGAAATTAACAAAAAAGAGTTGGGACTTGGGAGGAAGAAAAAAGATGCTTAAATTGTCATATATGTTTTGATAGGTCATCACTATCTAATTTATTATAGGGTTAATTATAGATAAATTTTGAGATGTGCATTTAAATTATTGAATTTCTTAAATATGTCCTTTAATATTTATAACAAATTTGAATTTTGTTTTTCCCAAAAAAAATTTGAATATTTTATTAACTTATGACATTAGAGATGTCATAATTTGGTTTTATCAGCTCTCATATCTTTTTTCTATAATAAGTCAATTTTCATTTGACAAAATTTTTTAATAGGAACTATTGTACATATGAAACACAAATTTAAGTCAAGATCAATCAAATTCACAAAATAATGTACTATTATTAATTTTATACTAATTATTTTCTAAAAAAATTATTCATTTTATAACAACTAACTCAATATAATAGAACGTTTGGAAAATTATATATAATCAACCAATTAAACCAAAAAAAAAATGTATTCACATCTAGAATAAGAATTAAACAATTTTATACAACTTCTCTCAAATTCCTAAACAAATCTACTAATTAAATCTAAGTCCTAGTAATATTTATTTGTTATGATTAAGGTTATTTTGTTTTATCAAATGTCATAATAGACTTTTAAGATTCAATATCGCCTTAATTTTATTAGTTCAGATTTGTTACCTATATTTAATGATATATTAAGAAGTATATCATTTGGAAATATCATTTCAAAATGAAGTGTTATATAATTGATTTATAAAACAAATACTAAATAATTAGGAAATTATGAAAAAAAAAACTCAAAGAAAGAAATTTAAACAATTCAATATTCAATTATTATAATTCATAATAATTATTTTATTATCCTCCAAACCATATAATTATATTTTTATTCGATGAGCACATATTTGAAATTTTGAACTATCTTAGGGTTTTAATGGAACGCTCACAAAAAAATTATATTCAAGCTCAACTAAATTTATAGTTATTTGATGAGCACACGTTAACAATAATATATTTAACTTAAACATTTGTATTTGGTACAATTTATAATTTATACATATTGTATATGGGTAATTTTTATTGAACTTTGTTCAATTAAATCTCATATTAATTGTTAAGGAAATTAGATAGTATTTGATTTTATTTTTATATTAATAAAAGAAAAATAAAAGTAATTTAAAGTATATTTTTTTTATCTAATTTTAAAATGTAGGGTAACTTGTTTACATATTTAATTATTTTTATTTCATTATTCATGTTGTTTTAAAATATTTTTTAGCTGTATTTTTTATTTATTAATTTTTATTTTTTTAACTGAATTTATTTAAATTATAATCGTGTTTTAATTATTTTATATTAAATTTATTTTTATTTTAAAATAATAATCTAAGTTTAACAACTACTAATTCATGTTTTTAAGATAATTGAAATGGATCAAATGAATTCTTGATCTCAATATTTTACATATAAAAAAATGGTAGATCGGACCTATATAAATATAGTCCCGAATAAATCGATTCAACATATCTTGAAATGTTGATAAACTCAATAATGAAGATTCTTGAAACAATGAATATTCATATATACTCTAACATATATTTACTATACAATTTTCTAAAATCTATAATAGGAGGTTTCACCTCATAAATCTAGGTAGGGGATTCGACCATTTATGTTGATGTTGTTGTTACCGTTTGTATTTGTAGAATCAATATTTTCAAATTTTTGTTTCTCATGTACAGTGGTAAAAGAGACCGAATTACCCAATTTCATGGAATTATGGGTATTGATTTCTTCCTTCTTGTTCAAAGATTGATCATGGCCCATGACCTCCTCCTCCAATGTCCCACATTCAGACCAAAAATGTTCCGTATCATAATCATTTTCAATGTATTTTTTCAACCTGGATCCTGCGTTTGCATAAAGGGCCATCATCTCCTCCGTGTTGAAGAATGATTGATCAAGTACTGTCATGATCTCCTCATCCTCCAATGTCTCAAATTTGGACCATATATTCGCTATCAAAAT